>NC_134831.1:153505696-154123483 GCF_004210375.1 Tachypleus tridentatus
AATTTGGGAGAACATTTGAATGGAGAATAGACTGTGTATTGCTCCAGCAGCTAATTGAAGTACTCATTTGAAGCATGACATATCATTGTTGAACTTGCATTAGGATGTAAGATTATAATATTTTGTTATTAATAACTGTATACTAATAACTTATTAGGCTGAAAATGCACAATACTAAAGGAGTAGTTGTGGGCACTGACTACAGTAATAAATGCTTACATAGTCATGGTCTCCTAACACTTGTCTTGCATAAAATTGAAATTGGAGTGCCAGTGACATTATTCAATAGTAATTGTTGTGTATTGTTATAGCTAAAATACAGAAAACTCCAACTATTTTCTAGTTGATCTTAATATTGTAGTATCCATTATCAACACTATTGTTTACCAATATTTCAGTCTTTAGCTTATTTGCTGTCAGTTTAAGTTATACATTGTGTATTTTGTGGGAGACTATTTTGTTTGTGTTCCTGTTCTCAAATAGAACATCAAACTGCTCCAGAACTCCAAGAAAGATGAAGCAATAACACGTTCTATGCAAGTGGAAAAGATTGTACCAATTCGAGGTAATCGTCAGAAATTTGACATTGATGATGAAGATATGGAAGAGGATGATATTATTTTGTTGGAGCGAAAAATAAAGTAAGTTTTGGTTTAATTTATATGAATAATGCTTAATAGAAAACAGTTTAATTGGTATATCAAAATAACCAAAAACTCTGAAGATAAATATTTTTTTTTTTTTAATTAATGTGTTTGTTTTTGTCAAGGGAGACCATCCCAATAATATTTATGATTGGTTTCATATAAGGATCTCATAAATCATGTCTAAAGTTAAGATGAATCCTTACTTTTAGTAAAATCTGTTGACTACTTTGTAAACTAGTAAAAATATATATATATATGAGACATTTCAAACTACTGTAACACTTAGTGACTTAAAATTTGGCTGTTTTTAATGTACAGTTTTAAGTTTTTTAATCTCTTAATGAACTGAAAGTACATTAAAGTATCCCAAAGCAATATATTGTGTGAATTGTAATTAATTGCATAATACTAATACTTAAATATCAAATTTGCATATGATTTTTAAATAATTTCAACACCTATCAAAATACTTCCTAATGTATACAAAAAATTCTTCATTGTCAAATCAGTGTTGAAAATGCCTTTCTCATACAAAGAACATTCTTAAAAAAAAATACAAAATGATAAAAACTCTATAACCTGAGTGGACTTTTCCTCTCCAGGGGCAAAAAGAAAGGTTTACCTTTTAAAAGCATTTAGGTTACATTGTTTTTATCATTTTGTATCAAGACTTCATGAACCTACATGTTTTTCTGATAACTTTAAGGAAAATATTAATGTCTACATCTTATGTATGAAATCCTGGTATTGCTACAAGTTATTTAAACTTTAAACTTTGTGAGTTATTTTAAATTTTTGAGCATAATATACACTTCATAGCTGACTTTAATGAAATGTATTGGTTTTAATATACAATCTAAAAATATGGTAACTGGTACAGTAAATAAAATACATTTGTAGAAATCATAATTTTTGATATCTTTCATGTGAAAGAATTGCATTTCAAGTATATGTTATTACATTGAAATTTCAGGAAAATAATATACAAAATCTTAAAAATAATGTTTTGCACAGTGCTGCAGAGTGGCCAAAGATTGTGTTTATCAGGAGTGTGTTGTCAAATGCTGGCAGCATAACATTCAACAAAATTGGAGATATCTAATTTTCTTTCATGTTTTTGTTTAATAACTATATAACCTCTTGTACTGGCAGAAGCATATTGTTGTCTTTCAATTTAATTTCCATTTTTGCTTCTGATACTGCACTGAGCTCCACAAAATTATTCATATGTGATTCTTAATGGTTGTTTTTAGTTCCATTCATTTAGGATCCACTTATAGACTAGGCAGTGTGAAGCACACCATGATTATTCAGATTTTATAAATGTATATTTGTGTCATTCATCATTCTCATTCATAATAAATTACTTAAACCTTTTTAGACGGGTCACAGGTCAAAGGCCATGTTTTCACATTTGTTGATTTGCTTGTAAAATTTTATTGAACAACTTTTTTTTTTTAAGTTACATTATTACATTTGGTACCAAACCATAAATTGTAATTAAAATTTACATATTATACAATATTTAATTTCTTATTTCCAAAGTAAATATTAAAAAACACACCTAAACGTCAGTGTTTATATGTTATGTGGTATGTTGAGTGTAGCACTGATTCATACTATATATCTGTGATGTCAAAATACGAAGTCCATAGTTTTCTATGAATTAGAAACTCAAATTAATGATATTGAAAAGCTAGAATATAAAATAAGAATCTCCTTTCTTTTTTTTTTGCTGTGATATCCCTTATGTACTGAATCAAACACAACACCCACATCTTTCCATTTTTGGAAATGGTCCCTTATGTATATATACTTCTATATATGACACGTGAATAACCAATTGAAAACTCAAAATGTCTCCCTAGTAGTTTTTTTGGCCTTTTTTAAATATAACAGCATCATTTCTTTTGTTTGAGACCCATCTTTATGCTGGAAAGTTGAGTCTTTAGTCTTTTTGAAAATTCATATTTTTAGACTTGAATACAATAGCTAAATTACCAAACTTGATAAATTATAATGGAATTTTGTCATATTGATGTTATTTGTGATTTTTTGGTTATTCAAACATATGTTTAAAACTTGAAAAATTATTTTGTTTCACATCTTCCACGTGCAAAATTTTATAAAGCTTTATGAACTATGACAAGCAGCAAATTAGTTCAAAGATCATAACTAGAAGAGATAATTGTTTGCTTTACTTTTTTATTTACTGTTACAAGTTTTAAGAAAAATAGGTTTAAGGACTTGTTTGTAAATACTAATGATATATATACTTATATAATATATAATCATGTGACTATTTTACAAAATGCTAGTCTACTAAAACACAGCTAATACTAAAGGTTAGTTTTTTTGTTTTTGTTTTAATTATTATTATTATTATTGGATATGATAGCATGAGTGCACGTGCACCTTGTCATTGTAACTTTTGTGTAATTAGCCAGACGTGAATGAAAGGCCAATTTATTAAAAAATAATAAATATATATAATTGTATTGTGAAATGAGAGTTAAACTATTAATTCTAGATGTTAATGTTTTTGTGCTATAATTCTAGTCATTCTAGAATGAAAAAGATATAATTTTTATTTATTTCCTAATTTTTTATGGTGGTTATGAGATCAGTCAAATCAACTGAACTCGTACAGAAATTTGTTAGTGATAATAACAGATAAAAATATAAAGTTTTTCTTAAGAAACTTTTGATACCTAACTGGACATCATAAGGATTTCATATGTGAAATATGAAACTTTTTGAAGAGCATGAGAAAACGTTGCTTAACAAACTATTAGACTTAAGAAAACATTTTGATATTTTGCATATGAAAGCATTGTAATGTTTACTGTTAATCTGCTAAATTTCATGAACATACACTTACTAATTTAAATATTACAACATGAAAACAAAAACAACCACAACATTGTTACAATGGTGATCCTGGGGCTGAGCCCATGCTGAAAGAGTTAAAAGCCTTAATAATTATTCCTTGTAAAACAACACTCAACACACTGTATGCTTGACTTTCACATTTTTTTTACATTTTTATTGATACTGTCATTAAAACTGCTGATTATGTTTTGAAATAAACTAATATTTTACAATTCATAAACCAAGTTGGTTCATTTATTCATATTTACTTGGCCCATCCAGTGTATTACACAAAACAACAAATCTGATAGCAGTGCATTTTTGTTGAATATTTGTTTTTATTATTGTTGAAAAATGAACATTGTTCGATTTTTTCTCATTGCGTAATTTATTATGGCATTTGTAAAGTTAAAATTGTTGTATTCATTTATTTATTTAAAAAATAAGTAAAGTGGTTTGTCAGAAAGCTCCATCATCATCAGGTGCAATATTACACAATGAAAATCCTGGATACCAGTTACATAACAAAACAAGAATCTACATAATTTAGTTGAATTTGTTAGAAATAAAAGTTATGTTGTTTTTTTGTTGCTTTTTTTTGCCATTCTGTGACTCTAATTTGTTGGAGATTTGTTCTTGGAAATAGCAGAAACCAGTAGGAACCTCTTTCATGTTGTAGAGTTAAACATCACATTACTTGTACCTATGATAGCTTTTAACTTTTTTCCTGTTCAGTGTATACTGGTAAATTCTGTCATTTTTGTCCTCTTTTTTTATCACCCTTTTCTTTTATAGGAGTCTAAGGCACTTCTACAGAATTTTAAGATTATTTTTAAGAATTGTCTCAGTGTAAAAATTATACTGATTGCTGTGCCTTCAGTTTGTTGTTGTAAGATACACTATATACTTATCTAACTTTTCCATTTTAGATTAAGATCGTGATTTGCCTTCTTTCTTTCTTTCTTTTGTTTACTGCAGTAATACACCTTTTCTTCAGATACTTCAGATTTTATTTCTGCAAATACAATTTACCAACTACTGTTACCAAAGGTTTCATTAAAGAGGCAACTTACTTACTCATATTTTGATAGCTTTTTCAAAGGACAGTCTTGCTAGTAATTACTATAGCCTTGTGATGTTTTTCAAGTTACATTATCTTCTGCTGTCTTTCATACTGTTTTAAAGGAACACTTTGTCCACTTTTGAGTAAATTTTTCAAGAAGAAACTTATATTTTGAAATCTCATACATTTAATAGTCATTTAACAGTCAAAATTAACCCTGTTTTGTACACTTATAACTTGTATGTGTTTCACACAACTTGAATGTGTCTGCACAATGAATGTTTAATGAGTTTCTTAAGTAATTAGTTTGATACTTGTAGTTGTTAAAGTATGTTGACAGATTTATCTATCCTATTAAATATTTCAAAAACACCTTTAAAACATAAGATGTTGGCACTAACTATTAGAAGAAAATTCTTGTTGATTTAGTTTTCTGACCAAATAACAATTACAATTTTCTTGTGTTAACTTAGTTAAAATTATTCATTGCAGTTCCAAAGTAAAGAAGAAATGTTATTTTCCTTAATAAATACATTATGAGGACATCTTGTACCTACTAAAATTAATTGCAATAATGAACAAATTTGTGACCCCAGCTCTTTGCAGTAAATTTGTATAGTAATCTAGCCTTTTCTTGATTTTTTTTCTCTGTAATTTATAGAGCTGCTGGAATGCCAGCTCATGTTCAGAAGGTTGCAGTAAAGGAGTTACAGGTAAGATAATTACTTAAATTTCAAAGTATCGTGTAATCTTGTTTTGTGAAGTTCACAATAAGCTCAGTTTTGAGTAATATGTGTTGAACTAGTTTTTGTTAATAAATTTGCTATAATGCACAGTATTAATATATAGATTGATTTGTTTGTTACACTGATTAGATACTTTTTTAGCCTCCCACTTCTCCACTCAACACTTCATTTATTTGCAGTTTATAAGTGAACTAGTCAGCTGATGGACCAGATGACTGCTTGAATCTTGTTTATGTAGCCACATCACAGTTAGTCTTAGTCTCTCAGTTACTTTGTGAGAGCAGAAATTTTCCTGTTTCAAAGGGATGTGATAATAGATGTGATAACAGGAGTGTATTATAGATTTTATTTTTACTGGCTACCATCAGTGTTTATCAACAATAGTAATTGAATGCACTATCTTGGCCACATAAAAACTGTGTCTGCCATCTGCTTATAACTGAACAAAGTAGATTGTAACTCAGTTGACTAACTGTCATTTGGCAAATAACCACCAGTCCAAAAACTACTTGTCACAGATACAGCTGCAAGGTATTACTTTAGTGGTGCTCAAAGAGCAAAATATGAATAATGAATGAATGAAGGCATGCTACATGATCTGATGATTCACATGATGCTCTTTTCTTATTGATGATTCAACAGATGCAACACAACCTTTTCTAGGTACTTGACTCTGCTGGCATTGTGTTTGTTGTGAAATGTTCTCAAAGCTGAATTTTTTTTTTAAGAGATGAATAATTTTTAGAGAGTACCTGATCCTTATGCCAATCCTATTCACTTTATAATGCTGTTTACATCCCCCTGATGCACAATGGCTTTTTTTAAGTTGACAATGCAACAATTCCTTTCACTTCTTTTATCTGATATTAATTTAAAGAGCATAACAATAAGTTCAGTCATACTCCTTGGCTAGCATAAGCACCAAATTTCATTTGAAGTTATAATATTTGAGATCAACTTGAGTGTTACATACATTAACATTTGTGAACCATTTTCCAACAGAAATTTTCAATGAATTTTCCCAAACTGGACTATACATCTTTTGGCATATATACTGTTATGAGCCTATTCTGTTATATTGGAAAAAGATGTATCAGCTTGATTTCATGAAAGTCCCTATAAAGCAACATGTCAGAATAGATAATTTATTTTTTTGTGATACTAGTTTAATAATAATAAAGTTTGTTTGCTTGTTGCCCTAATAAAAAAAATAAAACTAAAGCTCAGTCAGAATTAGATTTAATACATATAATATCTGTTTATAGCATTAATTTAATAACTTGTTTTATTAACATTTTGAAATCATCGACTCTTGTGGTTAAATTTGTGGTGCTTGATTCACATATGGCCATACTGAATGCAAAACTGTTTATCACTTCAAAAAAGCTATTCTCATGTAGTACCTTCAGTGGTAAGCCTGTGGGCATATGATGTTAAAAATCTTGTTTTTGTACTTGTGATGGCCACAATAGCCCTTTGTGCTTAACAACAAAGAAACAAGTTATTATATAAAATTAACTTGTTTGATATGAATCATTTCATGTTTATTTTTAACTTTTTGTTACTGACTAAAATACTTGTGTATTACATATGTCTTATGAAAGTTGTGGTTAATAGAAAATACATATTACATAAACAGTGCTCAAACAAATGCTTTGTCATTTGAGATAAACTTCTCAGATAAAACTGAAAACTGTTTTATTTTAATTATCATTCTTAACTTTTTTTTTCCTGACTAAAATATTTATGTATTACATCTGTCTTATGAAAATTGTGATTAATAGAAAATACATATTACATAAACAGTGTTCCATCAAATGCTTTGTCATATGAGATAAACTTCTCAGATAAAACTGAAAATTGTTTTATTTTAATTATCATTCTTGAATATACTGTATTTAGTGCATAGATAAAAAAAACTTGAATAAAAATGTGTAATAAAAAACTAATAAAATATTACAATTAGTTAGATTAATTTTTTATAATGTTTCCAGTTGTTCATAGTTAGGGTTTCATTTTAATTTTATTTAGAGTAAATTAAGTAAGAATACTGTGTGTGTGTGTAGTTTGTTATAACCAAAAACAAAAAAAAAAAAAATGCATCAATTGAAAGGATCTCAGGATACAGGCTATAATGTAAGATATAAAATGTACTCTAGGTTTTGGAGATGACTGCAGAAGTAGGACCCACATTTATATTTTTACTTTTATGAGAACAGGTTTATTGAAAATTACATAAACCCAAATATTTTTCCTTTAACTTACAAATATAGAGATTATTTAATTAGTATAAAAAATCCTGAAATAATGTTATTAACACTATAATTAGAATTGAAAATGCTTCAATATCTAATACAGAAGCACATTGTTTACATTTAGAAATTAAAATAATAGATAGGGATATCAATATAAATATTTTTTGATAAAAGAAAATATTTTACCTTTTCAATTTATGGTTTACTCTCTTTTAATAGTAATGTACCATACCATTCTGTTATAAGTATTATAACATCATAATTATTCAGATTTTGTAAAATTTGTAATAAATCACAGTAGTTTTTTAGTAATGTTCAAATACTGATACAAAAATTATTAGTAAACAGATTTAGTAAAGAAACTTTAAATAAAAATTTATAATTAATTTTAGTTATGAATAAGGTCTTTTAACAACTTGGTACTACTTTATGTGGATGTATACCTCACTGCATATAAAGGCTTGTTTAGAGCATGATAGTTACATTGCCAGGGAAACCTCAAAGATAAAAGAATAGAAATCTACAACATAAACAAACATATAAACGCCAACATCATCATCGTCTCAGAAACACTTTGCACAGAGAAACAAAATACCACAATCCCCGGATTTATCACACACAGCATACCTTACTCAGAAAACAATAGAGGTATAATAGCTTTAATACAGAAATCTCACATCTAATCTCAATAGAAGATTCTTTTAGATCAAACATAAATGAAACCATTTTTTGTAATATACACTTTAACAACCAGCTAACAATCCCAATTCTAGCCATATATTGTTCACCCACTAAAGAGATTGACATTAACTTCTTACAGAAATGTGTTAATCATAAACCAAAACCAATCATCATTGGGGATTTTAATTCTCCACACACAGAACTAAGGGGAAATAGAAACACACACAGAGGGTTGTGTATAAAAAATTTTCTTTCTATTAACAAAATGCACCTAATAAACGACCACACACCTACACACTTTTCAGTTGCCAACGGCTCATATGATGTACTTGATTACATCATAGCCCCAAGGACACAGTAAACAGAATCTCTGACTTCAGAGTACATGTTGAAATCACAAGTGACCACTTCCCCATTTCCTGTATAATTCACCCGCGCCACCTTGCTGTGGCGTACGTGACTCCCTCAGCGTACACTTACACCAAAACAGATTGGCTCACTTTTAATGCTTCACTAGATTCATATCTACCCCATCCAATTGAACATGCTAACAACAAAACAGAATTAGACAACTATGTAAATCAAGTTACAGAAGCCATACATAAAGCCATAAAAAACACAATCCCTAAAACAAGGAGAAAGCACTCACATAATCAATGGACTGTAACAATAGAAGTTCATGCACTAATAATCAAACGCAGGCAATTAAGATGAACACATTTTATAACACGTGATCCAACTATCAAAACACAGATTAACAGAACAAATGCAAAAATTAAACAAGAAATTAAAATAGCAAAAGAAACTAATTGGCAAAACTTCTGTGAAAACTTAGAAAAAATCAAAAACAATCCAAAAGAATTTTGGAAAAAATTCAAGAGTATTTCTTCAGACAAAAACACAAATAACATGCTACAACATATCACACACAACAATAAAATCGCAAGGACGGACATAGAGAAAGCCAACCTAGTTGCTGACTACTACAAATCCTCCTTCAGCAACCTAAATTCAGTCGACTTTGACACACAACATCAACATCATGTCAACAACTTCATTCACATCACAATTCCCTGGCGAGACATTGGAAACATACTCAAGTTCAATCAACAGGAAAATTACCATCACAGAACTAAAAATTAATATTAAAAACCTGAAAAACACTTCCCCCAGACATGACCAAATACCAAACATTATTCTTAAGAAAAGCTCTACTCTCCTATTACAACACCTCACAAACATCATGAACATTTCATTAACAACAGGATATTACCCCGACACTTGGAAAAAAGCCATCATAACCACGATCCCAAAAAAACAAACCAACAGGACCAATCCAGATAATTTTCGTCCCATCAGTCTGTTAAGCTGCCTTGGCAAACTGATGGAGAGGGTAATCTCCAACCTTCTTCTCTACTTTTGTGAAATAAATAATATCCTTTCAGAAACCCAAAATGCCTCCAGGAAAAACAGGCAAACAACAGATCACCTCGCATACGACTCACCGAATCAGTCTACAAAGCTTTTAACAACAACCAAGTTACCATTGGTGTATTCCTATACGTCAA
Organism: Tachypleus tridentatus; assembly: GCF_004210375.1. Taxonomy (NCBI): domain Eukaryota; kingdom Metazoa; phylum Arthropoda; class Merostomata; order Xiphosura; family Limulidae; genus Tachypleus; species Tachypleus tridentatus. The sequence continues at coordinate 153,515,528 of NC_134831.1, forward strand.
TAAAGCATTTGATAGCGTATGGCACAATGCCATCAAATACAAACTAACTCACCTAAAAATAAACCCTACTATAGTTAAATGGATATCAAACTTCCTAACAGATAGAACAGCACAAGTAAAAGTCAATAAAACTATATCCAAATCATTCAATATAACTGCAGGAGTGCCCCAAGGATCAGTCCTTTCTCCACTACTATACATTATTTTCAGCAGTGACATACCTTTCCCCAATTTAACATACATGCATAATTCACAATATGCAGACGACATCGCTATCTGGAGCACCTCCAGAAACCCAGTGATGGCCATGTCTCGCGTGCAAGAATCACTGAACAACGTCTCGACCTGGAGTAACAAGTGGAGAGTAGTTTTAAATCCAACCAAAATGCAAGCAATCACCTTTTACAGGAAATTAAAAAAACAAAGAAAATATCTAGAAAAAATAAAATTATCACTTGGAAATACGCCCATTAACATGAATAAAAACATCACATTCCTTGGCATCACTTTCGACACAAAACTAACATGGAAAAAACATGTTAACAACATACACTCATCAATTAGAAAATGTATTTCACACCTAATGACTTTAACCAGCAAACACTCGAAATGCTCACCAAATACCATTATACAAATATACAAGGCTTACATCCGTCCACTAATAGAGTATGGATGTCAAGTCACATATAATATGTCAAATAACACACTCCAGAAAATTCAAGTTCAACAAAATAAAATACTAAGATCTGCATTCAGTCTACCATCATTCACTCCAGTAAACTATATACATCAAATAAGCAACTTACAAACACTAAGAAATAGACTAACAGAAATATCACACAAATACAATTTAAAAGCAGAAAACAGAAACAGACTAACTGCATCACTCTGTAAATTAACCAGTGCACCAACCAAATTTATTTTACCATACAACATATTTCAAGAATCACAAATCACACAACAAAACACTTAAAGGGCAAAACTCATTTATATATTTTTCTTTTTCAGGTTTCGGGCAGAGGACAGGTAAAACTTTCGGCACCTGTCCTGTGAAAGTGGGTTTTTCTCAGGGCACTCCTGTTTCCCCCCACAGCAAAAACTTAGGCATTGGATCTTTAGATCCCAGCCAAGGCAACTATTGCCATGCCCCGAATCGGGTCGTTTAGATTTATGTTCACATTTACCGTAACAACTGCCTTTCGGGGCGGAATGTGACCGTTTTCTCCGGTGCTACCTGTGCCTCGTTCACGAATACTACTAAAACTTTACTCCTTTACCCAAAAAAGAGTTTAAAAAATTATTTAAATAAAAAAAAAGCTAAATTCAATAACCTTCCACGAAAGGGGAAGAAGAGGAACCACAACGTTCCTGAACACCCCAGTTGGAGAGAGAATTCTTCTGATTTCTCTCTCTCCAAACTAAACCCCTGCCACGTTTATTTGTGTTTGCGTTTGATAGTTACATTAGATTTAATGGGTGGTGGTTGGAAGTTATACTAGTTAGTTTATATAACTTCATAGTAGTATGATTCATTTACTTGGCTACCAATAAGTGCTTTTCTACCATAAAAGGTGCTTGAATGCTAACTTCAACAGGTAAGTTTATTTAACTTACCCCCAAATGGTAGTATCTTATTATTCTTATTTTTCAATTAATTATTTTTTCTTCTTTCTTTCAGAGAGCAGTCACCTTCCCACAACTGTCTACAGGCAGTGAAGGGTGATATAGATATGGGATGTTGTGGGCTTGAGCACCTACGTCTTGCTCTCCTTGTTTCTGTTGCTAATCCTTTATTTTTTTTTATGTGAGATTGGCAAATGGAAGTTTAGACTGATAGATGGTGTGTTTCCACAGCAATGTTGGTCCTACTTTTTCAGTTACCTCCAAAACCTAGGGTACATTTTGTATCCTACATTATAGCTTGTACCCTGGGTTCCTTTAAATTAGTGTAACATTTTTTGTTTTGGCTTGTTTTTGGTTATAACAAACAAAATATAGCTTGTGCCCTGGGATCTTTTCAGTTGAAGCAACATTTTTTGTTTAATTTGTTTTTGTTTTGGCTTGCTTTTGAGTTTTAAAATATATATATATTTTCACATACCAATAATACTTTTAATGATGCATGTTTTTAAGATCAGAGCTTGTTCTATATTTTTATTTATATTTTTAGCATGAGAACTACTGTATAATATTAAAATAATAAAACTGTTTAAACCTTTTATTTATAGAGACTGAAAAAAATGCCACCACATATGCCAGAACATGCTATGACAAGGTAAGGGGTCAGGAAGATTTCAGTTTACAATTGTTTCTCCATATTCTAGTTATGTTTTTATTTTTTGAGGGTTAGGAAATATAGTATAACTTTTTTGCACTTATTTAGCTGTTGCATCTATTCATTTACTTTATATATTTATTTGCAAGACAATTATCATAATTATTGTGAATAAGTAATATGAAATAGTGTTAATTCAGTTAGATAAAGTTAAGTATAAAATTTAACAATTTGTGTAGATCATTACTTTTGTAATAGATCAGTGACTGGTTCTGTATTTTTCTTGTGTATTAAGTTGTGAAATTGTATGGAAACAATTAGGTTTTGAGTCCATTAAATAAGATAAGTTTATTATCATGGTATTTGTTGAATTCGTGAGCAACCATAAACAACTTTGTGTGTTTGAATTTCCTTGTTAAACAAGTTAAAGTTTCTCTTAACATTTAGGTCAAATGAATGTGTATAGTTGAGTGATAACTAAAGTCAGTCACATAAACACATAGCAGTCGTAGTAAGGACCAAAATAACCACTGTATTGTTTCAGTTGATTGAACTTACAAAATCCTGTTGTCTAGAATATTAAAGTTGTTTTAAATACTGCTTGATAAATGAAGTATTTATCACGATGTCATGAAAATGTTCAAGGGAGAACAGTCAGTAAATTAGAACTCTTTTGATGGATATCTCAAGTTTTGTGACTAAGGAAATTATTTTGATGTATTTAGTATTTGTTTAACCATAGATTGATCTTTTATGATATGATGATTATTAACTTAATAAAAAACAAATACCTCTACATACCCTTAATCTAATTTCACCAAATACCTTTGAATAGCCTTTTATTTGTATTTTACCAGCATTCACATATTTTTAGTAGATGATTATTTTACAGATACATTATTAATAAAACTGTTTATGTGATTCTTTGAAGTGAAGTTAACCTTACACATAGCAGATGAAAACATCAGTTTTATCTAAGGAAGTTTTTTGTTTGGTATTCTTAGATCAAAGTTTGTCTAATACTTTTATTTGTTAGTTTCTTACAGTTGTAACAAATGCCTTATGTATAACAGTTATCTTCTTCTTTTAACCATTATCTACATTAACCTGTTCAAAGTAACAAGCAGCTTTTTTTTAATTATTTGTATGCATTTCTTTAGGTGTTGAAGCATGATACAATAAAACAGTAAAGAGAATATTAATTTTAAAGTTTAGTATGTAATTAGATTTTATAATTAATTCTAGAGAAATTCAGCAGTATTATTAATTTGAATGTAAAAACAACTTGCATATAAAATTTTCAAGTCTCTGTAGATGTTTGGTGTAGGCAAGATTGCAAGGATTATTTTTTTAATATTTAGACATTAAAATGTAATTAAAATCTAGACTAAATACTTCATAGTTTTCTTTATTTCTGTCTTACCTTTTTACTAAGCTTTTAAGACATTGTCATTATTTTAATAGGAATTATTTGGAGCTAATGACAGAATTACCGTGGTCCAAAATTTCTTCTGAAGTCGTGGACATTACTAAATCCCGGTGAGATATTATTTGAGTAAATTTATTTTGAGTAGACATCTTAATGAAGATTAATTTTAAACATTACTAGAATCAGCCAGTTGTTAGCTATCACATGCCTAGTTCTAACAAATTTTAAAATAAATGTAATAAAAGTTAATGCAATAGGTAATATTTTTATTTTTAAATTTATGTATTGAATAAAATCTTGCAGTGTTTATATACTTATGCTCTTTAAGAGTTAAAGATGCTTAGAATGTAATAACTCTGGAGAACAGAATGAATCAGTCTTTTAAAGAAGTCTGTAATGAAAGATTTTTATCAATGGTATTAGTGTCCCTTTTAGATACTTTTGATTTTTCCCAACAAAATAAAATGTACACATAAATATTAGCAAGGTTTCTTTTGAAACAAGTTTATTTAAGATTGAATTTTCTTGAGAAATGTTTGGCTTAATAATTGTAATTTTTGATATAGAAAAGATTTGGATGAAGACCACTACGGATGCAAAAGCTAAAAAAACGTGTTTTAGAATATTTGGCTGTCAGACAATTGAGAAAGTCTTTGAAAGGCCCAATCTTATGTTTTGTTGGGCCCCCTGGTGTTGGAAAAACTAGTGTAGGTCGATCTATTGCTAAGTCTCTTGGACGAGAGTTTCACAGGTATTTTGTGTTTCAGTATCATTTTCTCAGTTATTTGACAAAATATTTTATAGTTTTCCCTTATCCCTGTGCATTCAAGCTTGGTCAGCTTAGCCATCCTCATAACCACCATAAAACCATAAGGCTATACACATTATAACTTAAAAAGTACTAATTGTGTCTTCAAAAAATTTGGCAAGCTATTTATTAAACATTACAAGTATGTTATACATAAAAATGAAATATTTTATTCATGTATTTTTACTGAAGAATTGTCTCTGAATTAACAAAGCCTTTATTTCATTTGCATAACCCCTAAAACCTTAGAAGTATATGCAAAAAGTTTGTTTTGGTAATATTCTTCTATTTTTTCTACCCTAACACTAAATGTAGCAAAATCACTGATGCACAATGAAATAAAAACATGAAATAAAATACATAATGCAACTGACGTTATACTGTCAAATTACCTCAAGCATGAGTTGATCATAGACATACCTTGTGGAATAATGCTGTTATTTCTTTTCCCTAATTTAAATTTAACTACCTTAAAAATTCCCTTTTTTACATTTTAGTTACTTTTATAATGATAAATAAAAAAAACATGCATGAAAAACAAGAAAAAGTAGTTTCCTGATGATGTTGATGACACTTAACCCTACTTTTTAATATTAATAAATGAAGTGCACTAAATAATTTATATGATTAAATAATGCACCTTAGAACACACTATAATAATGTGAGAAAAGCAGACAGTGTCCCTTAACTATCACAGTTTTTCTGTATTTCTGACAACAAAACTAGAAGTTTTAGGAATTCAACTAAACTGGATGTTTCCCATGAGAATGAAAGTTGAAATGCAAGAGAACACACTATAATAACGTGAGAAAATGAGGTAATATAATACATTGTTTTATAGATGAAAACCTTGGCTTTCTATTGATTATAAATAATATAGTATTGAGTGTTAGGGAGAACTATTGGCAGTTTCTGAATGAGAGGATGTGAAAATAGGTGTATCAAGAGGGATCTGGTTGTTTATTTCATGGTTCTATGTCCAAATAAGATTGAAGGCTATAACATTATGCCTTGCTTTATGGATGATGATAATATAATAAATAATTTGTGTTAAATTTCATACATATTTGAGGGGTGATAAATAAATTAAGAGAGAATGCCTAGAAAGGAAATATCACACATCTGACAATTGGGAAAAATCTGGATTTTTTTTATATTATCTTATAAAAGTCAGAACTTAAAACTTGTATACTATTAAAATATGAAGTTTTAGCTATATTATTATTCTATATTTATTGGTGTGTCATGAAAAGAAAGTAGTTTAATTACATTTTGAATATAATTCATTAAAACCGTGAGATGTGCACAGAAGCAGATGGCTATGGTGAGAAAGTTAATTTTAAGTTTTCATGTCTAAATTAATAAATTGTTTTCTAAATTTTATTTGCTGTTGTTAAAAATACATTACAATAAATAAAAAAGATATGTATTAAACAAGAAATTTAATACTAATATTAGACATTGAGGATGTCTGCCAGTAACCATACTTATTTCTTAAGCTGTACCTAGGTTAAACAAATTTCATTGCTGCTTGAAATGATAACATTATTCAACACATACCAAGCTTTTATTGTTAAATACTGATATATCCACCAAAACTAAATAAACAAGCATATTAGTTCTGTATATAAAAATATTCTCTTTATGTTGGTTATAAACACATCCTTCTGATAGGTATGTTTAGTGTATAATTGATTGGACAGATTTATTTATATCTTAGCATAGACTGGTCTAGAAAGTAGAAGATTCTAATTTATATTTGCCTTTTTCTCTTGGTGTAGTTGTGTGCAATTAGTTAGACATTGTAAAATCAGTATATTGTTCAAGTTACAAAATATAAATGGGTGACCAATGAAAGAAGAATTTTTTAAAATATTTTATTTTGAAATCAAGATATTAAAATTTGGGTAATATTTTATGCTAAATATATTGTCATACATTGATAATAAACTTGTTAAATTTTGAATCTAATTCTGTAAACAGATTATGAAATGTACACTATAAGGTTGGTCCATTTGACAGAACTTCTGTGTATGAAGTTAGCTTTTAGAAATTTTGATCAAGTTCTTTATTTTAAGGAGTTGCTTTGAAGTGAATTCAAAAGCCTTTTAAATATTGGTACAGATTATAATGTTTTTATTAAAAATTAGCATAAGCTCACATTTATGATTTATAATACTGTTTTTAATAGGAGGGAAATATTTTTGCTAACTTTAAGAAATAAAATGAAGAAATCATTATGTTCTGAAAAACAGAATTGACATTTTGTTCAAGTTGGTCTTTTTTAAGGGGTTGTTTATAACTGAATTTAAAAACCTTCAGATGAACTATTGGTACTACTTTAATTTTTCTAATTCAGAGTAACATAAGTTTAGGTTTATTAATAGTGGTGATTTGTTTTAAACAGTTCATAGACATTTTAACAGAGTTTTAGAAATGAAATGTAAAAACTTAGTTTTACATCTTAAACACAGAACTCTTAATTTACTGTTTTATATCCTTCACTGTACACTGTATTTTTATTTAGCCTTAGCCAACATAGGAATCTTATTTGTTGTAAAACATTTTTGTTTCCGAGTGAAAGATATATTGAAAATTTACATATATTAAGACATCTCAACTTTTATCAAGTAAGTATACAAGTGTTTTTCCAATAGCATTTTATTAATTTTTTTCTACTGCAAGTTCTGTAAATTCAATGAATGGTAAGCTTTAGTTCACAAATAATGCTAGTAACTTTGTCTTCTTCTGTATTTCTTGTTCTTTGCTGAAACATAAGTATAAGATTCACAAAAGTAAAGTAACAGACAAACTCTGTAAAACACACTGATTTAATAACTGATCCAACAACTTACTATAGTGTAACTCATATTTTTGTACTCTTCAAATAATTTCATTAATAATCTCAAGAAAATTCTAGATATCACATGCTTACCTCATCAAATTTAAACTCTTTCAAGTTAATAATACAAATGTCCAAATTAAAATGTTAAGAAAATATTCCACAATACTACTTTCATACAAAGAAAACAGTGGTACATAAAAGAATTCAACTTGAAGTATAGCATCAATTTTTTTCATTTTATTTTTTGTCAAAACAGTTGCATTTCTAACACCAGTGCTCTAACAGTTTCCCTTGTTGAGTTGGTTATTTTAAAGTATTGAGTGAAAAAAATAATCCATTGTCTAGTCCACTTAACTCTCTCAATATGGACTTGGTTAATTTGAGTGACCACATTACCTCTTTGTGCTCATTTAAAGTTTTCATAACTTTTAACATAGTGTGTATATCTTTACAAAATTTGCCAGTCTTTTGGTAAACATTATAAGTCTTTTGCATACAAAAAAATTGTATATTTTAGTGAAATATTTTTAATAAGCTAAAAAAAGATTTGATGGTAATATATTAGGTATTTGTTTTGAAGTTAGTTTGCAAAAGCAATTTTCATATTAAGATTAAAAATAGTTTCTTTATCTCAAAATTCTTAAATTTCCTCTTTATAATCTCTAAAAACCTCCTAAGTTTTTCAATTTTTTTTTTCAGTAAAACTTCATATTTTATGTATTTTTTCTACACTAACTCTATACAAGGTTGGTCAATTTCACAGACACCATAATCATCAAAAACAAATCCAAATAAATCTAAATTACCCTCCTCTTTTTTCTAGAATGACTTCAGTTTGTGACATGAAACAGCATTTGTTTTTCCTAAGTAGCTTTAAAGTTGTAATAGTATGCATTTATTTATAATTAAGTTGTAGTGTTTTATTGCCCTTTGGACCATATCTAACTACTCCTTGCACCTTTATAAGCTGTAAATTAACTGGAAAATGTGTGCAGCTCATATTATGCTATAGAATTACATTAACCATAAGCTGCTTGAGTGTGTGTGTCTTATGAAACATTTTATTATATTTTTATTTAGTTTACCTAATCTAACCTTAACTAACCCAAATATATCCATATTTTTACATTTTAAAGTGATGCTTGTCCTTGCTTTTTTACACCAATGCTAATAATGCACAAAATAATTTTTATATAATAACATGATGCACCAAAGAACATAGAATAGTAACATGAAAAATCAGTCAATTTTTTCTACTTGTCACAATTTTTCTGGCTTTGCTTTCTAATTATGGGACAAGTTACTTCCAAGTAGTTGTTATCTTTCCTCTGGAATTTTGTATAAAATGAGAAATTAACAATTCTTTGTTCAGAACACTAACTAATATGTTATTTGATGGACACAAATCTTGGCTTAATATTGGTTATAGATAATATAAAATTAAATGTAAGAGAGAACTGTTAACAAATCATGAAAGAGAAGAAGTGACATGTTGTTATGGCAAGAGGAGTCTGGTTTTCTATTTGATGGCTCTGTAATCTAATAAAGCTGACAGCTATAAAAATTTTGGTTTATCTGAGCAATGAAGATTTTATACTGAGTGATTTACATTAAGTTTATTACTTATTGGAGGAGTGGTGAATAAAATAGAAAAGATGGGATGCCTACCGAAAATGTTGATTTGTGCCATACAAGAGGAAGTTCAGGATTTTTTATATAACATTTTATAAAATAAAGAACTTAAAACTTTTATACTATTAAAATATTGGTTATTAGCTCTGATTTTATACTACACTAATTATAACAACATAAACAAAGAGTAGTTTAATAAAATTTGAGTGTAAGCCATTAAAACTTCATGATATGTGCAGTAAATGTTGCCTGTGCAGATAGGGTTAATGAGCATGTACAGTAAGTTTTAAAAATTCACCTTACTTCAAAAATAATGCTAATCACTTGGTACAACTGAAGCATCAGTCAAACTGATTACCCCTCGGTGTGGATTCATGTACGTGGTGAGGGGACCTCACAGGGAAGGTTCTGTTCTTTCATTTTATCTCCTTTGGGATCTAAACATTTACCCACATGTTTGCTGTGTGTGGCAACCCTTGAAGGGGAGGATAGGATCCTGGTGGTTGAGGGGTCCAACCATAACACACCATTTTTGCCTTGAATTGCCGTAGATGGGCAGCCTTGGGGTGGCCCTTGGGTCAGTCGGCTGGTCCACTTGGACTAGGGTCACCCAAGTACCAGTGTTGAATGTTCTCAACAGGTGTTATGTACATTGTATCTGAAGCTTGTGTTTGGGTATAGTGCTCACGAAATCCTGGCATTGCTGCAGTACTCTTGTTTGACATTGTAGTGCATCCCCTCATAGAGCTTCATGGTGGGTGGGGTCAGTGGGCACCGAAATTTTCCTTTTTTCATTATGGATTCACCAATTAAAAATCTTAATACAATAGTGAAAAAACAGTGTCTAGGTAAATAACCATGTCTTGAAGGTTCTGAGCAGCAATCCTCACCATCTGTACTACCTGTTGTACCTCATTTTCTTATATTGCGTTCACTTTCAGACAAACCTTTTGGGCAAATGTCTCCCTTTTTCATTCAGAAGGGACTAGAGGGACTTGCTGGCTTTCCAAAGACAGTAAAGAAGCTTTGATCTGGTGTAATATTGGAAACATCCACATCTCAGCACAGTGAACTCCTCTTTCATTCAAAGGCAATTGGGGATATACCTATTAAGGTTACACCTCATGGTACTTTGAATTCATCATGAGGAGTTATTGTTGAGAGGGATTTGAAAAACATTCCAGAGTCAGAGATTCTTGCTGGTTTCTCCATCCAAGGAGTTTCTGTAGTGAGGCATATCTTCTCTCGCAAAGATGGAATTATGGTGCTGACTAATGTCCTCATTCACACATTTACGTTACCATGTTTGCCTGCAACCATCAAGGCAGGTTATCTTAATTGCAGAGTATGGCCATACATTTCAAACCCTTTCCAGTGTTTCCAGTGTCAGCGGTTTGGTCACTCGAAGACATCATGTCGTGGTTCCTTGACGTATGCTCATTGAGGTGGCATGGACCACGATGCCTACGAGTGTGAAACGGACTCTCATTGCATCAATTGCAATGGCTTTCACCCATCCTATTTTCGTTCTTGCCCTAAAACGATTCATAACATTACTTATCCTGAGGCTTGCAAGTTGTTGTCAACCACTTCATCTCAGACATATACTGCTGCACTCCACTCCACTATTACACTGGAAGTGCAGATGGATCTCTTTGTGCCTCCAAAAGAATTGTTCTCCAAACAAATGAAAAGTCTTTTGACCTCCATGGTTAAAATGGTTGATAAATCAACTTCAACACTCATCTCTGTCCCTTCCATAGATTCCGAAAATCCAAAGATTCCCTTCCTTTGGTTTTGGGTACAGGCATTTGGATACATCTTCTTCTTTCACCCCACAATGCAAAACAATCATTCGTTCAAATCCTTAGTTGCTGGAACTCTCTTCCAACAGCAAAGACCTGCTCAATTGACCTTGGGCAGGATCCATGGAGGTCCATAGACCTCTGTTGAATAAAGACAGTAAAGAAAAAAAGACATGATCATAAAGAGAAGGGTTCTCCACCTAATTCACCTATACATCAATAAAAATGGCTACCTTGATACAATGGAACTGTTGAGGTTTATGTTCTAATCTGGATGACATCAAAACATTGATTGCTTCCTACCATTCTGTATGTCTCTCCTTACAGGAAACATTTCTGAAACTTGCTGACACAGTCACCTTTTGGCAGTTTTCTTTGTGCAGAAATGACAGGCTGTGTGATGGATGAGTACATGGAGGGGTGGCACTGTTGGTTGATCAACATGTGTCTACCCTGTGTTTGCCACTGGATCTAGCAAACTGGCACTCTTCCACTGCTCTTGTATCAACAGACGATTGTGTGGTAGCAGTAACTGACTGTATTATACAAGCAACTGCTCAGCATATTCCTAAAACCTCAACACATTTTCCACGATATCCTCGTTCGTGGTGGAATCCTGCCTGCCACATGGCACGGAAGTCTCAAAAATGTGCCTGGGATACTTTTCACAAGTATCCCACACTTTTGCACCGCATTGCTTTCCAGCAGGCCCATGCACATGTTTGGTGGGTAAGACATCAAAGCCATAAGGAAACTTGGATTAAGTTCACAACCAGCATATCTTCTACCACCAGTTCAAAAGTCATATGGGACAAGATTCAAAAGGTCAGTGGACAATATAATTCTGTCCCCCTCTCGATCTTGCTCTCTGATGGCCAGGAAATAGCTGATACCTGGAGCATTGCTGATACTCTAGGTGAAAGCTTTTGCTGGGTATCTAGCACTGCTGCTTCTTCCTCTACCTTCTTAGCCATCAACACTCAGGCAGAGCAAACACCTCTTTCCTTTCGGGCTGATTGTATCTATGACTATAATCGTCCCTTTACACCTGTGGAACTCAAACTGGCTCTCATTGGTCTGGCAGTTCATTGGTTGGACCTGATGATGTTCATTATGAAATACTGCACCATCTATCTCCTGCTTCTCTTACTGTTCTTCTGCTTATTTTTAACCGAATCTGGCATGAGAATGTTTTTCCTGATGCTTGGTGCCAGGCTATTGTCCTACCTTTTTCAAAGCCTGGGAAGGATTCCAAGATTCATTCAAACTACCATCCAATTGCTTTGATGAGCTGTCTCTGTAAGTCCATAGAGAGGATGGTTAATGCTCGTCTTGTTTGGTTCCTCGAATCAAACAACCTTCTCTCATCCACCCAGTGTGGGTTCCGACAACAGCACTTCACCATGGACCACCTAATTTGACTTGAAACGTCTGTCAGAGAAGTCTTTCTCAAATGACAACATCTTGTATCGGTATTCTTTAAAATTGAGAAGGCTAATGGTACAACTTGGAGGTATGGAATTTTGCAAGACCTCTGTATATATGGGTTATGTGGCCGTTTGCCCATTTTTATTAAAAACTTTTTAATGGACTGGAGATTCCAAGTTTGTGTGTGTTCAACACTTTCCCATTATTTTCTACAGGAACTTGGAGTCCCTCATGGCTGTGTTTTGAGTGTCATGCTTTTCAGTATAAAGATTAATGCCATTACTGAACAACTCCCTCTTACTGTTGCAAACGGGCTCTGTGTTGATGACTTTCACATCTCCTGTTAGTCGTCGAACATGAGGTATATTGAGCAGCAGCTACAGACTACCCTCAATCGTTTACTGAGGTGGACCATGGCAAATGACTTTAACTTCTCTCTCTCTAGAACCGTTTGCATGCAGTTGTGCTGTTGATGGGGTATTCATCCTGATTCTTAACTATGTATCGGCATAGTTGTGCTGTCTGTGGTCCCCGAGACAAAGTTCTTGGGGTTTATCTTTGACTGTATGCTGACCTTTATACCACACATCAACCAGCTATGGGTCAAATGTACAAGAGCACTGAACATCCTTCGTGTCCTCTCTTCCACCACCTGGGGAGCAGATCGATGTTCTGTGCTAAAGATATATTGTACTCTTCTTCGTTCGAAACTCAACTATGGATCACTGGACTATGGTTCTGCCAAAAGTTTGGCTCTGCACTGGGGCCTTCCTCACTTTCCCAGTTCAGAGCTTATATGTAGAGTCTCATGAACCTTCTTTGCATTTCCACCTTTTGCAACTGTCTTCACTATATGCTTCGAAACTTCATTCCTTATCAAAGCATCCCACCTGGGATTGTGTTTTCCTTCCTCAGTGGGCCATACTTTTTCAGAATAGACGACCTGTCATAACTTCTTTTGGCCTTCATATCCAGGCGCAGTTGGATGAATTGGGTCTGTCCTTGGATAACATTACTGTATCCACTGGTCAGCCCATCTCACCATGGTTTTACGGTCCCCAGATATGACCTATCTTTAAGTCATCTGAGAAAAGCAGATACTCCTGATTGGAAATACTGTCTGTTATTTGCTGAATATCTTTCGAACCATCCTTCCACACCTATTTATACAGATGGTTCAAAATCAGATGACTGTGTAGGCTTAGCCATGGTTTGTTGTGGTTTAGTGGTTGCATGCAGAATCCCCTCTTTAGCTCCTGTGTTTACTGCTGAACTGTATGCCATTTCACTTGTTCTGGATGACATAGAAGCTAAGCAGTATTCAAATTGCACTATTTATACTGACTCAGTTCTCTTCTGGCCCTGGAATCACTTCATGTTAGTTCATGCCTGTTATTGCTGATATTTAAAACCAAATGGCCTATTTCTCCTTAACATCTACTTCTATCCAGTTTTTCTGGATACCAGGCAATGTTGGTATTTGCAGGAATGAGCTTGCTAACACTGCAGCTAAATCTATCCACTCTGGCACTATCACTGCTGTTCCATATAGTCGACTTGGAATGAGCAATGTGACAGCAAACTTTTCCAAATAAAACCCTATTTTGGACTTTGGCCATCTTGCTTCTGTAAGGATTGGAAAGAGGAAGTTGTTCTGTCTAAACAATGCATTGGTCACAGCTTTTTTAACTCATCATTTTCTTTTATCTGGAACTGATGCACCATTGTGTAGTCTGTGTGATACTCAGGTCACAGTAAACCACATTTTACTTTCTTGCCGTCATTATGACTCTCATGACGGTGCCATTTTCACCATGTTCTGTCCCAAAGTCTGTCCATAACATTAGACAGTGTTATTGGTGATAGTAACACTGTCCACCTTGGAAATGTTTTTAGTTTTTCAAAGGCCATCAGTCATTTTAATGTCATTTATGTTATTTAATTTATACATTAGAACTTTTTCAATTAAATTCCCTTTTAAGAATCACAGTCCATCTAGTTCGATTTGAAATTAGAAAATGGTCATAAAGTCAAACAACTCGAAACCAAGACAGGAAAGGCCAAATTCAGGTGACTAATGCTGCTGTTTGAATTACCTGTTGGTCATCCTGGTGAGTTATTATTAACATTTTGCTGTAAATCTTTTAAAATTTTTATTGCTTTACTTTTTGAAAATGGCCATAACATCAAATAACTCAGAACCAGGACTGAAAAGGCCAACTTCAGGTGATTGATGGTATTTTTTGTTCTTACCTGTTAATCTTTCTGGCAAATTATGATAATTACAGTTATGCTATAGAAAGTCCTCTTCAACTTGTATTACTGTAGATTTTCTCTTAATGCTGTAGACTAAATGTAAACATAGGTTTTATGCTTTTTTTTACTTTGTTTTATTTTACCTTAATTTCCTAATTTTACCTTTAGTTTAATTTTTTACTGGATGTTTGGCACAGATAACCAAGCTGCTTTGTGCTATAAAACAACAAATAAACCATCCAACCAAACTGATTAATACACTTGCTAACTCAATAACTAATCTAATTTAGTGTTTTTTTAGTCATTCAAGTAATATCCCAAGTTCCAAATTAAATTCCTTATGTGATGCACTCATTGTGTCATATCATAACTCCCTCTAGTGAACAGCAACATGTCCAAATTAAAATAAACTACAATGATTCAAAAGTATTTATCCAAATATTCAAAACCATTAAGTTAATGATTAACTGTTGGTTATTGAAGAAAAACTCTCATTAATTAGTTTAATGCTTTATATGATTTCAAGGTGGGTTTTTTTGGCAAAATTATGGCTAATGAAAGTCCTAGTAAATTGTTGTATTTATTATAGAATTTAACAAAAGAATTATATGCTTTTTAAACTGATTCATTAGAAAATTTGAAAAACTGAAACACAGTTAATGTAAGTGTCAGACACAGAACTGGTATGGTACCTTTGTAGAATTTCTCTTGGTGGTGCATGTGATCAAGCTGATATTCGAGGTCACAGAAGAACATACATCGGCTCCATGCCTGGACGAATCATACAGGGTCTGAAAACAGTAGGAACAAAAAATCCAGTTTTCTTACTAGATGAAATTGATAAGATGGTAAGAAGATATTGTTCATCACACCTTAATAATATATTTATTTTTTTTGTCATAAGAGAAATTTGTAGTTAGTATATGCTGACAACAGTTTCCTTGACTTGTTTAAGAACAATTTGTTAAGTCAAATTTGCATGCTTTATTAAAATAAGATGAGATATGATTTATGATAAACAATGATTATAGTAGTACATTTACTATTTACGAATTGAAAGATAAATCTAATCCTAAAACAGCATAACAGTTTTCCTTGTGAATATGATTATAGTGCATACAAAATTCAAGACAAAACTATACAGAAGACAGTTGTTTTTTAATTGTATAATAAAACTGATTTTATATGAACTGCAGTCAACCTTAAAAAAATACAAATTACAAACTATTGTCAGTATTGTTAGATATATTAGGGTTTGTGGTTTCTTTGAATGAATAAATATGTTTGTAATGTTTATTACTACACACAATTAGGCCATAAGAGGCACTTTTTGTTCTCATTCGTGTAACTTGAAAGTAATGTTGAATATTTGTACTAAACTTAATTCTAGAATTGAGTACAAAATAATTCATTTTTACTTCTGTTAATGATAAACATAAGATAGAGTATGATTGTACAGTTAATCATATATCTTTGACTACCTGCCTATAATAGATATTTTTTCTTAGTCCTGACCTATTTATAATGTTTTGGACCTTTTACGAACTGAGTAACAGTTCAGTGTGACCAATAACCAGTATCACTCAGAGTAAACTTGTATATAAAGGCCATGTAATGCAGAACTTGAAACTCGGTACAATCACAAAAAATAGACACCGATTAGTTACATTCAATCATGTTATAAAACATTCATAAGTGAGAATTAATCTGTGTAAAATATTCAATCACATGAACTGTATGTAACTACTGGAAATAAAATTCTTTCACTGAAAGTCCTGGAAAATTGTTAAAATTTTGTGGAAGATTCTGGAAGCTTAAAGTTCTCCATTTTGTTTGTACAGGGACAATGTTTGTCATATGTGAATGGTATGTTGCTTGGCTTGAGCTTTCAACTATATTCTTAGCTTAAATCTGTTAACATTTATGAGGAAAGCATACATCCATTTTATTGAGTTTTACCCTTGTTATATTTCATATATAATGTTATATGAGTCAATTCTTTTAGTTGCATTTTATTTGCTTTTTAGTAGTATATGTTGTATCATGAAGGTTTTTTTTCATGTAGTGTAGTACAGTTCAGTATTTCAGTGTATGGTGGTGGTGAAATAACATTATTAGTTGTGTAGTTTGAAACAGTTCTGTTGGGGTATACCTTCACCAGAATGAATTTGAAACAGTGTATTGCTTAATTAATTACCTATATAATTAATGATTTTATATATCTTTTAAACTTGTATGATGGATTCTCTAAATAAATACAAGTGTAATAATGACCTACTATTATCTTTTTTCCTGAAATCAAAAGTATTTTAAAATAAATTTGCAAAACGATTTTTATTTTTACTACTATATTATGAAACACAAGACAAAGTAGTTCTAAAGGCAAAATAATATAAACATTTGTATCTTTAATTGTTCTGTCAATCACCTCAGCTTATCATACTTTTGTTCTTGCTGCTTTTAAATGGGTTCTTGAATAAGAAAGTTGAAAAATAAGATTTTATTTTGACATCAAGTTTCTTTGAAGATTAAAGTATAAGTAATAAACTAGGTATGTAATGTGATACATGGTATTATGTGGTAAAGGGGAAAGGCCAACAAACAGTGATTAAACATTTCATAAACTGAAGAATCTTTAAATGCTCTTACATTCGTCGTCAATGTTTATTGCTAAGTGCACAATTTATTTTCAGTATTTTTTACCATGTGCACTTTTAGAGATAAGATGAACTGAATGCAAAGTAAATAATGATATGTTTACTAATTTGTAAGAGAAAATTAGTTACACCATTGAGATTTCTAAAAATAAACACTTAACACTTCTTATATTAATGGACTATATCCAACCTCATTACAATGAGTTATTTTGATTGTATAACACAACTATTGATCATGTAATTTTGTTGATGTTTTCAGGCCATTATGAAAAGTGATTTTCATAATGCTTACATATAAAATGTTTAATAAAGTTTGATTCAGTAGTGTTATTCTGACACTTAATTGGCTGTAAATATCGTAGAATTTTCTAGTTATTTCCCTAGAAGCTCCTGGAAAATGTTCATTTGGAGGCTTTGGAAACCTGTTATCTAGAAATTATTTGTTGTTTACCACATTTGCAATGAAAAGGTTTGAGCTGTCAGTTAGTGAAAAAAGTTTAAGTTTATGAAATTTAAAAAGCTGAAAAATAGAAAAAAAGCTCAAATAATTATGAAAGAAAAGTTTAAATATTAAAATAATCTGAAAATAAATGTAGTGAGCTTATAGTATGCATTTTAATACAGTCTGTAGTAATTGTGGGACATTGCCAAATTAAGGATGTAAAAAGAAAAAAAAAAAGTGTTATAAGTCTGTGCTCTATCGGTTGGTGTATCATTTATGGTTAATTCACAAAGGTATTATTATTTAACACGTTACAACCATATTTCAAAATATACCTAGATACTCTGTGAAATTTATCACTATCAGATCATTTTATTTACATGAACTCTACCATCTTTTAGTGCTATAAAAAATTTTTTTATAACTTTTGAAGTAACATATCATAGGGTGCCATTAGTATTATCATACAATCACTTTTTAATGGTTACAATGACTTGCAGAAGATATTTTCCTTCCTAAATGTATTGAATATGTGATAATGTTATTAATGGCTTGGCTTGAGATATTCCACTTACCAGTAGAAATCGTTTTAGAACATGTTGTGTTAAAACACTCGCAAGGATGTACAAGAAGTATAAGGGTCTTTTCAAACGTGTTTCCTTCAAAACTATTTGGAATGAATAAATCATAAGAAATGGTTTATTAAAAATTTTTTTAGTGCAACATTAAAATTACTTTCTACATATATATGTACATACTTTTATTTTGTTATATGAAGTTGTAACAAATTTCAATCTTTAATAAATCATAACAAATGGTTTATTAAAGACTATTTAGGGCAGCATTAAAATTGTTTTCCACACACACACACACATGTTTATTTTGTTTTATGAAGTTATAACAAATTTCATAATTTTCATGAAAATACTTCATCCTGTTCAGAGGCTACCAGTGTTTGTATAAAGGCCAAGTTAATAGCTTCCAGAAAGTGATATTTACACAGAGGCGTAATGTATAAATGTCTTAATCTGAACTGAATAGTATCCTCTCGACTAATTAATAGTGGATAACAACTTCAAAATAATGTAAACAGTGCATAAGAATAACAAAAGAGGTTTGCAATATTACCAAACAAATTCATTTTTTTATGTTTGCTAAATTAATGTGCCCAGTCTTTCATGTCATAGAATGGAAGATTGTATACTCTTTATACTGTGAGACCCTGTTAATTTTCTAAAAATGCTTAATTTACTACTCTGTACAACTGGTTTTGGTAGTTTTTTTCTATCCACAAAAAAAATAGAGAAAATTATTATTTTTTACAATATTTTTAATTTTTAGTTCTCACTATTATTGATTTGGATGAAAAGTTCTGTTTTTATATCTTAAGTCATACTCCTGATCCATATATTTTATATTTTAATTGTTTTTTACAGAATGCTGGTATTCATGGTGACCCAGCTGCTGCTCTTCTAGAAGTTTTGGATCCTGAACAGAACTGTTCTTTTACTGACCAGTATCCTTACATAATTATGTTTTTATATAAGCTTATTCTGAGTACTCCCTTGAATGTAATTAATTTTGAAAGTGATATGGAAAAAAATCTAAATAAATAACTTGTTATAGCTTGTTGACTATATTTAAGTTACTAGTTGATTTACTTAAATATTAATTCTGTTTTTTTACACTTTCAGCATGAAATTGTTTAATAAGATAATATAAGTTTGAAAAAATTAATTTGAAAAGTAAAGTTATTTTTTAAATTCTTTTTTGATTAGGTGTTTTTAGCTACAGCTTATTGGCTTGTAGAATTGCTCTGAGTTTTTTCTTTTAATATAAACTTTTAACTCACAGCTCTGTTACATCTGGATTGATTTGAGATATAATTGCAGAGGTCAAACCTTTGAAATCCATATATTTGACCATGTTCAAAATCTCAGGTTGATTTACTTTAATCTCGTCTAAAAGGATTTCAATTTGAGGGTAGACTAGTTGAGATCCTGATAAATAATAAAATTGAACTGGGTATACATGCACCCAATGCCTGGGTGCAGTAAAATATATTTAAGAAAGGAGGAAAACAAAGGTCTTATAGCTTAGTTTAATTCTGCATAAAAAATTTCAAGTTCTGTCAATAGTGAGGGTTAAAATACAAGTCATTTTTATAAGCAATAAATGCAGTAGTTGTAACTTTTATTGACTAATTATTGAACATGTTTGCAATAGGGATAAAGAATAGCCATTATAATTTTGTATTATAACTCTGAGAGTACCTAAAGTAGCTTCACAAACTTTGATAAGCTTTAAGTAAACATTACAAGACTTTTGTAAGTAAAAATTAAGAATTTTTAATAATATATTTTTACTAAATATTTGTCCATAAACATATGGCATCAGAGAGTTGAATGCTACAAGTGCAAAGTGATTTTCATGCTAATATTAAAAATGTCTTCTTTCAGTTGAAATTTTTTAGTTTCATGGATTTAATCTCTAAAACCTCATAAATAAATATCAAACTTTCTAAGAAAAACTTTTTTATGTTAGTTTCTTTGCAGTAATTTTGTATGAGGTTGGTCAATCTAACTGACCTTATAACTACCAAAACAAAAATTTAAAATAAATCTAACTTACCTTTTTTTCTTTATAGAATGACTATAAGTTTTAACAGGAAACCAAAATTAATTATTCTAAATTTTTTAAAACTCATAACAATATACATATATTTATACTTAATTTTAGAGTGTTATTGACCTTTAAACTGTGTCTAAATAATAATCCCACCACACAAGCTCTAAATCACTTGAAGAATGTGCAGCACATGTTACCATATTAAAATATGTAAAGTGCAACTATTCACAAACATAACTTGTTAAGAATTTTGTTTTGTTTTTATTATCTTACCTAATCTAACCATACCTAATACAATAGGTGTCTAATTTTTACATTTTAGTTATTTCTAAAACAATAACTAAAGAATACACATAACAAGAAATACAGTATTTACTTGGGATGTCTTTTTTTTTTTTCTGACAACTGTCAGTGAAACTTATGTCTGCTTTTTTGCATTAATAGTACTACTACACTAAATGATTTGTTGTTTAATTAAATAATTAACTTAAGAACATAAAATAACAACATGGAAAAAAACAATATCCTGTAACTATCATCATTATTCTGTTTTTAAACAATGCAGTAAGGACTTTCAACTCTTTTGCAACAGACCCTTGCAGTGTACAGGAGGACATTATATGTATTTTACTTGTGCAACAGTACATATTGTAATTATGATATCTCATGATATATCTTCATAAAAACTGGTAACATTTTGTTAGAGATTATAAGTTTCTTGTACATAAAAAATAACTGATTTAGGTATTTTTGCTGAAAACATATTTAAGTATTGTAATTATTTACAATTAAACTTCTAATAGTTTAAGTGCATGATAATTTTAATTTTAATCATAAAAATACTTTTTTCATCTTATAATTTCATATTTAATCTGCATAAGCTTTAGAATCTCATAATGTAGGATGTAGTTTTATGTATGTATATATGGTATTTTAGTTTAGTAAAGTATTATGTATATTGTATTTTCTATATTATATCACAAACTGTACATATTATCATGAACATATAGTGCAATGGAATGTTTAAAAATATAAAGCAGATAAAAAGTACATACTTTTTAATTTTTCATGGAATATCTTAAAATATCTTCTTTTGGTAATGTTTGTAATTTCTGGTATTTTCCTCTTCGCATATTTTAAGTTTTTAATGTTTTGTTTTCCTTCCTGTACATTACCTTTTATTACTCATCTTAGCACAAGTTAGTGGTGTCATAATTACAGTATCTTCAGTAAAGATGCATAAACTTTCAGCAAAATTATCTTCCCATAGTGCAAGATATGAAGCCTTGATAATTGATGCAAAGTATTATGTATATTTAAGGAATGTTTAAACCTTTCAGTTATGCATTTTAAAATATATGTATGTTAGAAAGCTCAAGCAAAAATATAGATGATGAACATGGTACATTTCAGGGATTGATAACATTTTTATTTTGTTTCTAAACCTTTCAAGTAAAGGATTTTGAAATTTGTGTGTCAATAGGGCAAGTTACCTAGTACAAAATAAACAAACATATGTCATTTGACAGATTATACCTTTGGCTTTCTATTGGTTATAAATAACAATGTATAACATTTCTAAGAGAACCTTTGATAAATTATGAAAGAGAGGACTTTATAGGGGTGTGTGGCAAGTGGGTTTGATTTTCTAGTGTATGGCTGTGAAACCAAATAAGATCAAAGGCTATAAAAGTTATGCTTTTCCTGAGTAATATCTATACTATAATGAATAATGGAGTGGTGGTAATTAAACTAGAGTAAATGGAAGACTTAGAGAACAAATGTCAATACTTTCAAATAAAGGAGATTGAGGATTTTAAAAAAATATTTTATTGTAAAATTAAGCACTTAGAACTCATTAAAATTTGATTTATTAACTATGTTTTGATGCCAAGTTTATTATTATATGTTGATAATAAAGTAGTTATTAAACTTGGAATATAACTCTGTAAAGATTGTGACATGCATACATTGACATTGACCTGTAAGGGTTATTGGATGTATTTCATAAAGTAACACTCTTATTTTAGAATTGAGAAAATAGAATGAAAATTGTGGAAAATAATAAATGCTACAAAACCATGTTTCCAAACAAATATACACACACACACATATATATATGCATGTAAATAAACTTGTGTGCTTTTGAAAATATTAATTAGTAAACTGATTTCTGGACATTTCTTCCAATATATATATATATCTTATATGATCAATTGCAAAACAATAATTCAAGTTGTATGTATGTATATATGGTATTTTAGTTTAGTAAAGTGTTGTATTTATTGTGAAACTGTTGCATTCTTACATAGGTTTAGATTTATATGTTGGAATTTATTTTTTATATTATAAATGTTTAATTGTGGCTTAGTATAAATGTTGTTCAATGAAGTTGTGGTACTTGTTACCAGTCATTAGTTACATCTTTCTTTATTCTGTGCAAAATTATCCATAGTTTTTCATATTTGAGTAATTATTTCGGTTTCAAAAGAAGTGTATCATAAATAGAGAGCTTTGTGTAAATTAATGACTTATAATATAATGCAGATTTTGGACAATTTGTTATTTGCTAACCATATTTCACAAGTAAAGAGGCATAAAAAACTTCATGCTTCATTCATGAGAATATATGTGGATTATTTTGTAAAAGCTGTTTGAATTTAAAAATCACTTTTTTTAAATACTTACTTAATGTTTGAGACAATATTCTTATTTACTGTTATTAGAGCCCAAATGTGTGTATTTGTAAATGCACTGAATATCTGGTTTGGCTTATGATGATTTTATATTTCTTACAAAAATAATACAGTTTGTGAACATACTCAAAAGTCTATCTAAGAATTCTGTAAAAACTCGTAAGGGTTCGTAAGGGTTTTATTTGGCTAGTTGAGGTATAAATGAATATTATATACCTATTCAGTTTGCATTAAAACCCTGCAGTATCAAGTTATTATAGAAAAAAATATATATATATTCTTTATATTTTGAATGTACTTGAATATATTGTATACTAATCAAAACCTGGACTTTAACTGGACAGAAATAACTTATTTTTTTCAATAAATTAAGTACTAACAATGCTAGGCTGAGGATCCATGGGTCAATTGTTTGCATTCTATTACCACAATGTAAGAGTGATGGTTAGATCCCACAATTACCCTTAAAGTAACCCAAGAGTTGACAGATGGTGCTGTTGAGTAGCTGCTGCCCTTTTAATCTAGCAATTAAAAACTAGTGCTAACAAAGATATCCAAAGCACAAAGAATCAGTCAGTAACAAGGAAATTAGTGAATTATCCATGTGCATTTATTTTTTCAAGCTATTCAGTCAACTAATTTTACATTTCATAATATTTTTCAATTCTTTGTTGCAATTTTCAATGGATTGTTATATATAACAAAATACAACTGTTATGAAAGGCATATGGTATTTTACGTGCGCTATTGGCTGCCACAGAAAAATGTAAATCATCTTTATTTAATTGAAGTGTGTATAAGTAAACAAAAATTACTAATTATAATTAAAAAGTCAACAATAGAAAGGAAAATATTCCATTTTGTTACAAATTTTTCCATTTTTTTAACTAACTGAGAAATATTTGTATTAAAATGAAAGAATGTTACAATTAGCAGAAGGAAGCCTATAAGTTTGAAAATAAACTTTCTGACATAAAACATGTTATGTTTATGTCCTAGTTTAAACAGTTTGTGTGAGTAACAAATGGTGAAATGTTTTCTGTTTCCAGTCTTTTGGATTTAGGATGATAATGACATTATTATTATTCAAACAAATTAAACAATCAAAGTATCTGTAAATTAAAGTAAATAAATCTGAATTTAAGGTATTTCACATGAATAAAATTTAATAAACATGAAGATATAACTTAGTGCCTTTAGGAGAATTGTTGTTATCCCTAGTGTCCACCTTACATTTTTTTACATTGTAGTTTTTACATTTTTTATACGTATGTCTTTTGTGGCTGCTTCTATTTTTGGCATACTTTCATAAAACATTTACTTTATCACTAACACTTTTTATTTCAACTTCTATTGTATAAGGTCACTCCAAATCCTATGTAGGTCAAAAGCAGTAAAATATCTGAATAACATAACATTGAGTTCCCAGTGACACATTGGTAAGTAAGTCTGAAAACTTGTATTGATAAAAAAATTGGGTTTTGATACCTGTTGAAGGCACAGCATAGATAGCCACTGCGTAATTTTGCACTTAACAACAAACAAACAGAAGGCATCACTAAAGGGTTTCAAAGTCAAAAATACATTTGTTCCTCATTTCTGTTGTTTTTAATGTTTTGCTGCTGGTGATAAAGCCTGCTGTTTGGTCACAAATCTCACAACCAGTTGGTAGACTATACTTGTCTAAAACATTAGACCTCTATTAAAAGAATATATTAAAAGAAGCAGAGAAAATTTAAAAGATTTTGTTTCAATAGTAAAATTAGTATGATATGGTTGATAACATAAGACTTTTAACTTATATATGTTTTCTCTTAGTTTGTAGGACATTGTGATGTAGGAAACTATAACACGAGTGAACAGGTGGTTTAACAAATGTTTGAACATAAAGAAAACTTTAAAAAAGCTTATATTGTTGTAACCTTTTAGATGGGAGATATATATTTAATAACTATAGACTAAGGTTTTTATCTTCCACTTTGTTTTTGTTTTAGTCTTTAAAGTTGGTTATGCTTTACAATGAACAGGGTTTATGTACTATTAGACACAAATTGGTAAGCATCAGTTTTAAAGTTGTACATGTACATAATTGAGTACTGTCAGTGTTTGACAACAGAATTTAACGTAATTAGATCAAGAGTAAATCCATTTGTGTAATGAGGAAAACAACAACAGGGTTCATATGATTTAAGGCTGCTTTTTTGTAACTTCCATTATTGGTATACTTTTATAAAAGTATGTTCATATTAATATAATTTAATCCTTAACAAGAGGTCACAGTAGCAATTGATGGTGGTAGCCATTTAAGTGTTAAGGACTTTATGCATAAATAAAATATTTTTTCCTTTTATTTCTAATTAATGAGACTGGAAATAATTAATGTTAGTGTTGTTTGTTTTTATCTTTACACTTGCCTCCAGTTATTTGAATGTACCCTTTGACCTGTCTCAGGTGTTGTTTATTGCAACAGCAAACACTATGACCACAATACCACCTGCTCTGCTTGATCGAATGGAGGTAATAGCAATACATTTTTAATATTTTTTTCATTGTGAAATGTTTGGTAATCAAATATGTCTAATTATTTATCAAGATATGATGTAATTTACAGTAAATTACAACATTTTCTGTAATTTTAATTGTAATGTAATAAGCTTTGTTCTGTTAAGAAATTTCTTATAAAATGATTTTCTATACAAAATGTTTAATTTTGAAATGTTGAAAGTAGGTTGTTTTTAAATTTAAAAAAAAACCTTAGGAAATAGGAGCCTTATTAGTTCCGTAGTTAGAAAACAAAATGTGAATGTTTTGCCATTTCCAATGTGCAGTATGAAGTTCAATCCTCAAAACTCACAAATTGTAACCAACTTAGGTGTAATTGATTGGCAGGTTATACCAGTACCAGGTTATACATATGATGAAAAGCAACATATTGCCAGGAACCATCTTCTTCCTAAGCAACTGAAAGAACATGGATTGTCCAATAAATTGTTGATTATTCAAGATGAAGCAATCAAAACTATAAGTAAATATTATTTCTCATTTACTTTTGAAAGTTTGTTTAGCTGTAAGTGCATGAATGAGTTTCAAAAAAAAATGTATTTGTTTTTCGTATGTTTTCAAGATTTTACTGCTGTTTAAAATGTGTACCAACTTCCAGAAAAAGTGTTACATTTTTCTCACTTAGCCTAGTTCTTATTAGGTACCCAAAAAATTGTTTTCAAATACATGTCTGAATTTTTATAAGCTTTGTAGTCTTCTGCTCTTGTGAATTTCTGTATGTCACATCCTTATTTATTTATTTTTTTAATTTTAAACAAAGTATGGATTATTATTGGTTTTTAATTTACAGATCATTTTGTTTTTCAGTATGTTGTGGATTAAGGTAAAGAGAGCTTTAAACATGTTAAAAACTTTTATAGATAGTTTCTAATTTACTAAGTTTTGTATATTTGTATAATATTGTTTTTAAGTGTACATATATTAAATTAAAAATGTAATGTAAAAATATTTTTGTTCTTTTTAAGTACTGAAATATACTAGAGAGGCTGGTGTACGAAGTTTAGAAAGAAAACTAGGTGCTGTTTGTCGAGCAGTGGCTGTGAAAGTTGTAGAGTGTGGGAAAGAAGCACTCTCAATACCAGAATCTGAAAAACGTGGAGAGAAGACAGAAAGCATAGCTAGCTCTGACCAAGCAGCTATGATTGATCTACCTCCGGATCTTCCTGTTGTGGTGGATGAAACAGCTGTTGAAGATATACTTGGTGTAAGATACATATATACACAATTAAAAGGAGCACAATGATTAAATAATTGCACAATAAATTTCTTAAAACAGGGATCAACCTGTCTGTATTGCACAAGTGCCATTTTAAATTATTTATTTAAGATTTTGAACACAATTTTATTGAGAATCTTACTGGATTTGATTGGAATGTTACATCTTAGTCATGTAGTTCAGTTTTACTTCTGGTGTTATGTAGTGTGAGGTAACATGTTAGGATAAGTAATTACATAAATCCTCTGGATGCAACTGAAAGTTTATAATGTGTTTTTAATTTACACTCATGCACTCAAAATGCGCTTGTAAATTTATTGAATATTCTGAGTCCTAAAGCAAGTACTAAATCAGTAAATCATGAATTATTTTGGTCTATCCTAAGAACTGTCATACAAAAACCAGTTAAGTCTTAACTTGTAGATACTGATTTGTTCTCTAAAAAAAAAGTAAAATATTTCTGAAAGAAAGAGTTTATTAAAAGAAATTTTCTATAACTTTTCATATCATCTAATATATCTTTATTCAGTATTCAGCATTATTGTATATGTCAGTGGCCAATTTCTTTTACTGTGTATGATAACTTTAATAATCTTGGTGTAAAATCCTGCTGTCTTTTTGTTGCTATAACACTGCTAGTCACCATAAGCTGTATCAACCAGAAACTAATACATATACTTAGAGAAATTAGTAAATATATTGGATATATATTTTAATAGTGTCACCATTATCCTCTGAAATCTCAAAGTATCATAATATGCAGTACTAATATATATATTAGTGAAAATAATTATTTTTTATTGAAGTTAAATAAGTAAAATCATAAGGAAGGACTGCATCAAAAACAGCAAATTCAAACCTCTGACTAATTATATAATTTGCTATTTTATTATAGAGAGAGAGACACACACACATTATTCATTTATATGGTCACTGTAAGGTTCAATTTTGCTTGATACTGTAATGTATCATTTTGTCTTATTTTTATCATTATAGTTATTCCACGAAAGAAAAGTGAGTAAATTTTAATTAATATTTTATAGTTGTTGAATATCAGGCCCATACAAAGCATCTGCTAGATAGCTTCTTAAAATCAAAAGTGTCATTAAAAGTTTGACTTCATATAAATTGATCTGTGTTTTTTAACTGAGCATAACTTATGACAAATCATGAATGGATCTTCCCAAATTTATAACCACTTGTCAGCCATGTACAATCCACAAATGTCATCACTATAAATGTCAATGTATTTAAAGTAAATGCACTTTTATTAATGAGAATGGCATCAATTTTTCCAATATTCTAACTTTTTTTTGTATTGGTGTAATGGAATTGATATATAAAATTTGAAATACACAGTGATTATTTGAACTTTTATAAATATGGCTACTGTTTTCAATCAGAAAGCTATTTTTTAACTTTTCATGTATGACATCAAGCCTGCATCAAGACTCACACATTTGAAAGACATGCATAAAAGTTATTTATTTTAACATTTTTAAAAATAGACAAGTAAAAACTTCAAACTTGTAAGTTGTTTGGAGAACACCTTACTGCATATACATTATGTTTATTAGTCTTGTTGGCAAATACTATGATATGCATTAACAGTTAATTAACTACTAAGTTCAAATTCAGATTTCCAGTTATTTGAAATAGTAAAATGTTAACATACATAATTTAATAAATCAGAGACTCATTCAAAATAAATTATAACATGTAACAGAGAAAAACAAATTGTTGAGGTTCATTGCCTAAATTCATCATTCACTTCAGCCATAAGTTTGAGTACTTTTGCTGTTGTTCTATACAGTTTGAATTGCACCACTTTCTAATATAAAAAAGTATTCTAACCAAAAGTCAAATAAAGTGAAAACTCTTGAAAAGTTTTTGTTCATAAAGAGAGGAATCTTCAAACTGTTTGAAAGATTTTTTAACAAATTGGCCTTGGTAAAAACAAAATGCTATTAATTCTATCTTTACTATGTACATGATTATCAACTTTCCAACTTTAAACACAATGTGATAAAGAAGACCTAAATTGAACTGGTGGAATTATTTAAGGATCATCTTCTGGATCAGCACTTGTTTTTTTCAAATGTGTTTCAAATTTTAGCTCTTATGTTGTGCCACTTTTTACATTTGTGTAAAATTATGAAATTTTAGCTTTTACTGTCAATTAAAGTGTATACATTTCCCTGTTAGGCAGTTGGTTACAACAGTTGCCCACTTTTGTGATTTTAATTTGCAATAATGTACTTCTTAATAAAAATAAAAACACCAAATACTTAGTTTTTCCTCATTCAGAAGCAGTCCAACTAATCAGCAGCCACTTTTAGATGCAACTAACTTTAAGATAATGTCTTGGACACATGCACATCAAGTAGTGTGTCATGTGGCCAAAACAACCTGCAGGACACACAGTGTGTTGTTAACAGGAGTGATAGTTTAGAGATTTTCTATTTTCTGACTGCTTATCAAAACTGACATATATTTTTCATGATGTACTCTTCTGGACTGTTACTTAACCATTCAAATTTCAAGGCAATCCATAAAGAAATACATGAGATAAAATCTCCAGTTTTCATTGAATTTCTTCCTTGTGTTTTTTCTTTGCACCAAAAGTATGGAACTTTATTTGATAGAAAAACATATTTTTGTGATTTTTTTTTTTTTTTCAAATTTGGTGCACTGCTTGGGTCCTTACAACTTAAAATTAGGTGGCAAATATGATATGAATATAAGCCACCTATGTAAAATTAATTCACAAAATCTTCCCAGTTTTGACCAAACATTTTGTGCACACTTACACAAAAAGTTACATAAGCTGGCAGTCTAAATTTTTTACCACAGTCTCACCTGTAGGTGGTTCTTTGGTCAGAATATATATATATTGGCAAGCTGAACAGTCTGTCACAAAATTACTCCTCACTTCTTTTAACTGCTTTTCAGTGAGCACTTTGATGTGATTCTATGTTTCGTGTTTGTTCCTGGCTTATCGCTGGATCTTGCCTCATAACTTGGTGTGCAAACCTATCTCTTTCTTTCTGTAACTTGCATCCTGATATTTCATTTTCTTTCCCAAAGGTTCACCCTTTCTTCATGGTAAGTTATTTTTACACTTGGCAGTTTTTGGTATCATGTTTTTCAGTGTTTTAATCACTTAATACTCATAGAAAATTTTTAAAAATACTCTTGTAACTTGTGAAGTTTGAGTTACTACAAAATTCCTGTAAATTTGTAGGAAATGAGTTCAGTACAGAGAAACTGTGATTTGTTTGGTTATTTGCTTGATAACAATAAATGTACAAAATTAATGTACATTATTATAAATAAAAGAAGTACCATTCCTCCATTAAAAAAGTGAAATTAGGAAAATGTTACAAAATCAAGTCTTATTATTTGTTAATTTTACCAAATGTCTGTTTTATAACATTTTCATTTTAGTGAAATATAAAGCTATTAATGGTGTATTTCCATTGAAACAAAGTGAAATATGAGTTCACAACAAAATAGATTGGCATATGTGGATATCTTGAGTTTCTTTTCAATATATTTAACATCTGCAAACATCCTATTTGATTTGATAACTTCCACTGTGAAGTACATTTTACGATGAGCTATAGGATTGGCCCCTAAAAAAGTATATTTTGGTTTAAAAAAGTTAAGTGTGAGTCTTGATGAGGACCACAATAGGAAAGCACTTTAGGAGGGAATTCAATATTTGTGATGAATGAATTCTGCCATCCTTTCTTCCATTTTACTCAAAGGATATGTACTTAAGGCATAAACTCTAATTTTCTGGCTGCTTATAGGTTTTAATATTTTAGTAAATATGTGTATCTGTGTTTTGTTATTTCCTTTTAGCCTGCTCAGTATGACAGTGAAGTTACTGCTAGGCTTGGACAGCCTGGTGTTGCTGTTGGTTTGGCTTGGACATTGGCTGGAGGAGAGATCATGTTTGTGGAAGCAACAAAGATGGATGGAGATGGTCAGCTGATACTCACTGGTCAGTTGGGAGAAGTCATGAAAGAGTCTGCAAAACTTGCTTTAAATTGGGTTCGTTGTCATGCTGAAGAGGTAAAATGCTACTATTTTTTACTTATTTGGAACAATGTTAGATGGAACTAGTAACAAGGCCATAAATATTGTCTCCAGTAGGAAATTAAGTCTGTCATAATTTTATTATGTTTTTTGTAAGTATTTATTAATGCAATTTATAGTACATTTGCTATGTCATCTTTCAGTACAAAGATGTTTAAGACTCAAGATTTACAATTAGCTTAAGCACCCAGCCTGTATTGTTTCTTTCATTAATTGAAAAAGATATTAGCCCATATCAAACAACAAAGATTATGATATGAACTAGAATATATGTAGTTTTGGTATCAACTTTGGTGGTACATATATCAATTACATGGCTGTTATTGGCTGACTTTTAAAATGCATATTGTATATCAATTTATTATATTGACCCTGTACAACATGTTAGATTTTTGTTTTTTTATTATTAATAATTATATAAATTTTTTACTTGGAAAAAGGGAAAATATCAGTTGTTTGAAAATTAAAGAATTTTTATCTTTGGTGAAAGTAATTAAAAAAGATTAGATTCAATATTTTGCATTTCCAAACCTAGTTTTTCTTCTTGTTTTAGCTGGAAAATATATATATATATATATCCAGTCTGAGGGTGACTATCATATTTTGTTCTTTCTTTGTTATTATTAAATTATTTTTATATATGCTACACAGTAATTTAATTTGATTATTGTATTTTTGTGTTTAATAACTAACTTGTTTTATATTAAGTTCATAGAAGTTTAAAGAAATGTGAAAACAAAAACAAAATTTTTTTTAGTAATTGTTCTTTTGTTTTAGTATGGAATTCCAGTTGAGAGAGGGATAGACTTGATGGAAAGTACAGATGTCCATATCCACTTTCCTGCAGGAGCAGTGGAGAAAGATGGACCATCAGCAGGAGTTACCATAGTTACTGTCCTTGTGTCTTTGTTTACTGGACGCCTGGTAGAGTCTGATGTGGCCATGACTGGAGAGATCACTCTGCGAGGATTAGTTTTACCAGTATGTTATAAATTTACCAAAAAACATATTTTATATTCTGATGTTGCAATATAATCATGAAGTGAATCAGACTTTCATCGAAAATGTTTCAAACATTTGCCCTTATCAAGCTATCGTATTTTAGTTCTTTTCTACAACCTATGGGTAAAGTTAAAACATTTAAAATAAAATTTCAAGGTGTTGTGCTGACAGTTTAATTTCTCATGTGTTCAAGTCTAGCAGTAAATGGATTTAATTTTGTCCTGATTATAAAGCCAGTTAAATTATAATAGTTATACAAATTGTTTGCTTTGTGTGTGTTATTATCATCTGTTTTTAAGTGCATTATTCAAGTAAATAAGAAATTATTAGTGTACTAATACCATCATTATAAAAAAAAAGTAGGATTAAATTTCATTCTCAACTGACAGCACAAAAACAAGAGCTTAAAGGTATTATACTTCATGTTTTTTATTTATGTTTTTTGTTTATTATTACAAAAGTAACTAAAATGTAAACATTATAAACTTATTAGGCTAGCTAATGAAAAAAGAACAATAAAAAGTTCTTCATGAGATGTGTTAACCAGCAGCTCTGTTCTCAAGTGTCATGGGCTGCACATTTCTTAAATAATTTACAACTTAATGGCAGGAGTAATAGTGAGACATAGTTCAAAAGGCAGTAAAATTAAGTATGTGTCAGGTAGATGTATATATAAAGTAAAAATACACTGCACCAATTAAAAGGATACCCAGGATACAGGCTACAATGTAGGATATAAAATGTACTCTAGAATTTGGAGGTGACTGCAGAAGTAGGGCCCACATTGTTAGGGTATGAAAATTGTTAGTTAGAGTGGACTTAATGGGTAGTGGTTGGAAGTAATATTAGTTAGTTCAGATAACTGGTAGGGATCCTTCATACTAGTATAATTTGTCTACTAGGCTACTAATTAATGCCTTACCACCATAATGGGAGCTGGAATACTAACTTCAGGAGGTAAGTTAATTTAACTCCCAAATGGTATTACTTTCTTATTTATTTTTCTACTTCTTCTTTACTTTTTTTTTTTTTGAGAGCAGTCACCTTGTTTTTGTTTATATTAATTAACCATGTAGTTAAGATTGATATCTTTTTAGCTGTTTCCCATTCAGAGCTTGACATTAATAGTTTTGATACTGTTTAGTACATGCACTATTAGTTAAGCTTAAAGCTTTGTGACTGCTGCAGGTAATTAGAATACATGACTATCAGAATGTAGTAGTCTGTAGCTCACTTTTATTCAATGATTACTCCAGGTTATTGTCTTGCTGAAGGTTTTTTGGTATCACCTTTCAGAATACTTAAAATAATTTCATGACAAAAATTAACTACTAGAAGCATTATTAAAAACTCTTTTTAAATATCTGTACTAATAGATACCCACATTAATATGAAGTTTCGATGTAGTTTAAACAGTTCTGAACTGACCTAATTTTTCTCATTTTGAAAATTATGCATTAAATTTGTTTTTAAATTTTAGTTCTAAAAACAGTTGTGTTAATTTTTATATTGGAAACTTTTTTTTTTTTTTTTACAAACTGTTTGTAGGATATTTATTCACTGTAATGAATATGAAGATAAAGCTTAAACACAGAAATATGACCAAAAAAAAAGAAGTTATAATCAAGTTATCAAGAGTTGTTACTGTCATAACATTGTAGGATGTATATGATCATAAAGTTGTTCTTGTATAGGTTGGAGGCATTAAAGAAAAGGTTCTGGCTGCTCATCAGGCTGGTATGAGGAGAGTGATTTTACCAAAGAAAAATGAGAAAGACTTAATTGAAATACCACAATCAGTGAAGGTATATATATATAGTACACAAAGCAAAATATAAAACTTCATACCACAACTTTTGAGTGAAGTCTTACTCCTCACTTCCCCTTTTTGTGGTTCTTCACACCAATTAAAAGTTTAGGTCATCAAATTTTTCACTATATTTAATCTCTTTAGAATTACCTTACAAGATTTTTTATTGTCAGAGAATGATTCACATAGTCAGTTCAGAGGAAATTGAACTTTGCATATCTTTGTTTTTAATGCTTAATCTGTTAAAAGACTGAAGTATTCATGTTTGGAGAACCAGATTAAGATTAAACTTTAACGACTGGAAAATGTGTATTACTGCATGGACTCTTGTTAGCAAGCAAGTATTATAACTAATCTAAATGTGTATGTAATATCAAAATTATTAACTCACGTTAGGTGTAACAGGTGTCAGAGAAAAAGGAACTAAATGAACATTGTGAATCTGTACTGTTTGTAAAGTTAACCATAAAACAAAAACTTGCTATGTGGTTTATAAAATAGAATATTTTACTTTTTAACATTTCAGTCATAATCTGGAATTTAAATAATAGCAATAAACATGTGTTTATATGTAATATAGAAAATAAGTCTATTTCAAAATTTTATTAGTTTAACCCTCTCTCTCCACAGACAACTTTTTCTACTCATATCACAAGGTTTTAATGGGTTACATTCAAGATTTAAACTATTTTCTTTACATGATATATCAATAAATATGACATAAAAATGTAAATCTGTATTTTAATAATATATAGATTTTAAGTTCTCACTTTTATAAAGCAATATTAAAAAAGTGACAATTTCCCTTAGTGTGAAAATTGAGACATTTATTCTCCAAACATCCCTCTTTATCTAATTTATTTGCCATCCCTCCAAGAAGTACAAAAGTAGTGTAAATTCCTTATTATAATATTTTCATTGCTGAGGCAAAGCATAATTTTCATAGCTTTTAATCTTATGTGGTTACAGAGCCTTGAAATAGACAACCAGGTTCTTCTCGCCATGCCCACCTGTTTCAGAATTTCCTGATTGTTCTTTCTGCTGTTATATACTGTATTATTAATAACCAATAAAAAGCCAAGGTTTTCCTCTAACAAATAACATATTACATCACATTGCTTTCTTTAAAGAGAATCGTCAGTTTTGCTTTCAGTTCAAGATTGATTCCCATAGGAAATGCATCGCCAAGCTCACAAGTTTAAAGAGCTCTCATCGCATAGTTAGAAAGCCAGAAACATTTTGATAATTTCATGACTTAGTCTCTTTTTGAACATTATTATTTCATGTTCTTTGGAGCATTATTAATTAAATAAAATTAGTGCAGTATTACAACTGTTGTGAAAAAGTATTGTTAAGTGCCATTGACAGCAAAAAAACAAATGGGTATGGTAAGTGCATTTCCTTTTTTTACATGTGTATATTTTACTTGTTATGATAAAAGTAACTAAAATGTAAAACTATAAAACTTTAAGTTAATCAAGGTTAGGTTAGATGAAATAAGTAATAATATTATAATAAAAAATTTTCATGAGGCATGCACACGAATAGTTCATCCTTAACATAGTTCAATAGAATAATGTGAACTGCACATTTGTCAAATGCTTTACATCTTATAGTGGTGTGAATAGTAATTATTAAAGGTTTAAAGAACAATAAAACAATAATATTTAAGTATAAATAGATGTATACTGTTAGGAGTTTAAAGTTCTTTCAGGCAAACAAATGTAGTCTTATATAACAGTTCGAAGTATTCTAGAAAAAAAATTTAAATAGTTTTATTTCATTTTTTTTGGTGGTTACAAGGTCAAATGCATTGATCAATTTTGTATAAAGTTAGGATAAAGAAAATAACAAAATATAAATTTTTACTAATAAAACTTATGATATTTATTTAGGAGGTTTTAAGAGATTACACACATAAAATTCATGATTTTTGTGATGAAAAGTATTTTTAATCTTAATGTGAAAGTCATTTTGCACTTGATCTAGTGTATAGAAATATTGTATATATATTTATGAACAAATCTTTTGTGAAAAGGCAGGTATAAAGCAACTTAGAATAAACAAATGTAATTTGACATCATTCAAAAAAGAGAAAAGGGGTAATTTAGATTTATATTGATTTTTTTAGGAAGTTCTAAAAATTATGTAGATAAAATTTGATAAAAATATTTCATTAAAAAATTGATTTATTAATGTGTAAAAGTGTACAAATTGCCCATATTTCTCTTTGACATTTGGTACTATATTATTTATAACCAATAGAAAACCAAAGCTTAAATCTATTAAATGATGTAATATATAGTGTTATTTTCTATACAGAGAATTGTTTATTTGCTATTTCAGTTTCAAATTTATGGAAATTTCATAGATTAGCTAAGCTAAATTTTTAAAGGATCTTATTACATAGTTAGGAAACCAGAATAATTATGATAGTTACAGAACATTGTTTGCTTTTTACACTTTTCTTATTTTGTGTTCTTAATTGTATTGTATAATTAAATAAAAACTCAGTTGAAAGGTATGATTAGTATAAAATAGTGGGCTTAATTTCATTAGATTTGGAAAGATAAAGATAAATAATGTTAAAAATTCTTGTGCGAGTACATTTTGTATTATGTAATTCAGTACTGTAACGTTAGCTATGTGCTTATTGAGTGAGTTACAACCTGCATAGCAGTTCAAAAGGCAATAAAACAGTACATTTTAAGAAACAAATGTACACTGTTATGAACTTTAAATTATTTAGAATTAAGAACTAAAGTTTCCTGTTAGTACAAGTTGCATACATTTCAGAAAGAAGAAAAGGATAGTTTAGATTTATTTTGTATTTTTTGTAGTGGTTATGTATCCATCCTGGTCCTAAACTCCGTATTGGTAAAGTCTCGCTGCCAGTGGTCCCTGAGATCAAGTTCTTGGGGCTTATCTTTGACTGTAAGCTGACCTTTATACCACACTTAAAGCAGCTACGGGTCAAATGCACAAGAGCACTGAACATCCTCCGTGTCCTCTCTACCACCAGTTGGGGAGCGGATCGATGTTCTATGTTAAAGATATATCGTGCTCTTATTTGTTCAAAACTTGATTATGAATTAATGGTCTATTGCTCTGCCAGACCCTTGGCCTTAAAGATGCTGGATCCCATTAATAATAAAGGACTTTTACTCTGCACTGGGGCTTTACGCACCTCCCCAGTTCAGAGCTTATACGTGGAATCTCACAAACCTTCTCTGCATCTTTGCCGTTTGCAACTGTCTTTACTGTATTCTTCGAAACTTCGCTCCTCACCAAAGCATCCCACTTGGGAATGTGTTTTCCTTTCTCAGTGGGACGTACTTTTTCGAAACAGACGATCTGCCATTGCTCCTTTTGGCCTTCACATCCAGGCACAATTGGATGAATTGGGTCTGTCCTTGGATAACATTGCAGAATCCACTGGTCAGCCCATCCCCATGGCTTATTACAGCCCCCAAATGTGATCTTTCTTTAAGTCATCTGAAAAAGGCAGATACTCTCGATTGGAAGTACCGTCTTTTATTTACTAAACATCTTTCAACAATCATTGATTCCAATTTATACGGATGGTTCCAAATCAGGTAATTCTGTGAGCTCTGCCATGGTTTGTTGCAGTTCAGTGGTTGCGCACAGAATCCCCTCTACAGTTTTTGTGTTCAATGCTGAACTGTATGCCATATCTCTTGCCCTGGATCATATTGTTGCTGAGCAGTACACCAACTGCACTATTTATACTGACTCCCTTTGTTCTCTGTTGTTGGAATCGCTACACGTTGGCTCACACCCTGTTCTCGCTGATATTCAAAACTGACTGGCCCATTTCTCATTGACATCTACTTCTATTCAGTTTTTCTGGATACCAGGCCACGTTGGTATTTGTGGGAATGAGCTTGTAGACATGGCAGCTAAATCTATCTGCTCTGGCACTATCACCACTGTGCCTATTCTGTACGTGGACTATGGTCCTGTATTCAAGACTCAGCTCCATGCCAGCTAGCAGTCCACTTGGAGTGAGCAACGTGACAACAAGCTTTTTTCAAATAAAAACCTATATTGGGCATTGGCTGTCTAGCTTCTGTAAGGTTTGGAAGGAGGAAGTTGTTCAAACTAAACTACACATTGGTCACAGTTTTTAACTCATCATTTTCTTTTATCTGGAACTGATGCATCAGTGTGTAGTTTGTGTAACACTCAAATCACTGAAAGCCACATTTTACTTTCTTGCCATCGTTATGACTCTCAACGACGGCACTATTTTAAACATGTTCTGTCTCAGGGTTTGTCTGTAGCATTGGACAGTGTTATTGGTGATGGTGACACTGTCCACTTTGATAAAGTTTTTAGTTTTTTAATGGCCATTAATCTTTTTAACCTCGTTTAAGTGTTTGATATTTATTCATTACACCTTTTTAATTGTAGTTCCCTTATCAGAGTCTCAATCTCTCTAGTTCAATTTGAAACTGGAAAATGGCCAGAACATTATATAACTCGACACCAGGACTGGAAAGGCCAACTTCAGGTGACTAACGCTGCTGTTTGAACTACCCGTTAGTCGTCCTGGCGAGTTGTTATTACAATTTTGCTGCATGTCTTTTAATACTTTTATTACTTTACCTTTTGGTACTAGCCATAATGACACATAACCCGGAACCAGGACTGGAAAGACCAACTTCAGGTGACTGACGGTGGTTCTTGTACTTACTTACCTGTTAGTCTTCCTGGCGGGTTATGATCATTACCATTATGCTACAGAAAGTCTTTTACAACTTTGTAGACTGGATGTCAACATTGGTTTTATGCCATTTTATGTTTTTCATTGCTGTATTCTGTATACCTGTGTTTCCTTTTACAAATTTTACTACATTTACTTTACTTTTACCTTTTTACAGGACATTTGGCTAATTTTGATTACAATTTTGCTATATGTTTTTAACACTTTTCTTATTTTACCTTTTGATAATGGCTGTTATGACAACATAACCCAGAACCAGGACTGGAAAGGCCAACTTCAGGTGACTGATGGTGGTTCTTGTATTTACCTTTTAGTCTTCCTGGTGGGTTATGATCATTACCATTATGCTAGAGAAAGTCCTTTCAACTTCTCTTACTCTGCTTTCTCTCTTAGCATTGTTGACTAGATGTCAATATTGGTTTTATGCTTTTTCTGTTTTTCAATGATGTTTTGTTTTACCTTCATTTCCATTTATGTATTTTACTACATTTAATTTATTTTTACATTTTTACTGGATGTTTGGCGTAGATAGCCTAGCTGCTTTGTGCCATAAAACACTAAATCAATCAATTGTAGTGGTTATGAGGTTGATCAAATTAACTGCATTTATACAGAGTTAGAATAGACAAAATATGAGATAAAATATAAAATTTTACTGAAAAAAGTGCTAATATTTATTTAGGGGGTTTTAGAGATTATAGGAAATGAAATTTGAAAATTTTTAAATGATGGAAATTATTGTTAATCTTAATATGAAAATCACTTTTCACTCAGAACAGTTAACACTTTTGACTCCACATATTCAAGAACAAAATTTTAGTAAAATTAATTATTAAGAATTTTTCTTTCTTTTTGTCTGTGAAAGACTTGTAATTTTTACTGAAAACTTGCAAAATTTTGTGAAGATACACAAAACATATGTAAAGTTATAGTATGAAACTCCCAGTCAATTTGGAATTACAAACTTGGCCAAATTAACTTGAACTGTAATGATTGACTTAAATGGGCTTATCCAAAAATTTATTCCATTATTAACACTTAGACAAAATGGGTACCATTATGACCTAATAGGTGGCTTAGATAGTAATAACTTTGCAATAATCAAATTTTCAGAAGGTGGTGGTGGTGGATTTAGATTTGAAATTTGATAATCTTCACTGGTTGCTACTCCAAAAATAAATAGACAACCAAATAAGAAGATAGTGATTGTGGGAAGAAATAACGTTAAAAATAAAGCAGAATGCATTTATAAGTTTAAACATCACAGGTCAAAATTGTTAATGGGATTATAAAGAAAAAGGAAAACCTGGTATCATAGACCTTTCAACACCTCCTGAGACTGTTAAATGTTGGGAACATTATGAAATTTTACTCTGTTTTTGGAAATCTTCATTTTGAACTGACCCCTACTGGTACAGTGGTTAGTCTGTGGATTCACAATGCTAAAATCAGGAGCTCGATTTCCCTCAATGGACTCAGCAGATAGCCTGATGTGGCTTTGCTATATGAAAACACACACACACTTTGAGCTACAGTGTATGCTATAAAGAAGATGAAAATTATTCTTAAGGAATTAGGCCTGGTGTGGCTACCAGGTAGTTAAGGCACTTGACTTGCAAACTGTGGATTGAGGGTTTAAAACCCTGTTCCACAAAATATGCTTACCATTTCAGCAATGGGGTGTTGTAATGTGACAATCATTCCCACTATTTGTTGGTAAAAGAGTAGTCCTAGAGATGGCAGTGGGTGGTGATGACTAGCTGCCTTCCCTCTAATCTCTCTGCTTAATTAGAGATGACTAATGCAGATAGTCTTTGCATAGCTTTGAGCAAACTTCAAAACAAACTTTAAGAAATCCTGTTTTTTCTCAAGTAATATTTATTTACTATTTTGTCAGATATCTGTAGTAGAATAAAACTCTTTTTTTTTTTTACATGCTTAAATAAGAAAGTAAATTAGATTATTTTTCTTAATATGTAAAAACAAATAAGCAGAAGTGAAATAATCTTTTG
The DNA here is from genome assembly GCF_004210375.1 of Tachypleus tridentatus. Lineage (NCBI taxonomy): Eukaryota > Metazoa > Arthropoda > Merostomata > Xiphosura > Limulidae > Tachypleus > Tachypleus tridentatus. Next base: position 153,555,882 of record NC_134831.1, read on the forward strand.
CCACAGTGTTTAAAATCTTAAAGATGTGGTATGGAAATATAACTTAAATTAATATTACTAAATGTAGTATGTCTTATAAACAAGAAACATCAGTATGACTTGTCTGTAAGACTTAAGAACTTGTCATGTGGATTGTACAATCATACATTTTTTTAACATATTTTCATTTTACATTTTCAGAGACTATAGAAACCAATACTGTCTTATACTGTAAAATTTATTAATGGAGAAATCATTATTTCATTGAATGAAATACTTATTTTCTTTACAAGTCTAAAATAAAGATATATCACAAAACATTGAGTAAGGAAACACATTATGCTAATATAATAATAAATTTGTAAACAGCAGTTTATAAGCATAATAAAGTGATTTATTTTTGGGGTAACAAACTGCATGTTTTGACAGAGCATTGGTCTCTCTTCTTCAGGTATAGTCTTAACAGATATTTATTATTTGTGTGTAATACTTGTATATGTTTATTTACTTGAATAGGACTTGATGAAGAGTCAGTTTTGGCTTGTGCAAAATCAGTAGTTTTCATTTCTCTAACACACATGCACACATGTAATACAATCAGGACTTGTTCAGTCCTGAGTGCCAGGTTGCTATGGTAATTTAATAAAAAACAAAAGAAGAACCCAGATATGTTAATTCTTTGTGAATTTTTCATTACTAAAGGCATAATTTTGTACATGCAAAAACAACATAAATAAAGCCCAAATTGACATAATTCTGCAAAGTCTTAGATTTTTGATGTTTGACTGTAGGCAGTACACTTTTTAAAATATTTGTTTCTGCTATATTCAATGAAGATGAAGGATCTGTAGTCAGAATTTCAAGCCAATTTGTCACACATTGTGGTAGGAGTTTAAAATCATGCAAATCCAACTGTATAGATATTCAAGACAAGATAATTTCATCAGTAAACCAAGAACACTTTCACTTACTATACATAATTTCCAGGCCAAGTACATAAACTTTTTACTTTGTATGTATAGCAATCATTACTATATCTGAAATAAATTCAAATTTTAATTTTTGGACAGACGATACTTTCATCTGGCTTCCTTATTTTTAAGCTTATATTCTGACAGACTATTAAAAAAAACTATTGCTATTTATACTGTAATGTTTATTAATCAAGAAAGCACTGGAAAAGACCCAGCATGGCCAGGTGTGTTAAGGCATTCGACTCGTAATCTGAGGGTCACGTGTTCAAATCCCCATCACACCAAACATGCTCACCCTTTCATCTGTGGGGACATTATAATGTGATGGTCAATCTCACTATTTTTTGGTAAAAGAGTAGCCCAAGAGTTGGCAGTGGGTGGTGATGACTCGCTGCCTTCTTTCTAGTCTTTCACTGCTTAATTAGGGATGGCTAGTGCAGATAGCCCTCATGTAGCTTTGTACGAAATTCAAAACAAACGAAACCAAAGCACTGGAAAATTTAATGAAGTATTTATTTTTTCTACAATATAAAATGTATATATTCAAGACTTGTTGAATCACAAATCACCCTATACAAAAGTATAGCCTGGCATGTAGAAATATTCAGCAGATTTTTCATTAAAAAAGGAGTGATCTTCTGTATAACCAATAATATTTGTATACAGTTTAAATGAGATCTGTTAAGTGTTTTATGTAGTATAGTCACTCAAGTGTCCTGTATACTAGGTTTGTTTATATGTATAACACTTTCTACCACTCTATCAAAAATAGATTTCTGTTCTAGCTACTATAAATGACTGTCCTTTCATCTTTTTTTACCCTTTCAGCCATAGGATTGTTAATCTCAATATTTACTGGAAAGAAAGTAATTCAAGTGTTGGCAGTAGGTGATGTTGAGTAGTTGACTTCCCTCTAGTCTGTCACTGCTAAATTAAGAACAGCAAGCATGGATAGCCCTTGCGACTTTGCACTGAATCTAGTCATACTGTGGATTTTAAACTTAAAGTACTTTGGAATATTGTAATGTTTTACAACTACTCTGGAGCTATTTTCTAAAACAGCAATAGATTAACTAAAACTCTTGTTTTTTTTTAAAAGAAAAGTAACATTTTTAACAAATGGTTAGAATTATTGAGTGTTCATTAAGTTGTTAAATATATATATTAGTAATGTTTATGTGTATAGTGGTACTGTTTTAATTAAATTATTGTTATACTAGTTTTTACTTTTCATCAATAACCATTTGTAGATCTTAATTTCTTATATTGTTATATTTTAACACGGGATTGTATAGTTGTGTTTTATGATTGTTTTTTTGAAGTTGCCAAAACTACAGAGGTACCTCTTATTTAATATAATCTAGTTGATTAACAGAAAGATTTATGTATAAATCTCTTATGTTCAAATGTTTATGTTTGCTTAAATTTATCCACAGGATGATCTTGTGTTTGAGCTTGTGTCCCATTTAAAAGAAGTATTAAAGGCAGCCTTTGAAGAGGGATTTCCTTCTGTTAATCAATGTACAGAAATGGTTCCAAGCAAACTCTGAGAAATGAAACTTAATGGATTTAACAACAGCTACAACTTGGAAGTCTTCAGTTTGTTTTCATTGATTTTCAAAATGTTAATAGATTATTTGGTAAAAAATCATCATACTTGTCTGGATATGCTTGTATATGTTTGTTATATATATATATATAATATGTATGAAACACACACAAAATTAATTTTATTATTACAGGGAATGGTGTATGTACACCATATTTTTTCTGATGTAAGGGATCTCAAAACATTAAGGGTAAGAGTAATATAAAATGTACAAGAAAATGCCTTATTACAAAAGATAAATGTTACTTGACTTGCACTAGTTTTGGGTTCACATCAAGGGCAGTTAAATGAAAACTTGTTTCCTTATTGAAAATAAAGTTCTTAACATTCAGTAAGGCATGAAACATTGATATGTTTTATTAACTTTAGGACCAACAGCTGCATTCACTAGGAGAAGTAACGTTTTGAAGCATATTACATATAAACAGTAATCATTGCTTTATTATTAACGCTTTGTTGATTTTATTTAACAATCAACATTTATGCTAATCTTAAGTTGTAAATCAGTATTTTATCTTCTTTAGAATCAGTATGTTTTATTATAGAGATTTCTGCTTGTAATATTAACTTTCAGCAAGGAACCAGTCCATTTGATTTTACTTGTCCTCTTTGTACTGCCTCCCAGGGTATGTTTGCAGACTCACTTAAAACTGGGTTTTGATACTTGTGGTGGGCTGAACATAGATAGCCCATTGTGTACCTTTATGCTTAATTCATAAACAACAGCAACAACTCTTTGTACTTTAAAGTCTTTATAGAATAAATATCTTTAAATATAGTGTTTATAGCATCAGAAAAGTTGGCAGTCTTTCAGATAACATTATAAGTTTTACAAACAAACAAAAAATCACATTTTTAGTGAAGTATTTTTAATAAACTAAAATGAAGATTTGTACATCAATATATTGAATATTTGTTTTGAAATGTGAAGTAATTTTCATGTTAAAATTACAAACATTTTCTCCTCTCAATCTCATTTTTCATTTTTCCCTAAAACCTACATTTCAAATGGTTTTTAGTAGTAAAACTATATCTGCTATTTTCTCTACACTGATGTAAAACTGGATCAATTGATTTGAAAAACCTCATAAATACAAAGAAAAACAACAAATTATTGTAGTTTTTCTATCTAGAATGAATGACTTTAGATCGTAACAGGAAATTAAATTTCTTTATCCTAAATAGCTGTAAGCTTGTAACAATATACATTATGTTGTTTTATTGCCCTTTGAACCATGTCTAAGTATTAAAAAAACATTTTACTCTGTTAGCAGAAAAATAACTGACAGAATTTTTATCAGGAATGAAAAGAACAACCTTAAGTAGTAGGTTAACATTAATTCATTAGCATTTGTCTTTTATAAAAATAATTATGAATTTTTATGTAAAAAAGATATTTTAACTCTGTAGATTTCAGTTTGGGTGAGAGAAATTCATTGTAAGGTTGAAAGATAATATTAGTGTGTTAAGGTTAATACAGATGTTGATGAATTTATTAGGGTTGACATATTCTTTACAGTACATTAAATTTTAAACTGTTTAAATTTACAATATGTTGGAAATTTTTTATTCCTCCTACTGAGCCCAGGTATTATTTTCAAGGAGTATCAATATTGTTGATTTATACAGAACATAGTTCTTGATTCATACATTATTAAATATTAAGAACCTACTTTTCAATGATAAAACTGTCATGTGATGTGGACCTAAGACCAAAACTTGTGATGTATTTGTGTTAGAGGTTTTCATAGGATAAAGTTTTTCTTCGTATATTTTGCATGAAATGATTATCAGTACCCTCAGACAAGAACTACACTTTTAAATAATAACAGATTTTATTAATATTTTTCAAGAAATAAATTTTTCAAAAATGGATTATCTTTAAATTTTGAATTAAAGGCAACTATTCAATAGAATATATTACTATGTAGATGACTATTTGGAGAAAACTTGAATTGTATGATGCAAAAGTATGGTTTGTGAACAATTATTCTGCTTATCAGTGTTGTTGAATAGCCACAATGGCTTTCATTACCTTTAATTAAACTGGATGAAAAGTTATGCATAGTCTAAAGAGTTTTTTTTTAATAGTTGAGCCATTATAGTTAATGTTGAAACCATTGCTAACTATATGATGCTATCAGATTATGATAAAAAAATTTGAGAACCTTGTATTAATTTTGTGTTGCAGATGTCTAAAATCTTTAACTACTATTTCTTCAAGCATTAGTTCTAGATAATTATACTTTTACCAAAAATTGTATATTGTGTCTGTTTGAGAAGTTGTTAGGTATGTATAAATACAAATACCTTTTATATTTTTATAGAAGTTGATATAATTACACAGTATAAAATAGTAATGTTCTTGGTGTTTAACATATAATAAATAAATGTTTTAAAAGTTAAAAGTTTGTATAAAAGTCACTGTATTCATAGTAACAATGAGCTACTGGTAATAATGTAATGATTTTATTCCTATATGTTTGTTAAGCAACTCTGCATGTACCACTGACTAAGGATGAAGCCAGATGGCAGTGTATGGAGTTTAATTTGGAAGTAAAGAATAATCATCTGAAGTAATAAAACGTGCTAAATACACTGATAAAAAGAAATCAAAGGTTTGAAAAGCTTAAAACTCAGTCAAAGAACCTTTGATGTTTAGAGATGACCATAAAAAAATTGAAGGTGATTTATAAAGCTTGTACACTATTATTATAATACCTTGTTTAAATTTATGGTTATTGTGAATGTTTGAAATTACTTGAGAATGAAGAAAAGGTTGATTTTATCTTTGAAATCCACTCTTTAAAACTAGGTTTAAAAATTAAGCTGCAAATTAGCTTACTGTTTAAAAATTATCTTTCTAGTTAAATGAATTCCTTGTTTTAAATTAACTGATCTTCAAGAGCAAAAAAATAAATAAAAACTGTCAAACAAACTAAAGAATAAAGTTATCTATTTTTACTTTTGTTTGAAATAAAAAAATTTAATTAGACATTTACCAATAGAATTGAATGCGATAGGTAAAGTATTAAAACATTTTTAAAACTCCAATATATGTAATATCCTTAGATGTACTGAACTCAAAGATATGAATACTAGCTACAATAATAAGAAGAATGGTAATGTTATACAGAGTTAAACTGTGCTTTGTTGAATTGAAGGAAAAGACTGGACGCAAAATTGGCAGTTAAATAAAAAAGCTTAAAATAAGATAAGTAATCTTAATACAACAATATGTTTGCACTAGACAAAAGAGAGAACCTTTCCGTAGAGATATTTTACTATGAGAAACCTGAATGAACCTGATGGATCAAATTTGAAATAGCTGAACACAATAGCATCATACCTTCACGAGGTCGTTCTATAAGATAAATAGGGAGGATATAGCCTCCTAAACATCCACACAGTTACATTAGCTATAGAGACCACATAATATATAAGACTCTGTCAATTCTACAATGTTTGCCCCTCATTAGGACAGTATTAAGTCTTTGGAGTTACAACTCTACAATCACGAATTTCATTCCTTTCGGTAAACACATCAGTTAGCTCCGTTTGGCTGTACTATGTCAAAACACACTGTTTGTGGGGAGGCTTAGTAACACCCAAAAGAAATTATCTGTAACAATATGTAATTGTGTGATAGCATGTTAGGCACATTTCATTCGGTTACGTGAGCGTACGTATGTGTGAAAATTTTGCCAGTTTTAGTTGGACACCTCAGAAGTTGCCTCAATGTCTAAGCTTGAAGAAAATGAAAAACCTAATATGCCTTGGACATTATCCTAATAATACACTTGTTTGAAATGTATGAAGTGAGAAAAAACACGAGTCACGTTGTTTTAGTGATAGAAGACGTTAATATAAATAATACTTATTGAAACACATTGTAATTATTCATATTCACACCAGCTGTATAGGTTATTATTATTTGTTAAGTTTACAATGAGTGAGTAGAATAAGTGAATATAGAAAGGATTAAACATTAGGACCAATCAAATGTTCTCTGCCAGCAGAAAATATAACTGATAACCTACATCAGCGTTTCCCTTGGGTTTGGGGCGCTCTATGTTTTAAGTTGATACCTCTGGACGGCCTTATTGACACAAGCCTTGAAGTTTTTGTTTGTTGTTAAACGCAAAGCTATAAAATAGACTATCTGCGCTGTGCTCACTATGGTTATCATGACCCGGTTTTTAACATTAAAAGCCTTAAGAATTTCCTCTGTATCAACTAATCGTATAACTTTTATTTTTCAACGTTTCAATAACTTTACAGTTCACCTTCATCAATGCTTTTTTCAACTGTTATTAATGAATGCATGGTTCGAAAGGAATAATGGCTAGAATTGTTAATTTAATACGTCAATGAAATTGCAGAATAAGAAGTTAAGATAAAGAAACTATTAACAGTTTGTAATTAGTGAAAGGAATAACTACACCAAAGAAATTGCAATACATTATTCGTAGAATAATAACTCTTAAAATCAAAACTGGATTGTTTTTTGTGTTAGCCATTCCCACTTTAGCAGTGATAGGTTAGAATGAAAGTTATTAATCAACAACACTCCATTAATCCCTGGGCGGCGGCTGTTGTCGGACAGAGCAGTGGGAGTTGAAACCACACAATTCAAAGTGCAGAGCTTTTGGTGGAAATAAGGCGCGAACCACGGAAAATCATCACCACACACTGGTGCTAAAACCAGTGGACCACGATTGCCCCTGCAGATAAAAATAAAAACTCAGTAAAGAGAAAAACATGAGTGAAGAAATAAAGTTTATATTCGAAGTTGAGAATATGCTGAGGTATTTACTGGCAACATTTATTGTAAATAAACATACAAATATGACTTCATTTGAGGAGGGCATGGCCCAGAAACAGAGCCGGACAAGCACAAGTTTTATGGAACAATAGTTTTTCTATGAAAACTAGAGGGTTAGTACAAGTATATGGCCTTTCTATGAATATCAATAGCTACACACAACAAAACACTTCCATCTAATCTTAAAGGAAGTACCAGAATACGTCAGAATAAATATATATTATTTACTAATTATGAAATGGTGGAAATGACAATTCCATTAATTGCAAATCATCGTTTATCAAAGACCTTACAGTTCATAAAATACAAACAACACAGCAAAATGAAGTGAAACAAGTAAATAAAGCTATGCATTATAAAAGAATAAAAATCTATATTACCACCCTTTTGTAATTCTCAAACAGTACTATATCCGGCCAACTACCATACTGAATTTAATAAATACAACACAACAAACCAAAAATATGATAGTAGCTTCAAAAACAACTTGAAGTCTAAAATACAAAAATTTACAAGATGTATCAACATTTCCGGATTTGTCTCTATGAAAGTCTTTATAATTAATTAATTAATCTCTGAGTTAACAAGTTAACGTTAACTGGAAAATTAATACGGAAACATATAGGAGGGACATTTTTAGACCAAGAATTTTCATTAACAACAAAGAGAGTTATATTTTCATTTTAGACATATCCTTAATATACAATGTTGAGATATCCTAGTGGATAATGAAACTGATAAATTTTTATATTACCTTTTCGCATATCAGATACTCTGTGAAAAGCCCTTAGTTAATCTTGTCAGTATGGATTTTATTCTAGAAAATGACAGCAAGACAAATGAACTTGAAATGAGAGATGCAACTGCCTTTTGCAATTTCAGACTAAAATTGAATAAAATTAGTCATCCATGATCACAGTTCAGACACTGATATCTGAAAAATGAACCGACAATATGGAATGTCAAAACGTTTTACTTATTCGACTGTTATACTGAATTTCTATGGCAGAAAAGCATCCAGATCTAATTAGACGGCCTGAGAACAATGGGCTGTGTTTATACATATTGAAAAAAGTGGTAATGACACTATCAAATGTTTAAATTGTGTTTTATTGTATTCTGTACAATATATACAGTGTAGTTTCGAAAACTTATATATGGCGTTTGAGAGATATTTGTGTGTACAATGATTGAGTTAGTTCACTGACACATACATGTTTTTAGGAAGAAACAAGATTGCTACTTACAAATGTAACAAGCCAAGTAATATAAATAAAAAACAAAACGAAAGACTAATTAATTAACCGGATGTTGGGCGCCCTTCAGATTTCATCAACCAAGGAAAAGGATAAAGGAAATCAATGTGTACACTACTATTTCCTGTGGGGCGGAGGAATACATTATTATTTGAAATGGAGTTGGTTCTGTTATAGAAAGACTTGGCTGATCTGTGAAAAGAAGCTAGTACAGTGACAGGTAAGAATTATCGATTTATAACATCACTCTTTGCAGTGAATTGGATTATCATGGTGCAGAAAAATTATGAGCCAAATAATAAATAGAATAGCCCTATCTGGAAATACAAAGATGAAAATCAAGGTACATTAGAAAAGTGCACGCGAAAAAAATTATATATGATTACTGCAGAGCATATTTAATATAGTGACTGGGCGATAAAAATGTCGCCCAATTGAGAACATTTGTGCTTAGCAAATGACGTTTTGAATTACTGGGCAAAAATAATTTTTTTGATGAACTACAGTCTTTTATCTACTGTATAATGGGTTTCGTAGTTAAATAACCCTATATTACTGTAATATTGAAGAAAACATATTGTACAGTAAATTATCTGATGAACACTTAACCTTGGAGTCTGAGAACTTCACCATTTACCCATTCTCGCATTGCTTGTTCAATTTTGTTAACTTAGTTAATAAACTTGTAAAAGTAAAGGTAAGGCGGAGTGAAAGGTACAATTTGTTTGAGTATTATCATGAACAGAGCAACGTCATCATACTTAATGACAGCTAATCATTCTTTACTGTTATTAATACACCTGTTAAAGGCTCAATCGACCTGATGCCAGTTTACTGAGACTGTTCTGTGATATTTAAAACAGAACTATCATACAGAGAATTGTGGTATTGTACACGTGCGAGTGTCAAATCATTATCTTATCGGGTAAATGCTATTCTTTATTTCCAGTCTTCAGAAGAATTGTAGTTTTAAACCTGAAGAAGCTTAGCACCCTTCAATCTCCATTTTCGTTTCTACTCGTACGAGTGCTCAGCAAAGATAGCCCAACGTGAGGCTTTGTTTTATTTGTTTGTATTAAATTTCGCGCAAAGCTACACGAGGACCATCTGCTCTAGCCTTCCCTAATTTAGCAGTGTAAGACTAGAGAGAAGGCGACTAGTCATTACTACCCACTGCCAACTCTTGGGCTACTCTTTTACCAAAGAATAGTGAGATTGACCGTAACATTATAACGCCCCCACGGCTGAAAGGGCGAGCATGTTTGGTGTGACAAGGATTCGAACCCGCAACCCTCAGATTACAAGTCAAGCGTCCTAATCACCTGGCTATGCATTAAACTGCAAAGAATAATCTTAGAATATTTCACATGATGCCTCATAAGAATATTTTTTCAACTTCGTTGTTTTCAAAGCTGAAACTAGAAAGTTTCTGATTAAGAATTTAGCAGACAGGATCACATACAAAAGTTGTAAAGATTTTCAAACGAGACCCAAAATTTGAAAACACTGTAAGTTTCTGTCACAGAGTTTTGTTTATAAGTTTTGGACTTTGCACTTTTATACGTATAGAAGCACCGTAATAAGAAATTACATTGATTATTGGAGATGAAATATAATCACCACATATAATACTGTCGTTGTTATAATATTTTACTATTCATCGTCTTTATATTTACTGTGGCAGTTAAAAGTGAACAGCTTTGTTTTACCTTTCCATAACATGGAAAAGAATATATACTCACTCACATATACATGTAAAATTATTGTTTCAATAGCTAAGTAAATATTAACATGGAAAGGAAGGACTGTATTAAAACAGCTACACCAAACTTGTGATGAAAACACTTTAATTACCAAAACTGCAACAACATAAACGCCTGTGACCTGGTGATTGTTTTTAACGTATGCAGCGTTTTGTTGTAGTTACTAGGGAATGTTTTAATAATTAAAATTTTCACCGATATGTATTTTCAAACAATTTTGTATACATGTACAGGTTAGTATTAGCCGTTATTCTCTACTTGGATCTATATAATTAGAATAAATGCTGGCCTAGGTGATTTTGGATTGTGGAATACCTCAATAGGACTTTATCTGATCTACGTGGTATATATACAACTCTGATACGTTTTTCTCCCCTCTTAGAGGACATATTCTTCCATAGCGCCAGCAGTCAATACCCTTCTACAATAATAACTTAAGATTGATTGTAATCACCCCAGCACTTCTGATTTCAAGTTTTGTGTGAACAATAAATTTGTTGTTCTTTGTTCTACACTTGCGTTTTAGTCTTTACTTTGCCACCTGAGTTGAGTTTATTCTACGCCATGCATTGCTTCCAAATCTATAGCATCGGTACGGTTTAATACTTATCTGTTGCATTCAATTTTAACATGAAGTATCACAGTTACTTGTGGTGTAACGTAAAAGTATATCGAGACGCCACAGAGCAAAGAAATCATACATTTACAAGAATTGTAAAGATACATTTGCTATCCAATACGTTTTTCATAAGTACTCTGTGTATTAAAAACCAAGAATATCTTAAGATCTGGCAAAATTTGAAAGGTGACTGATGAAGATTTATAGAACGTTTCCCGACTCGTTATGAGCACGTGTAGCTTTAATCAAAGATAAGTTTTCTACAAATAAAATAAAAATTTATTACATCTGTCTATACAGGTCTACCGTATATGTTTGAATGGTGTAAGCAACTTAAGTTAGAACAAACCGAGATTAGTTATAACTTTTATAAAACTTGTCCTGGAGCAAAATCAAGCAAAATGGCTGAAACGTGGAATGTTTATTATTTAATTAAATTAAGAAAACAACATTTTCTAATATTATTATCTTTTATATTACCCAATGGTTGGCCCGGCATGGCCTAGCGCGTAAGGCGTGCGACTCGTAATTGGCGGGTTCGCGCCCGCGTCGCGCTAAACATGCGCGCCCTCCCAGCCGTGGTGGTGTATAATGTGACGGTCAATCCCACTATTCTTTGGTAAAAGAGTAGCCCAAGAGTTAGCGGTGGGTGGTGATGACTAGCTGCCTTCCCTCTAGTCTTACACTGCTAAATTAAGGACGGCTAGCACAGATAGCCCTCGAGTAGCTTTGTGCGAAATTCCCAAACCAACCACACAATGGTAAGATTCTGGTCCAAGTGATATTTTTATTAGAATTAATGTATGCAACTTTCCGGTTTTTAAATGTGAAGGTGATGTTAGTAACTGTTGAACTGTAGTTTCGGTGAAGTATTTGTATGCTTATAAATGCATTGTTGAAACACTTCTGTTTTGTATTAAGACTTCCTTATTAATAAAACAAAATCCAAGTTAAGTTGTTCCAAACAAACAGCGTAGGTCTGAACAAGCTTTCTGATTGTTGTCATTTGGTTAAGAATGATCAAGATAGGTTTCTTTTTAAGTAAGTCCGCTGCTGAGACATCGGTAACTCTTCGGATTTGCGATTTTAAAGGGAGGGGTTCGTTTCTCCTCGGTGGACATAGCAAAGAACCTTATGTGGTTTTGCTATTAGAAAAACACACTCGGCGGAATATTCATAAGTACTGTTCATTTATTTGTTGTTTTCTTTTTATCTCTCTACAGTTTTTAAAACAGCATACATATAGATACGATTTGAATTTCGCGCAAAGCTACATGAGTGCTAACCGCGCTAGCCGTTCCTAATTTAGCAGTGTAAGACTAGAAGGGAAGGCAGCTAGTCATTACCACCCACCGCCAACTCTTAGGCTACTATTTTACCAACGACAACACTAGTGACCTAGTAAAACCTGATACAAGATAACTTAACAGTTGTACAGGAAAATAACACGAGTAATATGGAATTATAGAATATTTTTAATTTTACATAAATTGTTAAAAAGTTTCTAAAAGAACAGAAAGCATCGTTTTCAATGCGATAACATTTAAGTAAAGATGTTTTGTGATACCAATGACAAAATATGAATATTTTAATAATTTATAGATTTGCTGGAGGAAACAAAGCTCATTAGGAAAAAAATTAAGTGGCTGAAACAGGTAAATTCTATTTTGACTTTATGTATATATAGAGAGAGACAGAAAGAGTGATGAAAGATATATATATATCACGTATGAGTGATGTATCTATAACAGATATGTATGGCAGATATGTAGTATCTATGACAAATATGTATGGTATTTATTACAGACATATTTAGTATGAATAGGAAATGTATACTATTTATGACAGATATGTGTAGTACGTATGACAGGTATATATAGTATCTATGACAGAAAAATATACATACATACATATATATATGTCCGAAAGGGTTCTGTGTAAAGAGTAAATAAAATGAAAATTATGCGTAAAATATTTTAGTTCTTGCTGTTTTGAATTAAACGCAGAGCTACACAATGGGCTATCGATGCTTTGCCCACCACGGGTATCGAAACCTAGTTTTTTAGCGTTGTAAGTCCGCAGACGTACCGCTGAGCCACTGGGGGAGGCTTAGTTTTTTGCTTTTGAAGTTTCTATGTTATTTTGTGTTGTAGCTCACAGAATGTATAAATTATTCTCGTGATTCATGGCATGCACCCGCTTTACTGATGTCACAAAAGTACAGATTTTAGTGTCTGCTGACTGACAGATTGATATTACACTACTGTATAGTGGTGCAAGTGGTTGAAACAGATGACCCCTCAAGGCGACCTTAAGCCACCTTTCGGGGAAATGATATATATAACAAATATTTGTGTAATATGTATAAAAATATATTCAGTATGTATGGCAGATGTTTAGTATGTATAACAGATATAGTAGTATATATTAATTTTGCTGTTCATTCTTTCCTTTTCAGCATCAAACCAAACAATGCAGATTGTATTGTTTATGTTCATCTTTATGACCACTGTTTCGTGGTAAGTACAATAACAATAGTAATTTTATAAAGCGTAGCATTAAAATTAGCATGTTTAGACATTTATTACTTCAATTTTAAACATCGCTATACAATTCATTTCTAGATCACGAAATGCATATAATGTACTTTTCCGTATATCCCAAACTTCCATTTAATAGTTGTAAAATCAATACTAAATGCCAATTATACATGGATAACTCACTGAAAGATTCAATTGATTTAGACTTATCTGGAATATTAAGAACTCTTCTCAGTTTTTGCACCTTGACATGAAGGTAAGCAGTGTAGTTTTCTGTGCCAAACCTCAATTATACAACGTAACTTATGTATTTCAGTCAGCATACCCTTTCAGATACTCTTACACACATTTATAGCACTTGTAAAACTCTCACTTTTAATTATCAAACAGTTTTTTGATACTAACCAAGATACAGGGGCGTAGATCCTGGAGGGGATGGGGGTATACATCCCCCCTTCATTTTAGGTGGGGAGTATGGTGCATACAGTTATTCCCCCTACAGTTTGGTCTGTTGAGTTGTTTTATTGCATCACAGGCCTACAAATTGTGTGTTTGTTTTTGTGATTCTCATGTTTTTACCAATCAAATTACATAATTAGGCCTAGATGTAGGCTTTTTCAGTATCCGAAATGTACATCTTTAATATAGGCGTGCTTCTAAGCTTTTCGATCTAACCGATAGTTCGTATCAGTCAGTAGGCCTAAGTATACATGCAAGGCTTGCAAGCACAATCACAGAATCTACCTACGTTTTGTATGTAGTGTAAGATCAAGTAAAATCTTCATCACAACAGATTGAACAGAGCATGAAATTCGAAAATATTACTCCCAAGCGTAAATTCCTGTGATCTAGATCTGCAGGCCATTTGTAGCTTGTAGCTGCATCAATCTTATGTGTATATTGTGCGGTTTTCCTACGCCATTTGTTCTTATGAATGTCTAGCCAGTTTTATTATCTTGCCTTACTCTTCTTAGCTACCGAAGCCACTGACCATAGTGTACGTTTAGTGTACAGTTAACGACAGGTTCGGGCCGCTCGGATCCAGACGCGCCCTACATCAACCCCCTCCGCTCCCTTTAGTCTGAGCCTCGATTTTACAACAGGGCTCATTAGAGATGTGTTTGTGGCCCTCATTAATCCATGAAATTTCAGATTATCATCGCCCTCTAATAAAGTGTACATCTTAATTTTATGGTGAATGAACAATATATTCTCTTATCATAGATAGCAAATATATTGTATTTTCTTGTATAATTAGAACACGAAAGGAGCGATTTCAACGGCCTGAAGCCTCTACTCGAATTGTATTGCTAATTTTTGTTTAGGTGTTTTTATTTAATAGACGTGCTTATAGACATTATATCACAACGTGTTTGCCTTTTGATGAGCTTTAACAGGAATATAATATATTTGTGATTGTTCAAGTATTTTTCGAGAAACTTGGAATTACTTGTGTTGCAACTAGCACACTTTATTGTCCCAGCGATGCCCAGGCGGTCAGTCGGCTCGGAAGTCACTGTGAGGTTCGTGCGTTCGACATAAATACATTATACAGTTCAGTCCCACTTCCATTCTGTTCTATCTTCGTTCGTTGTACGTTAGAGTTTTTTAATAAAGACTGTATTTTAGCCTGTTGAGTCATCTGGGAAACAGATTCCAATTATGACAAGCAAGCGTCTGAAACTTTCCGATATTAGACAGTTCTACAAGCCAGTTACTGGTACTACAAGTAACAATGCAGATGTAAATAATCCAACAACCTCAAGCAAAGGAATAGAAACACAGAGAAAATACCATGTTCATCAAAGGACGAGTCTGAAAATGCTTGTGCAACTATTGCACATCATGAACCACCAGATAGTAGTGAAACACGTTTGTGCAGTAATGAAAAATCTGACACTCCACAGATACAGTGTGGAAAGCCATATCATCCAGACGCACAACTAATACCACAACAGAAAGCAAAATCTCAAAATATCAACTTCTAGGGCAAGTAGTTTGATGAGTTCCCATGGCTGCACTTCGACAATCAGACTCAAAAGGTCATATGCTTTCATTGTGCCAAGGCAAAAAATAAAGGCCTTTTTACAGGGAAATCGGAGAGGCCAGTGGAGTATACCTTCATATCCACCGGTTTTTGCAACTGGAAAAAGGCAAAACAAAAATTCAACAAACACCAATCCTCCTCTCAGCACAGATTCGCTATATCTCCAGTGACTGTCCAGCTACATGATGGAAAAAAGAAGCAGCAGGAAGAATGCAAAAGAAGTCTAGCCAAAATATTCAGAAGTTTACATTTCTTACTGCGTCAAGGTTCAGCATTACGTGGACATACTGATACGGAGGGGAACTTCCTGCTGTTAATGAAGATCCCGAAAGAAGAAAATCCTAAGTTGACAGCCCACTTATCAAAGAAAACCACATTCACATCACCCCAGGCTCAGAATGAAATAATGGAGATATTCAGCCATCAAATACTGAGGAATATAGCACACGAAGTGCAGCAAAGTAACATCTTTGCATTAATGGTTGATGGCACTCAAAATGTTACAGATGCCGAACAGGAAGCAATATGTGTATGATACGTAGATGAGAACCTTGACGTCCATGAGACATTTCTTGGTTTGTACAGTGTTTCCAATGCAACTGGTGAAACAATATCCTCGAATCTACTTGATGTACTGACTAGACTCAATTTATCACTGTCAGGATTAAGAGCACAAACTTATGATGGAGCCGCTAACATGAGTTGCGCGTACAGTGGATGTCAGGCAAAAATAAAAGAGAAGCAACTCCCAGCTTTGTTTTTTCACTGCGGAGCACATAAGGCTAATTTAATAATGCAACATGCATTTGAAGCTTGTGAATGTGTTCGAGATTCTATTCAGTGGGTACATGAACTTGGTGTCTTGCTTCAGAGGTCAGGCAAATACAAGATAATCTTTGAAAATATTGTATCATCAGACAGCCACAATGGTCCAGTTAAATACATCCGCCCACTGTGTCCAACACCCTGATTGTGCCGCCTATCTGCAATTACATGTGCTAATGATCACTACAGTGACATTGTTGATTCTTTGTCTGAATTAGCAAATGAAAAATCAGATGTAGCAGTGAAAGCACGAAATCTGCTCGACAAATTTGACAAAGAAAAGACAGTTTTAAGATTGTTGATGGCTCAGCATCCATTAGCTGCATTAGAGGAACTAAACCGTGCATTCCAAGCAAAATCAGCGACAGTATCTGGCATGATTGAGGCATCTGCAATGACAGTTGAGCAATTGCGGATATTGTGAAGAGAGGAAAATTACAACAAGATATTTGATGAAGCTCATAAAAAAGTAACTTACTTAGATCTGGTGCCTATTGAACTACCACGCATTCGCAGACCCCAAAAGGATCACAGGTGATGGCTCAGCACACCATTCTGCAACAGCTAGAGATTACTACAGAAGCCAATATTTTGAATTTGTGGACACAGTCATAGAACATCTGACCACTAGATTCAATGCAGACAACAATGACTTGAGGCAATATCTGGCACTTGATAACATGATCACATCTGGCAAGATTGGCAACTCGGTTATAAACTTCTATCCAGAAATCTCTGCACAACGGCTCGAGTTTCAGTTGCCCATGTTCAAAGGAACAACAAAAGCAGTATCTCTGAAAGGTGCGAAGGATGCTTACTGTAAAGTGCATGAAACAAGCCAGCAGATGTTTAGTGAAGTGTTTCTTCTCATGAAAATTTTGCTTGTATGTCCAGTATCCAGCTGCGAATGTGAACGCAGCTTTTCTGCATTAAGACAGTTGAAGACGTAGTTAAGGTCAACTTTATCTCAGTGCCGCCTGAACTATGTGGCAGTTTGTCACACTCACAAAGATGAGGTCGACAAAATAAATATAGAAAAACTTATGGAAGAATTCATAAACAGATCATCACAAAGGAGGTCTACGTTTGGGAACATGTAGACTAGAGGACTACATGAATCTTACTTCAATGAAAAGTATGAATAATTATGTGCTACTTTGTATTGATGTGTAATTTTTAAGATTTCGCAAAGATATTTTGATTTTTTTATCAAACAACATGAACAGTTTTTCAGTAGATATAAACTTATCAAGGGTAATTACTAATTTTATTGATATTTGAAAACGTAATTCATGCAATGAAAGTTATTAGTAGCCTTGTCAAGTATAATGGCCATCTTTTATACTCTGCAGTGTGCAGGAATAAATTCATGTGGCAGTTAATTTGTGACACATTTGTATTTATTGTATTAAAATTTCGAAAATTGTTCACAACACTTCACTTATATAAACCTACATGGAAACCTTGAAGTATCGTGGCAACAAGATTACTCTGTGACTGCATGTTTACAGCTTTCAGGTTCACATAATCAGAGATTACCAATTTGCAAATTGAACAGTCCATATAAGTGGTTGCAAAAATCATCCCCCCATCGGGTGTAAAAAATCTACGCCCCTGCGAGACAGTATCACAGTACCCACAGCTTTTAGGTGTACTGATAATGTTTTGAATGCTTTAAAAGGTATGCACATTTGCGTTACAAACAAAAACTAAACAAAACGTCCTCAACAATAACTTTGTATTTATGCAGGTATGGGAGGCCAAGAGAAAAATAAATAAATCATAATTGAGATTTCAAGTAGACTAAATACAGAAAGGAAATGTTTCCAGTATTGGATATTAAACAATTTTATAAATATTTTTTATTGCTAAGGGTAATTCAATTTTTAGCGCCAAGAAACCACAAGCTAACCACCGAGCCACTGAAAACTGCACTGTCATACTACTTTTAATCTTAAATAATCTCTGTACGGGATTACTATCTTGGCTATATTTGTTGCATACTGTTTTGTGTTGATTTTACTGTATACATGCACAAAGTAATTATTGAGTAAATATTCGATTAGTGAAGGTAGTGTATGATCGGGCAAACATATGCAGTTGTTATTCTGATCTGTATAAGTTGTTAAGAGCATTTGCTTGTCAAAACACACATACACACCTGTTTTGTATAAAAGGATTTTTTGGCATAATATTTTTCGAAACAAAGCAACACTTTTTCAGACAATTTATCTGTACTTGGTGTCGAGTCATGCCTTGTCAAGTGCAAAAGTCATCAGACTACAGGAAACTTTGCTCCTGGAAAGACTACTGGTAAACGCCGCAAAACTACTGCCCAACATGACTGTGTTTTTATTAGGTTAAGACGTCAAGGTCGAAAGAAGTCTTGCAACACCTTACTACATGAATGACACGAACATATACATTTCAGGCCATCCAGAGGAAAAGCAAATAAGAGATTGGCCAAACAAGATTATTTTTTAAAAAGAGCAATCTGCAAACTGATATTAACCATAAAAAAGTATCTCAAAGCGGCTGTTATGGGTATTAACACTTTTATTGATAAGGAGAGAACAACGTTTTGACCTTCCTAGATCATCTTAACCTGAAGGTCGAAACGTTGTTCTCTCCTTATCAATAAGCGTTAATACCCATATCAGTCGTTCTGAGATACATTTTTATTTCAAGTGGGTTTCTCGTCATCAAGAATTATATTAACCATAACTTACCACCGTTACTGTGTTACTTGAATAAGACAGCATGCTAACGTACAGTTAAGGCACTTGTGATGTGTCATATTTTCAGATGAGACCTGTCTCTGGTCTGTTAAAGCTGATGGTAAGACTCAGCTTCGTCGTTTACCTAGAGAAGAGATGAGGGAGAACTGTTTATCCCACATGGAACATGTAGGAGGCGGTGCAGTACATGGCCGAAAGGTAATCTTCGTGTCCTCCAGAGATACGTCAATTGCACTTCATACAGGCATCATATGCAGATGATATTTTTGCTCTATAAAAATAACTTTGTGTTCGAGGATAACAATGCCATTGCCCACAGTGTGTATTGTACAGGATCATCTCAATAAAGATGTTATATGATTGGCATGGCCATCAAAGCCTCCACATCGTAATCCAGTTAAAAAGTGTTAAGCATAACTGAGCCAGAAGATTGTTAATCACAACCGTAGATCCAGCTACTATAGCTGAGATGTAGCGCCTACTATTGGCAAGTTTAGATAAAATCACGTTGTATTCCATCAATAATATCATCGACAGCATGCCATATCATCTTGCAAACGTTATTAGAGTACAAGGAAGACCAACCAGGTACCAAATATGAAATGATATAATGTTACAGAAGCTATTTATAATAAATTGATGTTATATTTCGCCATTACATATGCTTTGTATCAAAAGGTTTTCTTTTGTGATAGGTGAAATGCTGAATTAAATGTCTTATAAAATGTTTTGCTATTTTAATGTTTGTTTGTGTGTGTTTTTCTTATAGCAAAGCCACATTAGACTATCTTCTGAGCCCACCGAGGGGAATCGAACCCCTGATTTTAACGTTTCAAATCCGTTGACTTACCGCTGTCCTTGTCGGAGGCCGCTGTTTTAATAAATCGTTAATGATGTCCATAAAACGTAGCTGATGATAAAAAAATTACTTATGTCGAAATTTAATATAACATGCATTACTCAGTTTAGCAGTGTTAAGTGTATTTGTATTCCATCTTAAGAATAAGAATAATTGTATTTGTTGCCAAATATGTAAATATTTTGATGAAAACTGTATTTCGCTATAGCTTTCGATATAGGAAAATGAAGACACTTGGAACAAAAGTGATCATTCAGTCGTGAAAGTTTAGAAAAAGGGTTTTGAATTATAACAAAAAGATTGCTTTTCTTTTTTGATATGTATAATATTTGGGTGACTCCTGCTTTGTTTTGAGCCATAATCTAAACGCACATACTCATAGAAGTCGTTGTGTCTATTTTAAAGCTACATTATTATATATATATTAACTATCAATAAGCATACAGACTAAGAAGTTATAATTCAAAAAGTTTGCTTTCTTTTTTGATATGTATAATATTTTACTAAATATATAGTATAATATTTGGGTGGGTAAATAGTTTACATATCAAAGTTATTGAACGCAATTTTAACTCTCTAAGCTTATTTTTAGTTAAAGTGACCATTCAGTCATGAAACCTTATAAAAATGGTTTTGATTTAAAACCAAAAGTTTGCTTTTCTTTTTTGATGTGTATAATATTTTATTAAATATAACTATCAATAAATAGTAACTATCAATAAGCTTACAGGCTTAAAAAAGCAGTGTTTTCAAGTTATCTCGCTAAGCATTTATTAACTTTGATAAGTATAATATTTTGTTACAATTCAAAAACTTTTTGCTTTTATTTTTTGATATGTATGATATTTGGGTGAGCAAATTTTAACTAACGTTAGAAATTTATTGCTGGTAGTCCTGGTAAGCTCTATGCTCAAAACATTTGGAAATATTATAATAAGATCATTAAAATTTCCAAAATATTCTTCACAATATTAAATTATATCTTCAAAAAGAAGGCCAACACTTAATAGAGAAGTAAAACAATTAAAATAACCTAGGAATGTGGATACAAGCTTTTTACAATAAAATACAAAATATGAAATAATACGCCTGTTTATTAATAATTTACTTATATGGGTATATATAAATATATTTTATCTTTTAGAATTTAGGATAAGGGTAATTGTTCATTGTTACCTTATTAATGTACTGTAGACAACATAATCATTATGATTAAGGTGTGAATAGAAGCTGAATTGATTTCTTTGTGTAGAAATTTAATCTGATAAACTAGTTTTCTATTCATAATTAATGAAATGAGGATATACAGCTCCTGGAAGAAGACAGTTTACCCAAAGAATGCTTATTAATTGCATTGAATATCCTTTTAGATTATATTATAATACACATGCTTAAGGGTCAGTTAAGTCAGAGTTACCTATTATAACGTACCAATTAAAAATTATTCCAAGAGAACCTCAGTTACAACATTATTTCTGTTACGTATTACTATTTCGAATAGCCTAAAACTGAGTTAAATATAACTTAAATTTAGAATTTAAATAAATGTCTATATTTATCCAATTTATGATATGTGCCAACCAGATCGATACACTCAGTTTCTTTTCTAATACAAATATATTTTAATATACAAACAATAAAGCAATTTATAATAACGGTTATTACAAATAATGGTATCTGTACAAAAGTTTACAAACTTACAAACAATTTTGAGTCCTCTATCTGATCTCGAACTTCCTTGATATCTCATCAAGGGTTCACGATAGGCGAATTAATTTGAAGTTGATGTAAATACAATTCACTTAACCGGGAGCTTCGCTAATCACACCTTAAGTTTTTTAACCGCTGAAGTTATATAATGTATTTATAAAAATGATAATGTCTGGTGTGAATTCACTGATGTTAAACGGTTTCTAATGTTCGAAATTTATAAACGTTCCTGGTCAAATATCTGATCACAGTTATCGCTTCCGAGGCTTATAGTATATTGACTGTAGCAAACCAATAATGTATACTGTCCCTTTTTATAGGTGTAAGGACAGTTTCTCGAAATTTCAGGTTAGCCAACAATATAAACGATATTCTAACGTTTACCTAAAAACATACTATTGATCCATACACTTGAAAATCTATAATTTTAGTAAATAAGTGGGAATTTCGCAATACAGATTTAACGGTATAAGTTATGTAAAGTTTTAAATATGTATTTAACTAAAACAAACATCGATATTAAAATAGATATATAATAGTAAATCCATCACACAACAAATAGTAATTTATGAAAACTATTAACTCAGTTGCCATAATCTAATTTCACATAATGACAACAACGTGTACGTACTTCGATAAGTATACGAAGTACATTTCACAAATATCATAAGACCACACTTTAGGAATACTCTTAGCCCATTTTAAGATTAAACTAGTATATTTACAGCTCTGGTACTCTTTTGTTGAAAATTAAATCTAAAATAAGGCCTTGTATATTTTAAACAGGTCCACTGCTGCTTCAATGCCCTATTTTTGTGTTACATGCGACACTTCAAAATGTGAGCCAATAGAGCCATGCACCACGGAAAAGTTGCTTGATCAATGTAAATGCTGTACCGTTTGTGCCAAGGTAATTATTTAATCAATGTATTAAAATTTATGTTTTGTAAATTCATTTCTTGGAATATTTAAGTTAATTTTTAACTAGCAACATATAAATTCATTTGCATCACACTAGAGAACTTGCATTTAGAATAAACTGTTTCAAATATCGCATTACAAATGGCTTGTTTTTGTTTGTTTTTTGAATTTCGCGCAAAGCTAGTCGAGGGCTATCTGCGCTAGCGGTCCCTAATTTATCAGTGTAAGACTAGAGGGAAGGCAGCTAGTCATCACCACCCACCGCCAACTCTTGGGCTACTCTTTTACCAACGAATAGTGGAATTGATCGTCACATTATAACGCCCCCACGGCTGAAAGGGCGAACATGTTTGATACGATTGAGAGGCGAACGCCTTAACACACTTGGCCATGCCGGGCCTCATTACAAATGAAACATCTTCAAGGACAAATAAATATAAATCCTTTCAAATATTCTGGTAATAGTATTAGTAATAATCTTTAAGAGTTAATGTTTTTCTACAAAGTTCAGAATAGCGAAAATAATTTCAACAATCGATATATTAATAACAATTTTAACAAACAAGATAAAAATATAGATAGCTGTAATGAAAGACCAAGCATTTAACAATTATTTTAAACGAGTACCTGCAGGTGATGTCGTTCTGTATTCTGGAGAGGACAAGGCTTATCCACAAACTTTCTTTGTAGAGGAGAACAAACAATTGTTTTGTGTAGTTTACCTGATTGTATTGGCTTTTTCTTTGGACAACAGAAAATGCTAAATGTAGCCGAAAAATCCTCCAGTCATTGTGCTGTGCAAAATCTAGAAATTCTCCTTCTTAAGAGATCTGGAGAACACCATTTGTATCAAGGACTTAGTGCCACTGCTCGATGTTTGATAACAATGGTATATCACTCTTTCTTGCAGTTGTAACTGTCTGTTACGTGTGTGTGTGCTAGTTGCTCAAAATGAGCAGGTAAATTGTCAAAGAAGGTTGCCAAACAGGATGCATAAAAAAATTGTCTTCAAACATAAAAAGTAACTGTTAGTACATTAAGGGTAAACAAATGTTACGATGTGGATCCTTGAGGAAAACTTATATCTGATGGTTATAAAATGGCTAGATTATTAAATTCTGCTTTTTCTTCAGTTTTTACTAATGAAGACTTAATCGGTATTTCTCATCTTCAGTGATTTGAAAGTTTAAATGGGATCAGGAATTTGATATGTGAGCCACTTGTTACAATTCTTTGGAAGTCCTTGAATAGTAAATAAATACCATTAGTTTGGAAATTAGCCAATGCCACTACTATTTTCAAGGGAGGTGTGATAGTTGTCCCAAAAATTATAGGCCTATCAGTCTTACATCAGTAGTGAGAAAAGTTTTGGAAAGTCTGATAAAAGATAATTTGCAAAGTCCTTTAACAAAGTTTAGACTTTTATCTAAAGCAGTGGTTCTTAACCTGGGTTCAATCGAACCCCAGGGATTCGGGGGAGGTCAAGACACACACACACTGTATGTGTGCCCGTTCCGTTCACCCCACTCATATGATTCGTGACGTCAGGCTCCACTTGGCTATCATTGGCTGCGGCTGATCACGTCACATCACTTGGCCTTAATATATGTGCTGCAGAGAACTTCGTGCGCTTAGCATTGACTTGTGACTGTAGTAATCGTGCGTTATTTGTGATTTTTTTCCTAATCTTTCAATCCCTTCATACTAACTATGTCGAGCAAAAACAGAAAGTGGTCAGGCGAATACGTACAATATGGATTCACGTGTATAACTGAACATGATGGGAGTCAGTGTCCTCAATGCATGATTTGCAATGCCAAGTTGAGCAATTCTAGTCTAGCACCGGCAAAACTAAGAGAATACTTCCTAAAGCTGCATGGAGATGGGAAATACAAGAACACAACGCTTGCTGAATTCAAGGTAAAGAGAGCCAGGTTCGATGATAAGACTACTTTCCCTGTTGTCGGCTTTGTATCCATCGACAAACCCATCCTCACAGCATCGTACGAAGTTGCGTACTTAGTCTCAAAGCAGGGCAAACCACACACCATTGGTGAAACACTGGTAAAACCAGCTGCGTTGAAGATGGCGAATATCATGCTGGGAAAAGCTGCTGAAAATAAGTTATCCCAAATTTCTCTTTCAAATGACACCATCAGCAGCAGAATAGATAACACGAGCAATGACATCTTGGCTCAAGTAAGATCGAAGATGTGTCTGAAATCGGAGACATTTCTGTACCCGGGGAACTGAAGCAAGCAATTTCCATGCACTTAGATGAGCTCGCAAAGTCTCTCGACGGATACTTCCTCACCAGAGAGTCATATCCAGCATGTGTGAGACAGCCGTTCACGTTTAGTGTTGCGACAGCAGATTTCGATGATGAATACCTCGACGAAATCATTTAACTTCAACAGAGCCAGGTTCAACAGCAACTTTTCAGAACAACAACGCTCTCAACGTTTTGGTGTTACCAAATCGTAGCGTACCTTCTTATTGCTAAGAAAGCCCTTGAGATAGTTTGTTACAATGTATCTTTGCGAGCAATCCTTTTCGAGAATGGTAGACATAGAAACGAAAAAAAGGAACAGACTTTGTTGCGAAAATGATATGAGAGTGGCACTTGCCAAGGTGAAGCCGCGCATTTCTGAACTTGTCTCTGAAAGGCAACAGCAAAAGTCACATTGATTTGCAGTAAATATTCATTGAGTTTTATTTTTGTGTGAAATTCATGTTTTGTTGGTTTTGTTCTTTGAACACAGTGATATTGTGTGCAACTGATGCATGGTTCTTTTTGTGCACTAATAAAATATCTACTTATGTTTTGAAATTGAAAAAAATCATATTTTATTTTTCCAATTACGAAGGGTTCAGTGGATGCAAGTACGAAACTTCTGCGGTTCAGTACCTCCAACAAGGTTAAGAACCATTGATCTAAAGGTTAGTTAGATAGTTTTGAATTTCATGCAAAGCTACACGAGGGATATCTTTCCTAGCTGTCCCTAATTGAGCGGTATAAGAAGAAGCAAGGCATCTAGTCATCATTACTCCCCGCCAACTCCTGGGCTACTTGTTTACCTACGAATAGCAGGATTGACCGTACATTATAATGCTCCTTCGACTGAAAGAGTGGGCATGTTTGGTGTGACAGGGATTCAAACTCGCGACCCTCATATTACAAGTCGAGCACCTTAACCACCTGGCCATGCCGAGCACTTATCTAAAGGAAAATCATACTTTACATGACATGCTTTGAAAATGTTACTACAATTATAGATAAAGACAAGGGTGTAGGTTTTGTGTGTTTGGATTTTCTGAAAGCATTTGACAAATTGACACACAAAAGGCTTGAAAAGAAACTTATCTCTATAGGTATGGGGGATAAGTTAACTAATTGGAAAAAATGTTTGGCCTGATGACAGAGAGTTTTTATGGAGTTTAGTCAAATTGGATTAATGTTGCATGTGGTGTATCTCAAGGCTCAGTCTTAGAACCATTGTTTTGATTAACATTAATGACATAAATGAAGGAATGGTCAATACATTACTTAAATTTACTGATGATATCAAGGTCTTGGTTTTGCTGGCTGTAAGTAGGGTGCTGATGCTTTACAAAGAATTTAGATCATTTAGTGATTTGGGAAAATATTTAGGAGATGGTTTTAATTATTATAAATGCAAGATATTGCATATGGGTTATCGTAATTTGAATTATAAATATAATTTGGGTCGGAATAACTTTTGCATTGTCATGACTGAAAATGATCTTAGAGTAATGATTGGTCAGCCTTTTAAATCATCCAAACGGTGTTCTGTTGCTAGCATTAGGGCAAAACGGATTTTAGGTTGTATCTAAAATTTCACTGTATAGGTTCTGGTTAGGCCACATTTGGAATATTATATCCAGTCTTGGACCCTTTACTTTATAGAAAATACATTGAATAATTGGAAATGGTTGAGACAAAAGTTACTAAAAATGATCCCTGGGATGGAGGGGTTGTCATATGAGAGACTAAGATATTTAAAATTGTTTTCTCTTGAAAAAAGAAGAGTTAGGGGAGATCTCTTTGAATTGTTTAAGATTGTGAAAGGAATTGATAATGTTGATGAATCAACATTTTCCACACTTAATTGTGATAATTAAACAACCAGGGTACACAAATATAGTTTTATGTGAGGTAGAAGTTGTTTTCAATTAAGACAAGTTTAGTTTTCAAATAGAGTTTTTGAACTATGTAATAGGTTGCCTTCGGATGTTGTGGAGGTAGTAAATTTGAGTGATTTTAAAAGACAGCTTGAAAGATATATGAATAATAAGGGCTGGCATTAAATTATTCATTAATTCTAGTTAGGTTTAGAGGATTGGACCAAGATGGACCAACAGGTCCCATATTGTCCCTAAACGTGATGTTATTTGTTATATTATCTACGATCTTTGCAGAACTTTGAATACTAACTGTACATAAGTAATGACTATATCCTTAATGCTCCAGGGATACCTACATAGTTGTTGTTCGATTGGAAATGTATCATATGTATATTTATGATGTGTGATTATTGTTTGATGTAGTCAGCCATCTCGTCATATAAATGCATTTCCATATTCTGCCAACAAGTCACTGAATTGTTGCTGCTGTATCGAGCCTAACTATTCTGGTATACTTTTATGTATTTACTTTTGAAAGATATGCAGTCAATGTTACCATTGGTTACTTTCTGTAACTTATTATCCAAAACTGCAGAATAAAAGAAGAACACCAACATTTCATATTACTTGAACCGATAATTGGCAAACTACTGCTGCTTACTTTGTGGATAAGAAACGTCTCATTTCATTGGTGGTGTTTCTGTAATTTTTTACAAATTACAATACATTAGACAATGCTCGAAACACCACTTGTACACATAGGGATACCACATAGACTAATGCAGCTTACCGTTTTTGGGGTCAATCTCGCTAACTTTAGTGGTGAACTTCAACTCACTAATAATCCCTACAGTACATCCATTCAAAAAATGTTAATACCAAAACCGAGGTCAGAGAAAACTATATCCATATATTTAGTGGAAGAATGTAGATTTAGTTAGGGCATGATACTTTTTCATTCACTTGTAGTCTGTCTTCATTCACCAGAATGAAGTTCATGTCATGAAGCTCAGGTGATGGTTTTGCTCAGAATACCCTATATACCACAAGATCTGCCTCATCCAGAACCTCTATTTTCACTCTTATACTCTGAAAACCACATACCAAGATTCATCCAGCCCTGAGAGAGTTGGGCTGACCACCCCACCTTTTGGTGAAACTTGTTCATTGCTCTCCCCAAGATAGTAACCAGATCTGAGTTGGAATCTTGAAATATTCTAGAGCTGTAGCAGCAGTAATAACTTCCTGATGTTGGTCCTTCTGTATCTGTTGCACATCAGCTCAAAATAATATCCTTGGCTATGTTACTTCTCAGTAAGATATGGGTACATTACTCGAAAGTAACTCAATAGTGACATACTTTGCAGTATATAAGCCACGTGAAAACTGGAATAGCCTTATATATATGTAAAAACGGCTGATATGGATAGCGAAAGCACTACGTAGAGGAGCGAACAACGTTTCGACCTTCTTCAGTCACCGTCAGGTTCACAAAGAAAGAAAGAGGTAACTGACCAATAGCTGGCCACATGTTTGAAGGCGGTTGTGTAATTGAGTGTAGGAATGTAGAGGCGTGCTTAAATGTTGGATTATATTTATTAATATAGGTATAAAAGTGTTCCTTTGTATTGGTTTATTTTGGGCTATAAGTAAGGCTTCTTTAATTTTGCGTTTATTTATGTTTATTTGGTATTTGGGTGTTTTCTATGGTTATGTTGTGTTTATTTGAGTTGCATTGTTCGAAAACGTGTGAAGGTCACTTTTTGTGTTCTTTGAATCTTTACACATACCTATATTGTTATTAGTTGCTTCAATCTAAACATTCTGGAATTTTATTTAAATAAATTTTAAACATTTACTTTACATAATATTATGTTGTGTATTACCTATAATGAAATTTTAAATTCATATTTATTTCAAAAGTATCCAGAATTAATCGATGACGTCATGTGACGTATATTCGAGAATGTTCTAGAAAGTTTCGCAGAGTATATAAACCCATGAGTGACGCTATGATAGTCAGTGCATTGTTGATTCTGTGTTCGTGCAAAAAAACTTCATTATGTCAAAGAAAAGGAAATGTAATGATAATTATGTGAAGTTTGGTTTCACTTGCATTGGAACAACTGAGGATCTGCAAAAACCCCATGCATGCTTTGTGACGCTGTCCTTTCAAACGCAAATTTGAAGCCCTCTAAGCTGCAGGAACACTTCAACAACCAGCATGGTGGAGCAGCTGTTGCAGGCTATGATGTTGAATCGTTGAAAGGTAGAAGAGGCCGCTTTGATTCTCGAGCAACCCTTCCAAAATTAGGTTTTATATCTGCTGACAAACCACTGATGATGGCTACATACCACGCGGCGTATAAAGTAGCCAAATCAAAGAAGCCCCATACAATTGCAGAAGAGGTAATAAAACCGTGTGCATTAGAAATGGCAACAATTGTTCTGGAAAAAGAAGCCTCAAACAAGCTTAAATTAGTGCCGTTATCAAATAATGTTATTCAAAACCGAATTGGTGATTTAAGTTCGGACATTTTGGACCAAGTTATCTCTGATATCAGGACTAGTCCCTTAGAAATGTCTCTCCAATTGGACGAAACAACTAATGTTGCAAATTGCAGTCAACTCATCGCACTAGTGAGGTATGTCCGTGATGGTGCCATAGTGGAATATTTCCTGTTCTATGAAGATCTGTAAACAACCACAAAAAGGAAATATGTCTTCCAGTGTGTGAAGGACTTCTTTGCGAAATATGATTTAGATATCCAGCTTATTGGTTCTGTGTGTACCGACGGTGCCCCTGCTATGCTAGGAAATAAATCAGGATTTTTTGCAATGATGAAACAAGAGATTCCGCACTTTCAAGGTACTCACTGTTTTCTTCATCGACATGCTTTGGTATCAAAAACATTGCCTCTAAAATTGAAAAAGGTCCTTGACACTTCTGGGAAGACCATCAACTAGATTAGAGGTCGCGCTCTGAACCACCGCCTCTTCAAGTTGCTTTGTGAAGATTTTGGAAGTGAGCAATAGTTTTGCTTTTCCACACAGAAGTTCGCTGGCTGTCATGTGGGAGAGCTACAATGAACTGCGAGATTCTTCTCTGAAAAAACGTAACTATGATCTGCCCGGAGAAATAGAATCGCAATAATTCAACCAAATGCTAGTCTATTTGAGTGATATTTTCACTCGTATGAATGACCTGAGTGTATCTCTTCAAGGGAAAAGATAAACATATTGAAATGCTGCGAAAAGTTAAATGCTTTCAAAGAAAAGTTACATCTTTGATGTCGATGAGTTAAAAGAGGGAATCTTTCAAATTTTCCATCACTCGAAGAAATGGTGGATGAGGATGAGTCCCTAATTCCATGTGTGTGTGAAGAAATTGTAGATCATTTGGAAATACTATCAAAGTCATTTGATGGATATTTTGGAGGAGAACTGGAAACTTCTGAAGAATGTATTATGAATCCATACTCCTTCAATTTGGATAATATGTCGGATGATGAAGAACTGAAGAAAGATCTTATTGAACTGTGCAAAAATCGAGTTCTTGAAATGCAGTTTGAAAGCAAAACTTTGGAACAATATTGGTGTTCGGCAATGGACATGTTTCCAAGACATTGTGAAAAAGCACTAAATGTCCTCATCCCATTCGCGAAGACATACGTATGCGAGTTTGGATTTAGTGCCCTTTTGTCAATCAAGACAAAATCCAGAAATCGCTTGGGTGCACAGGCAGACTTGCAGATTGCTATCAGTAACAAAACGCCACGCTTTGAAAAACTCGTAAGAAATAAACAGGAACAAAAGAGTCATTAAATTTAAATTGGCTTATGAACATTTGAGTATTTCAAATTCAAATATATTTCATTTCATGCATGGATGAAAATTTATTTTTTGTAGGCCATGTAGGGTTTATGCAACTTTTAATTTGTTGTAATATTTTTTCTTTTCCAAATGTTTCGTTTTTGTTTATATATCATTAAAAACTAATTATAAAAAATTATTTTGGCCACCTTCACCTTTATTCTTGAATAAATAATTACTGTGAGGGGTGCGAGAACATATTAAAATTTTTTAGGAGTGCGGGGCATAAAAAAATTGGGAACCACTGTATTAGACGTAGGTGTTATTACTTGAATCTTGTAAACTTGAGAAGCAATATGTCAGGAAATCAGATAACTTTTCACTGTAAATAATGTTTTACGTTTATGCCATATTATCATGCAGTATTTTTATGAAACCTTTCTTTATTTCCATCATATCCCACCAAACATACTCGTCCTTTCTGCCCTAATTGCGTTATAATGTTACCGTCAATCCCGCTATTGTTTGGTAAAAGAGTAGTCCAAGATGTGGAAGTGGGTGGTGATGACTAATTGCCTTCCTTCTAGTCTTTCACAGTTATATTAAGGACGGCTAGTACAGATAGTCCTCATGTAACTTTGCACAAATTTCAAAATAAACAAAAGTTATAGCATGCAAAAATAGTTCTGTCTTTGCCATTTCTTAAGCTTATGGAGTTAAATATATACGATATTCTCTCAACAGGGACTAAACGATCAATGTGGCGGGATTTGGAATCACGCAGGGACTTGTATGAAAGGTTTAAAGTGTCAACCAAATGCCTCATATTACCAGCTTTCTGGGAGGTGTGTTGTTGGATCCACAGAAGAACCAATACCAACTGAACCTTAAGGTTAATTTCAGAATCCGGAAACTTTTCATTTTTTTCTCTACTTAATTCTGTTTTTGCTTTGTTTATTAATTATTCAAGCACTTAAGTGCAAATAAGGAAAAGAAAGATTAATTTTTCTTAATTATTTAGTGTATATGATTGTAATTTTGTGTTAAACAAGTTTTGATTTTTTTTATTCTGTATTCAGATATCATCCTTAATGAATATAAAAATTTATTTACAGATATAAAATGAGCTCTGGAGTGTTTATTGTATGTCTCTGTGAAAACAACAGTTATTTAATTTTGTATATTGAAAATAACTAACATTTTATCTGTTACAGTGAATAAATAACCTATACTGCTAGTTAGTTATCTATAATCAAAGTTAAAAAACAACAACACTTACGCTATTTCATACATGGATCAAACAAAGCATTTAAATATAATTTAGCATTTTGTTAAAGTGTTATTAATACTAAGTCAAGTAACTGTAATGATAATTATTTGGTAAATTATACTGGTCTAACGCCTGTAGCTATGTTTGCCAATATATCCGTATGGTTTTCTGCATATTTCTTAGCCAGTGTGTATGTCCATTTATTCATTCTCTTGACTATCTCTCTATTCTTTACAATTGCACATTCAGTCTTCAATACAAAGTTGAGCAATTAAGCTCAAAAGCAATAGTTAAAGAATGAGCTTTACGTTTTTGTTGAAATATTGTACCTGTTGTGTGGGATAAGAAGAGAAGAGTAGTAGTCATCCATTAAGAGACATTTGTTTTTGTTTTGTTTTTTCTCAGGTATAATTCGTAGACAGTGGATAGCAAGTAAAATCAATTTATTTATTGTTCTTTTAAATAGATAATGATTAAACGTATTTGTCATGCAATAGATTGATAACTATACTACAGATACTATCATATTAACAATAACATTCTAAATTAAAGAAGGTATGATAAGATTTCAACCGCACTGTATTTGCTACATCTAGTGCCAACTTGGCCTATTGATCAATACCAGATACCTTAGGGTCTTCTGGGATACGACTACGTGGTTGAGACTACGTATTAGCATTTTGAAAAGATGAAACCTTCTATAAGATTATTAGTAACTTGCTGACTAATCCTACGTGATTGAACCAATGACAAACAGATCTTGATCATTCAGAGGCTAAAAATAAGTCAGTTACGATCGGCCCGTAAGCTAGAATCTATTTACAATGGAACTACTGCCATTGTGTGAACTGAAGTAAGTTCTTCAGGTGTAACATTTCATCGATGTTATTTATGTCACAAGACGTCAGAATTATGAGAAGGTTTTTATTACTGTCATTTAATGTTAATTTATTTTTACACTATTATCATTCTTTTTTGAATAAATCTACAGTTTGAAAGCATCACGGTATGTCACAGCTTGTGCATGATTGAATAATAAACTTGTTCAGCACATACAGACATATCGTAAAAAGGCACAACTAGCACGTATAGACATATCATAAAAAGTCACAACCAGTGATTAAAGTTGCGTCGATATGGCGGTAATATAACATGGACAAGAAAGTAGTCGAGATATTTTGTCATTTTATAAACATTTACATAAATAAATTCACTATTAGGATTATAATTATATTATTGCATCACGAACAGGCATCTCATACCCGTAAATATTAAAAACAACAAGTATTAGGGAAACATTAACGCAACATATGGCCCTGTCAGTAGTATTTAAAAGGCTTAAGTAGTAAACTCTTACAAAACAACTTGTTTGAAAATGATTTGTTGATGATTAAAATTTGGAAATGGTTTCAAATATATAGATCAAAAAACGGTTTATGTAAATGTTTTGGTATTCCAAACTACTCTTATTGCAGCCTAACCAAAGTTTTATGGCAAGGATCTGATAACATTTGTTTTGTTTGATGCTTGACTTGCCTTAACCCCAGTGATAAACTACGCAAGGAAATGATAAAGAACACTGTGTAACACAAATTTTGTTCCTGGATTGTATGTGTTATTTCTTAATTGATTATGTTGTAAAAGTACAAAAAATGACCATTATTCCCTTCAAAATTTGCTTTTGTGACATGGATAATGAAATTTAGAAATTAACCTATTTTTTATGTAAAAATGGGCAAATTTGCACATTTTCATTTACATAAGGTCTGAATAAAACAAAGTATGAATCAAGATTTACATGTATTTATACTAAAGTTATACAAAAATGTTTAGAAGTGAGTGGTTTTTCGAGATTTGCGACTATAATGTAAATCACTCTTATGTATCAGCCCCCAAATATAGTCTCCCGTCATATTTTTGTTATACGCTCTTTGGTAGTGGCATTCAAATTCCAGTACATCTTGGGGAAAGAGCTCGCCTTGCTCCTCTGAGTATGCTCTCATGTTCTCCTTGAATTTATCAAGATGAGTGTTATGGATATGGACTTTCAGGGAAATCCTGCAGCCCATTTTGCCGTAGTTTCTCACCAGAGCCTCAACCAGTTCCACATACTTTTCGGCCTTGTGATTGCCCAAGAAGCCCCGAACCACTGCGACAAAGCTGCCCCAAGCTTTTTTTCCTTCCTACTGAGCTTCTTGAGGAATTCTGTGTACTCCAGGATCTTCTTTATTTGTGGCCCAACGAATACACCAGCTTTGACCTTTGCCTCAGACAGCTTAGGAAAGAAGTCTCGTAGGTACTTGAAGGGTGCAGACTCCTTATCAAGAGCTATGACAAATTGTTTCATAAGACACAATTTTATGTGCAATGGTTAGAGCAACACCTGGAGGTCCACTAGTGGTTCACACTTGACATTGTGCCTCCCCACAGAGAACTAGGCCCGTTGTGGCCAGTGCTTTCTGTTGTAGTGCGCTGCGGTGTAAAGCATCCTTGGAAACCCATCAGGAATGCCATCATTTTGAATTCTCCGATAACCTTCCAGCCATACTCATTATACTTCAAGGCTTCTAGCAAGGTCTTGACGCTGTTGTATTCATCTTTGAGGTGCACCAAAAGATATTTAAATTTTAAAAGGTCTAAAATTTGTATAATGTAAAATCTTACTATTCAAGCAAGCAAAAATTGTCCGTCTCATTTTATAGTTTGTTTTTTTCGCAGTGCTCGCAGGTAAAATAAGGTGCCAAGTATTTGTCTTGATCCCAGACAGGCATGCCGAAATATGCGTTGTTGACTTCATACATTTTAGCAGATGCTGTCACAGAACACTTTTTCGCTCTTGTCTTGATAAGTTGGCCACATACCTAGCAGAATGCCTCTGGAGAATGCTTGCAGCTTCTTCATGCCATCTCTGATAAAATCAGATAGGTCTATGTGTTCACTTAGGCAGCTAGAACTAAACTGAAGTGGTGAGCCCCTGTATATATATTACTATGGAAAGTTCTAGAAAATTCTAAAAAACTTGAAAATTCTCGTAAGTTCTACAACATTCTAGAAAGTTCTTGAAAATTCTTGTAAGTTCGAGAAAAAATTTCTGTCAGCTACTCAGCACTAAATCTACCTGGGAATGTTCTGGAAAGTGGGTAAATTTAAAAATTTCATTACCCAGGTCACAAAAGCAAAGTTTGAAGAAAAAATAGGTCTTTTCAATTTACTTTAGGCATAAGCAATTTGGAAATAACACTTTCTGCCCAGAAACAAGAAAAAGTAAAAATTTTGTTACATTATGGAATTGGTGTTGCTGCTTTCAAAGGATTTTTAAACGAATTCTACTGGGCGAAAAAGAGTAGACATTTGCTATTTGCAAATAGGAAACCTATTATACGATAAAATAAAAACCGCGATGTGCCAAAATATATTTATTTATATGCTTTTAATAAAAAGCGTACACAGTACAATTATTTGAAAAAGGAAACAGGGGGTTAAATTTCCTTTAAGTAAAACAGGTGTTTAGATTAATAAAGGTTTGAATTACAAAATGCAAGTAAAATTCAATCTTGAAAAACAAACTGCATATGTAGACACAGATAACAAATAATATAAAAGTTTTAAAAATCTTTGTCGTTCAATAGTTAAAAATTCCATTTGTTAGACGACAAATTTTATTGACGGGGCAACATTTCTGTCACTCTGTTAAAAATGCTTTTGTTGTGTTAAAAGTAAGCTTAGAGGAGGATGTCAGTATATTTGTGAAGAATCTTTCTAGAAATCAAGTATCAATAGTAACTGCAGTTCTTCCAGACGTCTTGTACCAGGGGAGAGCACTTTCAAACACTGTTTCACCTACTTGAACTTCAAGCAGTTCTGAGAAATACACAAGGTCATTTCTGTAAGATTGTTACCCAAGTCATATTTGAATTACAAACTTCTTTACTTGCTCTGTTTTGAGGTTATAAGTCTAATATTCATGATGATAATATTTTGGGCTGTGTCTCACATGTACTGGGAGTAATGTTCTTTCAGATTTGTCACTCACTCCACGTTATCCTTTGATGATTATGTCGACATGCTGACAAAAAGACAAAAATGTATTATGTGCATTATGTTTCTCAATAGTCTGTTCATCTGACTTATCTTCGTCATGGAACTCCTCTGAATAAACAAATTCCTTCAACATAACATATGGTAAGGTGCTCGCCTGGCTATTAAGTCCCCTTCGTGAATGTTTAGCAAAATGTATTCATGTTTTTCATTGGCAGGTGTTTTCACAAACTCTTTTGCACACATCTTTATGAATTTTACGATTCTTACTTGCGGCCCGCTTTCCTTGTACGCTTTCTATTAAAATAAAAGGATGGACCTGTTTCATTATTTACAGAGGTGTTTTGTTGTTGTTTTTTTCTCTATTGGAAACTTTTGACAGTATCATATATGAGTTCTGTGCAAAAGAAACCTGAAGTTAGATTACATGTATAATAAGTTCTTATGTCATGATTCCTTTTGACTAGTGTATTATTATTACTGTATTTTATATTTTTATAAAACTTGTTTGAATTGTTTAAATCCGATTTTCTACTCAGCTTTAATTCTATTGTAATTAACACCGCATGTAAGGCTTTGGGAAACTTGTGAATGCTTTGAGTTTGGTTTAAACTTGGTTGCTAATTGAAAAAACTTTTTCCAGACATGATACTTTTTATTCATTTTATTGTGAATAAATAATCATCATATACCATTCTAATTACAACTATCTATGCACCAATATTAATAACTTTAGTACCAATTCTAATTATATTAATACTTGTTTTACAACTTACTTTTAAACTAATTCCATTACTTAGTATTTACTTCTTTAAAACTGAATTCTAGATTTATTTTTCATTTAATTATATAAACTTATAAATAAATTTTGAATGATAGGAATCCATCCTACAAGTATTAGCGTAATAACTGTGAAGAGTTGAAAAAGCATTGTATTGGAAGATGGCGACAGAAATAAGCAACAATAATTATCAAACTGCTGTCTTAA
The DNA here is from genome assembly GCF_004210375.1 of Tachypleus tridentatus. Classification (NCBI taxonomy): domain Eukaryota; kingdom Metazoa; phylum Arthropoda; class Merostomata; order Xiphosura; family Limulidae; genus Tachypleus; species Tachypleus tridentatus. Next base: position 153,592,802 of record NC_134831.1, read on the forward strand.
AGAGAAGGTGGTAAATAAATAAATGTAAAGAACTTTAATGATCAGATAGCTGTCATAGGGGTAATGTAGTGAATAAATATATCCTGTGGCTACATCCGCTAATGACTTGAAATCAAACACTTTGAATTGGATAAAACACATATATAAATGTAAAAGAGCACAAAATTAAAAACTCCTCCTGGACGGACAGGGGGATTTGTCTATCGTCTATATATAGATATTATCACACAAAGAAGTGAACCATAATGTAACTACAAATATAATAAAATTTCACCTGTTTAACGAAAACTGCTAATTCGCAAACAGGTGCCTCCCGCTAGTACAGCGTTAAGTCTACGGATTTACAATGCTAAAATCAGGGGTTCGATTCCCCTCCGTGGGCTCAGCAGATAGCCCGATGTGGCTTTGTTATGAGAAAAACACACACGCGCGAAGCAGGTACATATACAAAGTATACATATGTTCTAAAATGTTGATACAAAGAAAATGAACCAAACAGTACGGACTACACAAAAAATTTTAAGGATTTCGTGTGACGAACAATTTATAAGGTGTTGTCCAGAGATGCAGCTATTCCTAACTTTAAAAAAAAAATCACACTTAGGTTTCCTTATAATCGGCAGATTCTTCACGTATTTTTAATATATTTTTAAAATTTTTTACTTTACCGTTTGGAAAATAAGCAGTCGTGTGGATCTGGTGTCTTCGAGGCCATGTACGGTTTATCGAATTTACTTATATTCCTAGTTTTACGGCAATCATTAAACTACGCGGCAAAGATTTGAAAGGCTACGTTTCTGAATTGCCATCTCTTGTTATTCGATATCACAAACCGCTTTTCAAACGGTCTTATTTTTAACTTCAAGAATAACAGTAAGTGTCACCATACCCATAAAAATTTCATTCCATTATATTATAATATGACTGTTATTGTGTAGTAATTTGATCAGGGCACTTCTGTGTACAGCTTTTGGATGTAGCAACACATCGACCAAGGGATTTGGTAAGACCTTCCACTTCTAAGCATTCATTTTAAGTTTAGTATATATCAGTTAAATTAATTTTATCGATTTCAATGTACTCAGTACGCGTACTGAGTGTAACACACGTGACAAAGCCCCATAGAAGTTGGTGCGTGGTTATCTGTACTTTAGGTAAGTTGTATACATTTTAAAGCATTATCATTGCTTACTTAATAAATCTAAATAATATTCTAATAGCATTTTTTGGTGATCACATATAATTGTATCAACACGAAATATCCTTACCTATAAGAAAAGTTATTTATATTGGCTTTCGTGCCAAACATTTATGCGCTTGCAATTAGCACTTTTAACATAAAGTTTGTTTTTTATTATTATTTCGGAGAACTCATTTCTAATTTAAATAATGTTTTCACTTATCGGTACATTTTTGACCAATCGAATAAACACTTAATTTGTCGACAGAAGATATGCTTTATGTTTATAATTTATAACGGATTACGTTTTTTTCAGCATCAAACTTTAGTCGTAGTACTTACTTCAGTCGGCTATAAACGAACCATAATTGTGAAAATCGATATTCTGTAACAGGTATATTGTTTAGTAATTATAACATTTTATTTTTTACGAAAAATATGAAAAAAATAGCAAAAAGGTTTTTCATAAATGTTTGTTACACTCGCTTATGACTGGAAATTTTGTTTGACAACTGTTTTATTGAAATAGTATGAAGTGTCGAATTTTATGCAACAAAGTGTAATTTATCATCTTTAAAAATACATGATATAATTACCAAATTATCTACCTAATTAGGTTCTCACTTAGAAAAAACAGTGTTTTGAAGTAATTGTCCTGACATAATTGAGTTCTCACTTTGAAACACAGAAACCTAAAATTGCAAAAAAAAAAAACCTTTAATAAGTCAAAAAAAGTAATAGAAAATAAATATAAAGGTAGAATATATAAAAAATATGTGGGCGAGACATTTTCTTTTCCAAAAACCTGGTGGACACATTGTACGTATCGCATATTTCATGATTAAAATATTATTTAATTATTGATGTAGAACATAGTTTTCCGTAAAAGCAATAAGATTACCATTAAACTTAATGTATTAAATGCACCAAATTCAGACAGCACAAATCTTGACCACATCTATACTGTGAAATAGGCTGCTTTGAACAAGAAATGACGCAGCTGCTTTGCCATTTCTGGTGTATTTCTCGACTCGATTGCTACAGCTCCTCGCTTCCGATTTACTATTGAAAATCTTCGTTGAAATATTGCTCGTTTTTAGCAAATTTGTGCGTGTTTTTTGTGTTTTCAAGAGATAAAACAGAGAAGTGCAGTTTCCTTAAAATATAATCTGCAAAACTTTTAAAATAAGACATTTAATGTACATTACAAGAATTTAAAAAAGAAAGCCCGTTATAAACATATAGAATTTCACCAGATCTGTGACTTTTACCAAGGCCAGAGCTAGGTAAGGCCTTTTAAACATTAGTGACATTGCACATTTACTTAATTCATTATTCCATTATTTTTCTTAAAATCAAACAATACAGAGTACAAATATAATGATATGTAATCTGTGTAGTGAATCATGCTAATTGCTAACCCCCTCCTCCTTGACCTCTGACGTACTTTATGGACAGTCCCTAAATATTATTACATGTATACATGTGTAATATGTTCACCTTTCACTTGTATATTAATCTTTTATTTTCCTTTTTATGAAAATTCTATTCTGGATCATCTGTTAACTATTTTGAGGATGTAACAATCTGGACAAAGGAACTGGAGATGTGGCAAAAGGCTACTATGCAGTCTGTGTTGGATGGTGATATTGTTGTAGACTTGACACACTTAGAGTTAAAAAAGGCGTGGCATACAGCGAAATTATGAAAGTCACACCAGCTCGGATTTGGAAAGAAAGACTAGTTAATTGGATTGAAGGGAAGCTGGATAAAAGAAAGCAAATTTTATTAAAGAAGTATAGTTAAACTGGACCATTTTTCTTGTATTGTGCTTTACATATCAATGTTTTGCTTCGTCTTATTATTACTTACATTAATCATATTGCTGTATTATTGGTAGAGCTAATATAATTTCTGGGTCTACTCTGACCCTCCGTGGTTTAAAGAGGTTTAGTTTAAAATTTCAAAAACAAAAGTTTACGCTCGAGTAAAGACATTTATTTTTCTAAGAGGAAGACTGTGCGAAGACATCTTTTATCGTGATAGGACCCCTCGGTTCCTTATTTTTCGTAATCGTATTCTTTTATAATTAATTTCATTTTGTATCATGTTTATTCAAATAGATCCATAGTTTGTACCAAAGGTTTGAATTTTTTTGTACACCATTAGCACGAGGGAAACATTTATAATTGCCAAACGACATTAGTAACATGCACAGAGTGGTGGGTGGATGGGTGAGCTTAAATCCCTGCCTTTCTGCTCTTATGCTCAAATATTTTTTTTTCAGTCGCAAAAGTTGTCCATAACTGCTAAAAGACGCTCCTGATTCTACACTTTATTCGCTGCGAGCTGTTAAGACAAAAAGGTTTTCAGTTATGCATGGCACTCGAGGACTAGTAGTACTTCAAGAGTAAAAAAAAGATGATATGCAACTGAGTGTTAATAGATAAGAATTCACTGATATATTTTAGGTTATTAATTATTTGTAAGACTAATTGAATAGGAATGAAAGAGGATCTCTTTATTTTCTTCTTTTTTTTGGTTTTCTATCCTGTATGATCCGCAGTTCTCGGTCTCCTTAATGCATTCATCCACCTTTCCTAAAGAAAGTTTTGCCTAACGACGCTTGAAGAGTGCTTTATTTTGTTAATGGTCCCTGCATTGTTATTTGTGGAAACTTGTGATACCAGAATCTCACATTAAATGCCAGAAAATCGGAGCAAAATTATACATATCAATTTACATTTAAGAAATGGAGAATGCTGAATATTGTTGCTTAGGGATTCTAAATAACCTCAAATTAGGCTGGCCTCACTGAACTCTTTGGTTATTATATTCCTCAAAGCACCTGTAACCTATCTTTGACTAGAAATCCTCCTCAACGATCCAGGATGTTCATTATAGATAGTAATAATGACACATTCTTTGATTTTTGTTTCGCCATTAGTTTTAACTGGCCTTTGAGTATTTGAAAGTTAATCATCTCTTCACTTTGTGATTAATAGATGCGAATAGACTTATGGTTAGAGGTGGAAATAATCAATACTATGGATGAAAGAATTTGAAACTATTTAATTTGAGACTGTTTTATTAACTGTCTTAACACGTCCAGCCTGCTTCAGAATAACAATGAAAGTTTTTAATGAAGTGTGATGCCATCATTATATCATCAACGTCGAATTCGGTCACATGACACTTTAATTCAACTAAAACGCGTTATTTTAATGCCGGAACATTTTAAATGGTAAAATAAAAACATGCCGAGTTTAATATGCTGTGAGCATTGTTCCTTTCTCCCTGAGCTCCTACCTGCTGCTAACTTCTTTACAAGTCTAAGGTCGAAAACGAAATGGAGCTATAAAAAGGCATTAATATTAAAATGGAGAATTGATACTTTGATGTGAATATTCATGAGTAATATTATCGTGACATCATTTGTTTTTCTGTGATTCGCACACGAGCAGATTCTTTCTTAAGGTGAATGGATGTTACCTAACTGCAAGTGCTCTATTTCATCAGTGTTTGAAAACTGGTACGCATTTATAGGTTGATACCAAATCTCCTGTATAAATCAGAGATATTAGTGTTAGGTATATCATTAAGACCAGTAGAAATCGTGTTTTTATTTGAGAAGTATATTACAAAAAATTTGCGATTCTTTATGCCTTCCTATTTCTATACAGGAAAAAATAGAATATCTCTATTTATAGATTTGACCATAATCCAATGGCAAAAAAACAATAACAAAAACAACTAAATTTACACATCATATGTACAAACACATGTCGTATCGTAATGTTCAATGTTGATTTTCACTTGACACCGTCGTTGTCACTATTTGCATGATTGCACTATGTAATTTCGTTATTTATGATTAGCAGATGACTTGTGTACTAAAACTGCTTTAACGGGTTTTATTAATTGTTTGTCGTTAATTCAAATACTACACCTAAATTATAGCATCAGTAGCAAAGGTGTCGTAGCCAGGGGTGTTGTAACGCCTCGACTTTTCCATATTTTATTTGCATAGCAATTGTAAATTGTATTATAAGATTATTAATTACTTTTCTGGAGGGAATCTCTAGACTCCTTTAGATTGAGTTGTTTTCAGTCTCTCATTATAAAGTTTGCGTGTCTAGCTAAGCACCCACACTTTGCGATGAATTGCCACCTGAGGAATGCAAAACATACAAATTATGCCGACACATAGCGAATACATAATATTATATAATAGGCAACAGACGACAATAACGTCCACGAAGTGGTAGTAGAGGGCGCACTGCCAAACTCATAGACCCATAGAGATGGTGGTATTATATTTTTATACAAGAAAGCCCGTTACTTTAGACCAGTGGCTCCAAACCTTTTTTACGCCCCGAACCCCTAAAAAATTTTAATATGTTCTCGCACCCCTCACAGTAATTATTTATTTAAGAATAAAGGTGAAAGTGGCCAAAACAAATGTTATCTCGCACCCCCAAGGAGTGCGAGCACCCCTGGTTGGGAGCCATTGCGCTAGACTAATACTGTTATCAACGTTCTATAGATGGATAGTTTTATAAGGTATATTGTGTGTATTTTACAATAGCGCAAATAGTTTTACTACACTTTCGTAGGACTGTATACAGATTTCAACTCTTCTCAATTTATGTTTTCATGTATATATTTAATTGCATAAGTTTTGCAAAGAATGATGAATTGGGTTATTAAGGTTTTATAAGCAGATGTTATGACTTGGCAAATTATATCTCTAAGGAGGTTTGTGCTACTCGAATAGATTGTGTTTTTGTAAGTAAATAGTTCAATGGAATGTTGAGCTCATTGTAGTGTCTCACATGTAATTACGTCATTGCTGTCCACATCTAATTATGTGTTCTAAAAATACTTAAGTAAAACCGTTAATTTAACAAAATCACTAATATAACACTAATATATATGTGTGTGCGTGTGTGTGTGTGTTTATCGCACATACTATCCGAATCTATCCACTATATGGACCGTGCAAATATCAGTCAATAACTTACTTCACATGCTATAATAATCATCTGTCCTGAAATAATTTTATCATACATAATGTAGCATGTTTATAAATATTGAAAGAGACATATAGTATAGCTGATTGTGTGTTTAAGTACCAATTTAGTACACAATTAACATTCTGATAACAGTTTTTGCGGGTAGGGTGACGTGCGGTCCAAACAACCTGCTGTTGACCACACTGTGTGTTTCTGACTGGAGTAGTAGTTTAGCGATTTTCCACTTTTTGTATATCAAGCTGTAGTAATCCAAACTATCATATAAATATCGTGGATGTATTCTATTATACCCTTACTTTACATACCAGATTTCAATGCAATCCATAAAGAAATACTTGAGATATAACATTTTCAATTTTGATTGAGATTTTTCCTTTTTTTTCGCACCAAAAGTGTGAAAACTACTTGATGAAAAATTATATTTAATTTTCATGGATTTGTTGAATGAGAAAGATTTATTCAACAAAAACAGCTTAAATCTGATGAAAATGTTTATACACGCCTACGCAAGAAGTCACGTGAGCTATCGGTCTAATACCTTTACTGCAGCTTCATCTTAAAGTAAAAGTGGACAGTTATTATTATTATTATTATTAATAACGGCTTGATTAGAGCATTAAAACTATAACATGAAATGACGTGCAGATACATAATAGCTAGTTAGGCCAAATAAAATATATTAGTGGTTTTTTACTCAAGATTTCAAAAGAATCATTGTTAACTTTCAGCTCTAATTTACTAAATGTCACGAAATTATCCTAACTAAAGGCCGTGTAGCGTCTCGTAATATTAGTTTAAGCAATTAGCTTAAGTAATGATGCTTGATACGGATATATCGATTGCATGGGATGATGAAAAAACTGTTAATCTAAATTCCGTGGCGTTACTAAGAAGGAAGCTGTTAACACTGTTTTAGAGAGAAAAAAATCTACTACCACATATTTTAAAGAATGTGGTTGATTCTGTAAAATAAAGGTCTGTTGTGGAAAATGAGGTTGGGATCCTAAAGCTGTTGTGAGTTGCTATTGAGTGTCATTTTTTTTTTACATGTGGTTTGTTTGCGTTTATTGACAAAAAGTCGTGATATCTAACTGGAAACATCTCAGGTGTGAAAAATATGCAGCTGAAAAAAGATTGAGTGTGCGATTTAAAGAAGTGAAATAAAAATTGGCGGTGGCGAGCAAAATGGTTACTACATTTACAGCATTGATAATAATTTTACATCAAATATTCATTCATTAGTTAGTTAAGCTGCACGTTTTGTTTTACTTATCATCATGTCCCAGTTAAATAAAACACGCGGCCTGGATAACTGATGAATGGACAACATTTACTATTATCAATGCTGTAAGTATAGGTACCGGTATGGTTGGAAAGTTTGTTTTCATTCTTTTAAGTCACACATTCAATTTTGGTTTTTGCTACACATGTTGTTTTTCACATCCAAGTTGTTTTTAATTAGATTTAATATGCAAGACATACCTGTTTTTTTTTTATTTTGCTTATTCCTAATTCATTTTTATAATTAATACATTGTATAGCGTCTGTTCACTCCGAAAGGACGCTTGTTTAAAATAAGCTTTGTAAGTGAATATGTTTTTCGATAAATATTTTCACAAATCGTTGTCTATGGCTTGTTTTTTGTTGATTGAAACTTTACGTATATAGACTTGACAAGGAATACTCTTGTCTTTTCAGAAAAAAACTTTCACAACAAACATGTTGCTCTGTCAACCTATTGCTGATACATCTCATTTGATGACAAGTTAAGAAAGCTTGTTCCTTGTGCAAGATGATGTGATGTGTTCACCTTAAGCTAAAATAAGTACTACTTTCGTTTCTATAAAACTGACAAACCAAAAAGGTATGTTTCAGTATCTTGCAAAACTTCACTTTATGTACAATAAAGCACTTACTTTTTAGTTCACCAAAGTACGAAATACATTTTTTACAAATGAAAACAGTTTATGAATGAAAAAGACTTTATAATCGTAATCTTAGAAGGGCCTTTAATTATGAATTCAACACATTCACTGTATCATCACAACGTAAAATCGCAGATTTGACAACCATACTGAAACATTTGCTAATAAAATCTTCAAGACACACAACTATACTATAATTATACACGTTAGATTAAAATACTGGATCAGCTTTCACACAAATTTGTCTACATATTCGTATTACTCTTTCAGTTTGGTTATATTTTTCAGTTTTGAAACATATGAAAATAAATACTGAAGATATCGAGTGACATCGTATATCCTTGCATAGACAAACTAACAAAGGATTCAATGCACATTAATTAAGCATATAAGATGATAATTTATAGACTAGACATAACTAGTTTATCGATTATTTTACATTTCAAAATTGGTATTTTCTTCACCTGGAGTTTGAAAAGTGTTTCAATAACATGTTGTGGATTTACTTTTCACTCGTGTTACACTTTGTAGAAAGATCATCAACTGTATATTAATCATTACTTACGAATCGGTGTTTTATAATTTTCTTATATAAAACTCGCATTTTCTCTCAGCCCAATATGCAATAATTAATGTGCGTAAGAAAAATAACTTTTCAGGTATAGCATATACTGAAGTATTTATTAATAAAACTTTCATTTATCTACTTAAATAATATACATGCATTCATTTGAAGTTTTTTAAAATAATATTTGTAATAGCTCTCGTCAAAATATTTCAATTTTGTTGCTTCTGTTGCATATTATAATTTAACTTTGGACGAGTATCCGATTTATTAAGTTACGTATTACGATTTCAAATAAACGGAATTTTTATTTGAATTTAGAAGTTAATTGAATGTTGATATGTATCAAATTTATATTTCCCAACCAAATTTATACACATAATTTTCTTTCTTAACACAAATGTATTTTAATATACAAACAACAACACAATTTATAATAATAGTTATTACAAATAGTTTTTAAATATATTAGCATATATAAGTTTTCCAAATTTGCGAACGATACCGAGTCTTTTATCTGTTCTGAAACTCAATATTTTGTTAACGGTTCAGGTGTACGAGGCGCAAATTACGTTAATATGCAGATTTGCTTCACTTGACAGAAATGATAGCTAAGTCTATTCTTGTTTGCCCTAACACAATGTACAAGGTTACTTTTCACACATGAAGATTATTTTTTAAATATTTTTATATATAATCTCCTCGTAGAAATACTAATGTCCGAAGTTTAATTCTCTGAAGTTGCATATTTCGTAATGTTCGAAATCAATAAACGTTCCTGGTTTTCCAATTAATAAGCGTTATCACAATTATGGCTTCCGAGGCTTATAGTATACTTACCTCAGCGACCAAACAATATTCTATTCTGTATCTCTTGGTACATTTAATTTATAATCTTCAGGCGAAAGTGTTGAAATTTCACTTAGCAACAACGTAAAACTTACTGTTGATTTTTACACGAGAATTTTCTACGGATTTAGAGAATAGGCGGGCCTTGTGCAATACACACTTAACAAAATATGTCACATGCATCAAAGTGAAACACACATAAGTATTAAAATAAACGTATACTGTAAATTTGTTACATTTCTTATGATAAAAGAAAAGATTATCGAAAAAGACTATTCTCTCACTTTCATGAACACATCACTTTTACTGTTTATTATTACAAAATGTACTCTACATCCAAAAATCAGTTGTATAGAGCTATAATTTAATTAAAGAATAGCGGATGATATATGCAATTCAACATTCAGTGAAAAATGAAATTATCTATTCTTCTACTTTACGTAATAATAATGAAAACTAAATGTATATGCATGACATTATCAAGACGTGAGAGTACAATTGGAAGTTATTTTCTGTTTTTGATCTAGACCTTGCATATTTGTAGTTTAAGATCCACTGTTGTGTACAACATAACTTACCAAGATCTATATTTCTTCTTTAGGGTGTATTTGTTAGACATGTAAAGAAATATCATTGTCGTCCAGCTTACAATTTGGGTTGTAGTCCTCTAATTTATCCAAGGGACAAGTTCTGCTGACAGCTTGATAACCTTTAATATTTATGAATGATACAAACTGAAACACGAAGGAATTATAAAATACTGAACTGCTAAGGTTAACTTAACTTTCTTACAAGGTTAGTACATTGCAGCTAATGTACAATTCATGTATGATTTCCATTGTGTTCGAGGCTCTTTAATTTGTTAATTAGTCACATACCAGTTGATAACCTCAACTTTAGTCAACTTTTTTCTACTGCCATGCAATATTTGAACACAACGAAGATAATAACAATTATATCTCGCCCAGTACATAACACAGAACACTGACAAACTAAAAAATTATATCTTTACATAGATTTTGAGAATATGTCATAGAATGTTATAAATAATGTGTTGCTGCATCGCTCCGTCATTGGAACAGTAAGTACCATTAATACCATAATGGTCGTTTTTAATGTGATGGTACACTTCTAAATTCTGTGATTTCATGGCAGAAGGTATGGTCTGTAAAAAAGTCATGTATACTATTTTATAGTTTGAGACTGATACAGCTGTTTACGATACCTTTTTGTCCAGTACTAGATAGAATTCTTTATATAATCTGCAAATGCAACACCTTAACTTAAATAACTTAACAAATCATATAACACTGATATATAGTATTTTGACTGAGTCTTTGATACTTTTCCAACTGACTTAACCAGCTCTGGTACTTTACAAAACGTTTCATCAGAAACAGCGGTCAGCGCAAGGTGTATGCTATCAAGATATTGCTACATTTTGGATTAGTAAAGAAAGGGCCCGTAATCCGAGGGTCGTGGGTTCGCGCCCGCGTCGCGCTAAACATGCTCGCCCTCCCAGCCGTGGGGGTGTATAATGTGACGGTCAATCCCACTATTTGTTGGTAAAAGAGTAGCCCAAGAGTTGGCGGTGGGTGGTGATGACTAGCTGCCTTCCCTCTAGTCTTACACTGCTAAATTAGGGACGGCTAGCACAGATAGCCCTCGAGTAGCTTTGTGCGAAATTCCCAAACAAACCAAAACCAAAAAGAAAGTTTTATAAAAAGAAAAAACTATTATCAATCTTACTGCGTGTGTTTAGACATTCTTGCAAGTCGAGAAACTACGAGTATTGCAATGCTTGTCTATATTTTATGAACTCTTGGCTGCGTATAGAAAGTCTAGGCATAAGACCTTGAAGTTATTGTGAAACACGAGTCTGATTTTTTTTATTCTTTTCGCCAACGAAAATAGACATTACAGTAGCAAGAGTTTCTGTAGTGTAAGCCTATTTACTCTCGAAACAGAGCTTTTTATTTATGATTGTGAACTGCTTCAAGAGTTATAATATTTTTTCATCTCTATTAGAAACAGTTGACTCGTTAATATAAGTTGTTTTTAAAATTGTAACTTAGGGAGAAACGTGTGTAACGTCTTATGATTTTATCTTAATTCTCCTTACTACGATAAGGTTTACGAAAAGTAGTAATGTCCATTACAATTTTGTTTATGTTAGGATGTAAAAAGTAAGTATGGTCTCTGACCAGCAGTTTCTGGAAATAAATCTAACCAGGTTGGTGAATGTCTAGCATAATTATGTGCATTTATATTAATGCTCTTCATTAAACTAGGTTGTGTATATAAAATTATAGATGTCTATTTTCTTGTCGATTACATCTTTTTCCGTGAGAACATAAGTTATATCTCCGAATTGAAAAAGTCCATTATGATATTGTTAATAAATGTTTAAGTATATGTGATACTTTTCAAGAAAGCATATTGGGCTATGACGAAACATGAGCCTTTTACACATTAAGATGTGTGGAATAAAAACTGACAAATTCAACAGTATTACTTTAGTTCTCGTTAAAATAATGGTTTTACTTGTCACTTAAGGACATCAGTTAAATATAGACGATGGTGTAATCGCATGTTGAGACACCTTAAGACAATGAGCTTATCATATTCATCTATTTGTTTAAAGAAACACCATCCGTCTTAACAACACTAACCTCAATAACATAATTTGTCTAGTAATACTATTCACTTGCATAATCTTAGAAACACGATTCTCCAAGTAACACTACTCGTCTTTGTAAAACGTTCGCAATTAAATATATAAAAGAAAACTATAAACATAAGTTGAGGCGAATTAAAGTCTATATGCAGTCCTACGACAAGTATGTAAACACTAACCTTCATTATAAAACACACAATATGCCTATTACGGCCATCAGCCAGCACAACCTTGGTAACAGTATTCGCCCTTTGGTATGGAACTACGCTATCAACCCTTTCCCGTGAGACACCAAAGCTCTTTGGGACCACTTCGCGGAACTATATCACTAACAACAGGCCTTCTGGTGAAACTTTGTGGACGTCATCATCTTCTCGTGCTTATTGTATAACGGTTATGCAATCTTCCATTGTCGGCATAATTTGTAAATTATGCAATAATTATATGACTTCGGATGGCATCTTGTGATCTCCCACATCTGGCGACCCTCCAGGAGGGCACTATCCTTTTGGCGACGGACAGACCCGATAACTTCTAGCAGCTACTTCCCAGACTTGTACATTTCAAAAGAAATATTAACACATTTATATTAAAAACTGTATAAAATTAATGGTCTGATTTACAAACAATGTAGATCATCAGTGATGTCGAGAAACCCACTTGTTGAGAAATTTATATGCAAAAACGGCTCGTTTGGGTTGAGAAAATATTTTACATAGAAGAGCGAACAACGTTTCGACCTACTTCGGTCATCGTCAGGTTCACAAAGAAAGAGGTAACTTTCCGACACTCAGTTACACAACCCCTTTCAAACATGTTGTCAGCTTCCGGTCAGTTACCTCTTTCTTTGTGAACCTGACGATGACCGAAGAAGGTCGAAATGTTGTTCGCTCTTCTATGTAAAATATTTTCTCAACCCAAACGAGCCGTTTTTGCATATAAATGTAGATCATGTGTTATTCTATGCTTGCTTTTGGAACAAGTAGCAGTTATTGCAAAGATAATTCAAAGCAAGCAGTAAAATGTAATTTTAATAATGCTGGATTTGATTACTAGTGAAGACTGGAGGAGCTTTTTATGAAAATACAACAGCTTTCAACTTAACTGGGTCTATATATACAGTCATGTGAAAAAGTTAGGACACCCTATGAAAGCCTGTGTATTTTTGTAACATTTTTGGATATATAGATATTTAATCTCAATTTCAACAATACTAAGAGATTATAGGAATATAACTAAACAATTAAAACTGAAGAAAATACATTAAGATCTTCTGTAAATGTAATTCTATAAAACTGCATATTCTAACTGAGGAAAAAGTTAGGACACCCTACCCCCTAATAGCAAGTGTTACCCCCTTTGGCTGAAATAACTGCAGTGAGACGCTTCTTGTAGCCATCTACCAGTCTCTGACATCGATCTGAAGAAAGTTTGCTCCACTCCTCAATGCAGAATTCTTTCAGCTGTGAGATATTTGAGGGGTTTCTTGCATGTACAGTCCGTTTCAAGTCACCCCACAGCATCTCAATGGAAGTAAGATCTGGGCTTTGACTTGGTTATTCCAGGACTCTCCATTTCTTAGTTTTCAGCCAGTTCTTGATGGATTTACTGGTATGTTTTGGGTCATTGTCATGTTGCAGGGTCCAGTTCGGCTTCAGCTTTAATTTTCGTACAGATGGTCTGAAGGCCTCAGACAGCTCTTTTGCTCTCATTGGCTCTCATAAAAGGCAAGACATGAAAGATAAACAAGCGAAAAACATTAAATATATATAAACAGTAATATTTACAGAAAACATTAAATGTATACAAACATTAATATTTACAAAAAACACATGAAATATATACAAACATGAAAATTTACAAATGAAGAAAATATATATTTACACACATACAAACCCGAATATGTACAAAAGTACACCAAGCGAGAGTGGAGGCAGAGTGGTTCATAAACCAATTTCCATCCGACCCCCCACCAACGCACAAAAGGGCGAGACGTCCCGCAACACAGGCGCTGGTAGTCCGTCTCAAGGCGGAGTAACAGCCTATATCTGGCCTTTCCCAGTATCGAAAAGTACGACACCGGAGCTCGCTTGAAGACCAAGTTGTTCTGAGCAAGCCATGTGACGTACTTAAAGATGGTAATTGTGTACTGAAAGGAAAAGGCCAGGTGGCTGGGAACAGGGATAGGTACATGGTACAGGATGGTCTCTGCCAAGAGGGACAGGACCCAGAAGAGGCCCATAACCCTTTCCCAGATCTCCACCGATGTCAGACAGAGGACCAACCTGTGCAAGACAGACTCCACCAGGGTGTGACACATGGGATACAACTCACTTGTATATGTGTTCCACAGGTAGGTATGCTCCCTCACTGGAAGGATGTTATGCACCACACGCCAGTTGAAAGTCTGGAGGTAGCTATCAACATGGTGCAGTGCTAATTTCGTAGTGTTCACATTTTCCTTATTAAATGCTAAAAAAGTTTTTTTTTCCCCCCCCTTTTCTTATTTTCATTTTTCGAAGGTCTACTCAAATAAGTGGTTGAGTCTAACAACGCAAAATGCATATTTTTTCTTTGTGTTCATTGGCCTTAAGATTTTGGCCAGCAGTGTATGTATTTTTAGGACTGTTAAGTACAAGAAGCCACTAGGCTGATCGCTTAACAACACAGTTTAGCTGAAAGATATCTTACGTCATCATGATTTGTATGACATCAAGAGTTAGTGTTTAACATGGGCAGGAGAGCGAATTTGGTGAGTGTGATGCGTAGGTGTAGTTAATACGTGTATATATAAGTTCTGACGATCTAATAATAACTGTTACTAGTTTTGAAATTAAAGGGGGGGCTCATACTGACAGTTTGTAAGAAGAATTCCTCTTGCCTTTCTTTTCCTTTAATGACAATCGAGAGTAAGAGCCACTAAATCAAAAACAGAATATGTTGGAATTTACAACAATACTCGGCAGTTCTGAAGGTTAGAGGGTGACGAACGGCAGATTTATGTACACGCTCTTGTATATGTGTGCTTACTGATTACTAGTGCATGATCTCAGAAATTAAACCCTACAGTCTAGAGTAGAAATTGTTGGATATAATGGAATACCAAAAAATTATTTTAATTCTCGGTATTTTATGGAAAATGTATGTTCGTAATTTGTGCCAAAAAAGTAAAAGAAAGAAAAGCGGAAACAGGAAAATCAAACTTTTTCTACTTGATGTACAGATGTAATAAAATATAGCCATAAAGCATTTGTATAGCCATGTCAGCATTAGTGTATGTACAATTATTGAATTAAAACTGTTAGATTACCAAGAAAACAAGTAATAAAAAATTTTACCGTCACTTTGTACGTAGACAAAGGGTCATCTGCAGACATGTCTTTCATTTATCTCAATTACATTCTTCTATCCAGTGCTTTTTAAATTTCAAATTAGTCTAAAAATTAAACGTGCAGACAAAATACAAACACCGAACAGTAGTGGTTGAATTAAATGTTTTTTTCTAAACTGCCAAAATCGCACAAAAATAATATTGATTTTGCGTGTAGACTGAACCAGCCAGAAAAACAAAACAGCAACAAAACTTTATTAGATTACATAAGTTGATGTCTTTGCTTTACGCATGCCTACGATTTACTGGCGCCAAAGGACCATAACCGTTATTAATTTCAGTCTAGCAAAAGCAAACATTGCAATAGAAGTGAAGGAGATATATTAAGAGAGATGGTACTGATCTTTCCTGATATATACATATATATGTGTGTGTGTTTGTGTATATGAGTGAGAGAGCGACAGCTAGTGAGTTTCTGTATTTCCTGCATACGCTATAACCTGTTTACATAAAATTTAAAAGCGATTATCAAAAGCCAATATTGTATTTTTATTCACGACACGTAATTATATTTTAATTTGTTGCATTAAACTACGTAAAAGCGTTTTTTCCATTATTCTAAAAGTGGGGGAGGTTGATTTCCGAAAACCGAGTGAGCAAAATAACTAAAATAATAAAATACCGATAAATATAAAATGTAACTGTGTATGCAATCCCAAAAACGTTGTATCTGTTAAAAGTCACATAGAAATCTTGTCACAGACCGTGGCCCTGGTATATTTTATTGGAAAAATAGCGTTTTCATTGCTGCAATGGATTTGTTTTGGTTTGTTTGTTTGTTTTGGAATTTCGCACAAAGCTACTCGAGGGCTATCTGTACTAGCCGTCCCTAATTTAGCAGTGTAAGACTAGAGGGAAGGCAGCTAGTCATCACCACCCACCGCCAACTCTTGGGCTACTCTTTTACCAACGAAAAGTGGGATTGACCGTAACATTATAACGCCCTCACGGCTGGGAGGGCGAGCATGTTTAGCGCGACACGGGCGCGAACCCGCGACCCTCGAATTACGAGTCGCGCGCCTTACGCGCTTGGCCATGCAGGGCCACTGCAATGGAAGATGTGCAAGTATGTTTTGAACATTTTATATTAAAATTAGAGTTTACTCTTAAGATGAAACAAACTTTGGACTTTTTCAGTAACACAATCTACTTATCTCAGTGGCCCGGCATGGCCAAGCATGTTAAGGCGTGCGATTGGTAATCTGAGGGTCGCGGGTTCGCATCCCGGTCGCGCCAAACATGCTCGACCTTTCAGCCGTGGGGGGCGTTATAATGTGACGGTCAATCCCACTATTCGTTGGTAAAAGAGTAGCCCAAGAGTTGGCGGTGAGTGGTGATGACTAGCCCTTCCCTCTAGTCTTACACTGCTAAATTAGGGACGGCTAGCACAGATAGATTTTGAGCAGCTATGTGCGAAATTAAAAAACAAACAAGCTTATCTAAGCTCTATAATTTGGTTCATCTGAGCAAATATCTTCTTTATTCTGACTTAACATAAAAATGTACAATAAAAATATTAGTCTAGGACTAAAGAGTTAAAATCAACTTAGTGGAAGAAACCCCATCACAAAATGTTGTGAAATAAAATGTTTAATTAGAAAAAAATGTATAAATGGTTGAGAACAAGTTTCGTAGAGGAACACAGAAGGTTGACTACGTTATACTAAAATGATTTGGAATATACAAATCAATAAGTCACTTAACAACCACAGCTGATATAAAATCGTTATAGATTAAGTATATTAAAATGCATTTTAAAATAGTTTGACATTACGTAGCTAGTCTGATGCAATCAAAAACTAACCATTTTTGTGAAAAGTATGCGACAACAAAATATTCGTAGAATTGGATCGTAAAGATGTGTTTAGATCGATGATTTAGAATCTCTAAAATGAAAATACTCTTTATACCCAAGTCATTAGATAAGAAAGGGAAGAATATATGTCAATAACCAAGATCAGGAAAACAAAGTTCGGGGGAAAAAGACATCCATGTGCCTCAGACAATAGTACACAACATTAATAATAAAAGATCTTGATCTTAAAAAACTCTACAAGTCATGTGTACACAAGTTGTTTGCACGACTTAACTGTTGCACACTTCTGAATAATGAAACATACGATGACACTAAATAACTTGAGAAGCAAAGCAGTCACGAAGGGTGTGTACTTTAAAGATGATAATCTTAAGACAGAACTCTTTGAAATAGAAACAAGATTGCAGAGCTGTTTTCAAGACGATCATTTGTCAGATAGAGCATAATCAAAGATGGCGACATATACTGTAACGACGTGGTGATGCTTCAAAATTGTTTAGAGATGGCGACATAAACTGTAACAACGTGGTGATGCTCCAAAATCGTTTTAATATAACGTACTCAAGCTGTGGTTAAAATTAAGTGGAGATATTTTAGTGACTTTTATATTCTATCATTTTAAAAGACGTATGGCCAATTCGTACAGTAAATTTACGTTATTTCGTATAGTTCACAACCAACCAATCAAAAAATTAAATTAACCATTTTGGGTGCATGTATTAAGTAAAGAAAATGTTGTATATAAATGTTTATTCTCATGAATATTGATTAAAATCGACAATGTGAATTAATTGTAGTTATTGTTGTATTATACCTTTCAATCGGGATTTTTTATGAAGGATTTTATAGTATTTGAAAATTTGGTAATTGATAAGATATATTGATTGCAGTTGTTATAAAATGTCAACAGGTAGCGCTATAGATAGCGTCTGGTGTTCTGTTGCGCTGTAAATTAAACTGTTCACTAGTTTAGTATATTGAACGTGTTTGTAAAGTTGAGAGTTGTAGCAAGATAACAATAGCGGAAACAGTAACGTCAACGATTAATATTTATGATTGAAAGTGATAATAGTGGATGTCCAAGTTACAAAGATATAATCGTGTTAGTCTATGACAGTTATTGTGTTAAATCTTCTATAACTTATAACGGTAGAAGAAAGGTTTATTTCTTCTATGTTAACTTTTTTGTTTTTTGTTACAAGAAGCTTGTAACCAACAAACTTAAAATGTCGGTACTTTGCATATTCTACAAGATAATTTCTGGAATTTTTCATCAGGAACTGTTTTTATAACACTAGCAGCATATACAATGTAAATTTGTATACTAATTTACTAGTAGGATATAGTATGCATAATGCATTTACGTGTCACGTTTTGGAGTTAAAAGGGGTAATTAGATAAATTCGTATAGTTTTTTTTTATGAATTTATTGTTTGTTATAGCTGAATTGTGTGTATATATGTATGTATAATTTAATATAGAACATTAGGATTGTTCCCTATTTACAATACAAGAAATTAAATAATTTAGATATTCATGAATTTAACACTAATAGTATTATATTGACTGTCTTAATCCATTAATGTAGTCTAAAGTATTTACGCATGTACTGTTAGAAAATGAGTAACTTTAATGGAAAAGATCGTTTTAGTCCATTATTTCACAGAAGGCCAATGCGTGGAAAACTTGGCCATAGAACTAGCTTTTCTTTGGACTTGCCTGTAAATCTACAGTATAGTACTTATTCACTTGATAGTTCATCACCTATGGAAATGACTTTGTCTAAAGATACAGATAGATATTATCTTTATCTGCCAAGAAATCTTTCTTACTGCCAACTGTGTGCAGATGTCATTAGACAGCATGTTCAAAAGAAAGTTCAACTTCTGAGTGCCAAACTTAATCAACTTAACCTATCAGATTCACCATATGACTCTGGATGTTCATCACCAGGTAATTTATTTATAAATTGATGAAAGAATATTGTTAAGAAATGTGTAATAAAAAATTAATTGAAAGTGGAGATTTTAAATCAACTCAAATTACAAGAATTGTTATTGTGGATATAGTTTTGATGTATTATTTTATTACTTAAGAGATCAACTATATAAAAACTACAAAATAAAAGTAATTTATGTGCAAGCTAGGTTCCGAAACAAAAGAGTTGAAGATTTTTATTGGCAATAAATTTTTGGGATCCATAAGGAGGGTTAACACAATCTGTAAGGCCTGTGTGATCTATATTATTATTCTGTCCTCTGTATTGTGGTCATTTCTATAGATATTCTGAGATACATATTTACTTACTAAATTATTTTACACTACTAAATCATTTCAGTTTCTACTTGTCTATGTTAATTAGAACATGATGGGTTGACTTGTACACAGCCCACTATAAGTTTAATCATTGTTCACCCAAACATATTTATTTTCAAATACTGATAAAATGGTATATTTGTGTAATATTTTATAATTTCCATTTAAAAAAAAAAAAATGTAAACTTTGGTGAATACTTAATTTCGAATATTTGAGGCTGCTATAAATGAGTTATATTAATACTGATACCATTTCCAGATTTAGATATTAAATGGCAGTCTCTATATTGCAACAGTTTTAAAAGGAAATGTGTTAAGTAATTACGTTATGAAAGCTAGTCTTTCAACATTCAACTTGCAGTTTGTTTTATCAAAAACTTGCAAATAACGTGGTTATGAGGAGAACGTGTTTCATTAAATAACTTATTTTCTTACTGACACAGAACCACAATTCAATGTAGTATGAAATGTGCATATTTCTTTACTAATTCACTATTGATTTGAGATCTTTAAATTTAGTATTTTTAAAGCTTTTAATGTAAGTAAGTTTTAAATTCCAAATGAAACGCACTTTATAAAGAATATAGTTGAAATTAAAAGACAAAAAATTCAATTATTCAAGAAAATTTATTGACATCCTGAATGAATTAAAAGAAAACAGTTTCAGTTTTCACATTAAAAACATAAGAACTGCAACATAAAACTATTTTAATGCAACTATTTACCTATCTAAGATACGATTATAATAAGTGACAACAATAAACAATTTCAAAAGTGTATAACTGAGTAAAATAATTTTTGTTGAAGAATAAATCTGTAGCTGGATTTACAATGCTTAAAATTATCCCTGAAAATCAATTTTCTATCTCCCATCTTATCATTGTACTGCTTGAACAGACTCGTACAAATTTTTTTCAAATCTTTACCTAAAAGAAACATAAGCATAATAAAACAAAGCCAGTCAGGTAAATTAAATATAGCTCCACCCACTAAACAAACCAAGTGTAGTCAATTATATTCAAGTATCTGTGTAACTAGAGATTAAATGAAATTAAACTGACAACTTTACCATCAAACAAAATAAAATTTGTAACTTTAGTAAGAAAATTTTGGCAAATATCAAGTGTGGGTTTGGATTTCCAAACTTAAAAACTTACTACTTTTAATATATTCAAGCACAGGTGTGGTTGTTCATGTTTTTTAACATGTTACAATGTGTTAAGTCACAAACAAGTTTACATCATAGTTGAACTTCTTTTCTATTGCAAAAACTACTAAACCTTAATATAGTGATCTATAAAGAGACATGTTTATAAAATAAGTGTATGTTACAGAAATTAAATTTTTAGATACAATTTTAGCAATATTTTTGTATAACAAATGGGATTAATACACTACAAATCAAAAATGCCTTGATTAATTATAACTAGCATATGAGATGCTTCACAACTAGAAGTTATTTATTGAGATAAGTGATACAATTATTTTAATACAATAGGTAAACATAAGTTAAAGGAACAAGTGGTTTGGTTAAATATGTTATTAACTGGAGAGTTCATACTAGAACTATTTTTGAACCTGTTTATTAGGTGAGGGGCATTGTTTAAGGAGTAAACTCTATTGTCTTGTACATCTGAAAATATGATAGGGGCAAAGTTACAAAATAAGCTTGCTGATGACATGAAACACTTAGGATATCTTACTTAGCTATATAGAAGATTCCAGAATTACTTGGATTAACAGATGTGACAAATAGTTGGCAAAAGACCTTTATTTATGCTTCTAGTAAGGGTTAAGTAATGCATTGGGGTTATCACAACTTGGATCAGATATCCAATATAAATGAAAAACTACTCAATAACAGGACTTGAGGATAAGGATATTGTAATAATGTAGATAAATCACAGAAGCCATACAAGCAATTCAATATTGCTGTTACTAAGTTGTAAAGTTGAAAGAATTTATGGTGTATTTATCAAATTGCTAGTTAGGCCTCAGTTGGAATACTGTATACAGGTGTGATCTTATCCAAGCATGTAAACAAGATTACAGCAAAGCTACTAAGATGGAAGTTATTACCTATAGATATCAGTTAAGATCTTATAACATGTTTTGTTTTATCTCAAAAAAAGAAAGATGGGAAGGGATTGTATTGAAAATCAGGTTTTTGGGAAAGTTCAATTGGATAAAGGCCTCTGTTAAAGAGAGATTTAATTGGTACAATCTGAAAACTATGGGACAAAAGTGTGCAACTTTTAAGATTTGGAAAGACAGGTGGGACTCCTGTTAATTGTTTCCACAGGGTGATCAGCATATGGAATGATTTACCTTTAGCAGTTTTAGAGGGGAATTGATGATTTCCAGAAAAAGTAAAAGAAGAGTTTATTTTTTTTATTCTAAATGTAGGATGGGAAAACACAAATAGGCTTAAAGGAGCAGATGTCGCCTGTTGTAAGCATATAATATTAGTTAAGGGAGAAAATTTTTTGAATCATCCCAAGTCTTTGAATTAAATGACAACATTCATGCTAAGTTTTCTAATTGTTGTCTTGTATTATATTATGACATCTTGCTAACAAAAGTTGCAGTAATGTGCACTTTTTTATATATATATCCTGATCCCTTGCATTTTGAAAATAGGTGATCAAATTGGAAACTTTTGGTCATCAGGATTCTACCAAGAGTTCTTTAACTTTTGGTACACTTACTTCAATCACTATACCCAGCTTAAAGATTTTAAGGCTTATTGTGAAGAAGTTACTTAAATCTACACAAAATAACAATTTAACCTTTTGTTCCTTGTCTCATTAAGGGTCATAATGGTGTATTGTCGTTTTTCCGTATTTAGATTATTTAAACCTAAAACCTTTATAGCTAAGAATATTTCCGTTTAAACTGTTAAAAGCTTTGTTAACCCCTTGTGTATTTTTTAACGACAATTCTGTGTAAACCAATAAATTTAATATTAATAATTATTGTTATTAGCTTGATGCTTTTTAATTTCTCACTGTTTATCAGAACAGCAATTGGCATGTTTTGAATACCAAAACTTTGGGCTATATTTCTCATTAGCTAGTTTTATCGAACTGTTTTATTTAGTTTTATTTCTACTTTTCGTACATATTTTTTATAATGAGAACAGCAGCTAAAGACTTAAACCTGTGTGAACTGACGTGAACAAATTAGTACTTGGCAAAAAAGAAAAATTTTATAATGTAACATCATCAGTAAGATTTGTTTCTGTGTACATAATCTGGTAGTAACAGAGCAAACAACACTTACGCGTCTGAACCTGTTCTTACACACACGCATTAATGAAAAAAAATCGTTTTGCTAAAAATGAGTAGCTTTCTATCTGGTTGATTGGCTGGAATCAGGTGCAATTGAGCAATATATTTATTCAGAAAATGTACCAGACTTCATTATTTTGCTTTCTTAAATAACAAATTTATGGAAGAAACATGCCTCAGAAACTCATCTCCAAAAAGATGACTATCTTCGCCAGTTGCAGCATTTTACCGCACTTTAAATTTTTGCTTTTTCAAACGTCTTACTCAAACATTCATAAATGTTTGTAGCCCTGTGTTACGTATTACAATTTCAAATCACTTGAAAATAAGTTAAATAATAATTTAAATTTAGAAGTTTATTAAATGTCGGTAAGTATACAATTTATGATATTTGTTAACAAGACTGGTACACAGTTTTCTTTTTTAAAACAAATAGATTTTAATATACCAACAATAACACAATTAATAACGATTATTACAAATTTTTATTTTCATATAATAGTTTTATAAATTTATAGAGAACACTGGGTCTTGTATCCAGTATAGAACTGAGTATTTTATTGACGGTTCAGGACCACGACAAGCAGATTAATTCTGAGTTGATATTGATACATCTCGCTTGGGTTAACGATGCCCTTTCTTGGTTGGTCTCACACCGGCTAGAAGCCAACTTTCTCCGGCAAAGATATTTAATGCCCTCATAGAAATAATAACGTCCGAACTAATTTACTGATGTTGAACGGTTAGAAATGTTCGAAATCTATAAACGTTTCTAGTTAAATGCTGGGGCCTGGTGGTTAAGAGTAGCCCAATAAACTAGACTAGTACGGCATCTAAGCAGTGACACGAGCACTGACTAGCGATTAATAAGCGTTAATCACAATTATAGCTTTCGAGGTTTATAGCACAATGACTGTAGCTGACCAATAATAATAATAATGTCTCTCGACACGTTGGTTTGTATTTAAGGCGAAATTTTATAACATTCGACAATGGTTGAAAACACGTAAGCCACATATTGTTGAATTTGCTCTCGAGAATCTTCTACAAATTAAGAGAATAGGCGAGACTTGCGCAGTACACATCCAACAGTATACGTCACATGCATCAAACTAAAACACAAGTAGGTATTAAAATAAACGTGTAACTGGAAATATTTTACAGTTTATACTGTATCTTGGCACTTATCGTTGATTACATTTATAGGCGTGAGGAGAGCGTCTGAAAATTTCAGTCTGTACAAAAATACTGACGATACACTCGTGTGTTTGTGTATATAAACACTTACACTCGAAAATCTTCTACAACTTTAATGACTAGGCGGGAATTGTGTCGTATGGATTTAACGGTATGGTACTACATGCCTAACTATCACAACTATCGATGTTGAAGTAGATATATGATAGTAAATCAGTCACATCTGTAATAGTAGTAGTAGTGATGACATTTCTTAATATATAAATACAGGGTGTTCGGAAAGTCACTGTGCAGTTTTGTAATCATATTTTATTCAGTCTATTTCAAGCCAGCAACTGATAGCGGTGTTTAGAAACAAAATAAGAAGGATCCAGGCCTGTATTGATACCAATGGAAGTCACTTTCAACATTGCTTATAATTGTCATTCATATTTACCTCCTGTATTCTATATTGAAACATGTCTGTTAATAAATATATAAGTGCACAGTTACTTTTCGAACACCTTGTACTACCAATTTCCTTTTAAAAAATAAGACGTTTTAAAAAATTTATCTTCTTTTATGAACCTTCATCCGTTTATGGCGTCCGCTTCCCCTGTGTTTAAAAAGCTGATCACCCAGATAAAGTTCGACATACACTTTGAATGTAACGGAAGAACAGGCGTGGATGGTGGGTGTTGATGCTAAGTTTTATTTCAAAAGCAGCATATGCAACACTTAATTGTTAGGAATAAATTCCGCTATCATTTTAAATTATGGTTTACCATGTATTATTGTTGAGCAGCTTTTAGCATGGCTGAAGTGCTCAACAATTACTTTTTCGTGGTGGGCGGTATAAGTAGTTCAGAGTGCAACACAATATTTTTAAAGTTCATGAAATAATTTAAGTTGGTAGATTAATTTAAACTTCTGTCACTGGGGACGAGTAGTTTCGCTTGTTAAATGTATTTTGTTAAGGTTATTAAATCGAGTTTTGACATATATCTAGTAAGGATATGACCTCGTGTTTAACGTGTTTTAATTGTGTAGACGTCTTGCCTCAAATATATATTTGCCTCTGAATTTGATAAAGGTCTTACTGATTTATTCAAGTTTCTTTGAGGGGGGGGGAATCACTGATCATACAAGGCCTTAGTGGTGCAAATAATTATCAAATTATCAAAACTCGCGAGTTTTTTTTATGAATAATATTCGGGGGTTAGTGGGCGGCATCTCCACCTATTTTGAACAATGTATTGAGATCCTATCTTTGATATAACTTTGCTATTTGTTTAAAATAATGTGGAAGAGTTTCATATACTGTACTAATTTTTGTGGAAATATTCAGTGCTGAATTACTTGAGAGAATGAAGTGATTGTGCAAGTTTCATGTGATTTGCACAATTTTTGTTTTAGCCAAGTAGTAGTTGTGTTCATCAAATTTTTAGTAGTTAATAAAGACACTGAAAGGAACAAACAGAGAAGACGTAAAATGTTACTATGAGTAGTTTGTTATATTTATGTATATTTCATTTGTCCTAACAATTACATAATTGATGTTTAATTATCTTAACATGCTAACATTAGAGGTATTTCTGTGTTATTATTAAATACTTATTTTTCACACTGGTGACGGTAAACGGACTCAAAACGCTCTAAGTATTTGTTCTTTTAACCAATAATTTATTTAATGTTAATCGTTCCTTTTTGTATGTGGTCGTATATCAATATTCGTCTTAAATTAGTAAAATTGTGTGTTTATTTGCATATCGACAAAGTATATTATGCGGAAGTTTCATGACGTTATCTTGTGATGCAAACTCAAAACAAGTATTCCTTGTTCACTAGCTCCATCCTTTGTTTCTGCGAGTTTGCGAAAGTAACTGAATTTTTCTAATATAATATTGCTTGTTTGAAAATTGACTTGAATAATCTGTGACGACCATTTAGAGTTTAGTTTCTAGAAAGAAAAATGGAATATAAACAATTTCTACAGTATTTGATTTACCAATGTTAATCGCGCACAATACTAACCTTGTGTCAAAATCTAAAGCATGCCGTTATGAAACAATAACAAGAAAATTTACGTCGCATTTACCGGTAGATTTAGGTCCGATGTTTAACGTGCCGTTTATTAATCTGGTATTTCGTGCCCCATTATTGGTAAAACAAAAACAAATTTCAAAAGAAATAGCGCTCCGTGGGCCCACAAGTTCATTCTCAGAATAATGGTTAAATCCCATTAGTCAATGTAACAACACTTAGTGGTCGTGTCGACTGGCTAGATGCTGTACAAGACTAGTTTATTTGCAGTCGGTGGTCGTGTCTACTGCTTAGATGCCGTATTAGTCTAGTTTATTAGCAGTCGGTGGTCGTGTCGACTGGCTAGATGCCGTACTAGACTAGTTTGTAGACGCCTAGAATAATTTTCCGCACAGTTCATGAACAAAACAAACATTCTAGTGAACTGGGGCACGTGACACTGCCAGGGAGACTGTGCTTAATTTAAAGAAACAACAAAAAACAAACAAACAAAAATGCAGAAACCCGGCTGCTGGTAACCAGGCATACCCATGTTTCGTTGGGGACATTGGGGAAGCCTCATTACATCTAGATACATTCTCTTTGAAATTTGTCTGTTACAGTAAAAATAAATATTTACGCGAGAATGTTATTTAGTGCAATAAATATCATCATGGACTTGGAGTGGGGCTACGTTCTAAATACTTTAGATATACATATTTAATGTCGTGTGTAAGTATGAACTCTTGAAAATACTATATATTCATAACTTGCATGGAGATCTTTGAATACTATATTCATAACTGCATGGAGATCTTTGAATACTATATTCACTTTACACCTGTCCTGTTCTAGATCTGTATGTACTTCACCCAGTGGGTCAGAGGTAATATGACATACTTGTAATACAATAAACCTGGATTCCATTCCCTTTGGTAGACGCTGTTCAGATAGTATGTAAACAACAATATAATAAGAATAAATATTGTGTATGTACACATTCACCTTTATTCATGCTATGCCACAGTTCTGTAAAATGTAATACTACTATAGTATGTACAATATTGTAAAGCAAAATGTGAGTTAGCTTTCATAAAAGCTAGAAACATTACTTTTGAGTCGTATATATTTAAAAGGGTGTTTGAAAATGAATTACGATTTTTTCAATTTTTTACGTTTTATTTCTGGCAATCCAAAAATTACTCGCAAATTAATACATGTTATACCCGCCTTTATTTTTCAGAAGTTCATTAATCCGCTTTGGCATCGAGACCACGAGTTGACTGCAATCTTTATTAATTTTTGGATCGCGGTATCATACCTCAATTATGGCCTCAATTAGCTTATCTTTTGTAGTACAGTCTTTTCCTCGAAGTCTTTCTTTACAAATCGCCCAAAGATTTTCAAGAAGTTTTAAGTCCGGAGAGTTTCCAGGCCAGTCCAGCACCTTTATTCGCATTGTAGTCAAAATTCTTCACAAGTTTCGATGTGTGGCACGGAGCCAGATCTTGCCGAAAAATGCCAGATCCATCCGGAAATCTTTTTCAATTCTGGAATGACTCTTCTTTGCAAAACTTCAATGTACTCTGGTCCTCACATCATACCTTCTACGATATGTAAGCCTCCGACACCATAGTAGCTGAAAAAGCCCCAAAACATCTCCAAGGGATGTTTTACGAACTGATTGATGTGAGATTCTCGAAGTTTCTCACCTGGAGATCTGCAAACATGCAGACTTCTTTGATCCTGTACGAAGAAATGAGTGTCGTCACTGAATAACACATTCCTTCATTGTTCTTGCATCCAGTTCTTGTAGTTCAGACCCCATTGATACTGTTTTTTCTTCATTTAGTCGGTAAGAAGTTGTTTTTTGACTGGTTTCATTGTCCTTCTAACACAATTTCAAATGACATAATATTCCTCAAAATTTCGTCATATATCCCAAAAATAGATCGACCGTACTGCAAAACACAATCAATCAATGACGCCGTATGTGTGAAAAAATGACTATTAAAGGAAATCAGCTGGTCCAGCGAGCCTACACCGGCCGCCATGCTGAAAATATTGTAAAATGGCAACTTGTTTCAATTAATTTGCACAAGGGTGTAATATCCCTTTGAACAAAATTCACTTCTGTTTCGGATTTACAGTTCAGCAGAGGCCACGGTGAAATAGTTACCACAAAGGATCATCAAAATAATGAAGTTTCAAGACCCATAAACTTCAGCCTTTCCGAATAGCTGACAATTCTTTAAAAGGGTTCAGTAGAAGGATTAAGTCATCTTGTGGATCACGTAAATTTACAACTACTGGGTATAACTCATAGCACACTGGTGCATAAATGAAAGTCGCATATAAACATTTTCCCACAACCGTGTTGCTCAGTTTTTAAATTTTTTTGATGATTTTATAGTATTCAGTATTCCCGGTATAAACAAATAACCAATATTTATTTTACAGCAATTGGTCAGCTGTTCATTGTCTCAAAGCCACTGGTTACTGGGGCAAATGTAATAACTACTTGCAGAACAGTATATAATACTGTATACTATTTTAGTAGTGTTAAAATAAAACTGTAAAGTTTTAAAGCATCGTTGTTGTGATTACTAACTTCATATTTTTTAATGGTTTACTGATGCATTTTAGGATTATTTTATTAAATCATTTGCCCAAATTAACTGGGATAAACTGATAACTATGGCAGTATAATATTAATGAATGTATTTTAGAATAATCTTTCACCTAAAGCTCCAAACTTTATTTGGGTTCTGTAATTCTAGATAAAAAGTGTCTTGTTCATAATCCATGAGCGTGATTATATAAGCTGTACCGTTGCGAGTGGTAAAGATTAAGCAAATCTGTTTTGTTTTGGACATCAGTTGTAGGTTATCACGATACAGTGTTCTTGTGTAATGAGAAGTGTTTATTGAGAAAATTAGAAATGGGAGTTGTCTTCGTATAAATACTAACGTCCGAAGTTAATTCTCAGAAGTTGAACGGTTTATAGTCTTCTAAATTATAAACGTTCCTGGTCAAATATCTATAGAGACCCGATCAGTAAGCGTTTATCACAATTATAACTTTCGAGGTTTATATTATACTGACTGTAGTGAACCAACAATATTAGTAAACTGTCTCATTGCGTTGTGTTGGTTACCTTCTGCAAGCTTGGGAAGAGATTTTTCCAGAAATTTCAGGGAAGGCAACAATACTTATATTTTATATGTACATATCGTACATTGTTGATTGTTACGCGCAAGAATCTTCTACAAATTAAAGAACAAGCGGGACTTTCGCAATTCACATTTAATAGAAGTTGCATGCATTTCTAAATATATATTTATATCATAAATAGTAAAATAAAAACACAGTAATAAATAAATGTTACATTTTAAAAACAAGTTGAGTGCGTCTTGTTCGTAGATTGTCGAATTTAACGCCAATAGGTCACAGACACACATGTATATTTAACTTATATTTATTATTATTAAATATAAGTTATTTGACACAATTTTTACACAGCTGTCTACCATCAACGTTTAACAGGTTTCATTAATGGCAGTAAATTGCACCAAAGTAAAGCCACGCGATTAACCTATTCATGCCACAACCTTTCAGAGTTACATTCAAAATTTAATTAAGCTACTTTATTATTAGTGTATATAAATAAACTTGACATCAGAACATATATAATAAATTGGAGTTTAGTATTACTTAAATTTTGAGTTCTTCATTTTAAAAGGAAATATTTTTAATAAGTTCTCAAGGATTAAGTCATCTTGTGGATCACGTAAATTTACAACTACTGGGTATAACTCATAGCACACTGGTGCATAAATGAAAGTCGCATATAAACATTTTCCCACAACCGTATTGCTCAGTTTTTAAATTTTTTTGATGGTTTTATAGTATTCAGTATTCCCGGTATAAACAAATAACCAATATTTATTTTACAGCAATTGGTCAGCTATTCATTGTCTCAAAGCCACTGGTTACTGGGGCAAATGTAATAACTACTTGCAGAACAGTATATAATACTGTATACTATTTTAGTAGTGTTAAAATAAAATTGTAAAGTTTTAAAGCATCGTTGTTGTGATTACTAACTTCATATTTTTTAATGGTTTACTGATGCATTTTAGGATTATTTTATTAAATCATTTGCCCAAATTAACTGGGATAAACTGATAACTATGGCAGTATAATATTAATGAATGTATTTTAGAATAATCTTTCACCTAAAGCTCCAAACTTTATTTGGGTTCTGTAATTCTAGATAAAAAGTGTCTTGTTCATAATCCATGAGCGTGATTATATAAGCTGTACCGTTGCGAGTGGTAAAGATTAAGCAAATCTGTTTTGTTTTGGACATCAGTTGTAGGTTATCACGATACAGTGTTCTTGTGTAAAGAGAAGTGTTTATTGAGAAAATTAGAAATGGGAGTTGTCTTCGTATAAATACTAACGTCCGAAGTTAATTCTCAGAAGTTGAACGGTTTATAATCTTCTAAATTATAAACGTTCCTGGTCAAATATCTATAGAGACCCGATCAGTAAGCGTTTATCACAATTATAACTTTCGAGGTTTATATTATACTGACTGTAGTGAACCAACAATATTAGTAAACTGTCTCATTGCGTTGTGTTGGTTACCTTCTGCAAGCTTGAGAAGAGATTTTTCCAGAAATTTCAGGGAAGGCAACAATACTGATATTTTATTTGTACATATCGTACATTGTTGATTGTTACGCGCAAGAATCTTCTACAAATTAAAGAACAAGCGGGACTTTCGCAATTCACATTTAATAGAAGTTGCATGCATTTCTAAATATATATTAAACTGAAACAATCATAAATAGTAAAATAAAAACACAGTAATAAATAAATATGTTACATTTTAAAAACAAGTTGAGTGCGTCTTGTTCGTAGATTGTCGAATTTAACGCCAATAGGTCACAGACACACATGTATATTTAACTTATATTTATTATTATTAAATATAAGTTATTTGACACAATTTTTACACAGCTGTCTACCATCAACGTTTAACAGGTTTCATTAATGGCAGTAAATTGCACCAAAGTAAAGCCACGCGATTA
The DNA here is from genome assembly GCF_004210375.1 of Tachypleus tridentatus. Lineage (NCBI taxonomy): Eukaryota > Metazoa > Arthropoda > Merostomata > Xiphosura > Limulidae > Tachypleus > Tachypleus tridentatus. The sequence continues at coordinate 153,624,144 of NC_134831.1, forward strand.
ACCTATTCATGCCACAACCTTTCAGAGTTACATTCAAAATTTAATTAAGCTACTTTATTATTAGTGTATATAAATAAACTTGACATCAGAACATATATAATAAATTGGAGTTTAGTATTACTTAAATTTTGAGTTCTTCATTTTAAAAGGAAATATTTTTAATAAGTTCTCAATCATCCCCTAGGATGAGAACTGTGACATTTTTATCTGTCTTCTATTTTCTCTCTTTTTTTACCGCCCTCCAAGAAAATTACTTAATATTTTTATTTGAATTTGCCAGCAGTTGTTTTTGACATTTAATACTATATTATTTAAAACCAATAGAAAGCCAAATTTTCTTTATTAAATGGTGTATCGTATTATATTGTGTATAAAGAATTGTGTTTTCCTTTCATTTCAAAATTTATCCTACACAATAACAAGCTTGGTTAATTTTTGACGGCTTTTTGTTGCACATTTAGAAAGCCAGAAAAATATAAGTTATGGAACATTGTCTTATTTTTTTATGTTATTATTATGTGTTCTTTGGTGCATTAATTAGTTAAATAAATTATTTAGTACAGTAGTAAATTACAGTATTACTTCGAATTTAAGACTCAGCCCACATTTTACAAGGGATTTTCAGGGAAAATTTGGATGATAATTAGAAAGAAGTAAATGTTTTAAAAGACTTTATGAATGAATCAAAAATGTTAATAATGTATTTAAAATGAAATATAATAAAAATATATAAAATATACAGGAAATTTAAATTTTTCATCACAATAATGTTTCTTGTTTTCTTAATTTAATCAGAATGTTACTACAATGTTTCTTCTGACTGTTATATTCTGAAGTTGAAGCATCTTTATCGCTTGATTCACTATTGTCCCAAAGAATGTCATCTTTCGTACCGTCTTCAGCATTTTCATTTGACTAATGGTTGTTCTTCGCCGTAATGATAAACTTTCTCTTTTCATAAATTTTTCACACTAGCCACGACTAGCTTTGAAAGAAGTACCAATATTTCCTGCTCATTCTTTTGTTTTTAATATTAAGACTTCTCTCGTTACTAGCAGCCCTTTATTTCGTAACTCTGAAATACGTTAAAACGGCAGCATCAATTTCAGGATGTTTTCCTTTCTGTGGGCCAGAAAACGACTCGACCTTGCTTGCAAGAAAACAACTCGGTTTTCATACCACCCCAACGACGTACATTTACCTCTCACACTGTATACTTTTTACCAACTGCACGATACCCATTTGTTCAGCGCACAAAATAACTTTTATTTTAGATTCGGCATCGTACGTAAAACTGTTTTCCATGGATAAAAATGCAATAAAAATAACAAAAATACAATAAAATAGCGTCTGAACAACAGGAAAGTCACACAAAGACTGAGAACGGTGATATCCAATTTCACCGCTAATGGCGCTTACATCAGCAAATTTGACGTTTTGTACGTGTTTTTTTTTAGTATTTCTAAGCTAAGTTCTTTATAAAACATAGCGCAATCTGTTTGTTAATTAAGAGATTTTGTGAATAATATTTCAAAAATTTTATTGAAAAGTATTTTTAATCTTATGAAAATTACTTTTAATTCATAAAAGGAAACAACATGCAGTGTAGATTGTAAGTAAAGTTTTTCTTTGAGTATTAACATGCTGTTTTTCTACTTCCAGAAGGTAAACATAGTGTACATTGTAAATACGGTTTTGTACTGACACTGAAGTGTTTTCTCCTTTTTTGTTTGATTTTATTAAATTCTAACCATGGGACCCTTAAATCTCGTTGAGACTCTTGAGATAAAGTTTGAGAGTTCAGGGCCCTTCATTATGGGACCCTAGGGAAGACCCTGTAACAACAGGTAAAACTAATTGTGGTCAATACAAGAACAGTTCGGTATCATCGTAAACAGATTTAAGTAGATTAAAAGCATAGACATGAAACTTTCCAAGAAATTGTGATCTTCTGTGAAACTTTTATTTTCACAATTACTAGCAAAAATGCTACTGAATTTCCAGGAAACTGAGATTTGTGTTCAAAATACGACAGGAGAAATTGCGTTTGTAAAACAACAGCAAAAGAGCTCTGCCTACGAAGTTTTGTAATGTAAAACAAATTTTACCGAACACGCTTGTCTTTTGAGTTAGAATATGACTATTCTTGGTAAGTAATAGATCAAGAATTGACAGTTTGTGGTGCTAATTTGTAACTCCCCTCCCATTGGTTTATCACTTCAAAACTCGTGACAGGTAACGCAGATACCCCGAGAGTACCTTTGTGCGAAATTTAACAGAGTAATCTGGAAAAAAACTGTACAACAAGCACAAAGTAAAAGTGTCTACAGTCAACAATAAAAACATACCGTTTTCATTAGTAACGCATGCAGCTTTGGGTGGGTTGATAGGAAACGTAGTAAGTACTCTTTGTTTTGTTTTTATTTTAACGAGCGAGACATGATCAAATAAGACGAACATTGATTGACAAATTAAGGATATTTTAATAATGCTGTGATTTATGCCGTTGTCGTGAGAGTTATTATTATAACTAAAGAAATAAGAAATATTCCACATTTATTCATTTTGATCATGCTTTTATTCTCTTTATTTATTTTTACTGCATTAAGATAAACTTGATATTTAAATGTAGTGATCAGTCTTACACTATGAAAGTAGTTAATATTTACACCCCTTTCTTTCTCGTGATCCAACTTCGCTTTATAAACAAACCCAAATAGTTAGGGCCCGTCATTGTCAAGTGGTTAAGGCACTCGCGGGTTCGAATCCCCGTCACACCAAACATGCTCGCTCTTTCAGCCGTGGGGGCGTTATTATGTGACGGTCAATCCCACTTTTCGTTGGTAGCCCAGGAGTTGGCGTGGGTGATGATGACTGTCTTCCCTACACTGTTAAATTAGGGATGGGTAGCGCAGATAGCCCTCGTGTAGCTTTGCGCGAAATTCAAAACAAAACAAACCCAAATAGTTAATTTCCTAGGGTGTATTGCGATCTCGTAGATAGTGATATTGTATTCTTATATTCGAAAAACGATTTTTATATAGAGTACTAAGTAGTTCGGTTTCGATATGTTTATTCGAGCGGTCTTTAGGGTAGCGCCTAATTTTCCACATAACTAAAGCATAATCATCCATTGGCAGACTTAACCATTTTATAGGAATAGAATACATTCGCGTAGCACGAGGTTGCTTGCTAATGTCACCTTCAAAGAAACTTACGTCAGTAGACTCGATCTTTTCGCGCACGTGTGTTCAGAAGTGATACGTAATCATTTCTTGACACTGGCATTGGTTAGAGTCTGCAAACGTGATGAATATTTTGTGCGTTTATATTTTTTATTCAATCTCCAAGACACGTGTAGAGCAAATTTAGTGTAAACAAACACATTACCGAACATTTGCTCTTCTTTCTTTTTTTTTTAATGGAGATTGTGAAATGTAGGCCGATATAATAACATTACATTTATAAATAAACCGAGAGGGTGGAACGAATCTCGTAGTCGATGAGAATTCTACAAGTATTACGCGTTAGCTAGCATTTAAGTATAGTTGGTTGTGAGTCGGGAGGTGTTACGCCAGTTGTTTTTTTTATGAAACGTTAGGATGCCTGCGCTCGTTAACTGTAGAGTGCCGTGTTCAGTGATTAAGGGTAGGTTTTGCAATGGCTATTTAAGTCTTGCTGTTCACAGTTTTAAGTCTGTATTTTGAAGGATAGAGTTTAGAAAAGAGCTGGTTAGAGCTTTAGTTCTAATATCCATTGAACTTTGAAGTACTGATGGTCTGTATCAAGAACGAAATACGTAGTATTTCATAGATACTCGTGCATTTAATATATTAATTTTCTAAAGTTAGTTGAAAGAAGTTACGAATGTATGCATTTTTTTGTTGTTGAACAAATTGAAGAGAAACAATCTCATAATTACGCATTTTATAAATAATTGTTTCATTTAATAGGCATATTATTGGTATGTGCCTAGTTTCTGGAACGTTGCCGAAAATTTAGTGAAATAATGAAACGCTGTACAAGTTTGTAGTTTTACTTTGTAGAGTCCAGTTTTTAGTGTTTTTTTTTATTCACTTGAATTTAATATACTAACAGTAAAACTAAAATCCAGCCGTGGTTGAAACATACTGATGCTTGACTACTGTCTGAAGTAAGATCAGTAAAACAGTAACCTTAGTCACAGTTGAAGCCAGCTTTGTTTTAGTAGTACTGGTATATTGACAGATATAGCTCGTTGGTCTATGTCAGTTAGCCAGTCATTCGACAGCGTCGCTTACACATCCGTATTCTCAGCGGTGCTGTTTAATGTTCTCGTAAACTAATGGAGATGTTTTAAATTAATATACTCTAGAATTTTGTATATTAAATGATGAACTTGAAATAATTAAAAGTTGAGCTTTTAATTTGTAGTTTAGTACCTATGTCTACTTTATGTGGAGTAGTTTAGTATTATATATAACATTCTAACGTTTCAATAATATTACATCACCTCGGCACCTAATTCTTTTAAGCAGAGATATAGTAAATTAATGTGGGATCTTAGGCGTGATCAAATTCATCAATCGAAAATATAATATGTGCTTGAAAACAAAACAAACTCGGAGCCATTCTATGAGCCGATATGCCGCGTATTAAAATGCTGTGATCAGAGTGAAACGTTGATTATACATTAGTAAATGTGAACGCACCATCTGTAGACTAGTTACAGATTTGTGCTCAATTTCGAAATATAAAAGGTATTATACAAATTAATGTAACGTGGGTCTCAATTTATCCGATTCTGGAAAAAACATGCCTTTGACCAACAAATGAATTGAGATATTAGACATTTTAGTTTGAAAAATAGTAGAAAAACAAAAACGAGAAAGGTAAGTGGTTTTTGAAAAACAAGACACCGGGTGAGGTCAATAATGGATAGTATTACAGTTATTATTGTTAACAACCAACAAACGTACAATGCTTACTGCACAGAGTAAGCTTCTGATGCGTTTTTTTTCCTCCAAATCCACTTTACGATGTTTAGGTTTTTACGTATTTTAATGATATAATCATATTAAATTCAATGAAAAGTTTCAGTTGAAGAATTGAAAAAGCATGGTCTAACCAAACAAATTTATTCATCAGATTTAAGCCAAAAATGTGAGGAATGAATCGTTTGTGATCCGTGTTATACATTTAAGTTAGAAAGTAAAGGAATTAACAATTCAGAAACTTTTCGTAGCTACATATAGGTAATTAAAAATAAAGCATAAGGTTTTTCTTCCAAAGTTTATTCTACATACAAATGTTAAACAACAAAAAACGTCTATTCATCACTTCCAGAAGACACTCCTTTCTAACTTTAAAATGAAGTGGTAAATAAGGGAACTGCCGTCCAAAACACTCGGTTTTTGTTTTTATGATTTAACTTTCACGATTTCCTTGTATCGAAGATTTTTTTACCATTTATTTACGGTTTGTTTTTATCAACTTAAATTACATCGACTTTAAACATATTAGACAGAACCTCTATCTTGGCCAACTTCAAGGGCGCAGTAGTACAATCTAGGATTTATCACAGCCTGTGACTCGTATTTATATTTACTTCTTTCTTATGACGTAACAGGCAATGGTTGATGGCTCATACTGACTAAACTTGTTTAATTTGAGAGAAGGTAAACATTACTTTAATTCAACGTTAAGACCCTTGCTTTCTGCCTGCCTCCCAGTGACACAGCAGTATGTCTACGAACTTGCACCGCTTGAAACCAGGTTTCGATACCCGTGGTGGGCAGAGCACAGATAGCCCATAGTATTGTATTGTATTTAATTCCAAACAATGTTTTCTGCCTTTCGAAGGTTACCGACTTTACTCATGTGACCTGTTCGTAGGTTACCGACTTTACTCGTGACCTGTTCGAAGGTTACCGACTTTACTCGTGACCTGTTCAGCCTGCACTTGTCAGAACGCTTTTTCATCTTATATTATTAGATTTTCGTCCGCCCAGCTCATCCAATCGTTTGTTAACCAATAGCACATAAAATATTCGACAAGTAAGAAAGAAAATCACTGAAAGTTATCCAGTGTTCTGTTTTATGGATAGACATTCCGATGCTGAGTATCTTTCCAAGAAGTGAACGTCTGTCTGTTTCTATGTATGTCTGTACTGTCCGGGTTTATGCTTCTCTGTGATATATGCTATGGCTACAAGAATTTACGCTTAAAATGAATAACGTGGTGGCCAAGTTTTTTGCGTGACATCTATCTTTATATTTCTTTTCTAAATGTATATTTATGCAGAATGCTATTTGTTTCTTGAGTTTTATGAATTTTTATATAAATTTATTTAGTTATCGGCTGGTTTCATGTGGATGTATATGTATACCTGCTGCTTATAACAAGTTATTTCTCTCATCTCTGAAAATGTTTTAATGGAAATAGAATCGTAGAAGAGTGAAGATGGAATAAATTTGTATGGATTCACAGTAGCAGAAGTGTTAAGGCAACGTTCAGTTTATATTATGACATCCAAATTTTTGTTTATTGTACTTTGCAAGTCAAATCTAAAGTTATTTAAGAAAGGAAGTGTGTACCTATAGACGTGTTTTTGTAAACAGCACGTTTATGAAGAGCTAATGATATCGTTAACATTTCCTTGGCATGATGTATATTTCATAACATTGTTTTGTACATTTGTAATTTTGGGTCAGCAATTACCTCAGTGGTTCAGTGTTAAATGTAAGGGCTTGTATCACAAAGTCGCATTTCGATAGTCGCATTGGGCACAGTACAAAAGCTCTTGTGTTGTTTTTGTGCTAAACAACAAACATACATTTGTCAGGATAATCTATTAACTTCTTGCGAGTACAGCTGAACTTGTTTTCATAAAACTGTGTATTAGATCGCTCAGTTACGTGTTGTTTCGAGTTTGGTTCGCTGTTGTAATTGGAAATAAATATTAAGATATCGGAAAAAATACTTTTTCCAGCAAGGCTGGTGTGAAGTACATGTGCTTGACAGTAATATAGCAGCTGACCTGTTTTTTATTGTAAGTATAACTGGTTACGTTTTGATTATTGTTTTTCATATCATAAGTTCGAACTAAAAAAGGAGTATGCTAGTAATGTCCTCCATACCTATTATGGGCGGAAGTGTAAAGGGAAAAGTTAACTGGAAAAGGCTGCAGAGTGACTCTGAAGTACAACCAGAACAGACAGGAACCCGATAACACTTTCTTTGAACATTTTGTATTTGAAGGTACAGTTTCCTTTTCACTTCCTGTACAGTAATAATAATAATAATAAAAGAAAGGAATGGAAAAAACAAGCCATATAATTGTATATTTTACTCATGTATTGCGGTTACCCCTTTCTTCACTTTTTAAACCATACAATAAGTTAAAGAACGAAGGTAAAAAATACAAGTTTTTTTTTGGTCAAGATTGAGCTCTAGAGTTTTAATTGCAATATTTATATCTTAGACTTATCAAAACATTTGTTTTTTGTTGCTGTATAGTGAAGCATTTTTCCTACGATTATTCATTCATACTTTAGTAGAGACATTCCTGGGATTTTGAACAATATTTACTAAAGTATCTTAAATATATTCAGAACCACACGCTGTCTGCCCCAGTAACTTCATGAAGTGGTTAATAATCAGGGATGTAGCTAGTGCTGAACAGTGGGAGGGTTTCTTTGTTTTTTTAAGCAGGTGGCTTTTCTCCAACACAAAACAAATTGTGATTTACATGACAGTCAAGTGAAGATATATACAAATAGTAAACAAAGATTTTGGACCTTTTAGTTGTTTTTTTTAAGAATGTTGGGGTGGTCTTTCTTCTGCCCTCCCACAAATACCCAACTGGTGTAACAGCTGCTGGAGATTTGTGTCATGAATTGTAATGTAACACAGAAACAATCAACCAGATAAAAATCATTCATAGTTTATTTTCATGTTGTATTGATGATTTAAATATGGAGAAGAATTGTGCTACGTATAGTTTCCACAACTTCTACTCGCGCTTCCTTCAAGTGTTTTTTTTTTACAATAAACAAGTATAATTTGTATATAAAAAATGCATTGGTTGATTAATTCCATCGCGCATGATAAAGTTTTAATTGTTTTTCTGTATGTATTTAATCTTTTGTGTTTATTTTATTTTTAAGAGAGTACTTTGAGCTAACCAAAAATGAAGACACGCACACAACACGTCTCTTACGATGGCATTCGGGCTTATTCGACTTTGTTGTTGTTTGTAATTAAGCACAATGGATTGTCTGTGCTTTGCCCATCACGGGTATCAAAACCAGGTTTCAAGCGTTGTAAGTCCAGACATACTGTTGTACCACTAGGGGGGGGAACTATCAGGCTTTCCGTCTCTTTTTCTCTGCAATTATTATCTCGGAGAAACGAAAATCAAGCCATTTAAGAATTAAATTGTTGGATTTTTTTTTTTCTCTCTTGTGTAGTGTTTACAATAATCTATTAAACCATGAACGGGACGAAAAGATCTAAGACCTCTGAAAACCCACTGTTGTTTTGATTTTTTAAAACTGAATACATAGCTTTATTGTTTGTTGTTCGTGACTGCGTGATCTTGGTCGCTACTTCGGGTGTCATTACTTGTTGTTTTAATACCTAACGAAGAAATAAGATCACGAACGATTAACTTAGACCTTATTTGTATGTTTCAGAAATTATTCTTACTTGTATTCACACAGACGCTTATGAATTTGTTTGTTTTTGGTAAAATGTTATTGTCACGGTGTGTTTCATTTGTAAAGTCTTGTTTGTTCTGTGTAGTATGTATTCCATTCGTTGACGAAGGACGTTTCTTGAAGATTTTCCTGTGGCCTTCTGGTTTGTTGATTTTATTTGTATAATGGTCGAAGTCAACGTGTTACGTAAAGTTATTGAATTGCTGAAACAAACAAGGAAGATTTTTATGGTAATACTTAACTGAATGTTTAATTCTAGTGGTATTATTTTAGCTCAAAACTACAATTGCGCAAAAATCGAACCTTGTACCACAACGTTAAAAGTCGGAAAGCTTACTGCTAACCCATCGGGGTAGTGTAAGTAAACTATGTGTCGTAATTACCTGTACTGATATATTTTGTTTGTTCAGTGGAATCAAAGGTGAATCGTGCAGTAAGATATATACAAGGTACTATAGTTGTTTCCTGCTAATTCGATCCTGTTATTAAGAATCCGACGAATGACACTCTGGCAACCTTGGGAATTTTGTAATATATATAAGTATAGTATGTTTATAATAATCTCTGTGTGTGTATAAACACACACGAACACACCAAAATTTTTGAATCCCCGTCCCACCAAACATGCTTGCTCTTTCAACCGTATGGGCTTTATAACGTGACGGTCAATGCTACTATTCGTTGGTAAAAGAGTAGCCCAAGAGCTGGCGGTGAGTGGTGATGAGTAGCTGCCTTCCCTCTAGTATTGCACTATAAAATTAGGGACGGCTAGCGCAGATAGCTCTCTGTAACTTTGCGCGAAATTCAAAACAGACCAAACCACACCAAACTTATTAAAACACGAAATTGGAAATATTTTATTATTCTCAAAAATTATTTGCAGAATATCAGATATTCATATATACCCAATATAGAAGTTTTAAGAATAAATGATAGAGATAACCCTTTTTTTTTAATGGCAGACATTCTTGTATGTAAATGTGTTGTAAGGCAAAATGTTATTGAAACACAAACATTATGGCATGTAGGTGTTAACTTTTTGTATTCCGAATATTTGTTCTATAATTTTTTAAAGCTCATGTCTATATAATTCTGCTATTTTATCCTTTCTAGAACTGCCACAGTGAAAGGTTTACTGGTAACATTGCACATATCCTACATGATTTATTCAACCCGGAAGATACCTATTAATGCAAGCAAAAAAGATAAAATGACCATATAGCAAAAGTTACAAAATTCTGTGATCTTAATTCTTAAATCGTTAATTAGATTAATATGCATAATAGCATACGTTAGATGAAGACAGCACACTTTCGATTTGTAACATTTACGCATCTGCACTGAATCTAAAACGGAGTGAAACATTTTAATTCATTACCGCTGCTTGTATTTCAAGTTAAGGTATTTCTGATATCTTATGCTAAACTATCAACATTTACTATAAAAGAAACATAATCTGAAGTATTAATTTAACATGTGATTCCGTTTGTAGTAAGCAACTGCATTTCTTAATAGCATTTACAATAACGTATTTTGCATCAAAATATATAATACTGGGGTGTTCAAGTCTGCTAAAATATTCATGTTCAAAGCTATAGACGACTTTCAATGGTAAAACAGTGTTCATAATATATAACAGCTAAGTGTTGAGTGATCAGTCTAAGAAAAAACAGACAAAATGTTTGCTTTTGTGAATGAATTTCATGAAGCAAGTAAGGCCTTCGTCAGTGTCAATGTTATGTCTGCGGACTTGTACTGCTAGAAACCGGGTTTCGATGCTTTTCGTGGGCAGAGCACAGGTAATCTTGTGTGTAACTTTGTGCTTAATAACAAACAAAAGCCACCGCCGACTGATTGAAAGTAACATTTTAAATATAAGAGCATTTCTATGAGAAGTGTCAAAGGGGAGGTATTTAATTCATTCGACATGGCTTAAAAAATCATGTACACGATATTAACGTGAAAAATATATAAACAGAATAAAAACAAATACATACTCAAATTCGTTATCGGTATTTTCTTGCGTTCAGTAAAATGACGAGGAGCGGTGACATCCATCTGGGAAAAAAGTCCCTAAGACTACTTTGGGAAACAGTGCTCTATTGCGCTAGATGCATCTATTGCATCGAAACCAAAACCTTTTTTCCAGTAGCATTGCAGTCAGCTCCCTTTGCTTAAAAGCAAACGCAATGCAAATTATCCTTATTGAAACGATAAAAGATAGTTGTAAACGTTTCAGAAGACAATATTGCATATATCTTCTTATCCAAAGGATTATCTTGACTGCACATTTTATATTTATCCATCACTATTTTTAGGAAAATTACCATTGAATTTTTGTCAGCGGACATCTGCTAGTTTTAAATAATTAGTTCTTAAAACTATTCAAAAGCCACAAAAGATCACAAAATAGAACAGTTTTGATTAAAGTGATGCATGTGAAAATATAAGTGGCAGGTAATTCTGAAAGATTTTTACATATCAACTAGTTGACAGTTTTCTTTTCTCAGCTATTTGCTTCATATAACAGGGGGGGAAAAGTGAGTTAATACAATATTTTGGCTTATTAAAATAAATTATCAAACGTGCGAGTATTATTCATCAGGTTTTCTCTGATCAAGTGCATACTCAAGAGAAATGGAACAGTAAAACCTTGTATCTGCCTTATAGCAAGGTTCACCTTGGATTCTTTCATATTCTGGTGGACTATTTTTTCCAAAAAATCAGATCGATGTTATTTGTAAATTTTACTGGTGTGTTTAATGTAAGGCTACATTGTTACCAATTTGACTCTCATGATGTCTTAACTTCTGTAATTACCACGTTAATTATGTGTTTTCTAAACTTAAATGTTGCTATTTTTAAATTTTCTACTGCTGATTTTTACAGACCACTAATTTATGCAATGTAATACTGTACATTTAACTAAATAGTTTTTAAGTGTACATTATGTTTCAAATGCTACCAAATATGTTCGATCAAATAATTACCAACTATTTTCCTATATGGGTATCATTTTGCTGTACCCGCAATAAATAATCCCGTTGTGCTTTGTTGGGATGTTGAGAAAGCTTCTAAAAGTAAATATTACGACATTACTTTGTTTTATGTCGTGGAAGCTCTTGAATCTCATCTTTCTTGATTACAGACAGGTGAACTTTGAAACGTTTAATCACAAAGGCAACTGGCACTAAGTTCCTTGTGACCTTTGGATAAGAGTTAAAAGTTCAACAGAATTTGATCGAACTACATTGAATTTTTATTGGTTAACACAACTATATACCGCTCCTGGTAGCCAAAATAGAACGGTTAAGACTTCGTGTCCTTGATTTGTCTTGTGATGGGATATTTAATCTCAAGCAAGCATTCAACTTGTAGGGTGTTTTTTTTCTCACACATACACCAGCATCAGAACCGACACGCGCTTCTCTGAGATTTTTTTGTCTCAGATTGACTGGTTCAGGTTACTTTGTGCGTGTCTTGTTTTTATTTTCAATCGTACAGTGAATTAGAAGAGAAATGTATAAATTATTTTCCTCATGAGATATCTCTAACATGTTTAGATAATTTTGAAATATATAGGGATCATTGCTATGCGTGTTTGTTCTCTGTAGATCTCGGATGTTGTTTGTCATTTTCAATTTTTTGCTTGGCTTTATTTAATATGTAATCCTATGGGTGTCTCTTCGTTTTTCTCTATCAACACTAATAATATTTCAGCCTTTTAAGATCCCATTTTTCCGCAGAACTGCAAAATCATCAATACATGCGTCTCCGACAGCCTTGACCCACGTTTTTCTATCATAATTTTGAACTGCTGATTCACAATGTATTAACATCTAAACTCAACATGTACCAATAACACCGAAAATTGTTTGCATTATCATAAATATATCTAAAATTTTTAGTTTCACACATAGGCCTCATATGTTCATCATTTCTAACAAAGGTAATGTAATCTGATCTTAATATAAATTAAACAAAATGTTTAATTATATAAATTGTTACATTTTTAATATATTAAATGTAACAACCAGAAAATAAATGAAGTTATTACATCGAACATATTTCGGGATCTTTGAGTTTCGAGTATTTGAAAATGTGTAAAATAGTTATTTCTCTCTTTCCCTTTTGTGTTTTACTACAATAAAATGTGTTTATCATTAATTCCTTGTCGTTAATCAGTGTTGAAAATAATGATATATTTTCAAGCAAAATGGCGTTAGCGTCATAATCACTTACACACAACTTTGCGTTTTTAAATTGCTTGCGTTGTTTAGCTTCAACATAAAATAACTTAGGCACTTAATATTCTCGTCCTCATTTGTGTATATAATGGAAGCGTGTTAGATCCAGATCTAAATCACGGTGTTATATTAAAACTAAAATGCTAATTTGAGTAATTAAAGTAGTGAGCAACATTTTTGGCAGTGTTAGCATATTATTATACTAAATTATATAGTTTTGTAATTGTTTTAGTGTGAGTCGTTTATAATTGTTCAATTTGTATTTATTTGTATGATAAATATAAATGCTGAAAAAATTTTAATACTAGGGTTTACAGGTGATATGGACTTAAAATATTGATTTGATTTTAAGCCTCATTTCTGAAATAAGCACATTTTAAGTTGTTTTTTTACAATGTATTAGAAAATGATTATTTAAATTATCATTCACATTTCAATCGTATAAATTTTTAACAGACAAACTACTCCAGTATTCAGTCCTTCATTCGGTTATGTTTATTTAAAAAACAAACAATATTTGCTTTTCTTCACAGAGTCCTGTGGGTTGTGGCTTGGGGGTTCACACACATCCTTATCCTTCCCCGATACTTCGTCGGAGTGGACAAATGGCCAAAGCTCTTCCCTAAAGAAACGTTCCTCAATATTACGAAAGACTAAGCGAGCTGAATCTTTCCCACCACCACCCCAGAAACGAGAAGGGCGAAAAGTAGTGCGTTTTGCTGACGCTTTAGGTCTGGACCTTGAGAATGTTCGCTATATGATGAAGAACGACCTTCCGCCTTTTATCCCATCGTCAGCCTTTACCGATTTGAAGCAATCCCAAGTGAATTCCTATGACATCGAGCTTGTTTCAGACTTTATCATGCCTTCACTCTCTTCCAGTTTTACTGAACGCGTTCGTGATCTTGCCGTCAGTCTTCACAGCGTTTCTACCGCCAACACAACGGTTTACGGTATCGTTGCGGTGATGAATCTGACCTTCCATAAGAATATCTTCATACGCTACACAGTGGATGGCTGGAACAGTCACCATGATGTCAACGCCACCTATATTCAAGGGTCTTCCGAGGGAGACGTAGACAAGTTCTCTTTTAACATCTTTGTTTGTCCTCAAGATCTTTCGACTCGCAACCATAGCCTTGATTTTGCTGTTTGTTACCAAACCCAGGATGGTAAGGAATTCTGGGATAACAACAACGGCTTGAACTACAAATTAAAATGCGAGCCTAAACGCTCGTCTTTTGTTTCGAATATTAATCACAGCTGGATACATTTTCTGTGAATTCTCGTGCTGTTTTTCTTTTTTGCAAATGCTCAAATTTTGAACAATTTAGTTAAATACGGGCAAGTAAAGTAACTAACACTCATGGTAGCATTGTAAATTGTTTGTAGAGTATATACCAGTATGGAAAATCGTTTTGAAATGTGTGGCTTTGTCCAAGGATGTAGATGTTGTTCCCTCTCTATACGACGATTACTGCATGATATTTTCTATAATTCAGTTGTATGAAAATCTAAAATTTGTTACTGTTTAGAAGAATAACACAATCTTATTGCAACTGTGCAAATGTTGTTACAAATATATATTTTATTTACAAAAAATTAAATAAAAGATCATTTATCAATCAGTGTGGGAATATCACTTTTCCCGATTTGAATGCAACGTTAGATTTCCACCATGTTTGTAAAATGACCGCAGTTTTAAATGCACCATCTAATATTTAGTGATTTGAAAATTAGCCAAAAAAAATAAGTATTATTAGTTACATAAACAACGATACAATTTTAAATGTTAAGAAGTATTTAGAATCGATAAGAAATGAGTCTATGTTACACTTTCACATGTTCTGCATTTATTGTTTTTATCAAATAAGTAAAAATCCTTTTTAATTATTTTTATAACATTTTAAATCGAAGCTATGTATTTGTCACTTAACTACTTCAGAATATAGATACAAATTGTTCCTACTGGATTCGAAAACTAAGCTTTTAGTATAAAACATTGTTATAAAATAATACAACAAGAAGTTAAAAGAAACTGATAAAACGAATAAGTAATGATAACGTTCTTAAGGTCCAAGCAATAGCTTTTCGTATTTATTGAATTTTACTAAGCACTTCTACTGAATTATAGTACATCATGGTGTTTGGGGTATACTTTTAAACTTAAAAACACGGTTCATTGCAAAGTATCAACTTCCATTAGTGCGATCTAGATATCAAGATAATATTAGATATGACTGCAGAGGTTTTGTACATTGTATTAATGATTTTGGAGGCTCGCCATTTCGTTACAGTCAATGTCACTACGCCCGATCACTCTCCGACGCGGTGCTTTTTGTCAATTGTCTAGCTGCATAGTTTTTATTACAAAAGACCACAACGTGAAGTCCGTCAAAAGTACATAAATCTACCATAAAATGTTTTCATAATCCATATGAGGACGATAGTGTCAACAGCACAGTCGCATAGAAACCAATGGAGACCGTGTCTGACGACTAGACTACGTGTTTTCATGTTAAATAGCATCAATTACCGTTTCATATTTTAGCTGCTTGAGTTAGGCTGTGGTTGAACAAAAGGCATAATTGAAAGCCTATCTTGTTGAACTCGTAACCTTCTGGCCTCGTTTTTCTATAAAGTTTGAGTGGTACGAAGGGCCGAAAACATTAGTTTGATTATTAAGTATAATTCCCACTGATCTTTGTATCATAACTACTCTGGCGATGACAACTTCGAGTTCCTCTGGAAAACTTTCGTTACGTACCATGTACAGCATTTCGAACTATTTTTTAACCCATTGACTGGTACAAGACTTGCCACATTTCGTCAAGTATCGTTACGTTCTAATATTACTTCTCTTCCTAGTGAGTATACTGTTCGTATAGTTGAGTTTCTTTTCCTACGTGTATCGTGTAAGCATCTCGTGTACCCGTTTTATTTAATTTTTCTCCACTGAGATTCTTCTTAATCATGTAACATACTGTTGCACTGGACACTTGTACGACTTTTTCACTGATCTTCGTGTTAGCAAATTCATGCTACAGTATTTATAATAGATCGCATTCACTTGCTATGTTTTTGGTACAACTTGTGAGCTTCTTTCCAAATTGTCCTGATTCATTTTGTGTGTGTTTTGTTATAGCAAAGCCACATCGGGCTATCTGCTGAGTTCACCGAGGGGTGATTCGTTTTTTTATTGTCATTAATTACAAGGGATATCTTCATGTTGGAAAGTCAATATCCCCAATCAGAATTTGTTTGTTTGTTTTGGAATTTCGCACAAAGCTACTCGAGGGCTATCTGTGCTAGCCGTCCCTAATTTAGCAGTGTAAGACTAGAGGGAAGGCAGCTAGTCATCACCACCCACCGCCAACTCTTGGGCTACTCTTTTACCAACGAATAGTGGGATTGACCATCACATTATAACGCCCCCACGGCTGGGAGGGCGAGCATGTTTGGCACGACTCGGGCGCGAACCCGCGACCCTCAGATTACGAAGCGCACGCCTTAACGCGCTAGGCCATGCCAGGCCCTATCCCCCAATCAGAAAACGTCCCGAGTATGTGAACATATTGCAATGGAAAGGAATATCGTTATGTACTCTTTCCAAAAGCAATAAATTTTCGAGAGCGTTTAAAAACTAAAATAAAAAAAAATATTTCGATGAAAGTATTATTATAAGAGTTTAAGAAGGCTGTAATTCTAAATATAAAAAATACAGGACATCATCCTTCATCGCCAACCAACAAATGCCCGAAAGAGACTGACATGTACAAGAACCGAGAGCGGACCAGTTGCTAGCGTACCCAATTGTGGATCCGAGGATTTATTTTTCTCACCTTAAAGCCGTGACTGAATTATAAGAGTGACGGTCAAATCGCATTTTTTCGATTAACACAAAGCCTACGAAAATTGACAGTTGATGATATTTGCTTTCTGCCTTCCTTCTATCACTCCTAAATGAGGACGGCATCAAATAGTTCTGCACGAAATTCAACAAACACAAAGCCGAAATTAGATCTTGCATGGATTATGTCGATTATCAAAATACCAGAGATACAATTAAAACATAAATATCGAAGTTGTAAAGTAGTTTCATTTACAATTTTTTATGGTTATTGTAATATATCGATTATGTTAATACGCGTAAGTTCACAAATATCCATAATATCGAAATTAATTTTTTGTTTCATTTTTATAGTGTTTTTACACATACACTAAAAACCAATTTTGTTTAAAATGCCAAAATGCTCTTAAACAGTTCTAAAATTCAATTGATGAAAACATTCACATTACAAATGTAGTTTTATATATGTAAAAACGGCTCGTTTGGGTTGAGAATATTTTTTACGTAGAAGAGCGGACAACGTTGTTCGCTTCTCTACATAAAAAATTTTCTCCACCCAAACGAGCCGTTTTTACATGTATCTTTTTCTCTACAAGTGGGTTTTCTCGACATCACTGATATGCAGTTTTGTACATTTATAATTTAGCAGGATAATTAACACATGAAAGTTTATTTCTTTCATTCGTTTTGCGACGTAGTTTGAAACTTAGTTACTGAAAAATAAAACTTATTTGTAATTTATCGCATATGTCAGTTTTCTTCATTGTGTTATGTCATTGATTATTACATACTGAAGGATATATCTGCTTATTGTTGCCGACAATGAGGCTTTTCCAGCTGAGCTTTAAAATGTAATTTGTATGTATATATTAAAAATTGATTTGAACGAATAAGTAATGGAAATATACGACACATAACTTGATTTTGTCAATACAGGATTTAAATACACTATGTTCTATTCCCCAACATACAATTCTCCAACAATAAGTAATAAAAATTTTAAAAGACAAAATCTAAAATGGTTAGGTGGTAAAGGAACTCGACTCATAATCCGAGGTTCGCGGGATCGAATCCTGTCGTACCAAACATGCTTGCCCTTTCAGACTTGGGGGGTTATAATGTTACGATCAATCCCACTATTCGTTGGTAAAAGAGTAGTCCAAGAGTTGGCGGTGGGTGGTGATGAATGACTGTCCTCTCTCTATTCTTACGCTGCTAAATTAGGGACGGCTAGCGTAGATAGCTCTCGTGTTGTGACGGGGATTTGAACCCACGACTCTCAAATTATGAGTCGAGTGCCCTAACCAATTGGCCGTGTTGGCCCACTATAATTTATTTTCGGCGAGTATCCGATTTATTTTGTTACGTACGTTACGTGTCACTATTTCAAATAACAGGAAATTTGAATTTAGAAATTAATTAAATGTTAATATACATGAAATTTACGATATTTGCTAACAAGATTGATGCATACAATGTTCTTTTTTTTTTTAGCACAAATCTCCTCCGCTAGTAAAGTGGCAAGTCTTCGGATTGACAATGCTAAAATCAGGGGTTAGATTTCACTCGGTGGACTCAGCAGGTAGCCTGATGTGGCTTTGCTATATGAAAACACACACATACATTTAACGCAAATATTCTTTACAATAGATATTACAAATAGTTAATACAAATGATTCATATACAACAGTTTTATAAATTTAGAAACAATACTGAGTATTATATCTGGTCTTGAACTAAATTGTTCATCGACATTCACAGAGAGCACATTAACTATTTATGGATATATCTGTACGCTTCTTTTGACGACTGTTTAACCTTGAAGCACCCGTAAGTTTCGCCGGCGACAGTATCTAATGTTCTCCTAGAATGCGCAACTGGTAAAGCGGTAAGTCTACGAAGTTAAAACGCTAAAATCAGGGGTTCGATTCCCCTCGGTGGGCTCAGCAGGTAGCCTGATGTGGCTTTGCTATAAGAAAAATACACACTCCTCCTAGAAATATTAATGTCCGAAATTAATTCAGTGAAGTTGAATGGTTTGTAATGTTCAAATCTATAAACGCTCCAGGTCAAATTCTGTAGTTTTTCGATTAATAAGCCTTAACCACAATTATAGCTTTTTAGACTTATAATATACTGACCGTAGCGACCAAATAATACGTTATTCTATCTCTTGGCGTGCCGACTTATACACTCATTAGGAGAAATTTTCGAATGTTCAACAATATTCGGAGACTTGCTAGTATTTTCGTAAAACATATTTTGTTGATTCTTGATCTCGAGAATCTTCTACAAATTTAGAAAACAGGCGGAACTTGCGCAATACATAGCCAATAATATACATCACAAGCAAAAAGGAAAACTATACTGAAACGATCGTACGTACTAAAATAAACGTCCAATTGTAAATCCGTTACAACATCCGTTTATTCTACAAATTCCCTTGCATCCCCCAATTCCTTTGCAAGTCTTTTATCAACGCAGGACATATTTATTTTTATAACTGTGGAATAGCTTAAAACATACCAAAATTATTATCTAGCTGCTTACTAGTGAGGCTAATCTAAAACGCTGTCCTACGGTTTTTAAGAAACAATATGGGAACCCAATTTTTGATGAACGTGGAGGTTTTTTGCTTTCCTATTTTCAGTTCGCAAATTCTTGCAAAGTTTTTTTTTTTTAATTTTGCACAAAACAATATTCAACAAAACCTGGGCTAGCTGTTCTTAATTTAGACGTGATACATTGCAGTGAAGGTAGCTAGTCAACCACCCACCACTAACTTGTGGGCTACTCGTTCAGTATCAGAGTGAGTATGTTCGGTATAACGAGATTTCGAACCTGCAACCATCATATTGCAAGTCCAGCACCCTAACCACCAAGTCTTCATATGAATGCACTACAATTGAAATGAAAATCTCTATCACTCACTTGAATATATATTTAAACCACAACCATGTTGATAGATTGCATGTCATTACTTTTCAAGCTTCTTCTCTCCTCTACTTAGAATAAAAATTATTGTTGGTAGAGCCTGTTTTTTTTTTTTTTTTTTTTAAATCTTACAGTATGTGAAAGACCATCAAACGAACTATGGATCCTTTATTATTTGTATTTGTGCTCTGCTCTGAAGTTGGCATATCATTTTGCTTCTAAGACTGACACAGCAGATACACATGTGTGCGATTCTCCCTCACTTTGAACACTGTCACTATTTTTTCACAGTTTTACTGTACTTCACGAAGTACGAATCTAAAGTGTAAATGTGTTTAGGTATAATTGCCAGTAGTGCACAACAGGTTTCTCAGTAGGACAGCCGTCACTCTACAGGTTTACAAAGCAAAGATTAGGGATTCTATTCCTCTCGATGGACACAACAAATAGCCTGTTGTGGCGTTTGTTATAAAACACACGCGTGCGCACACGCACACAGTATACAGGCCCGGCATAGCCAGGTGATTAAGGCACTCGACTCGTAATCTGATAGTTGCGGTTCGAATCCCTGTTACACCAAACATGCTCGTCCTTTCAGCCGTGGGGCCTTATAATGTTATGATCAATCCCACTATTTGTTGGTGAAAAAGTAGCCCAAGAATTGGTGGTGGGTGGTGCTGGCTAGCTGTCTTACCTGTAGTCTTACACTGCTAAATTAGGGACGGCTAGCGCAGATACCCCTCATGCAGTTTTGCACGAAATTCAAAAACAAACAAACAAACAAACGCAGTACACAATAGAAAATCAGTTGTTACTTTAAAGTAGCACGTCCATAGCTTATCGTAGCTTATTATTATTATTTATGCCTCTCGATTCCATGAAGGAACATAGGGCCGCAATCTCTTGCGGATTCATTAACAGGCTGGTTTTTTAAGTGAGTAGATTGTTAGCCCACCGCACAACCCCCAACCAGGAGGAGAAACCTTAGCCGTCCCTAATTTTGCAATGTAAGACTAGAGGGAAGGCAGCTAGTCATCAACACCCACCGCCAACTCTTGGGCTACTCTTTTACCAACGAATAGTGGGATTGACCGTCACGTTATAATGCTCCCACGGCTGAAAGGGCGAGCATGTTTAGCGCGACTGGGATGCGAACCCGCGACCTTCGGATTACGAGTCGCACGCCTAACGCGCTCGGCCATGCCGGGCACTTATCGTAGCTTAGAGGAGCAATTTTGTGGCATTTTAAATTTTGATACATACAATAACAGTTATTATATTTGTTTGTTTGTTTTTGAATTTTGCACAAAGCTACTCGAGGGCTATCTGTGCTAGCCGTCCCTAATTTAGCAGTGTAAGACTAGAGGGAAGGCAGCTAGTCATCACCACCCACCGCCAACTCTTGGGCTACTCTTATGCCAACGAATAGTGGGATTGACCGTCGCATTATGACGCCCCACGGCTGAAAGGGCGAGCATGTTTGGCGCGACGGGGATGCGAATCCGCGACCCTCAGATTACGAGTTGCACGCCTTAACATGCTTGGCCATGCCGAGCCCAGTTATTGTACATTTTCAATTTAACAAAACTGTTGATTGGCTATTCAATTAACATGCTTTATCTCTTTAAAAGTTAATGCTTCTTAATTTTACTAACAAATTGTATTCGCAAATTAATTAATATTTCCAGTTTATATTACTTGAAAATAAATAAAGTCTTGTTTTGTTTTGGAATTTCGCACAAAGCTACTCGAGGGCTATCTGTGCTAGCCGTCCCTAATTTAGCAGTGTAAGACTAGAGGGAAGGCAGCTAGTCATCACCACTCACCGCCAACTCTTGGGCTACTCTTTTACCAACGAATAGTGGGATTGACCGTCACATTATACGCCCCCACGGCTGGGAGGGCGAGCATGTTTAGCGCGACGCGGGCGCGAACTCGCGACCCTCGGATTACGAGTCGCAAGCCTTACGCGCTTGGTAAATAAAGTCAATAAAGAAACTGCAACTGCCAGATATATATTCATAACATAAGCCTCTGATAGAAACTTACTTATAGCTTTTTGAGTTTTCAGCAATCGTATTATACATGACTATTTTATAATAAACAGTACTGAGCAAAATTGTAAAAAAAGTAAAGCATTTCATGCTATTTATTTTTTAAATAAATTTTAGAAACAAACAAACAAACAAAACAACCAGTAAAAGAACCGCGGGGGGCAATTGGATTTAATGTGTAGCACGTGATAGTGTTGTGGGGAGTTAGCCTGTGACGAGATATATGGGCGTTGATTGAAATTAATGGAAAATATAATCATCACCCAGTCTTTTTTATTTATTTTAAAATGCTGCTAATTTAAAATTATATAAATTACGATACTTTTCCGTGATCTCCAAACGACTAAATATCCGATATCGAGTGTACCATTTAGTATTACCGTATTGTTAGGGCGTTTACTAAATTTATGAGGTAGGCTCTGTGTTGTGTTTAATATTATTATTAGTTTTTTGATCCTATCAGTGAAAATGACATTTTTGACTTAATAATGTCAGTCTGTGAGGTTGTGTACTATAAATATATAAGTTAAAACTCACAAGTACTATAACATTTAGTATAAGTTTTCTTTCAACTGTTGAATTATTATCCGTCACTGATACCAGTGCTAATGGTAGTGCCGTGTATGACACATTACTAATGCTGTTGATATTAACAGTACATATTAATAATATACAATTATACTTTCTTATTGTGAGGGAAATTGTATTGTTTCTGATTCATGATTTGTATTTTATAAAACGGAAGCTATAAGTGGAGTCTGGACTGGTATTCAATATGTCTAAGCAAGAAGTAAAGCTTTGCCTGCTTGGGGTGAGTAACTTTTTTTGAATTATTATCCGTCACTGATACCAGTGCTAATGGTAGTGCCGTGTATGACACATTACTAATGCTGTTGATATTAACAGTACATATTAATAATATACAATTATACTTTCTTATTGTGAGGGAAATTGTATTGTTTCTGATTCATGATTTGTATTTTATAAAATGGAAGCTATAAGTGGAGTCTGGACTGGTATTCAATATGTCTAAGCAAGAAGTAAAGCTTTGCCTGCTTGGGGTGAGTAACTTTTTTTCTTTTCCTTTTTCCAAAATAAGTATACATCAAAATCAGAGCCATAAAAACACCTGGGATTCTCTGGTCTGGGCTTCACATTTTTTGTTCGAGTGTACATCTCAATTTCATCTTATGTATTGCTCGTATTTTTTTTTGACAAAATCTGTGCCCCACATCAGAAGTTAGTTTATAAGTACTTACTTTATTTAGCATCAAAAGTAATACAGCAAAGTACAAGAATATCTATTATTTGGTTCTCTAATATAGGATGAACTAAAACACAGACTAGGCTCTCATTAACAAAAGATTTTTGTTGGATTGAATTAGTTCTTGGATAATAAGAAAAATATAGTGGAGAGAGAAATTGAGATTTATGCAGGATTAGTATAACATGTAGTTTCTTATGTGAAAAATGATAGAGCCTTGCATGTGGTTAGATGCTTTTTCTCCTCATGGCTCTGAGACTCAGTTTGTGGGAGGTCAAGAGAAGACAAGTGAGAATTTAGTTTATTTTTATAGCACCTTCCTTTGTTCAGACAGCTACTTGTGAACTTCAGATGGACGTTTTGCTTATTGCACCCCTTTTTCAACTAGTACTCCATGTTTGCAATATTTTGAATATTTTTCCGGTGGCTTACAAATCTTCATCTTCTTTATTGATAGTAACAAATTTGTCTGATTGCCTGGTCCTTCCATCCTCACCTGGAGAACTCTTATTTGTGCTGTCAGAGGTTAGATTCTTTACTTCTTGGCTCAGTTGTAACAGAGGGTGCAACTTTATTTCTTTTGTGATATTCAGTTCCTTTTCAGGAATCTTCTCATAATTTTACTTGGATCCCAATCAGTGGCAAGTTTTGCTTGGTCTAGTATGCTTTAACAAATAGATACTAGCTACGACTAGTCTAATAACCAAATTCCTCAAAAAATGTAAACTTCTTTGTTGAAACATAAGAAAAAGCAAGGTTCCAGAAGACCAATTGACTATTTTTAAGTGGTACTTTGTCAGTGATGAAAATAAAAATTATATTAACAACCAACCTTAATGTAATTCATATTTATGTGCTTATCACAACAAAATGTATAAAATAATCAAGCTACAAGCACATGTAATATCATCAGGTAAACAATTTCTATGGTTTGAACTTCCACCTTGCTATTTCATTTGCTATTGGAATTAGAATATGTGACTTAATCAACCATAAACTTGTCAGATGATGCAGGAATTCAAAAATAGTATATTCATCACAGAAAATAGTATGATGAATATATGTTCCATGGAAAGTGTACACAGAAATGTTACACCCCCCAACCAACAATATAAGGATAAATGCTTCATTTTACGGCGTTAGGCGATGTTTGTATTAAAGCCATGGTTATGGATTAATGCTCTGTGTCACAATCATGCCAATAAAAGTTCCACTTAAAGTGCTTTCCAAAGTTCATTAGCCATGCATAAATGGCAAATTACTTGGGCTGAGCAACTCAGAAACAGAAATTTGTGGTAGAATCTGTGAATAGGTTAGAAATTTTCATGCTGACTTAGATATGTAATTTGATGCTTTGTCTTGATAGAGCCATATCTTACTGATATTCATTTTGTACAGAGATAGTAATTTTATGTGGTATAAATTAATTTGTTCTCTAGTGCTAATTTAAACTAAAGTAAGACATTTATAGTAAATAAATTGTTCTGCAGACATGCATGGTCTAAAGTAAGTATTGATATCTCTTAACATTTATGCATGATTTGAGAATGTCATGTAATTATACATATGTTCTGCTGATTTATTGTAAAGCAGTATCAGCTTATTTTCAAAAACTTCTGTTGTGTTTAATATATCATTCCAAGAAGTTAGATAATTCATATAACTCTTGATGTACAATGTGACAAAATTTGATTCACAAAACTGAGAATGCACAAAGTCAATGTTTAAAACATATTTCATGCATTATGTCGGAAATAATTTTAAATGTAACATTCAAATGAATAATATGGAAGTTTGTGATAGTTTTTTTTCTGTTTAAAACAAAAGATGTGCTAAATACGTGTTGCATAATTGGTACTCTAAATATTTTCTAAGTGTATCCCTTTAAAGTTGTTTTTAATTATATTTTGTTTATCGATAAACTATTGTATCTCATGCATATGTTTTAAGGAGATTAAATACTTGGTTAGTCAACCAAGAGTATTTTAAAATGGAGAAAACATAATCATTTTCTCATAGATTAAGAAAGGACACTGAAATTTACTTGATATAGTCCAAGTTAATTGTTAGGATTGAGCAGACAGTGCTCTTTTTTTGTTCCAGGATTCTGGTGTTGGAAAGTCTAGTATTGTTCAGAGATTTGTTAACAATACCTTTAATCCTTTGGCTGAAAGCACAATTGGGTAAGACTTTCATAACCAAAAAATATTTTTATTTATTCACCATTGTGTCACAGAAAACTAACAAGTTAAATTTGCAGTTAATTTAAAAATTATTTAATGTGTGAAGTTGTAAGTCATATTTCTTATATAAACCTTTATTTGATTCAGACTAGCTATATACATTAAAAGCTTGGAAAGGAAAATTGATAATCTAAGTTCAGTGATGCCATATGTATTGAATATTTAAAATAGTTAGAAAGGTAACTATATAAGGAATGAGTTGCAGCATGTTGAAATGTAGAAATTGAACAGAAGATGAATCTATACAAGTTTCAGTTAGTTGATGAGGTTAATAATGGTAATTGTTATAGACCATCAGTTCAGATAGAATAAATTAATGGGCAGCTTTAGAGTAAAAATAGAATTGTCATAAGGAGGCAATTATCATAACGTATTTTAATTTCATACAGAAAGAATGGAGTACTTGGAGTCTAATGAGGAATATAAGGTGTTTCTGAAAGTAGTTTAAAATTGTTATCCTTGCCAAACTGTTAAGGAACCAAGTAAGGGAACAATCACCTACAAGTGATCACAGCATAACTAAGTTTTATACTTTGCTGTTTTTCAATATTAAATAAAAGTACAAATTTAATTAACAATTTTCAAAAGTCAATTTTGAGGCCATGAAGAAAGACTTAACTTTAGTTTACTGATCAGGCAGGCTAAAAGAGAATTTCAAAGAAATGTAAAAAGACTCAAAAACAAACTGTTTCAAATTCAAGATGAACCTGTTCTTCAGAATGGCAATTTCTGTTTCTAGGTAGAACATGTCCATCTTTAATTTGAAACAACAACAAAAAACTGACAGCTAGGATAGAAGATTTAGAGGATTATAGAAGAGTTAAGAAACTAAGATCCTCAATAAAGGTCTTTTATATAACAGCTGGCATATAAAGTAAGATTTAACAATAAAATATTCTCTAGACATATAAAAGATAAGTAGAATGTAAGATTGGAAGTAAAACCTTTGAAACAGAATAACTTTGAGATTGTGGATATTTTAAATAATTGTTTCTCATAACTTATCATCAGGATGAATGTTGGTGGTATGCCAACTCATAATTTATTGGAAGCAGTGAAAGAACTAGCTTTTCATGTGAGGAAAGGCAAATCATGTTCTAAAAGACTAGTGATAAAATAGTTTTTTTTTAATTTATTGGTTAATATAGAGGCAGATCTAGCAGAATTACTGAACTGCTGTATAGTGCATAAAGTAGAATTTTAAAGCCATAGCTATTGTGTGTTTAGATAGCAAAAACTAATTTTCATAGTGTAACCTCACATGGAATGTAAAAACTTGCATATTATCGTGTTCTTTACAGTTTGCTTCATGACAAGGAGAGGGTATCAGTGAATTAAATAATTAGCCCCATCTTCTGGATAAGTTTCCAGCTAGTTTTGTCATTCCCAACTTCCCCTGCTTGTACTCCTCTGACACAAGTTGTTCACTTACAAAATAAATTTGGTTTCATTACCTAATTATCACTTACTTAGACAAGCAAAAACATTTGAGTAGGTGAAGACAAAAATGAATAGACACGTTTTTAAACAATTAAACCTGTATTTCAGTTACAAGAACTTTATTATTATTGTAACCTATTATGATTTATTCTGGATGAGGCTTCAGTTTACTGTGTTATGAATTACAATTTGAGATAGCTTGAAATTGAAGTTAACTGAATATCAATGCATATTAAATTTATGATATTTGCCATCATTATGAAATTAAGTTCATCTGTGCAAAGAAGGAGGGTTTTCTGTTGTCACTGTTTTGAAATTTTGTGATAATTTTTAACCTAGAGATCTTAGGTTTTATCATGCACTTCTTATAGATGTGTGAGTATTTTAAATTCAGAAAACAAGTTTGATTTTTATTTCCAATAATCTGGTTGCAGTAACCTATTTCATTTTTTTATTGTAATTTTGTTTTGTTTCATTAAGGGTAACTATCTTCCATAGCTAGCTGATGAGAAATACTTTTAAATGTAGGATAATGTTGGATTGAACATCCTTGTTATTTCTGTCACTTGGTAACCTTGCAAATGAAGATAAATCCGAGTAGCAGTGTATCCTTGCTGCAGTGTAAGCTCTGTTTCCTCACACACCTCTCTTACAAAGGATACTTCTTGTAACTTTACATTGTTGTTTGCACCCTACTTTTATTTATCTTAATATGTTTTGTTCTAAGTTCTGCATTAATATTATCATAAAATTTGTATGTGTATGCAGTCTTTGTTATAAATTTATTCAAAATGAGCATACTTGTTACTCAGAGGTATAATGGTGATCGCATTCTAAATGGACAATTTCTGTGTTAACGTAGTGACGTGTCACAGAATCTGGTTCACAATGAGTGAATTAGTTTCAAGTTGATATCAGTACAGTTCCATTAATTGGTAGCTAGATCTCTAGTCTTTGCTGGCCTCACACTATTTACAAGAAGACTTTTCACCAAAAGAGATATCTAATGTCGCTGTACAAATGCAAGTATCTGAAATTAATTCTCTGGAATTAATCATTTTGCGAAGGGGTCACGGGGCAAAGGCTGTGTCATCATGTTTATTGACTTGCATTCAAAATTTTATTGAACTAATACTTTATGAACTTTTGTCAACAACTTTTTCATAGTCTCCTCACTCCCTCAGTGGCACAGTGGGATGCTTCTGTTCATATAATGCAACATATTGGGTTTCATTACTTTGATGGGTACACTAGAGGTAGCCTATTGTATGACTCTGTGCTTAACTACATGACCAAAGTTTTTGGATAAATTTCATTTATGGGGTTAATTCTAGAAACTTTCCAGATCTTTTTAAAGATCAAACAAAGCTGTATAGACATCACAGAAAAATACTTTTGCAGTATTTTCCATAGTGATTTACAGATGATAAATATGTAGGATTCACTTTTTTACTTTCAATTTACCAAATTAATAAAGAAAAAATTTGAGTTTATGTATATCAAAAATTTTCGTCACAACCAGGTAGGTGAGACCAAGTGAACTGAGACTCTCAAGACCAAGGATGAGGTTACTGTATTTTGATGTGACTGACTTTGTACTCAAAATAACTTATTTATTCCTATTGCTGTAACTCTTGGTTTTGTTCAAAGCTGTTTAGATTATAAGGTTAATTTCATAAAAAATGTATAGCATTTTTGGTCTTGCCCATCAGGTTTTGACTACCTTTAGGATAAATAATAAGTATTCAGAGGATAATAACTGAAAAACAGATGTAGGCTCTTATTATAAATGTTTGAGTTTTTAATTGTGGGAGCAATGGAAATGTATATTATTAAAAACATTTTTGAACTTTTATTAACAGTGCTTCATTTATGACAAAAAATGTTCTTGAAGATACTCACACTTACAAGTTTAACATCTGGGACACTGCTGGCCAGGAGAGGGCAAGTGTTTAAATTTTATTAATTTATTTTCTATGAAGTACATGTTGATATCCTGTAGTATACAATTTTTTCTTCTACTTTTCTGTACAATGTTCTTCTTGCTTTATAATATTGTGTATAAGAGGTTTCTGGTACATGATGAATAAATCACATTTGTAAAGTTTGATATAAAGTGCTTTAGGTGTTCCAAGTGAATCAAAACATTTAAAAATTTCAATTCTAAGTTACAATTTAACTTTATTATTTCAAGTTGGAATTAAAACTAGAATAGGATAACCATTTTTTTAAAGTAATTACAATACTGTACCAAAAGGTTGTTTCAAATTGTAATAATTAACAAAAAATAAATTTATATTATGTATGATTCGTAGGGCTTTCACTAAGGTTTAGTCATTGCAACAGTTTAGAAGCTTTTAACACATGGTGTACACAAAGCAGAGTAATTTCTCCATCTGTCTTGTGTGTCATAAGCTGTTGTGTTGAAGTGACTGAACCAATTGTGATGTAATTTGATAGGAGGTACTTGGGTAGACCCCCAGAGTTCAATGCCATATAAAGGGTCTGAGACTAGAAACTGTTTTGTTTTCTTTATCTTAACACCATGAATAAGGTCTTTACTGAGCTGAGGAGGGTGATGACAAAATACATGAATTCAGTGATGAACAAAATGATGTTTAATGCCACACATAACATGGGTACATAGGATGAATAGTTTGTGAGTTACAATTCAAAATAATGGAATGTGGCAGTCCACATCCCCATTTCTAGCATTATATTTTAAATCTGGCATTTTTTGGTGCTTTTCTTTGCAATATATAAAATTGTCAGAAGAAAATTAAAATTATTTCTTGTCTCTGCAAGTTTCCTTTCCATTCTAAATATTTTAAGCAAAAAAAAAACATTTAGAGACAAGTGTAGTAGTACTAATTATAATCAACAAATTTGAGATCAGTATGTGTGTCTTATTTAGATATCAATTTAAATATTTTAAGTTACAACACTTTGTAAAGGAATTTTTTTTGTATATTTTCCTGTATGTCATTAAAAAACATTTCCATATATTATTTAGTTACTAGCTGAATGACACTATTGAGTTTATGATATTGTATATTTCTCCCATATAATATCTTACTTCCTCTCACATAAATCTTTCTTGATTTATACTGTTGTTTATTTGTGTAAAATTTTCCTTGCCAGTAGCCTTGTTAACCCACTTTCCTCTGCATACTAACATGCAAATAATTATGCTGCAACTCTTCACCAATAGGAATGCAACATTACCCATATCCTAACTGGTGTTCTCTCTAATCTTGCAGCTTTTGATCACTTCTGCATTAGCCGTCTTATTGAGTAGACATATTTTGACTTTCATAAATTTTTACCACTTTAATTACACTGCTCTTTAACATTTTCATTTTCTTTTGTGGAGAGTTACAAATAATTTTATTTATTTTCTCTTTCAATTACATGAGTTATGGACTTGCAGTTTAAGGTGGTCACAACTACAGCTGCTGCAGCAAAATCACCAAGCATGTCCAACCATTATTCTCAGCCCATGAGTTAACTGCTCTGGTATTTTGAAAGTTTGTTGATTTCATGCAACAATCAGACCAAACTGGTGATTATTCAATTGTGGTTTTCAGTAATCGGGAAGCTTTGGATTTGCGCAGCCTTTTTCCTCTCTTCAATATGCTTCTCAGTCATGTGTTTTTTTCCTCATGTTTCTCTTACTCTGATCACCTTTCTTGTACCAGGACTAGTGGGAGGGAGCCAGACTCTTTTAAATTGCCTGTACTTGAAGGTCCTCAGTGATTGATCCATAGGTTCTGAAAATTATTTCAGTAAGTGTGGTCCCTTACTTCCATTTGTCTCTCTATTATTCCACAATCCCCATTTACTTACTTTGGACCTGTTGTGCAATTCCAGGCACTGCTAGGTGTTGGTATATTGATTCCATCAATGTGTCCTCTGTGCATCAAAACACAATGTCATATATATTACATACATTGTTGAGATTTGGTGTTCTGTTACTCATAGTATGTTGCTTTATAAATGTGTTTGTCCTGAACCATATACTCATGGACTAACATGAGTAAAGCAGACAGGTAACAATGCCCATCTCTGATGATCTCCACTAGGTGTGGATTCCTGTACATGGTGAGGGGACCTCCCAAGGAAGGTTCTGTTCTGTTTGGATACCTTCTCTGGGATCTAAACATCCACCCATGTGTTTGCTGTTTGTAGCGACCCGTGAAGGGGAGGAGAGGATCCTGGTGGTTGAGGGGTCCAACCCTAACACACCACTTTGGCCTTGAATTCCTGTAGATGGCCAGCCTTTGGGTGGTCCCCCCTTGGGCCAATCGGCTGGTCCACTTGGGCTAGAGTCAACCAAGTACCAGTGTTGGAAGTTCTCAACGGGTGTTGTGGACATTGTGCCTGATGCTGGTGTTTGGGTATAGTGCTCACGAAACCCTGGCGTTGCTGCATTGTCCTTGCATGACATTGTAGTGCGTCCCCTCGTAGGACTCCATGGTGGGTGGGGTCAGTGGGTACCAAAATTTTTCTTTTTTCCTATGGATCCTCCTTCAAAAAATTTAAATAAATTAGTGAAAACACAGTCAATTGGTAAGCGACCATGTTTTGAAGACTCTGAGCAGCAATCTTCAACATCTGTAACACACGTACCTCATTTTCTTATATTACATTCTCTTTCAGAAAAACCTTTAGGGTAATTGTCCCCCTTTTTTATTCAGAAGGGACTAGAAGGTCTTGCTGGCTCTCCAAAGCCAGTGAAGAAGCTTCGATCTGGAGACATATTAGTTGAAACATCCACAACCCACCACAGTGAACTCCTCTTGAATTCAACAGCAATGGGGGATATACCTATTGAGGTTACCCCTCATACAACCTTGAATTCATTACGAGGAGTTATTGTTGAGAGGGATTTGAAGAACGTCCCCAAGTCAGAGATTCTCGCTGGTCTCTCCACTCAAGGAGTTTTTGCAGTGAGGCACATATCCACTCGCAAAGATGGAGTTACACTGCCAACAAATACCCTCGTTTTGACATTTACTTCATCACGTGTACCTGCCACTATCAAGGCAGGTTATCTAATTTGCAGGGTACAGCCATACATTCCGAACCCTCTCTGATGTTTCCAATGTCAGAGATTCGGCCACTCAAAGACATCATGTTGTGGTTTCCTGACATGTGCTCGTTGTGGTGGCAAGGACCACGATGCCTATGTGTGTGACATGGACCCACATTGCGTCAACTGCAATGGTTCTCACCCTTCCTACTTTCGTTCTTGCCCAAAATGGTTGGAGGAAAAAGAGGTGCAGCATTTGAAAAAGACTCGTAACATTAGTTATCCTGAGGCTCGGAAATTGCTGCCCGCCACTCCATCTCAGACATATGCTGCTGCACTTCATTCTGCAACTACAGTGGTTAGTGCAGACAGATCTCTCTGTGCCTCCAAGAGA
The DNA here is from genome assembly GCF_004210375.1 of Tachypleus tridentatus. Taxonomy (NCBI): domain Eukaryota; kingdom Metazoa; phylum Arthropoda; class Merostomata; order Xiphosura; family Limulidae; genus Tachypleus; species Tachypleus tridentatus. The sequence goes on from NC_134831.1 coordinate 153,656,302, forward strand.
ATTGTTTTCAAAACAAATGAAAAGCCTTTTGACCTCGATGGTTAAAAAGGTTGAATCGACTTCCACACCCATCTCTGTTCCTCCCATACATTCCAACAAACCTCAAGATCCACATCCTTCAGTTTCAAATACAGGCATTTCTTCTGATACATCTTTTTCTCCCACCTCAAGAGGCAAAATAATCATTCGTTCGCATCCTCAGTCACTGGATTCCCCTTCCAATAACAAAGACCTGCCCAATTGACCCAGAGCAGGATCCATGAAAGTTGAGAGACCTCCTCCAACTAACAACAGTAAGGAAAAAAAACGTAGTCGTAAACAGAAGGGTTCTCCAGCTACTTCGCCTACTCATCATTAAAAATGGCCATTTTGATACAATGGAACTGTCGAGGTTTACATTCTAATCTGGATGATATCAAAACACTGATTGCTTCCTACCATCCTGTATGTCTTTCTTTACAAGAAACATTTCTAAAACCTGCTGATACAGTCATCATTCGGTAGTATTCTCTGTACAGAAATGACAGGCTGTGTGATGGACAAGTACATGGAGGGGTGGCACTATTGGTTGATCAGCATGTGCCCACCTTGTCTTTGTCACTCAACACACCCTTGGAGGCTGTAGCCATCCGTGTTTCCTTGGGTCATACCATCACTGTTTGTTCTCTCTACCTGTCCCCTAGTGAGACATATGATCAATCAGAACTTGATGCTCTCGTTGAACAGTTGCCATCTCCCTTTCTTCTCCTGGGGGACTTTAATGGACATCATCCCCTCTGGGGAAGTGCTGTTATAGATGGGAGGGGTCGCTCTGCAGAGCGTATGCTCTCTGACCACAATTTTTCTCTTTTTAATACTGGTTCTTCCACTTATTTTCATGCACCTAGTCAGTCCTTTACTGCTATTGATCTCTCAGTTTGCTCCCCTTCATTATTCTCCCGTTTTTCATGGAGGGTTGACAGTAATCCACTAGACAGTGATCATTTTCCTATACTTTTGAGAGAGACTGGCCGTGGTCAATGCCACCCTACCAGCGTGCCCTGGTGGAAGCTGGATCCCGCAGACTGGTCCACTTTCACTGCTCTTGCAGAACTTGATCATGCTATCGTGAATCAGCCATCAATAGATGACTGTGTGGCAGTGGTAACTGGCTGTATTATACAATCAGCTGCTCAGTGTATTTCTAAAACCTCGACACATTTTCCACGATATCCTCATTCGTGGTGGAATCCTGCTTGCCACTTAGCACAGAAGCCTCAAAAATGGGCCTGGGATACTTTTCGTAGATATCCCACACTTTCAAGTCGCATCCCGTTCCAATGGGCCCGTGCACATGCTAGGTGGGTAAGACGTCAAAACCAGAAGGAATCTTGGATTAAGTTCACAACTAGCATATCTTCTACCACCAGTTCCAAGGTCATGTGCGACAGGATTCAAAAGGTCAGTGGGTACTACAATTATGCCCCCCTCTTGACCTTACTCTCTGATGGTCAGGAGGTGGCTGATGTCCGGAACATCGCTGATACTCTAGGTGAAAGCTTTTGCCGGGTATCTAGCACTTCTGCTTGTTCCTCCATCTTCTTGGCCATCAAGACTCGGGCAGAGCGTTCACCTCTTTCTTTTCGAACTGAATGTCTCTTTGACTATAATTGTCCTTTTACACTGGCGGAACTGAAAATGGCCCTTCATCGGTCTGGCAGTACATCTGTTGGACCTGATGATGTACACTATGACATGCTGCACCATCTATCTCCTGCTTCTCTTGATGTTCTTCAAATTGTCTTTAACTGGATCTGGCAGGAGAATGTTTTTCCTAATGCCTGGCACCAGGCTATTATTTTACCTTTCTCTAAGCCAGGGAAAGATCCCAAGATTCCTTCAAACTACCGTCCAATTGCTTTGATGAGCTGTCTCTGTAAGACCTTAGAAAGGATGGTTAAAGCTCGTCTTGTGTGGTTCCTCCAATCAAACAACCTCCTCTCGCCCACCCAGTGTGGGTTCCGTCGACAGCACTCCACCACAGACCACCTAATTCGTCTTGAAACATCAATCAGTGAAGCCTTTCTCAAATGCCAACATCTTGTATCAATATTCTTTGACATTGAAAAGACTTGTGACACAACATGGAGGTATGGCGTTTTTCGAGACCTCCATACATATGGGTTACGTGGCCATTTACCCATGTTTATTAAAAAATTTTTAATGGACAGGAAATTCCAAGTTCGTGTGGATTCAACACTTTCCCGTTCTTTTGTACAGGAACTCAGTCCCTCAGGGCTGTGTTTTGAGTGTCACACTTTTCAGTATAAAGATAAATGTCATCACTGAACAACTCCCTCTCACTATTGCGAATGGGCTGTATGTCGACAACTTTCACATCTCATGTCAGTAGTCAAACATGAGATATATTGAGCGGCAACTACAAACTGCCCTCAATCGTGTACTGAAATGGACTACGGCAAACGGCTTTAATTTCTCTCTTTCTAAAACCGTTTGCATGCACTTTTGCCACCAACAGGGTATTCACCCTGATCCTGAACTTCATATTGATGAATTTTCGCTGCCAGTGGCCTCTGAGACCAAGTTCTTGGGACTTATCTTTGACCATAAGCTGTCCTTTATACCACACTTAAAGCAGGTTCGGGTCAAATGCACAAGATCACTGAACATCCTCCATGTCCTCTCTACTACCAGTTGGGGAGCAGATCGATGTTCTATGTTAAAGGTTTATCGTGCTCTTATTCGATCAAAACTCGACTATGGATCAATGATCTATGGCTCTGCCAGACCCTCGGCCTTAAAGATGCTGGACCCCATTCATCACCAAAGACTTCGACTCTGCACTGGGGCTTTCCGCACCTCTCCAGTTCAAAGTTTGTACGTTGAATCTCATGAACCTTCTCTGCACCTTTGCTGTTTGCAACTATCTTTACAATACTCTTCGAAACTTTGTTCCTTATTAAAGCATCCCACCTGGGGATGTGTTTTTCTTCCTCAGTGGGCCTTACTTTTTCAGAACAGACGATCTGCCATTGCTCCATTTGGCTTTCGCATCCAGCCGCAATTAGATGAATTGGGTCTGTCTTTGGATGACATTGCAGTTTCCACAGGTCAGCCCATCCCACCATGGCTTATTACAGCACCCAAATGTGACCTTTCTTTCAGTCATCTGAAAAAGGCAGATACTCCAGTTTGGAGGTACCGTCATTTATTTAATGAACATCTTTCAAACGATCATTCCGTTCCCGTTTATACAGATGGTTCCAAATCAGGTAATTCAATGGGCTCTGCTGTGGTTTGCTGCGGTTCGGTGGTTGCGAGCAAAAACCCCTCTACAGCTTCTGTATTCACTGCTGAACTGTATGCCATATCTCTTGCCCTGGATCATATTGAAGCTGAGCAGTATTCTAACTGCACTATTTATACTGACTCGCTTAGTTCTATACTGGCCCTGGAATCGCTACACGTTGGCTCGCACCCTGTTCTCGCTGATATTCAAAATCGACTGGCCCATTTCTCATTAACTGCCACTTCTATCCAGTTTTTCTGTATACCAGGCCATGTTGGTATTCGCCGGAATGAGCTTGTAGACACGGCAGCTAAATCTATCTGCTCTGGCACTATCACCTCTGTGCCTATTTCATACATGGACTATGGTCTTGTATTCAAGGCTCAACTCCGTGCCAACTGGCAGTCCACTTGGAGTGAGCAACGCAACAGCAAGCTTTTTCAAATAAAACCCTGTATTGGGCTTTGGCCATCTAGCTTTCATAAGGTTCGGAAGGAGGAAGTTGTTCTAACTAGACTACGTATTGGGCACAGTTTTTTAACTCATTGTTTTCTTTTGTCTGGAACTGATGCACCAGTGTGTAGTTTGTGTAACACTCAAATCACTATAAGCCACATTTTACTTTCTTGCCATCGTTACGATTCTCAATGACGGCACTATTTTAAACATGTTTTTTCCCAGGGTTTATCTGTAGCATTGGACAGTGTTATTGGTGATGGTGACACTGTCCACCTTGATAAAGTTTTTAGTTTTTTAATGGCCATTAATCTTTTTTAATCTCATTTAAGTGTTGCATATTTATTCATTACACCTTTTTAATTGTGGTTCCTTTTTTACAGTTTCATTCTCTCTAGTTTAATTTGACATTGGAAAATGGCCAGAACATTAAATAACTTGACACCAGGACTGGAAAGGCCAACTTCAGGTGACTAACGCTGCTGGTTGAACTATCAGTTTGAACTACTTGTTAGTCGTCCTGGCGAGTTGTTATTACACTTTTGCTGCATGTCATTTTACACTTTTATTACTTTACCTTTTAGTACTGGCCATAATGACACATAACCCGGAACCAGGACTGGAAAGACCAACTTCAGGTGACTGACGGTGATTCTTGAACTTACCTGTTAGTCTTTCTGGCAGGTTATGATCATTACCATTTTGCTAGAGTAAGTACTTTACAACATCTTTTACTCTGCTTTCTCTCTTGACATTGTAGACTAAGTGTCAACATTGGTTTTATACTTTTTCTGTTTTTCAATGATGTTTTGTTTTACCTTCATTTCCTTTTATGTATTTTACTACATTTATTTTATTTTTACCTTTTAACCGGACGTTTAGCGCAGATAGCCTAGCTGCTTTGTGCCATAAAACACTAAATCAATCAATCAATCAATTGATGATCTGTGGCATCTAGGCTCTTCCTGTTGTGGATCTGATGTACAGTTCCAGACTCCACCATGTCATGATTGTCTCAGCTGACATGATCATACTGCTTTTAAAAATAGTGTATGCTGGGCACCCATTGCACAATCTTTGGTTCTCTTATCCTTTGAAATTTTCTAGTGGAATATGAGAGTCCTTGCCACTTACAAGTTCCAAGTTGCTTGGGTGATGGACCATGGAGGCCTGACCATCTTAGTGTGCACAATACAACTTTGTTAAGAGTTGGGTGATAACATTCTCCTTCCTAGTGTGGGCCTAATGTATAATACCAAATGCTACCAGGTGTTGGATGTAGCACTACCCCATTTATTGCAATTTGCCCTTCCAGCTGAGGGATCTTCCTTCCTACCATCCACTAGATATTGATTACCATGGATCAGATGTTGGTTAGAGCTATACTAGTCACATAAGTTTTCAAATATGTTTGGATAATAACCTCCTCCTACTATAGACTGGACAATAATTTCCCAATGCCACCAGGTTTTAGATTGGAGATGCATCCCCAAATAGGGATCCAACTTTCTCCCATCTGCTGGATGTTGGTTCATGGTGGATCTGGTGTTGATTATAGTAGCTGTTTACTTTCCTCTTACTGTAGACTGGGTGAATAAATTCCTAATGCCATCAAGTTTTGGATTAGAGAGGAACATTCACCTGGATTTTACACCTTTCTACTATCTGCTGGATGTCAGTTCCCAGAAGATTTGGGTGTTGGTGAAAGTGCATGCTTGGTACAAAAGCTTGTCTTTCATGGTAGTGCTTGTTTTATAGATGAATGGTAAAAGATGTCCTTCTTACCATGGACCTGATGTACAATTTCAGAAGCTACAAGGTATTGGTTGCACCATATTCATTCTATTACAGCCGTATTATTTCTTTTTTTTTTTTTTTTTTTTTTGGGGGGGGGCTTCTTTGTTTCTGCCTTTTTGGCACCACATTAAAAATAGGCAAAGAAATATACCTGGCTCAGAAGTTCAGAAGTGTGCAGTCTCCCACATGTTTGTTTTTAATTCCTTTTCACACCTAGGCTTCCTAAATGGAGATTATCTTCCTTCCATCCCTTCACAGGTTCAGTATGGGATTTGAGCTTTTTGTGAGAGGAGGTAAGATATTGTATCTGAAGTTAACATTTTCCTTAACTGAAAATGTATTTCTGATAGATACCTCTTCACATTTCCCACCTATCCTCCACACTTTTGGTATGGTTTGATGTAATCTGACTCTTCTTGAAGTGGTTAACAGTTGCAATATTAGAGAGGGCACTAATTATGATAGGAATAGTGTTGCATACCTATTGATGGGAGGGCTGTTGAATAATCATCTGTGTGTTAGTATGCAGGGACAAGTGTGATTGTCAAGGCTAGTGGCAAACAAAAATTTACATTGGCAAAGGACAATACAAGTTAAAAGAGATTTTTTGTGATGTAATTATCTATCAGAAATGCAATGTCAGAGTGGGAAAATGTTTACTTTTGTATATTAGATTTGAAAGTTCTGCTTAATGTTTGTATTTTATTTCTATGTAATGGTAATTTTTGACATTTTTAAATAATCACAAGTTTTTGAGAAAAGCTCATTAAATAATTTACTTTTGAGTGTTTTTAACTTCAAAGATGCATGCTTCGCACACTATAACAAAAGTTAAACATAAAAGATGTAGGGAAGCAGTTGCTGTCCATCTAAATTGATGATGTAACTTGTGAATTTTCCTTTTAGTATCGGGCGTTGGCACCTATGTACTATCGAGGTGCAGGGGCAGCTATTATAGTGTATGATGTAACATCAGCAGTAAGTAAATAAACACTAATATTTTTGTTTTGTTTTGTCCAAGACATTTACTACACTTTATCAAATCACCTAAATGAATGCATTTGTTAGATTTGCAAGGATTATTCAAAAAATATTAGTACTATTATTATGGTTTTATTTATGTATTATTTCTTGATTTAAGTAGTGCCTTTGTTACATTAAGTCATAAGATTCTGCTGGATAAACTATACATGATGGGTGTAGTGGGAAGCTAACATAACTGGTTCAGTAATTATTTGAGTTATAGGGTTGTAATAACAAGAATTGGAGAAATTATTGGTAATTCAATGAGTATAAAATATTATGTTCCATAAGGTTCTATTTTAGGTCCACTACTAAATGATTTATATGTTAATGGTATTGTAAATGTAGGTCTGAAGAGTAAAATTTATCAAAATCCAGATGATTTAGCTTTAACTGTAACTCATGTTGATGTTGAAGTTAGAAATTTTACAGTTCATTTAAGTACATTAAGGTGTTGGCTTAATATAAATGAAATGTATATGAATACTGATAAAAAAAAAAAAAACAGTGGTAATTCAGTTGAAATATACAAATATTATTAAAAAATATTTAAATATCCATGATCAGAGATGTACTAATAAATATGAGTATTTTTTGTAGCTAACAAACATTATTCTGATTGTAAAAGTATATATGTAGAAAATGTAAATACTAAGACATATTTAGGGCTAATTATATACAATGCTTTTAGTTGGTTAAAATATATGAATATGATTTGCAATAAATTAAGGCCTATTAATGCTAAATTAAGGAGAATACAGGATATTTTACCAATTAATGTTAAAAATTATGTATCTTTAGCAGAATCTGTTGTACATTATGGATTGACAATATGTTTCAACAAGTTAACATGCACTTAAAAAATAGATATAAATAGAAAAAAAAAAAATGTTTAAGATAATAGTTTTAAATAAAATTGAGTAAATTAATATAGGTTGCATTAACAAATGAAAGCCCCAGCATGGTCAGGTGGTTAAGGCACACGACCCATAACTCAATAATCATGGGTTCGAATCCCTGTTGCAACAAACATGCTCGCCATTTCAGTTGTGGAGGCATTATAACATTATGTTCAATCCCACTATTCGTTGGTAAAAGAGTAGCCCAAGAGTTAGCAGTGGGTGGTGATGACTAGCTGCCTTCCTTTTAGTCTTGCACTGCTTAATTAGGGATGGCTAGTGCAGATTGCTCTTGAGTAGCTTTGCCCCAAATTTAAAAACAAACAAACAAATGAAATTATAAGAAATCAGTTATTTTATGTAAATACACTTTATATATATACATGATAATTTGGAATTCCTATTATAGTTTAAATCATAAAGTACTAAAAAAATCATATATATAATGCTAGAACATATGTATAATATAGAATTTTAGAAAGTAAATATTATGAAACTCCAGATTACAATAATAACTATGGAACTTGAGTGAAGTAGCATAAAATACCATATATAATGAACAAACTTTCCAGAGGGTCATAGATTAATAATAATAAGAGTTATGAAAAAAACAACTGAAAGATTGGTTATTAATTGATATTTGTAGGCCAACTAATTAATATTCACTGAATGGTAGTTCATAGGATTAATATTATCATTAACTTTTTTAGTAGCTGTATTATTTCTTGTTTGTGGCAAAAGTACAACATTACAAGATATGTTTTTGTAGTATGTTCAATAAGTTGTCTGTTTCAGATATGTTAATACAAATTGATGGTTAAGGTAGACTCTTTATTAATTTCACCTTATTTTTGGTTACTTATAATTATTAATATATATATAGAAATTTTTGGTAAGTTATTTTAAAATAAGCTGATTTAAGCTACATGGAAATTTTTTTATTTTTTTTTATTTTTGTTATTTATTTTTATATTAGTTTGTTATAACTAAAAACAAGCCAAATCGAAAATAAACTAAAGAAATAAAAGAAAAAACAAACCAAAAAATGCTGCACTAATTGAAAGAATCCCAGGGTATGAACTATAATGTGAAATATAAAATGTACCCTAGCTTTGGGAGGTGGCTGCAGAAGTGGGACTTACATTACAGTGGAGATACACTGTCTGTCAGTCTTAACCTCCATTTACCAGTCTCACATAAAGAAATACAATAAAGGAACAGTAATAGAAATAATAAATATAGAAATAGAAATTAGGAGAGTGGGTACTCAAGCCCACAATGTCCCACATCTATATCACCCTTCACTGCCTGCAGACAATTTTTGGAAGGTGACTGCTCTCCAAAGTAAAGAAGAAGTAATTAAAAAATAAGAATAAGAAAAAAAGGTTCTACCATTTGGAGGTAAGTTAAATAAACTTACCTCTTGAAGTTAACATTCTAGCCCCGTTATGGTAGAAAGGAACTAATTGGTAGCCTAGTAAATGAATTGTACTAGTATGAAAGGTCCCATCTGGTTATCTAAATTAACTAGTATAGCTCCCAGCCACCACCTGTTCTTTAAGTTTACTGTAATTATCATGCCCTAAACAAGCTTTTGTATGTGGCAAGGCATACATTCACATTAGTAGAGTTTAGTTGTTAAATGACCTCATTTAAAGTTTCTTCATTAAATCCATTAACTATTAATTTTTGTATTATTATTTCAACATTACTGATAAAATATTGTAAGTTATTACAAATTTAATATCATCTGAATAGTTATGAAGCTATAACACTTATAACAGAAGAGTATGGTACATCACAGTTAAGAGCAGTGATTCTCAACCTGTGTGCCTCGAGAGATTGGCAGGTGTGCAGTGGTGTTTTTGAAACACATTCAACTTTCTTGAGATTTTACAAGCAAGTTGAACACATTAGTTAATAAAAGCTGCTATAGACACACTCTGACACTTTCCAAAATATTTGATAATTTTCATTGAACTCGAGCAATGAGAAGTACATACTTAAATTTCATTCTCGACTGTTAGTTTAATTGTGGAGCAACAAGTGCTTCGCGTCATAAATGATGCATCAATCAATCAAACTGCTTTTGGAACACGTTCTCATTCTGCGGTAAGCTACAGCTACTATGTTGTAGGTAGGAATTTTATATCAACTGCAGAACTTTGTGTTTATTGTGTATGAATTAGCTTTATCATTTATCCATGGAAAAATATTTAAGTCTGGTGCTACAAAGGAGAATGTGTTGAATCAAAAGCAAAGAATCAAACGAAAGTACAAAAATGAATACATCAAATACAGTTTTATTGCTTTGGAATCGGAACATTCTCAATTACCATTCTGCCTACTCTGCAATGCAGCTTTATCGAATGAGGCGTTTGTTCCTAGCAAACTGAAGAGACACTTGGAAACAAAACATTCAACTGTGAAGGATAAACCAAATTAAAATCTCCATTAAAAATCGATATCCTGCAATCAGTTCAAAAGCAGTTGAAGTTCTGCATTCATTTGCATCTTCGTGGTTTTGCGAAATTGGATTTTCAGCATTGACTGAAATTAAAGCCAGAAAGAGAGAGAGGCTTCTTACAGTCGATGATGAAATGCAAGCTTGTTTGTCTGCATTAGAGCCTCACTTCAATTTGATTTGCTCTTGGAAGCAGGCACAAGCGTCACATTGAAAACGTGTAAAATTAAAAAGTTTTGATTTTTTTGCTATACCACAAAATTGTTTAAAAGCCTTGGAACGACATTCACGGCCAAAGCAAGTGATAGTATTGTCAATGTGCAGATGACATTAATATCACTAGCTTTGGCTGTGATTTTCGTTCTAAGGCTTTTAACGCTTGCTGTATAATGTGTACCTAAAAAAATCGTTAAGGCTTTCCAGGTGTGTTATGAAAATTTTCAGATTGTCATAGTGTGCTGCAAGTCAGAAAAGGTTGAGAACTACTGATTAAGAGGGTAATATATATAAATATGTGTATATAGTGTATACTGTATGTGACAAAAAGGAAAATAAACTATTCTTAAAAGAAAAAGTATTAACTTTTACACACTTGGATGTATCATATAAGAAATGTCACATTTTGTTGAATAAGTTTTCAAGTGGCTAGATTTTAAATATGTGGATTATACGTATTAGATATTTTTGAGATTGATAGTTTTTGTAATTAAAAACCAAGAGAAGTAAGATATTAGTTTTTAAAGTTACTGATTAATGATTTTAAACTGTATAAAATCCATAATCATATCTTAGGAATAATTTAAAAATACTTTATGTAATATGCTAATGCTAGTCTGAAATGAGTAAGGACAAAATATGATATCAGTGCAACCTTTACAGTTTAACCATTTTGTGATTATTAATAGATAAAAATTAGTATAAAACTTGTTGGGGTATTGTTTTGCTTGTTATCTAAAAACTAAACTAGATAATACTTTGTGCATTATTCAGGCACATCAGTGTTAAACTTGCCAGTTCCTGACTTTGTTATGTGTATTTGTAATACTGAAATTACACTATTCTTAATAAGTTTACTACACTTACCATTCATAGCAAAGTTTTGAATCATTGAAAGGCTGGGTTCGAGAGTTGCAGCATCATGGACCCCCAGGTATTATTTTAGCAATTGCAGGGAACAAATGTGATCTTGAAGATTACAGAGAAGTGTCATATCAAAGTGAGTTACTTGTATTTTGATAAGTAGTGCTGCTTTCTTTATTTTGAAAGAAATACAAAACTGTTCACTGGGAATGTTGTATATTAAATTTTATTAACTGAATGTTTTACACAAAAGTGAGACTCAAAAGACTATTATATGTCAAAGTACTAATAGTTTTTATGTAATGTTGTGAATATCTTGCCTGGATTTACTTATATGGTATCATCTTTAGAGGGTTGAGGTTCTTACCTTAACTTTCACAAAATTTCTTGTCTCTGGTTGATCAAGGAGTCTTCTTCGTATCACCAGTCTCAATCCTTTTGCAGTTTGTCAGGTTTTATCCCACTTCATTCCTCTCCTGCAGGTATATTCTGACATCTCCACAGTGGTCACTTATATCACAGTGCAAGGGAATTTCACATCCAGACTTTTATGTTTTCAGATCCTTGATCTCCTTTTTGAATCCACAGTCACCACATTGTGGACTTAGCTTGACTTTTTTCAGGTTCCGTAAATCTGGTTGTGGATTGGTTATCTTCCAACAAGATTCTTGTTATTGAGTAATCCCTCAATCTACAGATCTTTTTGTTGATGTGTTCTCAGTTGGGGACATCTTTTATATGCCTTTGCCAACTTATGTCTATGAAACACCAGATGTTTTCCTTCCCTTTGGTTTCTCTTTCCACAGCTGCTAATTGTGGTTGTGATGATATTCTGTCAATATTGGAGGGGTTTCCAGAGTTCTATCCTTATTCTAAACCACTGTGTTTCTGACTTGCACAATTTCCCCTACTGATACCTCTGTCTTGATCCTTATTCTGTCAACATCAGTTAGACATTTGTTCATGGGACTCTTTCCATGTGTTTAATGTTTCCTTTCCTGATTCAGTAGAAACAATTATAGGCTACAGCTGAATACTACTTAACATGGATTACTTTAAACTGACTTTTTTTTTCTTTCTATTAGACTATTTAAATACCACAACATGTAGATAACAAAATATAAATGAAACAATCAACAAATGTGGTGTTGGGCAGATTAACTTTAGTATTTATTATAATTATTTTCTTGATATTTTTTAATTTTATCAAAGTATATTAACATCAAGTATTTTCTTTGTTTATATTCCTTGTTAAAATATTTACAGTATAAAATTGCATTAAAATTCAGAATGTTGTAATATTATTTTTAATTAGCCAGGATGTTTATATTCCTTGTTATGTGTTGTCTCATATTTGAAGTATAAAATTGTATTAAAATTTAGAATGCTGTAATATTATTTTTAGTTAGACACTTATTGGAGCAGCTGCTAGGACTTGTTATATTAACACAATTTACCCAGGAGAATGCATAAACTGAAACATTGATAAAATAAAGAATTTGTTTGGAGTTCAAGTAGTTTTTATGTGTAGAATGATGTACCGGTCAGCTGCTAAGTTTAATGAAAGTTTTTGTAGCAAGGTGTAATCTCAGATATTAAGAAATTGTATGTGAAAGTAAGCAAGAAGTATTAGTAAGAAGGTGATGAAAAATGTTGCATGTTAAAATAGTGTGTGTTTTATGTTATGAATAGGCTGTATGCAAATTTTCATGTTGAAGCAAATTATTGTTTAAAAAAATGAGATAGAAATGTACAAAATCTTTATAATTTATTATTTTTTTCCACATTTTAGCTGCTAAAAACTATGCAGATGAGATAGGAGCTCTGTTTGTTGAAACTAGTGCTTTGAAAGCTGTCAACATTAATGAAATATTTCAAGAAATTTGTAAGTAGTTTTTTGCAATTTCACAGGTGTGATTTTTTGTAATAATGAATATCTACATTAATTAAAAAAATTTAAATAATAAATTGAAAGATTTATGTTGTATCAAATTGTGATAAAAAAGAAATTGAAATAACAGTAACTTTAGTTTACAGTATTCTTGTAAATTTTGTGGAAGAGTTTTTAACACAGTGAGCTATAAAAATTAAATATATTAAAATTTATAAAGGAAAATCCAAAGAACTCTCTTCTTTCCATTGTCATTTTTGATTTTCCTATTGGGTTACAAAGGTTGTAATTTAAAATTTGTATACAATTTTTCTTTGTAATTACACTGTGCAACAAATTTCAGGTTCAAGAAAAGTACAAGTTAAGTAAGACTTGTTTCTGGGTCAAAAAATTGTCCTGATTCTGAATCTGACCTTTATTCCTCCAGATTAGGCACCGTTTTCCTGTACCATGAACCATATGTTTTATAATATACTGCAAAATATCGCGTATTGAACGCAACATTGCAAATACTGAAAGTTACAAAACAAAACAAAAATTTAGTTGGTATAACAAAACATTTATTGGTTATGAATTAAAAACACACACCTGTCAGTTTAAACAACTTTTGTTCTTCTAAGCCTCTTGTGTGGAGTGTGATCTTCTTTTTGTATACCCCAGCAGTAGTCTGCCAACATGCCAGGATTCCATTTTCCTTTAAATCGTCGCTCCATCACTGAAATATCCTGATGAAATCTCTTGCCATGTTCATCACTCACATCACCAAGATTTTCTGCAAAAAAATCCAAATGAGAGTGGAGCACATGAACTTTTAGAGACATGTTACATCCAATATCATGATAATGACTCAGCAGATCATTCACAACTTGCACATAGTCTTCTGAACGATGGTTCCCCAGGAAGTTATCACAAACTTTCTTGAATGACTCAAAGGCAAGCTTCTCTTTTCTCTTGAGATGTGTGATGAAGGTTTCATCAAGTACAAATTTTCGAATTTGGGGACCTATGAAGATACCTTCTTTAATTTTAGCTTGACTCAGGGAAGGGAACTTCTCTGCAAGATATGCAAGTGTGGAGGATTCCTTGTCCAAGGCTTTCACAAATTGCTTAAACAAACCAAGTTTAATATGCAAAGGTGGTAAAAGAATTCTATCACCTTTAGCAAGTTGTTTGTGCATGATGTTGTGTTTTCTTTGCTCAATTTCATCTCGGATTGGCCAATCCTTGCATACATAATGTTCAGTTCTTGCTCTGGAGTTCCATAAGCACAGGAAGCAGCAAAATTTAGTATAGCCAAGCTGAAGGCCAGTAAGCATGGCCACAACCTTGAAATCTGCACAAATATGCCAGTTATGGTCATCATACTGTATGCTTGTTAGAATTGCTTTCAGATTTTCATATGATTCTTTCATGGTTGTGCTTATAAGCTATGGGAACAGAAGGCAGAGTGTTACCATTGTGTAGCAGAACAGCTTTGATGATGTCCTTGGATGCATCTATGCAAAGTCGCCAGTTGGTGTTATCATATCGTATTTCCAGTTGCTCAAAAAGTTCAGTGATGTCATTACAAAAGCATAAGTCATCCTTCATGGTGAATAATGCAAGCAGATCCTCTGTACGTTTCCTGTACAGTGTTATCTTCACTCCTTTCTCAAGAAGATTACGTTCTTGAAGCCTTGATGCCAGAAACTCACTTTTGTCTTTGGTTAAATAGAGATCCCTGCACAAGTCATTTAGAGCCTCTTGAGAAAATGGTATTGGTTTATTCTCACTTTCTGGATGATTGGGCTCCACATATTCACCACTGGAATGTTCATCTGCACTGCTGGAACTCTTCATTTCTTGATCTGGAGGTTTGGGCACAGGTAAATTTTCTGAGTGCTCTACTGGCTGCATTGCTGATTGCAAATTTAGGTGAACAATGTATTTCTTTTTCTTTGCTGTAGTACAGCCTGTAAAGTCTTGCTGACAGAAATAGCAATCATTAGAGTGATCTTTCTGCTCATGCCAAATCATTGGCACACCAAACTTCATGTGAACATTTTTTTCTGCATACCAGGCACTCAATGTCTTCACACATGCAAGGCAACACACATGAGGAGCCCATGACTTCTCCTGGTCTCCTAAGTCACAAACGAAGTACGCCTTGTACATTTTCTTGATATGGCATGTAATACTGCGCTTTTCTTTAGCAAAAGTTAGTTCCCCATATATGTAACAGAATCTGTTTGGATCATTTTTGCACTGTCTTGCACTCATTGTTGAAAACAAATAAGATCTGAAAGAAAAAAAACAAAACATTAAACACAAGCTTTGAAGTATAAAGTATTAAGTGATAAACTCAATTAAATATTAGCACACAATAATAAACCAGAAAATATGATTTTAAACTGTACTGTGCTATTTATCATATCACATTGTAGGTGTTACTAAGATTGGTCTCTAGCCCTGGGTTTGAAACCATTTTACAATGCAGTAGAGAATTTTATTTAATAATAATGACAAAAAGGGTATACAGTGACAATTCTGCAAAATCATGCCTAATTCAACAAAAAGAAGGACAGAAATGGATTTCCCATGTCATTTTGCATATAAAAATGGCCACAGATCTCTTGAAATTTTTTGAGTGTTGCACAGTGTTATTAGAAATGTAGTTAAGCATATTCTTAAAATATGCTTAATTATCAGCTAGATGAACATAAAAGCATAAATTAACAGATACATTTTGGATAAAACCTTCAGTTGTGTAATGTTTTACTCACAATGTGTTTGAATAATTTATTGTTTTGATGACAAATATCTTAAACTGTTGTTTTATCGGCATACTTGTAATCATTGTTTCCTTAATGATTTAAAATTTTTATTAGTTCACATTTACACTTGTTTTTTTAAGATGTAGAATAATAGTTACAGACAAAATTAAAAATCAGTTTTAGCTGGTAATTAATTATTGTATTTTACTCAACAAAGATGATGTTTTTCTACCTTACAGTAAGTTAGTAGTTGTGAGCAAAAACAAGTGTTAATCTTTCTACATCAAAGATGAGGTATGTCATTTTACAGTCAGTAATGAGCAAAAACAAAATCCATATGAGGAATCTTTCTATTTTTGCTTTTATTACATTTTAGTTCCAAAACTTGACAACAATTTTGGAGTTCTGTATTTTAAGATCATGAATAATGGTTTTTGAAATGTTTGATCTTTTATTAAGTGTACACATAAAATATGTTGATTCAATAACTTTTCTTATCATAGCAAAAAAGATACCCAAAGAGACAGTACCTCGTTTAGTAGAGCATTCTCTTCAGCTTCAACCAGGTCATAAGAAGAAAAAGTGTTGTTGACTTTGTACATACTCATAACAGCCAGAAGAACAGATGAAATTGAAGTGCCTTTGTACTATATATGCAAACAACTAGAATGCTGATTTAGAACTGTGCGGTTATGTTCTCAAGTGACTTGAGTAATTCTATTTATGTAGTAACAACTCTACTAGTTCAGTATTTGATTCTTCATTCAAATGTTTATATAATTTTTATTGATTTTTACATGGTGATTTTTTCTTGTTATCCATTATTTTCAACTCTTGTATACAGATAACTTGTGCATTTGAATACTGAATGACTTAAGGAACAAGACATGACTACTTGTTTATTAAGTTTGGTACTATGTTACTTGTAAGCAGTTTAAAATTAAAAATACACTGAAAACTTTCTACATATAAGTGTAGGTCTCAGTATTAATAGTTATTTTTAGATAATAGACAAGATAATTTTTTTGTCAGGTCAAATTAATGTGAATTTTAATTGAAATTCTAGTTTGTTACTTGTATAAAGAGACATTTCAATAATTTTAATAGCTGTTGTTGAATAATAGTTTTAGGGGAAAAAAAGAAAAAGTTTTGGGAACTTGGAGTGCTTTTATTTCTTATACATTTATAAGGATGTGATTTATAGTTTGTTTAGCCTTGTAGCATAGCCTTTAAAATTTACATTTTTATTTTTATTTCATTAATATAATTTGCCTGTTTTGCTTTTTTAAATGAAATATTTCAAAATATTATTGGTAAAATAGTGCATAGCTAAGACAAATTTACCTGAAAGGTATTTTTAAACTAACAATTAATTATTATATTGTGTTGCAAAGCAAAATCTGGTTAATAAATGAGCAGCTTCATGATATCTTAGCTTAGATAATACTCTCTTTTTCTCTCTAATATATATATATAATGTAAACTTAAGTCATTCTTGTGAACTTCAGTGCACATTTTTGTATCTCAGCTGTAAAAGTTATTTAAATACCAGTTACTGCATAATGTGTTTGATTTGAAGATTTCATTCCTCATTATATATGTACATCTTGAATCATGTGATAAATTGATGTTGCTAATTGTAATCTTTTCCTTTAATTAATAATGAGTTGTGAAATTTGATATATTTATTTTCAACTAGTTGTCCTGATGTAGGAGGAAGTTTAGGATATATAAAAATGGACACAGTTACTTGAATATAAAATATACATTTATTGCTGTTTGCATTACTGTAGAGAGAAAAATTAACTAATATCTGTTTATTTCTTCATTTACTTTTTATGTACATGAATAGGAATATAAAGTTCACAGACTATTAAAGGATACAAGGTCAATGAGATTCCATCTTAATTTCTAGGACAGTGCTGATATTTAATGTCTTTTTCACACAATTTATTTTAATTCATTCTTAATTTATTGTGGAGATTTTTTTCTCTAATTTATTATGACCATCAAGCACTTAATTTAGTGTTTGATTTAGTTGCATCTGCTTTGAAACTGAACTTCTGGTTAAGAGTGGATTTATAAATTGTTTCATAAGTAGTCTTTAATCCATGAAATGTATTCATCATTTGCACTGTTAGTGAACTTCAGTGGTATGCCTCAAGTATTCACACCATACTATATGGTTAGAAGGGATGATATCTCACCCTACAATAAAATTGTACTCTTTGATAAATGTTCATGAGCTATATTTAGTATGCTGAATTGAGCTTGCTTAAATGTTCATGCATTGTTAACCAACATCTTTGTATTTGTTGTAATTCATGCAACATTATAGTGACAATAAGAATATTGCTGAGCTGCATCAAGAAATACAGGTAAAAAATTAGAAAAATAAAATTGTGTATCTTTGACATATTAGACTACATGAATGCAAAAAAGTGCATTATGAATGAAAACATCTACCATTCAAATGTCTGATCCCATGTCTAACCCAGAAACAGTTTGCAGTTTTGTTTATCACATAAAACTGTTTACAATATTTTATTTTAAGTGTATCAGATAATTGTAGACATTGCACAAAATTACATTTACAGGAACTGTATCTCCTAATAATGAACATCTGATTTGCAACAAACTGTAGTACAAGTGTTTAAGTATTGTCTTAAAAGTATTTTAAGTCTTTGAAATTAAACCACCAGTAAATAATTTTGTTTTAGAAGTGAAGTTATTTGTGAAGACATACAACTTTTTTATACATGTTTCAGTACATATGGACTGGCTTTAGTTTTGTATTTTGCAAGAAAATTACTGAACAAGAATGGTTATTATGGTGAAATTTTATTTCTTTTTATAAACCTGTTTATTGTCTTAGTTATTAGGTCTTTAACTATAATTAATGAATAGAACCTCAGGGATAATTAATTTTTTTTAGTGTATTATGTTATAAATTTTGGGTAGCTGTGGTATTTTCTATGTAAGAGTACCTTCATTTATTTCACTTTTTAGAATGTTCCCATAAAGCTTTTGTTTTTAATCATATTGATGTTATTACAAACAAAACATTCTGGGTTTGAATTTGTACTACATATGAGATATAATATTAAAGAGGAGGAGGATTCACTTATTCTCGTAGTTAATGAAAACCAAGTAAGCCTATCCTTGTTAAGCAAACCAGCTGTTAGTAATACTTATGTGAGTTACAAGAAGAGAATGTTATATGACCTAAATATATCAAATGCTTTTTGTAATATATAATTTTAAATTAATTGATTCAGTTTTATTTTTCAAAAAAGAAATGAATTATACCTACATTCCTAAGAATGATACCAAGATATTTAAATTTACACCTTAGTTATATTGTTGTGAAGGAAAAATTGTTTCAGTAAAGCCAATACACGTATTGTAGTAGAGGTACTTTGTAATAAAGATACACAGATAAGTGTTATTAGTTTAATTTGTCATCAATCTTCACATGTAAAAAGATAAATTTTGGATATAGAATGATGTTATTAGTGTTTTTATTTTTAAGTTACTTCTGTAGGATTGACATGCAAAGAGACAAAGATGTTATATATGTTTTTTTGTTTTTTTACTTTTCTTACATTGAACCAGACTGCTTGTTCATGATCTCTCAACAGAATGAGAAATATTACAGTTTACTAGTTTCTTGAGAGAGTTTTACTCAGTTGTTTCTTGCAGATTTTCTTATCTAAGGTAAAACTAAACCTCCCACAGCCAGCTAGGCCATCAGGTGTTTGTTGATATGTGATTTTACACTCCCAAAAGGGAAGCTTTTATATGAAATAAATTAATCGGACCAAGAGATGAAATGTTATTTCACAAGTTATTTGTTTCTTTATGTTGATTCATTAGAAGATAAATATACAGTAGTTGTATTACATTAATGCTGGGCCATGAACATTCTCCATTATTCCTCTGAGTACCAAATATAAATGTTTCTAATTTTACTGATTTCTCAAATACTATAGTGTATCAAGAAACTGTTTATTTTCCAAGTTGTTGTTTTTCTGTAGTGAAACTAATAATGCAAAAGTTGTTTTTTTTAAATATTATTATTCATCTCATGATTAGTTTTAACATAAGAATATCCAAAGCAATGTGGAAAAAGTTAATAGTTTTGGTAAAATGAATAGGCTTTTTGAGGAAGTGAATGCATGTAACTGAAATTCACTAAACATTTCAAAAAATGAGTGGTAAGATTGTTATGAGTGCCAGTTCTTATTTTTATAAATACACTGGAATGAACCTGTAAATGTATTTTTTATAATCTTAGTAATTATTGCTAACTATTTTGCTCAAAAAGTTGTTACTTTAATAGGTGATTTGTCAGAATCCTAAGCAGTAGTTTAGCTTAATGCTATATAAACAATATTTTAAAAAGAGCACTGGAGCTGGTTGTGCTTATTATTGTTAATATAACTCCAGATTAGTGCTCCTTGACATTGTTCTTAATTTTTGTTTCATTGAAATATTTGTTTACTTCACTTGTAATAATGTAGAATTTTTACTTGTGGATGATTTTGTATGATTGAAGTTAACACATTCAACTCAGCAATCCCCATTACTGCCTGACTGTTGTTTATTTTGTACTTTATGTAACTTTTTCATGGGTAAGTAATAACTAGGGGCTTATTTTATACATGTGATATAGGACACAGAGTTGTTATTGTTAGAAAAATGTGTAAGGTGTTTTATTCAATTAACCACAAAAATGTATTAACAGTAATAATGTAAGAGTTTGTTACTCTTGAATTAGTTTTTAGTACAAATTATTTAAGTGTAAAAAAACAGACGTTTGAAATGGAAATTCAATCAATAAGTAAACAGGAGTTATTAATACTTGAGACCAATTGTTATTTGTGTGTATTGATTAAATCTATCAATAGTTAAGGTATTTCAAAGTGTTTTTTATTCAAGATTTCCCAAGAAGATAGATATGTGTATCTTTGCATGTGTGTGTGTGTGTGTGTGTATATACATAAAATATAATGTGATCCTAAATATTTATTTCTCTGATTTATATGAAATGTGTTGTCTTGTATGTCTGTAGAAAAATGATTTAAAATTTGTTGTTTTATATAAACTTACCATTCTGTATTAAAACTTCACTTTTTATCAGTTTGTCAGTTATATAAATTAATTTTGATAAACAATACTGTGGTATTGTTATTAGTGAAACTTGTCATATAAATTTCAGTGGAGTGATATTTTAACCATATTTTAGTAATATAATTTCATTTAAATGAAAATGGTATTCTAAAAACCAGGTTTTTTGTGTAGCTTTAAGAATAAAAAAAGTGATTGTCCAGTAAATAAAGTGGGTAAGACAAGAAAATATGTACAAATATGTATGTGTGTTAAAAGCTAAACACAAAAAGCAACAGATGCTCATACATATCTATTTCAGCTGACAGTATGTTGTAGATAAAACTAAAGATGTTTATAATAGTTAATAACCCCATGTTTATAATAATCGGAAAATTCATTATAATAAACTAATATCCTCAGTGGTTGGTTGATGGAGGTATAGTGATGAAATTTGTGTTATGTCATGGATTATGAAATTTAATTACAGTACTCTGGATAATTAATTTGATTTAATTTTATATTAATGGTAAAGTTGCTAAGGCTGTCTGCCACTATCCATTCTAATGACTGAGATAAGGTGACCAATCAGCAACACATTACCTCCCATCATCCACATCAAGGGATTGACTGTCTTTGTTATAACACATATTCGGATTTATTAAGGTTTGAAGGCTACTTTTTGTATTGCAAAGATTTGAACTTTGCCCACTAGCTCTGAAATCAAGACAACTGTCATGGGATTAACTTTAACCTTCCTCGGTTCAAAAGTTTAATTAATTAATAGATATTATTGGAATTTTATTAATTACTAAATCCCAAAAGAGAACAAATCAATAACTTTTTCAGACCTGATCAAAGAGATAGGGATAACAGTTTACTGATTTTAGCTCCATATTTTTGATTAATTATACATTGTTAATCAGTTAAAACACAAAAAACATATTTGGAAACAAAAACGCATAACGTCTATTTTGTTGGTCAAACTACTTTGATTCCACAATTTCTATACTCTGTTGCTTAATAATAAATTTTGTATATATTACCTTTCTGTTTATCAAACTTTGCATTTCATTAATTAATAGTTTAGCTCTTAAACGACTCCTCAGTTGTTTTTTCTTAGACAACAGGTCTGAATGTTTTAACTTGCCATGAACGAACAAGCAGTGTTTTTGTATATATATGTCAGTGATGCTAACAATAGATATTTTATAGTATTATTGCTTATTCTGACTAAACAATATCATTTATATTATTAACTTGCAATGAACAAAAGTGGTGTTTTGTTTTTTCAGATCAACAACACTAATGACAGATATTCTATAATTTCATTGCTTATTCTAACCATACAGTATGATTTATATTATTATAAACTGTGTGAGCAACAAGCGATGTTTTGTTCAAATCAGTGACGCTAACCACAACTGTTACAAAGATTATTTAATGATTCTGGATGTAAAATATGACTTATATTATTAACTCACCATGAATAAGTTGGAGTTTGCGTATATCAGTGACGCCAACGACAACTGTTGTAAAGTGTACTAGCTAATCCCAGTTATACATTACTGTTTATATTATTAACTCACCTAGAACAACAAGTGGTGTTTTGTTTGGATCAGTGTCACTAAATGGTAACTGTTACATAGTTTGTTTACCTGTATAGTTTCCTGCTTATTCTGTCTATATATGATTTATATTATCAACTCTCGGTGAACAAGTGGTATTTTGTTAAGATCAGTGACACTAACGACAACTTTTATATAGTTTATTTGCTAATTCTGATTATACAGTACGATTTATATTAGTTACGTATCACTATTTCAAATAGCTTGAAACTGAATTAAATTGTAATTTAAATTTAGAATTTAAAAGTAGAGATGTATCAAATTTATGATATTTGCTAATAAGGTTTATGTACAGTTTTCTCCTTAATGCAAATATATTTTAATATACAATTGGTAGTACCGGTTATTACAAATAATGATTTAAATACAAATCTAGAATTATTTTTTTTATATATCCAGGGTTTATGACGAACGAATTAATTTCGTGCTGTTGTTGACACAATTCGTTTAACGGAGAGCTAGTTAGCTCTTCACGCGTGACTTTTTCACATCAAAAGGTGTACTTTATCGTCCTAGAAATACTAACTACCAATGGTAGACCTTTGAAGTTAAATGATTTGTAATGTTCGAAATCTATAAACGCTTCTGGTCAAATATCTGTAGTTTCCCGATTATAGCTTTCAAGGTTTATTGTATACCAACTGCAGCAAAACAACAACATAAACTGTCTCATAGTGCGTCGGTTTATAAACGTTAAGGCGTGGTTCTAGAAAATTCAGTTGGTCCAACAATACACTAGTGCTTTCGCAAAACATATATTGTTGATTCTTACAGTCAAGAGTCCCCCAGTGGTACAGCGGTATGTCTGCGCACTCACCACTAAAAATCGGGTTTCGATACCCATGGTAGGCAGAGCACAGATAGCCCAGGCGGTTAAGGTGCTCGAATCGTAATCTGAGGGCCGCGGATTCGAATCTCTGTCCATCAAACATGTTCGCCCTTTCAGCCATGAGGGCGTTATAATGTTTCGGTCAATCCCACTATTCGTTGGTAAAAGAGTAACCCAAGAGTCAGTGGTGGTAGTGGTGATAACTAGCTGCCTTCCCTTTAATCTTACACCGCTAAATTAGGGACGGCTAGCGCAAATAGCCCTCGCGTAGCTTTGCGCAAAGTTCAAAACCAAACAAATAGTCCATTGTGTAGTTTTGTGTTTAATTCTAAACAAACAGTAGAGAATCTTCTACAACTTTATAATTGTTGTATAGTGTACTTGCTTATCCTAACTGTTCTGCATGACATATTGTTTTTTTAACTATAGCATTGTTAATGCTTTAACATGAAACTTTACTGACCACATTACTCATACTGTATGTTATTCTTATCCATGCTTCACAGTGATATTGTCTCAAATGACCGTTTTCTAGTAGTATTTTCTTTTCCTAGTAATAAAATATTTCAATATGTATAATTTGGTAAGTTAATCACAGTGAGCATTCATATTCTTTCAACTTTATTTTATGAATAATTATCAATTAATAAAGAACATTTCCATTTTTGGGACAGTTTTGCATGAAATTACCTTGATGATCCAGGAAATTCAGAAATAAGTGTCCGTTTCTAGCTTCAAGAAGCCTGATTATGTTTGCTGAACAAGAAAATGTCAATTTTATGGTTAGTTCTTCAAACATGAATACTTGCTCTTGGGATCCAAGAGTAAACAAAGTTGTAGGATGAGAAATTGAAACAATAAGTTAAGATAAACTGTAGTAGGTGATAAAACGTGAGTACATTGGAGTTGTGTGTTTTTTTGTCCTCTGGAATAGTAAACTCTTCTTTAGAAGAGAGAGAAGAAAAAATGATCTGTTGTCTTTAATGCGGTCATATGATTGTTTATTAAGAAAAGTTGCTATGGAATTTATATTAAAACAATGAGTTAAGAAATTGACGTACAAGTCTCTTCCTCGCATGTATCTCGAAACCTGTTGTAATATAAAATTATTTTGATACATACAAGTAGTTGGACAGGATATTATGTTAAGAGTTTCCATTATGAATTTGTTTTTAATTTTTGACGTGTGTAATTGAGGTAGTATTCAGTGTTGACAAACTATAAAGATGACACTTTGAAAGTATAAATTAAGTGTTGTAAATACTTAAGTATTTTGATTTTAACTAATATTTTTAATAAATTTTTGTAGCTATTTATTTATTATTAACAGAAAATTTGTCTTTTTTTACACAAAAAATATTACACTGAGTAAAAAAGATTGGCCAGATATAGAGGTAAAACGTCAGTTCTTGATTCAATTTTCTGTAAGAAATATGTACTTGAACTTCCCAAATACGTTTAGGTTGTAATTCTATCTCTGTATGCTAAATACGTATATATAATACGAATATTCAATTATAATTCTGTTATTTTAATGTAGTGTATTGAATTGCAACGTTTAGTAAGTGTGAAGTTAAGACCTACAGCTGAGGTAATTTTATACCTCTTTATTATATAATACAAGACAATCTTCTGTAAGAAATATGTGCATGAACTTCTTCCCAAATACAAGAAGAGCCCACAACTGCTATTCACTCTGCATATAACCTTGAAAGAAAAAAAAACTTTTCATCTGAATTATTTAACTTTCAACCTTAAAATTATAATACAGAATGTGAATGTTGATGCCTGTTATATTCAGTTCCGCATAAGTCCGACAGGTAAATACGAAAATTCACAGCAGAGTTAGAAGATGTCTTGTGAGAAGGAAAGCTGATTCACTCGAGTAACTAACACACAATAGTATTTCTTTCTTGTAAGTTAACGCTGTTTTTTTTTTTTTTAGCGTAATGATATATAATGGGCTATTTATACGTTGTACACCGTGATGGATTTAATTGTGGTAAAAATTACCGGTGATAACTCACTGGGGAATCGTCAACAGTAAAGATAGTAGGATCTTTTAAGTTATATAACTATGGTCTAGCTGCAGAAGCTCTGAAAGAAAGGAAACACTGCATTTACAAAATAGGGAGTAATTGTGTTTATAATGCACTATTAAGTTAGACAACGTCGGCTATAATTTCTATTTTACAAATTCAACAGAACATTAGTTCCCATATCCTATACCAATTTTTGAACCATTCCTAGACTTGGTATGATCCCCAACTAGTGAAAGTGATGACAGAGCTAAACAAGGTTTGTGAACTAGTCCAGTGGTGTATGATCCTAAACAGAGATGAAGATTAATACAAATTTACTATTATTCACATCCAGTTCATTCAAGTTACAGATAAAGAGTACCTACTCGAAAGTGTTGAAAATTTTGTCTGAATAAAGGAAATGGAATAGTTACTATGCTCTTGTAACCTGAGCTATTTGTGTCATTTATAAAGCATTAGTCATTCCGTGGCGAAATAGCTTTTGTAAACGGAGCTTTCTTCCCACCTGACAAATATTTTACTGAAACATTGTGTATCACGAACATGGACAAAATTCATGAACCTCATTTAAGTATGGTGTTACGAATCACGATTTCGAATTGCCTGAAATCTGAGTTAAATTGTAATTTAGATTTAGAATTTAAGTAAATGTCGATGTGTATCCAATTTATAATACTTGCCAACCAGACTGATACACACAGTTTCTTTTTTAATACAAATATAATTTAATATACAAACAATGACACAATTTACAATAATTATTACAAATCATAATATGTGTGTGTGTATATATATATATACACGCAAAAGTTTTACAAACTTGAATCTTCTATCTGGTACGAAACTTTCTTGATATCTTATCGAGGGTTCCTGGAAAACGAATTAATTTCAAGTTGATGTAGATACAATCCACGTACCAGGAAGCTAGTAGCTGGCTCAATATGCTTTCTTTGCAGGTCACGCGTCAAGATTTTCCACCTGATGAACTTGTGTAAAATTTTCGTAAAAACGTTTATGTATGACGTAAATCCACTGATATTAAACGACTTGTGATGTTCAAAATCTATAAATGTTTGATTTGGTTTGTTTTGAATTTCGCGCAAAGCTACACGAAGGCTATCTGCGCTAATCATCCCTAATTTAGCAGTGTAAAACTAGAAGGAAGGCAACTAGTCATCACCACTCACTGTCAACTTTTGGGCTATCCTTTTACCAACGAATAGTAATATTGACCATCGCATCATAACGCCCCAACGGCTGAAAGGGCGAACATGTTTGATATAACGAGGATTCGAACACGCGACCCTCAGACTAAGAGTCAAATGCCTTAACTACCTGGCTATGATGGGCCTGCTATAAATGTTTTTGGTCAAATATGTCATTTTCTGATTATACACTACATGGCTAAAAGTATGTGGACATTCCTTCTAATTAGTAGGTTCGGCTATTTCAGCCGCACCCATTGCTAACAGGTGCATAAAATCAAGCATACAGCCATGCAATCTTCATAGACAAACATTGACAGTAGAATGGGTCGTAGCTCAGTGACATTCGACGTGGCACTGTCACAAAATCCCACTATTTCCAATAAGTCAGTTTGTCAAATTTCTGGCCTGTTAGAACTGCCCCTATCAAATATAAGTGCTCTTATTGTGAAGTGGAAACGTCTAGGAGTAACAACAGCTCAGCCACGAAGCGGTAGGCCACACAAGCTCACAGAACGGGACCGCCGAGTGCTGAAGCGCGTAGCGCGTAAAAATCGTCTGTCCATAGTTGCAACACTCGCTACCGCATTCCAAACTGTTTCTGGAAGCGACGTCAGCACAAGAACTGCTTCATGAAACGGGTTTCCAAGCAGCCACACACAAGCCTAAGATCACCATGTGCAATGCCAAGCGTCGGCTGGAGTGGTGTAAGGCACACTGCCATTGGACTCTGGAGCAGTGAAAACGTATTTTCTGAAGTGATGAAACATGCTTCGCTATCTGGCAAGCTGACGGATGAATTTGGGTTTGGTGGATGCCAGGAATATGCTACCTGCCTGAATGCATAGTGCCAACTGTAAAGCTTTGTGGAGTAGGTATAATGGCCTAGGGCTGTTTTTCATGGTTTGGGCTAGGCCCTTTAGTTCCAGTGAAAAGAAATCTTAATGTTACAGAATCGACGACATTCTAAAGAATTGTGTGCTTTCAACTTTGTGACGACAGTTTGGGAAATGGCCTTTTTTGTTTCAGCATGATAATGCCCCCATGCACAAAGCGAGGTCCATAGAAACATGGTTTGGCGAGGTTGGTGTGGTAGAACTTGACTGGACTGCACAGAGCCCTGACTTCAACCTCATCAAACACCTTTTGGATGAATGGAACACTGACTGCGAGCCAGGCCTTTTCTCCAACATCAGGGCCCGACATCATTGATGCTCTTGTGCTTGAATAGGAGTAAATCCCCACAGCCATGTTCCAAAATCTAGGGAAAAGCCTTCCCAAAAGAGTGGAGGCTATTATAGCAGCAAAGGGATGACTAATCTCCATATTAATGACCATAGTTTTGGAAAGAGATGTTCAACAGACACATATGGGTGTGATGGTTGGGTCTCCACATAAATTTGGAAATGTAGTGTAGCTTCCGAGCTTTATAGTGTACCAACTATAGCAAAACAATAGTATATACTGTCTCGTGGCGTGTCGCGTTGGTTACACCTGTAGGTGTGAAAAGTGCAGCAAATCAATAAAGGTATTTATGAATTCATGTTTATATGCTGATGGACCTTGGTCCTAGGATAACTTTCTGACAATCTTTGTTTAAATGTAGACCTGGAGTTTAGTATGTTTGACTGTCTTGCCAACGTTTTTCTTTATGAATTTCAGTGTTTTTCTAATCATTATAACTATATATGATTCATATCCTTTTTTTTTTTGTTTCTGTATTTTTTAGACTGCAAGATGAAACATGTTCAATTAAGTGGTGCACAAAAGAGAAAACTGGCAAAAACGAACCAACAAAAGGCTTTGGATTTAGTAACCAAAACTGGAAAGCTGACTACTTGTTTCACTGAACTTACACAACATGATCTTTCAAATCAGAACCCATTTCTACAACCAGAAGTCACTTGTACTGCATCTGACTCTAATAAGATTGAAGTTGAACCGAGCTTCGCACCTACAAGTACCACTTTGTCCACTTCAAGGTCAGAACATCATGATGACGTTGAGATATCACAGGCTGGCTCAACTGGCACAGGTCTCACAACTGATCTCACTCTGCCTGTAAATTCTCCTGATATCTCTAGAGTTAATATTGATGCAAGTTGCTCTACAAGATAGTCTAAAGTTGAACTAATTGCTGAAAAAGAAAATCTACTAGATTATGGTAAAATGCTTCAGTGTACAAAAGATGAAGAAACTAAAACAAAAGATCCAGGGTTGTGGTTCGATTTCTCTGCTGATGATGTGGCTTATTGGATTGCTTGTGGACCCACTGTCTGTCAACACCACAATGGGCCATTTGGCAAATCTTGCCATACTTTCAGTTGTGGCAAACTAATAAGATATTGTTCGCAAAAACTTTCCTTTGAGGTAAAAGCCAGTGGTGACCAATACAAGAGAGAATGGTTATTGTATTCACCATCAACGCGGTCAGTTTACTGCTTTGTTTGTAAACTTTTTGCCCCTGACGTTTCCTCACGTTTTGTTGAAAGAAAAGGGTTCAGTAACTGGCGAAATACTATTATAATTGATCATCATGAAAGAAGCACTACTCACCGAGACTCTGTGATAACATACTTAACTCGCAGAAAAGGTTCAGGCTTGCGACAACAGTTGGAAAAACAAATTACAGAAAAGTGCCATTACTAGGAACATGTCTTGGAGCGTGTAATATTATTAATGTAATGTTATTAGTACGTTAGCTGAACATGGCCTGGATTTTTTAGGAACGGATGAAAAATGTGGTTTACTGCAATTTTTTAGGGCTGTTTGAGCTCATAAGTCAGTTTGATCCATTTTTAGCAGGGCACATTTCGAAATATAGAAATCCCTCTTACTTGTCCAAAACCACCTGTGAAGAACTCATTGAACCAGTGGCTCAGAAGGTCCACTCGTTTATTGATGAAGTAAATTCTTCTAGTTATTTTAGCTTGTCAATTGACTCGACGCCAGATCTATCAAACATAGATCAGTTAAGTGTTGTATTTCGATACTTAAAAGATGAGCAGCCTATTGAACGCCTTTTAACCTTTTGGAACTGAAAAGCCATACCAATGAGGAAATGGCAAACCAGGTATTGTAGTACTTACGTAAAGTTTGCAAACTTAACTTTTCAAAATGTAGGGGTCAGTCTTTCGACAATGCTGCTAACATGTCTGGGCCTTATAAAGGGATGCAGCACAAGATTTTAGAAGAAAATAAGCTTGTCATATGTGTGCCCAGTGCAGCTCATTCACTAAATCTGGTAGGCCAAAGTACTGTTGACTACTGTCAAGTAGCAGTTAAATTTTTCTCTACAGTGCATTTGCTCTATACATTTTTTTTCAACCTCAACCAGCCGGTGGAAAATTCTTAAAACTTGTCTTGGAAATGAAAGTGTGTTAAAATCCCTCTCTGATACCAGATGGGAGGCACATGTTATGGCAACAACAGCAATTTTGAAGTCTTTCTTTAAGGTTTTGGAAGGTTTAGAATCTCTAGTTGAAGACCAGTCGCGAAAGGGAGATACTAGAAGAGAAGCAGACAATATTGCAAATAAAATATAAGAGCTAGAATTTGTTTTTATGTTGATCATGTGAGATGAGATTTTACAAAAGTTTCATAAAGCAAGTCAAGTTCTGCAAAATGAGAATGTGAACGTAAAAACACATGCAGATATGTACGGGTCATTAGCTGACAAACTACACACTTTAAGGGATGACTGAAAGATTTGAAGCAGCTGCAAAGGAAATACTACCAGATGTTAATTACAATGCAGTTCAAACTCGTTAACATGTAAGAAAGAAGGTACTCAATGACAGAAATGCAAAAGAAGTAGATCTGAATGCTAGAGATAAATTTCCTATCAACACCTTCTATACAATTGTTTACAAACTAGAAACCCAGATAAGAATAAGAGGAGATGTGTACAAAGAAATAGCCAACATATTTTTTTTCCTTAGTGATGTGCCAAGTGATGTCACTTCATCTTCTGAAACTGAAAGGTACTCTCAGTGTTCCCAAAGCTAATTGATGCTTACCCAGAGGACTTGGATACTAATCTCCCTGCTGAGCTTCAGCAGTTTCACACATGTGCGCCATAAGGTCAGTGCAACAAAAATTGTAAAATCCAGATTCAGTTATGCTGAACTTTATAATAAAATAATTTCAGAAGACAAAACTGAGTGTACGTTTTTATATGTAAATATTGCGTTGCGTATATTTTTAACATTAATGGTCACAAAATGCACAACTGAGCGTTCATTTTCTCAACTCAAGCATATTAAAAATCCCAACAGAACAATTATGCGACAAGACGGGCTGGATGCCTTGTTTCTGCTGAGTATAGAAGCAGATTTGTTACGTCAAATTAATTTTGAGTACTTGATCAAAGACTCTGCCATTAAAAAATCTAAAAGAAAACTTTTTAAAATTTAAATAAATTTTAAGGTATAAGTATTTGCTTACAGGGTTTTAAATTCAAAGCGAGAATTGTTAACTCAAAGTGAAAACAAAACTACAGTAAGAATAATTATTTTTAATTTATAATTATCACTAATCAAAGAAGTGATTTCCTTCATCATTTCTAAATAAAAGGCCTCAGTCATTGCTTGATTTTGATCCATGCCCAATCTATTAAATAAATAAAATAAAAAAGTTTTATTTAATATATTTGTGGGGTCTGGCCTGGAAGAAAAATAAAGAAGGGTTACAAATTTTGAAACATTTATTTCACTTTCAGCACTTATTGAGTCTTAATGTCTTGTCAGTTAAGTAATGGAAGGGTCGAGGGAGGCACCATTGTTGGGCTGTGCATAGGGCATCAGTTGCCCTTAATCTAGCCCTGCACAGCATTGAACTAAAACTAACAACAGAAAAAAAAAAACTTATGAAAACCATTACAATACCTAACAATGAAAAAATGATACGAGTTTTATAAGCACAGGTTGGAAAAAAACGCAAAGGAAATGGGCTTGTTAGTACTCTTTTTTTTTTTTTATAGGTGGGTAGAGTAACATGGTTAATGTACGTAGCATGTGATTATAATTTTAATTTCTAAATTTAATTTGCATTTTATGGCGTTTACGTATAAAACTTATCACTAATTCAGTAGTTTTATTTCCGTAATTAATGTAATGTATGGCCTGGCATGGCCAAACGCGTAAGGCGTGCGACTCGTAATCCGAGGGTCGCGGGTTCGCGCCCGCGTCGTCGCTAAACATGCTCGCCCTCCCAGCCGTGGGGGCGTTATAATGTGGCGGTCAATCCCACTATTCGTTGGTAAAAGAGTAGCCCAAGAGTTGGCGGTGGGTGGTGATGACTAGCTGCCTTCCCTCTAGTCTTACACTGCTAAATTAGGGACGGCTAGCACAGATAGCCCTCGAGTAGCTTTGTGCGAAATTCCAAAACAAACAAATGTAATGTATAACACCTATTCGCTGTGAAAAACAGGATGTTTGCCTACACCTCTAAATAATATACAATATTAAATTGAAAAAAAGATCTATGTCAGTAGCTATGTTTAACCATTACTACTGTAGGTAATATATCGTCATCATTCACAAATCTTTGTCTGGAACTTGTTTCTTGCTGATTTGGTACGTTATGCATAATGCTGGTTAATACAAGTTTTGTACAAATATACCACCAATAATATACGTAGATAACAATCATCAAGTCTAAACAACACTGTTGTCGTACACACTGAAAAATGTATTAATAATACTTCAAGTATTATGATCTTAGACAAACTGTTCAGATTTATAATTAACCATTCTTTGGACATTTTCAAGAAATGTTAATGTTGATGTTCACTGTAAATATTAGAAAAGGAAAACATTTACGCGAGTAGAGGTGATATGTGTAAACATAGCTTTCTCTTTCTCAGGATGTTATGGCCCTGAAAACAACCTTTAAATATCAATTGTGTAAATGAACTCATTTCTGCAGATTAATAACCTATGTCTGGACAAATCCTAATTTGAAAAACACGAAGAAGCTGAATTTACTATATATGTTAGTGTTCTAGCATTTAAGTGATCAAATATAATAAATCTCAGTCAACAAAAGATAAAACACTTCTTCACTTTGAAACTCTGCAAAACATATCATGCACTGGAAATTAAATTACTTTCCGCTTCGAGTTGGAATTTTTGACAATAAAAAGTTTTACGCTCTTACTTATAATTTTATACTACGTCGTGCTGTTAAGGGAACATTTCGATTCTGGCAAATCCTAAGGAACACACATTTAGTTGATTTTCAATCCTGGCAGTGAAATCCTGTGAAAGTAAGTAAAAAACAGCCGATGTATCTGGTAATTCTCTGCTTTTTCTACGTAATTTTAGGATAACGATATTAAAAGATCGTAACAAATGTTTACTTTAATTAGATTGGTCATGTAATATTTCAGTTTGTAGACTCGGTAAACTAGTTTCACAAGTATTTTTGCAATTCCTCATATAGAAGGAGATTAACCTCAAGAAATGACTTTATTATGCAACAAAATAGCTGGGACTTGTGAATATATGTGCAAAAACAGACTTGTATGAAAGTTAATTTGATTTTGGCAATCCAGACTTGTATAAAAGTATTTACGTTTGTGTTATTTATAAACATTACACTGTAAACTGAATTGTCAACTTGTTAGAAGAAAGTTAACTCTCAGATTGGTTTGATGAACAGTACTGATGTTTCTTTACCTGACTTTATATTTATATTTTCATGAAGTTAGACTTTTGCACAGATCTTGGCTAATTATATTTGTAAGGTTATATTTAAACGACAGAAATGTGAGTTCTAGATGATAAATAGAAAGTAGTAACCTAGAAGAAGAAAAAATAGCTGATTTTTCTGGAAAATATTGAGAATTCCGTGAATGTACACATATTTTTTGGATTATTATGTAAAGTGTGAGACTTATGAGATCAATCTAATCATATTGGTGATATCTGACACTTTTATGATCATTTACAGGAAAGATCTTATAGACTGATTTTATGTAAAGGATTGATATATATTTTCTTGTAGATTATACCTTTTGTCCTGAGATTTCAAAACTTAGAATTATATCAACGTATTGAAAAAAAGTCACTTTAATATTTATGGTTATTATATTTAGAAGAACAGAGTGATGTAATTATGTAAAGTACACGAACAGATAAATTTGTTTTAATGATTGTTAACTTGAGTGACATACAAAATCTATTTTTCATTGTTAAAGCCAATAAAATAAACAGAATCAGAAACTGTATCTAATTGCAAATGATGATAACAAGATCTGTTTTTCACTGTTAAACCCAATAAAATAAACAGAATCAGAAATTGCATCTAATTGCAATGATGATAACGTTGAAAATTGTTATTCAAATGAATACTGAACATGTATCCCCTGTAATATGAAAACTTGGAAAGGATAATTGCAAGGCTTGTGAAGTTGATAATCCCAGTAATTCAGCTCATATATGTGTGGTGTTGGATCGTGATGAAGGTGTCTGGCTATATCTAACTCTGACTCAAATGTATAAAAACATTATAGTAAATGCCTTTCAAGATAGAGCTAGTAAATTAAATGTTCATGATTTTGAGAATTTAAATCCAATTGATTTTTTGTGAAAAGCGTGATTTTTTTAAACAACGGTTGCTTTAAAAGACAAAAATATAAGTTCGAGATCGAGAACTGAAAGTAGTAACTTAGAAAATAAGTTCGTAACGTACCATCAAATAATGAGGAGTTCGTGAATGTAAATTTAGTCTTCTGTATCGTTATTTTTACAGTATCCCAGAAAGTTTACATGGTAATTTATTTAAAAGTAAAGACTATAAATCGAATGAAATAATATTAAAAGATAAATGTTAATAATGCGCCATCTGGTATGACGACTTGTTCATATGATGTCTCCTAGCAAAGAGCCTATAGCAATGCATCTCTAGTGGTCCTGATGTAATCCTGTTATACAACCTATCAACGTACACATAGCAATATGCTCCCTGCCACAATCCAAGTATATCACCAAGCAAGATTCCCTGCTTTTGTTGATGTACATTGATATGTAATGGGTCATGAGTTTGGTCATGCAATCATATTATATACTCTAGTAACAGGCGGCCCTGCATGGCCAGGTGGGTTAAGTCGTTCGGCTCGTAATCTGAAGGTCGCGGGTTCAAATCCTCGTCATACCAAACATGCTCACCCTTTCAATCGTGGACACGTTGTAATGTGCGATCAATCCCACTATTCGTTGGTAAAAAATTAGTCCTAGAGTTAGCGGTGGGTGATAGTGACTAGCTGCCTTCCCTCTAGTCTTACACTGCTAAATTAGGGACGGCTAGCCTTGTACGAAATTCAAAAACAAAGAAATTAACAAACAATTTCAAAATTCATTACTAATTTTTATTTTCTATTTTAATATCCCTCATACATCTTTATTCTGTAATTTATGCATTATTTTTTATTTTGCTCTTGACTTGATATAAAGCATATTTTCCTATTTTTTTGCAATATTTATACTATAGTTACTAAAATATATAAAAAATGATAAGCTGGGGGATATTTGTTTTAAATTCTGTATTCACAGAATATTGTTCCAATATCACTTCTGATCCCTTTACGATATTAATGATATTTATCATTAATTGCAATTATAATTAAAGAATTTCATCTGCTCTTCTAGAAGTGGTTATTACACAATTAATACGTAAATGTTTTGGTTCCGTTTGGATGAAGAGAGTCACTTATGTAAGCAATGTAACTTCACTTTGCTTGCACTCGGGACTAGATCAACTAATTGATCATTAAGTGTGTTTTCCTACATGAAAAAATACTGTGACCTTATTTGTGATATCCAGAAATAGACAGATGCCTCTTTTATCGGCAAATCGAGTAATGATCAAGGGGTTCACTATACCTATATTCAAGCGCGAATGGTTCGAAGTTACACGAATGAGATGTATAATATGAGCAGTCTGTCTTTGTTTGTGCTATTGTGTTTTGGTATATAAAACTGAGTTCTCCTCTGTTATGTAGATTAGATTTTTATAAAAAAATTTGACTTGGGGTTAAGATATATTTTTACATTTATTTAGGGTTTTGGGCTTTTTAGGTTGTTGAGTTGTAAAATTTTACTTATTTTAGCTTAATATTGCGGGGCTTTATTTCTAATATTTAACTTTTTTGTCATGTAGCGCACACTGAAATGATGAGAGAGAAACAATAAGGATTTTTTTTCACATTCTTACCCTTGTCAGTTTCACATACTCATAATAAACACTTTCTTTATTTTGTTTGTGTTTTTTTTTGTGTGTAGAGTTTTTAAGACAAGCTCAGTCAGAATTTAGAGAGGCACAAACCATACTCTTCAATCTAGTATGTTTTAAACTCACTTTTAGTGGACCTTCTTTTTTTACTCTGCTGAAAATTTGTGCACCATAAAATGCCACTGAAGAGATATGTTTGTGCTGTGATCACAAATAATATTTTACAGAGACTTGTATCTTCTGAGTTGATGTATAGGTTTCTCGTTTATATTTTTGTGAACACGTTAAGTATCTGCAACAGTGGTACTAAAATTTTCTGTCGGTTGGATGAATATGAACCAGAGGAATAATTATGGAGAGGAGAAAGTATGGCTTACATAAAGAATGCCCAGGACTAGGAGAAGATCTTTCCTTGATTTCATTTAGGACCTTTTTCGGGCTTTAAACAAGAGTTTTTACACAAACTCTTTCTTATATTCTTATGACCTTCCAAGTAGTGTACACAACTACCCGAAAGAAGATCTAACACTTAATAGGTTGCGGGTAAAGTCAATAAATTGGCAACCTTTTTTCTTGCATCCATATATATACTTTTGAAATGGATACTGCATCAATGTTCAGACTTAGTTCCTTTTTTGGCAACTTTGTGTAAGATAATGTAAACATTCATCGTAGCTTCCCCAGTGCTGTGACGGCGCCAGACTGTAGATACTCTAATTTCCTGTCTCTCTAATGAGGCCCTCATGACCCTTCTCATTACCTTGAGAACGGCGTTTGTAGTTTGCATAAACAGGAATGGTTTTCAACATATCTCTCTTCTTATTCAATTGTCGTTATATGATTTTTCATGCTTTTTGTGCACATATATCACACCTTTCCTTACTGCATATATTTGTTCCATACTTGAAGTATTTTAAATACCCAGAATGCCGCAAATGCTTCATAGGTAATGGAGTTTCTTGTTGACAAAGGAATAGCAAGAATTCTAGTAGATGCATCTACGTATCAGGTATATCAGGTATCGACTACCACTCGAGTCAATGCATACTCGCTTCAGAAAAGCAACTCTTTGATGGAGACTTGACAGTCTAAATCCCAATGAAGGAATAGCAAGAATTCTAGTAGATGCATCTATGTATCAGGTATATCAGGTATCGACTACCACTCGAGTCAATGCATACTCGCTTCAGAAAAGCAACTCTTTGATGGAGACTTGACAGTCTACATCCCAATGAAATGGGCATTGGACAAAAAAGCAAAGTACAGGTGAATAATACTAATGGTAACACTAGTTTTGTTTCGTTATTCCATATCAGAAAAAGAATACTTGGTTTTCAGTATAGCTGAGTATGCTAATTGAAGATTACAGAATCAATCTAGAGTTAATGCAACAGTAAATTCTCAATGATCTGCTAAGTAAGTACACTGATGTGTTTATGGGAGTAGATGGCCAGTTGGGTAGGACTGCAATCACACACCACAGTACAGAACTAGAATATGTGAGTCAGATAAAACTATTACTGTACATACCTCTCCAGAGCACTGGAAAAATAACACAGTACCACGATTATTTTATTATCTTGAAGTTTATACATGTTTCACAGTAGTTCCTGTACGCTGAATTGAAAATGATATCCATTTTTCTCCATCGTATCCAGAATTTTAACAAAACGCAAAGTAAGAGTCTTACAGATAGTTCTAAAACCCAAACAAACATACGGCTAGTATAAAACGGTTAACACGCTACGCACGTGTAATTTATGGATAGTATTTGTTTCAATCTAACATCATTTTTCTTTTCATTATTATGTATTCGTTGTTATATCAACAAAAAGCTGTGCAAATGCCCCAAACACATTCTGTTGTATTTATGGTAAATTTTTGTTGGGCCTCAAATTAGGAAATTTACTTTGGATGAACAGTTCGAAAGGACAATGAGGAAAGTTGAAAAATGAGTGTGGTTTGCCTTTAAAGATGTTATTGACAATTTTAAGGAAACAACAAGAACCAAGATTTAGAAAGTATTGTCAATAATATGCTCGTTAAATTCAAAGAGTTGAGTTGTAATATGAGCTTGAATGTTCTCTCACATATTGACTACTTCTGCAAAATGATTGGTGCTGTTAGCTAACGACAGGGGGCAAGGTTTCGTTAAGACATTAGACAGATGAAGAGGATGTATCAGGGAAGGTGAAACATCAGCATGATGGCTGATTACTGCTGGTCATTGAAACAAGATGCTCCAGATGCAACACATAAAAGAAATATCAAAACACGTTTTGACACAAAAAGACGTAGATTTCTCAAAATCAGGATGAACGTAGATGGATATCCGTTTCATATCAATGTTCTTCCCTTTTCTTCTATTTGTTTGTGTTTTTGTTAATTTTTGCTTATTGATCAAATAATAATAATTAATAATTTGATTTAAGTAAGATTTTTTTCCATTTACGTGATAGAAAAAAAAATATTATTTTGAAAATCTGGGTTGCTGAATTATAGGAAAGCTGTAATTAAAACCAAAGCAACTTTCATGAAGTTTATATTCGTAGGGTTGTGTTTTGTTTGTTTAGAATTAAGCACAAAGCTACACAATGATCTGTGCTTTGCCCACCATGGGTATCAAAACCCGATTTTAGGTGAGTCTGCAGACAAACTATTGCGCTACTGGGGGGAGGCAGACCCGTTTAATCAGCACGGAGATAAAATAGATGCTGAATAATGGTACCATACATCCTTCAGAGATTATGTTTGCATTCCAATGATTGTTATTTGAAGATACAATAGAAATAACAAGTTAAACCAGATAATTAGGAGCCAGAACTGCTTTTAGCACTCAGTATTATTTGTTTGAATTCTGAATCATGCTATTTGGTCTGTATTAAGAGAACTTGCGTGATATCTTGGTATTTGAGAAAATGTTTGATCTGTTGCAATGAACCATTCCTTGGTTCTGAAGTAGCTTCATAAAGGGGCAGCATTCAAGTTAAAGCCTGCACAATACATGCTCTTTTGAATTCTCGTTTACAGAATAAGTAAAGATGGCTTTTTGACTGACGTAATAAAAGTATTAGCGTTTCCAAACCGGACTTTACTTGTGATGAGAACAGATGTTCAGTTTCTTTGGAGTTACATTATATTATCAACGATTCATGGGTAATATCTCTAAAACTTTAGTACCAATTTTCACTTTCACTTAGTGAGAGTGAAAGCTAGTACTGAGTAATGTAAGCATACATAGTCGTTTTTGAAGAATGCTTTATTAGGCTTTATTGGAAGCTTACATGCTCGTATATCCACGACAAGAGTGTGAGTTACTGTTAGATACAGTGATAGATCAGGACAGGTGCAAAATGGGACTGAAACAGTGGTAATGATATTGCATGAAAAGGAAAAAAACTGTTTACAGGGGTTGTCTTTGTTAAGTATTATCATCATTATTTATATGGCAGGAAGTTCTCCATCAGGGTGGATCATGAATTGCTGAGGTGTCTTATGAAGTTTAAGAATCCATAAAGGATGATAACATGTTGAATCACATTATTGCAGGAGTACGGCATAATTCGGACCTAATACACCATTTCAAAGTAAAATCCATTTAAGCTATCGTGTGCTATACCGTAGGCGATTCCACTGATAATTAGATATCAAAACTCACAAATAAGCGTCTCCGTAATGATAAATCTAAAGTTCCAAAACCAGCATGGGTGCTTCTTTAATGCAGAAAAGTCGGACACAGCAAGTGCAGATTGTGAAATATATATAATCTGAGTACGTATAGTCTTTCATGCTTTAATTAGCTGTTACAAACATGTGCCATTTTTATCATTTCTTTAGATGTGGCCTTTCTACTTGTGTTACAACTAATTGTCCCCAGGGCCCTTACTTGACAAATTCCTCAGGCTTTGTATGTCACAAGGGTTGAAGAGCTTTAGGGTGTCACATGTATAGATGCTAACTACAGACTGGTTTTGCTAGCCCTATCTGAACTGTGACATTTGATTGGTGTCAGTACTGCACCCTGTGAGAAAAGAAGAGGGAAAACTGTATTTCAGGACGGCTTATATGGGAATTAACACTTTTACTAATAAAGCAGAGAACAACGTTTCGACCTTCTTAGGTCATCTTCAGGTTAACAAAGAGAGAATTTGCAACTGACCGTTACAGGGCACATGCATTACGGACGAGAGTGTAAACAGGTACAGGATTATAGGGGGCGTTGCAGTTAGATGTTAGGTTATTAATTAGTATAGGTATAAAGATGTTCCTTTATGTTGATTTTAGTTGTTGTATAAGTAGGATTTCTTTGATTTTGCGTTTGTTTATATTTGTTTCCATACTTTGTATCTGGATGTTTTCTATGGTTATGTTGTGTTTATTTGACTTGCAGTGTTCAAAAACGTGTGAAGGTGTTTTTTGTGTTCTTTGAATCTGGTTTCCATTTTTTTGCTTGTTTCTCCAATATAGAAGTCGTGACAGTTGTTGCATTGTATTTTATAAATAATGCTGGTATTATGTTTGCCAGTGTAGCTTTTACATAGTATGAACTTTAGTTTTGTACCTGGTTTTTGAATAAATTTGGTGTTTACTGGAATGTTGTGCTTTGTCATAAGTTT
Organism: Tachypleus tridentatus; assembly: GCF_004210375.1. Lineage (NCBI taxonomy): Eukaryota > Metazoa > Arthropoda > Merostomata > Xiphosura > Limulidae > Tachypleus > Tachypleus tridentatus. The sequence continues at coordinate 153,696,617 of NC_134831.1, forward strand.
TTCCAAATGTTGGTTATATTTTCGCTGTTGTCGGGAACAGCAGTGTAAGGTTTTGTAGTTTGTTGTATCTTAGGATTTATTATCGTTTGTTTGTTGTTGATCTAGGTATGTGCGTATAATTGTTTGAACGGTTTTTGGAGAAAATCTGTTGATGAAGTGTTGTCTTATTTTAATAATTTCATCGTTAATTTTATCGGGTGAGCATAATTTTGTGGCTGTGTTTAGTTGGTTTCTTAATATGTTGAGTTTTTGTTTTGTTTCATGTGCTGAGTCCCAAGGAATATATAGTCCAGTATGGGCAATTTTTCTGTGGATTTCTGTTTTAAATTGTGTATCGGTTCTTGTAATCCTTTACTTCAAGTCCTTTCCTTTACTTCTTGTCATCACGGAAGAGGGAAAATTGTACTAGACAGAGTAAACTCCAGCAAAAAACAATGTCGGGCCTCCTATTCAACGAATGACCCCAAATATCACTGGTCCTCCTTCTGAGTGTGAGTAATCAATATGCACTACTTATTATAACTTACTTCACAAAGTGAGCCGATTCATACCCACTAGTCAACACTCTAACAGTCCATTGATGATGTGCTAGTAGAGCAATGGCTAGCCCTTTTCAGAATCCCTGAAGAGATTCACACGGATTAGGGAATAAATTTCAATAGTTAGTTATTCTGTGAGTTATTCACAGTATTAGGGATTATAAAGTACACTTCACCTTATAATCTTTAATCTGATGGGAAAACAGACTGGATGCTACACAAAGTCAAACACAAGCTTGAAAAGTATTTGTTTGTTAATCCAGACCATACCAACCAGAATAAGCACTTTCTGTATGTTAACATATTATATTATGCCACTGGAGAGAAATCAACAGGACATTTTCCCAACATATCCATGTTTGTTTGGAAAACGACACTTCCTTTCATTGTGATGTATGGCTCACCATTAACTGCAGAAATTCTACAGTATTCAGAGGTCTATATGGAGTGACTGAGAACTACAATGGCACATACACATACATTTATAAGTTAGGGATCAGGAAAGACTATTGTATAGGTATGGGTATAATATGGGCCAGCAGCACAGAAGCAGCTTGGCTTTGATAGGACATGCCCATACCAATATCCTGAGAAAGCTACGTTGGTGACATATATGAGACCCAACATTCACAGGGCAGGCATTACTGCTTCGAGTGTGCTGATAAGTTGCATTATTGTGTTGCAGAAGAGTATCTTGTGCTTGATTGGACTAGAAATTGGAGCTCAGGACTGATAAGTTGGAGGAAGATGAAGCTATTATTTTGGAGTATATGAGGCCAGCTGATGATGAAGAAGAAGTTTAATAACTTTATCTGTGTGCACGATGAATCAGATGAAGAATCAGTTGAAGAGGTGAAGGAAATCTGTAGTGATTGGTCAAGATGTCATTTATATTTTCCTGATTATTATAACTGGAATTAATTGCCAAGTTAGCAGTTAGGACAGTCACCTTCTGTACTATCTGTGACTGAAATGAAGTGGCAATTTTTACTTTCCAAATACTTAAGTAGCATTTAAAGTCAATATATATAATACATTGTGCTATTTCTAATAGCTAATCAATAACTATAAAAGTTGTTTGATTAAGGTTTCAATGGTTCATTTGCGAACATTTAATAAAGACTGTTCACCTTCATCCAAGTAACAATATTTCGCTGGAACAGATTATGAGATGTTAGCGACAGACTCTCATATGTACACTTCACTCCATGCGACTCTTCTATATAAAATGCAAAGGGTGATTGAGTGGCTGTGAATATCAGTAGAGTAGGTCACATCTCATTACATCCCTCATCTTGGGCAGGAATTTCCTGGGACTAAAATTTCTGAGGATGTCTTTAAAAGCAAGAAATTACTTGATAGCTTCCAAAGTCACCATAGGCACCACTAACTGTGGCTAATGTCACCACTACCATCACACTGGTAATGGAAGCTATATGTGAGACAGTAAACACCACCATTAGCTCCAGGACGTCTATTTTGTTAACATATCTTCCCAAGGCTCACAAGCTGTAGACAGAAAAATGGAGAACTTATGTTAAGCAAATTATACTTTTAAAATACCACTGCTAAGTACTGGCAGCCAGGTGGATGGAGGCCTTGACATCGTAAAACCACAAGAAAAACTATCTGCTGAAGCAAAACAGTCGCAAAAGTAATTGGAGGAGAAGGTGCATTATCTTCACGAGTATCTGTGGTGAACTCTTTTGAGAGCCAGAGTGATTATCCATCAAACCACAATGGTACATCGTAAATCCATGGTTACTGTAGAAGATCCTGTGGGGAAATCCTTAGTCCTCCTTATTAACTGTATATACTTATTGCATTATTTTATTTGTGTATTTATTTAATCTATCATTGCAAGTAGTGTATATATATTATAACCATAAATTTTAAGCCAAAACAAAACACATTGAAATTAAACAAAATACACTGCATAAAAAAAACAAAAACATCCTGGGGTACAGGTTACAACGTGGGATTATAAAATTATCCTAGGTTTTAGAGGTAACTGCGGAAGTGGGACCGACATTGCGGTGGAGATACACCGTCTATTAGTCTTAACCTCCAATTGTGAAATTAGCGAATTGAAGGTCAAGACTGATAAACGGTGTATCCCCATGTGCTTTAGCTTAAGTGATAAGAGAGAGATAACAAAGGTTTTTTTTCACATTTTCATTCCTAACAATTCAACACACATGCTACAAACACTTGTTTGTATTGGATTTATCCTTTTATGTTTTTGTTGTTTAGTACATTTTGTGTGCAGACTCTTTCTTTGAGAATGAACTCAATCGGAGTTCAAAGAGACACAAAACCTACACGTGTATGTAAAGTTGCTTTTTATGATTAAGAGCTATCAAACTACTTACTCATGCTGTACATATATTTGACTTCCCATAAAAGGTTTATTCTTTTCTTCAAGTATTGCGTGGAGATCAACAAAACCAATTTAATGGCTTTAGACACACCAGTTTAACTTTCTCAGGACAATCCTCTATTACTGTCTATAGACTTTATAAACAGAGTAGTAAGTTTTTTTTTTATTTTTACAATCAACCATATCTATACTGATAGGCACTATAATTAGCGTAAAAGTGTTTTCATTATATGTACCTACCATATAATTTTCGAGAAGTTTGAATGGTAAAAAAAACAAAAAATAAGAAATGGAATTTAAAGGAAAACAGGATATATCCAAAGTACCACTTACTGTGGTTCCATAATAAAAAAATCATCCGCTGGGACAGCAGTAAGTCTTCGGCGTTACAACGCTAAAATCAGGGGCTCGATTCTCTTCGATAGACACAACAGATAGGTAGTAGAGGTAAACATGAGTTTGATTCTAGTATAAATACGAAAATGTATATACAAACACACTCATTCAATGCGCTATTAATTTTAATGCTGAAAATATCAGCCTATAACATTTCATTAGGATTGCTGACAGTACATTAACTTACACGTCGACTGCTTTTACAGTCACACCAAACATGCTCGCCCTTTCAGCTGTGGGGGCGTTATAATGTTACGGTCAATTCCACAATTCGTTGTTAAAAGAGTAGCCCAAGAGTTGGCAGTGGGTGTTGATGGCTAGCTTCCTTCCCTATAGTTTTACACTGCTAAATTAGGGACAGCTAGCGCAGAGAGCCCTTGTGTAGCTTTAAGCGAAATTCAAAACAAACAAACCCAATCCAAAAATGTACCTTCCAGGAAACCTGTTCCTAGTTCATTATCCCCTGACAATTCTCCCTTCATGATCTTTCACCTTCTATCCACACCCGTTGAGTCCACCTTTTGGTTAGATTAGCCTATCTTCCCTGCTTTTTTCCTTCTGAACTCTTTTCCAGTTGTCTTATCATAAGATCTGACAACTCACTTTTTCCCTTGCTTCTTGTCTTGTTGTCCATATGGAGATTTTGTATTTGACATGTGGAACATTCCCAGTATGCTTATCTCTCACTATCTCCATCATATCACAATTTTCTCTTCATCAGGATTTTGTCTATCACCTGTTACTATTATTCATACTTTGGTGCAATTCTCACTTGTAAGTTTTTATTCATACTTCTTTTCTTTCAGAGGTTTTTATCTACCTTTTCTCACATGGATTCTACTCTGTGGCAGGTGATGCCTGGCCAAGCATTCTTTAACTCTAAATCTGCACTGTGCAGCCATACTGGCTCGCACTATCTTCCATGGCTTTGAAATTTCACTGTAAAGGTGGAGTGCTTCACAAGATCACTTGTAGGTGAACAACCTTGCCGTATCTTGCCTCATAAGATGTCTGTCTCAGCCTATATCACCAATGGCCTGCAGGGGTAAAACAGAAAGGAATTTCTGTCCATTCCTCATATACCTAAAGTGAATAACTCTGTATGGTTTGCTTTTCAAAATAAAATGATCATCCACTGATTTGTCTCTAATGATGATGTTTCTCCAGACTCTCCAATGCATTGTTACCCTTCCTTCTTTGAGTGCTGTATGGGATTCCTTACTCCTTTCCAGTTCCAAGTTGCTGGGGTGATTGATTATGGAACCATCCTGCTGAACGAGTTCCACTCAGTAACCATTCAGTTATCGAGTGGGGCAATGGTGTCCTTCAGTTGCAGATGACATAATATCCTCCTATTTATGATAACCTATATAAGGAAGTGAGATTTCAGAATGAAGGTAACTTTTTCAGTTGAGAGTTCTCTCTCTACCCTCGTGTGGATGTTGGCACCTCTTGGACAGTTGGACTTAGAGTGAACCAATTAACATAAGTCTTCACACTAGTTCTGGGGTATTGGTCTTCATTTGTTTGTGTTGTGTCACAGTGGTGGTACGTGAGATTGTTTTGGTTCTGTATTTAGCTATCTCTTGTATTAATGTTTACAGAGATATTAGTGCCATTTGTATGGTTCCAGCCTGTCTCCCAGTTGAGAGAGTCGATTACATGTAATCGAAATCCTTTCGGTACCAAATATCAAGTTCCTGGATTACTAGCTCAGAGCTAATCCTTGTATTGTACCTGGGAATTTGATTCTCAATTCCAAATTCTTGGGTTTGAAGTGAAGACTATATGACCCTCATCCTACTCTCACGAGGAGATTTCAGATGCAGTTGACTTACCAAGTATGGTCTGTCATGCCATAGCCACTCTACATCCTTGTTTTACCACTTTTCATATTGTGGAATTGATTTACAATATCCTTTTTTCGTTAGATTCACTTTCCTACCACATTATTTTTCATTAGGATGTGGTCTGCTTATTTTCCACATTTATATGTTACATATTTCATATGTGGACAAAGGGTATATCTGGCTCAGAAATGGTGTGGTTCCCCTCTTCTGATTTTCAGATTTGAATCTCTCATTTTCAGGGGTATCCATTGGAAACTTTCAGAGGATACATCTGTTATTCCCTCACACTGTTCCCTCTTTCGTACTGTGGGATTCTAGCTAATCTTGTGAGAAGAGAAATGTACTATATTGGAAGTTATATTTTTTATATACTGTAGAAATGTTTCTGATAAGTACTTAACTCTGCTCACTCTTCCCACTCTCCCTCTTCACTTTTCTCCAGTGCTGAAATCTTCTGCCAAACTTCAAAGTGATAGTTTGGTAGAGTAGTGTAGAGGAAGTTATGTCATGTGAGCATCTTATGTTCCTACTGGTGAAGAGGTGATGTGCATAAGAGAGATGTAGGAATCTCACAATTTGAGCAGTAGGCTTGCAGCATGCATGAAGAAAACGTTTGCATATAGAGGGCACTACTGAATAGGAAATAACTAATGTTGTGAGAGTGGGTAAGTTCCTATTGGAAATATATTTTTAGTGTAGGAATTTTATAACATTAGTTGGGGGAGTCCAATCCCTCTTCCATCTGATCTTCCTCATCTCATCCTGTATCATTGTGCCAAGTTTGGTGACGATTAATCAAGAAACTTGAAATTTCATTTAAAAAGTTTATGCATAGAAAAAAATAACAGTGTAATTTAATACAATGCTCAAAGCACCTGCATATCATATGACATTGGAGAGGTAACAAACATGTATACAAGCACAAATACATGAGATAGGTCATGAAAAAGTAGTTTTCAGATATTATAAGAAAATTAACTGTAATTTTGTATTATACTTGATTTGTTTATTGTACGTTGTAATTTATAAAATAGTAATTATGAAGCACTAACTTATTTATACATTATTTATTTTGCTTACATTTTTTAGTTATTTAAATAATTTAATGTATAGACTATAAATTATCAATAACTTCCAGTTTTGTGTCTATTTTGAAGTAAGATAAACTGGTAATTGCTACCTTTATGCCATAGAAGAGGCCAATATCACATTTAAGATATGTTTGTTTTTTAAACACAAGAATGAATTTGAAATTTTTATTCAGAAAATTGTTCATGTAAGAAGCATTTTATAGTTTGAAGAATATATTATCTAACAAAACATTTTGTGTTTTTTTAGTTAAAATTATATATTTGCACTTTTAAGTATTTTCTAGTTGGAATGCATAAAATCTTTGGTTAAAATCAACTCCAAAAAAAAGACAGAATGGGAATATTTTATCACTTTGATGCAGTCCAGATTCTTTGAACTTTGCAATCAAAGGTATGGTGTTACTAATGTTTGAGAAATCATTTTGGTTTACTCTAAGTTTTTCGTGCCTAGAGTGTTTTCTCATTTCTCTCTGTTGGGTTTAATCTTCTGGTACAGATCTGTTGAAAACATTAATAAAAATGTACATGAAAAAACTTTTTTTATAATGCATCTTACATTACTGGACATTGTCATTCAGAATTATGTTTGTGATAGACTGCATTTGCCCATTCAAATGCATGGTCAATGTTACAAAGAAGTATAGAAAAATTGATACTCAATGGAAGCTATATTGACCCAAGAAATATTGGTTCATATTGGTTGGAAATCTCAGTTTTAAAGTCATATTGAACATGTGTTGAGAAAATGGGTTCTGATACAGTGACTCACCACCATGCACAAATTAGCTATTTTCCTCTTGTTATTCTGCCTTAACAGATACAGTGTGGATGCCATCAAATCCAGCAAAACTTCCCACAACTAAAGCAAAATATCAACTTTAAACATGGTTTGATGAGTTCCCATGGCTGCACTTCGACAATCAGACTTAAAAAGTCATATGTATTGTGCAAGGCAGCAAATAGCGTTCAGTAATAGAAGTTTGGTATACCTTTATATCCACCGGTTTTGCAACTTCAACAAACACCAATCCTCCTCTCAGCACAGATTTGCTATATCTCCAGTGACTGTCCAGCTACATGATGGAAAAAAGAAGCAGCAGGAAGAATGCAAAAGAAGTCTAGCCAAAATATTCAGAAGTTAACGTTTCTTACTGCGTCAAGGTTTAGCATTACGTGGACATACTGATACGGAGGGGAACTTCCTGCTGTTAATGAAGATCCCGAAAGAAGAAAATCCTGAGTTGACAGCCTACTTGTCAAAGAAAACCACATTGACATCACCCCAGGCTCAGAATAAAATAATGGAGATGTTCAGCCATCAAATACTGAGGAATATAGCACACGAAGTGCAGCAAAGTAAAATCTTTGCATTAATGGTTGATGGCACTCAAGATGTTACAGGTGCTGAACAGAAACAATATGTGTATGATACATAGATGAGAAACTTGACATCCATGAGACATTTTTTGGTTTGTACAGTGTTTCCAATACAACTGGTGAAACAATATCCTCCACTATACTTGATGTACTTACAAGACTCAATTTACCACTGTCAGGATTAAGAGCACATACTTATGATCGAGCCATTAACATGAGTAGTGAGTACAGTGGATGCCAGGCAAAAATAAAAGAGAAGCAACCGTCAGCTTTGTTTTTACACTGTGGAGCACACAAGGCTAATTTAATAATGCAACTTTCAGTTGAAGCTTGTGAATGTGTTCGAGATTCTATTCAGTGGGTAGATGAACTTGGTGTCTTGCTTCAGAGGTCAGGCAAATACAAGATAATCTTTGAAAATATTGTATTATCAGACAGCCACAATGGTTTAGTTAAATACATCCGCCCACTGTATCCAACACGCTGGTTGTGCCACCTATCTGCAATTACATGTGCTAATGATCACTACAGTGATATTGTTGATTCTTTGTCTGAATTAGCAAATGAAAAAGCAGATGTAGCAGTGAAAGCACGAGGTCTGCTGGACATATTTGACAAAGGAAAGACAGTTTTAGAATTGTTGATGGCTTAGCATCCATTAGCTGCATTAGAGGAACTAAACTGTGCATTCCAAGCAAAATCAGCGACAGTATCTGGCATGATTGAAGCATCTGCAATGACAGTTAAACAATTGCAGGTATTACAAACAGAGGAAAACTACAACAAGATATTTGATGAAGCTGAGAAAAAGGTATCTTCCCTAGATCTGGTGCCTATTGAACTACCATGCATTTGCAGACACCCCAGAAGGATCACAGGTGATGGCTCAGCACACCATTCTGCAACAGCTAGAGATTACTACAGAAGCCAATATTTTGAATTTGTGGACACAGTCATAGAACATCTGACCACTAGATTCAATGCAGACAACACTTGATAACATGATCACATCTGTCAAGATTGACAACTTGGTTATAAACTTCTATTCAGAAATCTCTGCACAACGGCTTGAGTTTCAGTTGCTCATGTTCAAAGGAACAACAAAAGCAGTATCTTTGAAAGGTGTGAAGGATGCTCACTGTAAGATGCATGAAACAATCCAGCAGATGTTTAGTGAATTGTTTCTTCTCATGAAAATTTTGCTCGTATGTCTAGCTGCAAATGTGAATGCAGCTTTTCTGCATGAAGACGGTTGAAGACGTGGTTAAGGTCAACTATGTCTCAGTGCCGCCTCAACCATGTGGCAATTTGTCACACTCACAAAGATGAGGTCGACAAGATAAATATAGAAGAGCTTATGATAGAATTCATAAACAGATCATCACAAAGGAGGTCTACGTTTGGGAACATGTAGACTAGAGGACTACATGAATCTTACTTCAATGAAAAGTATGAATAATTATGTGCTACTTTGTATTGATGTGTAATTTTCAAGAGTTTGCAAAGACATTTTAATTATTTTTATCAAACAACGTGAACAGTTTTTCAGTAGATATAAACTTATCAAGGGTAATTACTAATTTTATTAATATTTGAAAACGTAATTCATGTAATGAAAGTTATTAGTAACCTTGTCAAGTATAATGGCCATCTTTTATACTGTGCAGTGTGCAGGAATTAATTCATGTGGCAGTTAATTTGTGACACATTTGTCTTTATTCTATTAATATTTTGAAAACTGTTCACAACACCTCACTTATACAAACCTACATGGAAACCTTGAAGTATCGTGGCAACAAGATTATTCTGTGACTGCATGTTTACAACTTTCAGGTTCACATAATCAGAGATTACCAATTTACAAATTGAACAGTCCATATAAGTGATTGCAAAAATCATCCCCCCATCGGGTGTAAAAAACTACGCTCCTGACTACTAGTGATTGATCCTAGCTAGTGTCTTATTCCTGAACACATATACATAGAAGATAATGTTTATTTCTTGTTCATTACTTTTTCACTTGTACAAATTGAAGAGATATGGCTCATTACTCATTACTAATCAACATAAATGTTAATGTTTACTTCTGGTTAATTATTTTTTTTTCACATATAACACAGAGAATATGGTATTTAATCATAATTCCTTACTCCTTGCGTCACTTGGAAGATAATGTTTCATCATAATTTATTACATCTTATCATGTACACTTAGTGAATACTGTTTAGTTGTATATAACTTTGTGTACTAGATGATGTTTCAACCTAGTAACCCTTTCTCATGCATTTGTAGATATTCATGCTTAATTCTCTTGCATTTGCCATTAAGATGTATATATTGGAGACAATATCTTAACATAATTCATTTTTCCTTAATTTGCTGTGCTTTGATGCAGCTACTTAATGATTACTGTTTTATCACAATTTTACTGTCTGTCTATAGATAGTAATGTTTAATTCTAATACATTACTTCTTTAGTACATTCCATTACATAAACAATACTGCGTACTTTGCAGCACATATTGTAAATAATGTCTTTTTATAGTTCTTTACTCTTTCACATGTCCACATTGATTGTAATGATTATATCTGGTTAATTACTACTTCATGTGTCATTAAAAGAGACGGATTAGACATAATCACTAATACCATATAATGTTATTCAGGGTGAATGTTTAGACATTCCTACTTGTATTCCTAGCAGATAATATTTAATCTTCTTTCGTTATTTCTTTACATATAAAATATAGGCTATTTTCTCAACATAACTATATCTGGTTTCCCACTCACTAACCTTCTATTGTGTTTTTTCATTGTTCCTCCTCCCTTTGTTGCCTTGCCATACCTCTTTTTATGTTCTTTTTTTGGACGAGGAAATAATAACGTACAAAGTAATTGACGTCTATGTGCTTCCTAGGCCTATAGCACACTGACTATAGCTGAACAATAATATTCTCCTCTTGGTGCATTACTTTTATACAAATCATGAATCTCTAGAACCTTCACCAGAGTTCGTTTGACAACAATGATCTAACATACTTTTGTTAACAAATATTGTTGCTTCTCACTTTCATGAATTCTCTACAAGTTTCAAAAACAGGCGGGACTTGTGCACTGCACAGCCAAGAATATACATCACATGCAAAAAAGAAAATTATACAGAAACAAACCTGGTAATCCTAGCTAAACAGATATTAATACATGCTCATTCAAAAACAGTTTTCATGTAAATATGTAATTCAAAAGAAATTCATGTGACTCACTGGGTAAGAAAGTTCTTTTGGATACATATTTGTTAACTGTTATGTATAGTATGTTTTGGAACACATGTATATGTATTGAAGAATTATGAAATATTTAAACATGTTTGAAGAACACTGGACGAACATCTCTCTGTTTTCCTTTGTAATACATTTTTGTGTAATATTTTTGCAAGCTGAACAATGCCATCAGTAAAGTATCAGATGCTGTTAATTTACTTCATGTCATAATGTCAAATATCACCTGTAACATATTAAGTATAAAGCAAAATCATTCATAATGTTACTCAGAAATGAGATTTTTCAAAGCAATTTTATCACTTAGAAGCTGTTTAGATCTTAAAAAAAGAAAGAGCAAAAATAACAACAGCGTTTTGTCTTTTTTTCATAGTTTTACTTTCATTGTATTTATTTTAATTTAAAAATAGAATTTTTGATTCTATTGTTTGATAAAATAAAAAATATAGAGAATAATTAATTTTGTACAGTAAAATCAATTCACTTATTTTCTGGAAATTATTACTCAAATATGGAACTGCAGTTGTACTGTAATAATTAACTGTTATCTTGTTTGTGTCAAAGTATGCATTTTTTATTCCTTTTTTATATCTGATTTCTTCAAAGATTATTGTGTAGGTTTACTGTATAACAAGAGAATTGGCAGGATATCTTTTTTAAAACAATATTGAATTGAGCTAAGACTAACAAAGCTTGAATGAAGAACTAACCACACTGGGCATGATGTGTAGTATACAATGGAAACAATTTTTATTGGTCACAAAATACAGTGTATGTACTTGTTTATGGACTCTAGTCAGCCACTTTTTACTGGATTTTTTATTGTTTAGACTGGCTACATCTCTAAATATGTATTCCCATTAACCACATCACTCAAAATCCAATATGTAAATGCTTAAATATCTTGTTTCTTGCTTAAAGGAAAATGTTAGAGTTAACTATACTGACTAGTGCTTTGCTACTCACATTTGTTTGTCATTCTCATCCAAACAAAGGGGAGGCTGTAACCTTAAGGTATCACCAGACCTATCTTTGGAGGGCACTGGCTGTTGAGATTTCTGCACAATGTGTGGCATTACAGTAATCATTTTACCCATGAGCAGAACAGGTGCAACCTTAATAGAAAAACTAGGAACAAATGCAACTAGAGTAATATCAACTTAATAATTTTCATGACCATGTGTTATGTGAAAACTGCCTAGATTTGGAATAGAAAAAAATATTTTGAAAAATTATACTTTAATATGAGAAGATAAAAAACACATAGTTTACCTGTATACCACATACTTCATTCTCTGACAGTTGCCTTTTATCACATTCATATCTCGTTTGTACGTGTTCTCCCATAACAGAATCTGTAGACCAGTCATCTTTCACAGAGCGCCATCAGTTTGATGTTTACCATGTGCTTAAACAACAATTGTTTCTTGTTATTTCATACACTATATTTCTTATCTTTGTGCTGTGAGAATATTTTTTGTTCTTTCTTTGTTTTGTTAGTGTTCTTTCATGTTTAGCTTTTAAATTAATTTCTTATTTGAAGAGGACTTTTTACTCAAGGGTGTAATGCAACTTTTCAAAGTTATATGGACTTCAAGTATTCCTGAATTTTTAGTTTCAGAAATTCAGTATCCAGTGATATTTCAGTGTATTTGTGGTGATTTTTGTATTAGAAACAAACCTGTCTTTATTCTTTTAAACATTTGTTTGTTTTCTTAATTGAAAGTTTCCACATTTTAATTTTTCTTTCAATTCTCTGTTGCCAGTTTTTCTTTTGTTTGTTTTTTCTTGAAACATTAAGTACTTTATTTACACACCTTAGTTCAGGGTTCAGGTGTTTTATACAGGCTCTTATAAGTATTTTCTTTCCTTACTACAGCTTGTTGTTGAGACATTGTATGGCAAGTTTTCTAATTTATCTTGGATTCTTTGATCAAGAGCTCTTTTTATCAAAGGTTTTATTGACTTCAGTCCTTTCTTTGAGCATTGTATTCTGCCATGTTTTTGCCAATGTTCTTGATTTGTGTCATACTTTCTTATGAATATCACTCTTAAATTTTGAGTCTCTCTCTGAATCTTTTCATTATTTTTAGATTTTGGGTCTCTGTCTGAATCTTTGCATTATTTCTGGATTTTGAGTCTTTATCAAGTTGTGTGTTATTTTGGAATCAGTCCTAGATTTTGAGAATCTCTCACGTCTTGCATTATTTTGGAATTCCACTAAAGTTTTTAGTCTCTCTCTAGCCTTGTGTTGTCTTAGCACTCCTTCACTAAATACTATGGTCCTTTGTTTTTTTTATTTGCTACCTCCTCTTCTTATTTTTAGATTTTATATTTATGGAACTATTTTTTCTCTTACTTTTGGGTATTTTCAAAGTTAAATTGCCTTTTGTTAATCCTCCCACATTTCTTGCTCTCCTTTCCCACTTCAAGTGTACTTCTGTTTCTTGTAGATCTAATCTCAAAAGTGAGGTTTACATAAAGTTGTGCAGAGGGAGCTAGCAGCTCTAGTAAATTGTGTTGTATTCTTATTGGTATAGATAGGGTTGTTACATGCTCTGTGCATGTAGTAAATTGAGCAGCGTAAACTTATGGGGTAAAAAAGTTAGTACATTAGTCAAGGAAGTTTTTTCAATATGTTAAAGGGCAGTGGAAGATAAAAAAGTTATTATGTGAGAGGAGGTGAGTATTTATTGGAAATCTGTTTTCAACATGAAAAAAAAAATCTAACTTTTGTATTACAGGATTGGAAAGCTACTCTGCTTTCTTCAACATCACACTTTCCTCAAATCACTCACTGAACAGTTACTCTTCTTGAATTCATTAATTACAAACAAAATAAAACAATATCAAACTTTTATCTACTGCAAGACGTGTGTAAACTCATTGTTTTGAAATTTTGAGTCATATCATCTTGATAACTTTAAAATTGGGGTTTGTGGTAATTTAGTTTGGACTGATTCTGAATGTGAAACAAAATGTCATAAATCATATGAAAAAAATTAAAGCCTTAGCTCTCACAAATAAAAGGTTACAAACTTGATTATATGAGTATTTTCTATGTTCAAGAAAAGGGGAAAACAACTTAAAGTAGAAAACATCATACAGACACAGGACAAGTTTGTTATATCGATATTTGCTCTGCCATAACTTAATTGGAAAATTCCACAAGACTTCTAAGAACTTATGCCTTTCTATAAAGAGAGTTGAATGACGTGAAAGAACTCTTAAAAATATGCTTGTTAGATCTGAATTTAATCTTAGCAGAGCATGTAAGAAAAAAAACAATTTAGGTGCTCAGCAAAGTTTGAAAGAATTATGTAAAAAAATTTAAAATATAAAATATCCTGGAAATATTGCATAAACGTTTACACATGAAAAACACAACAAAATCTAAAGAACTCAGAATATTTAAAGGTAACACTGCTTCATGTTCTATTGCAGAACATAAAACTATGAAGTATTAACTAAAACTGGTTTTATTTCCATAGCAATTTTGAAACACATTAATTCTTTCTTAGAAGATAAATTACAAAATTTATGATACAAAATCCTATAAATCAGTGAGGGCAATAGCTTGGTTTTGTAATCTTTTAAGATAACTAACTTTTTGTGAAAGTTTCCTAACTAAATATTTGTGTATAACCTTACAAAAAAATACATCATTAATTTGCAACTGGTATATTCCAGAATTGAACATCAACAGCTAATGCGAAAGGCTTTTCAAAGTTATGTATTATCAGTACAAGGTAAGTGCACAATAAAGATTTTATTTTTCCAAAAAGAGATTGGCATGTTTTACACCACTTGAACTTTTGATATTTCTTTGGTAGGTTTGTTAATGGTACAGTGATGTTAGCAAAATTTTTACAAAACCTCCTGTGGTAACCAGCCATTCCCAAAGATCTCAAACTTTTTTTATTTGTTGGATAATTCACAATGCAATCAACTTTGGCTTGAATTGGAGAAGTTTTGTTGTGACCTACTACGTGACTCAATTAAACAACTTTGGCTTTACAAAAGTCACCTTTTGTGAAATTTACAGTGAGATTGTCTCTCTTAAGCCTCTCAAAAACGCCACGTAATATATGCAAATATTCTTCCCAGGTGTCACTGTAAATTAAAACATCAGCATAATAAATTACAACATCTGAGAGATTATTGAGAGACTGATTCATCATTTGCTGAAAAGTTGCTTGAGAATTTTAATCTCAAATGACATTGCATTGTACTGATATAATCCATCAAGAGTGACAAGAGCAAGGATTTCTTTTACCTTGTTAGTTAGAGGAACAACCTATTATCCCTTCAGTAGGTTACATTTTGGTTTTTCCAATTTTATCAATATAATTCTCCATTTATAAAAATGGATAGGAAAATGTTTTTGTTAAAGCATTTACTTTGTGAAAATCTGTACAGAATCTAACCAAATCATCCTATTTCGGAAGCAACACACAAGATGAAGAACAATCACTTTTACTGGGTTCTATAATACCATTATCCAGCATATAAGATATTTATTGTGCATTTTGTCAGCCTTGGTTGGAATCATATAATAAGGATGTTGTTTCACAGGAGAAGTGTCACCAATATCTACATCATGTTGGTTTGATTAGGAATTTCTGAAAATATACATTCATATTCAGTTAATAAACTAGTAAGTTAATTTTTGCTTGAGAAGGCAAGTGATCAAGTTTTGAATCAAGATTGGCCCGAATGTCAGAATTACTCAGATTGATGTTGCATTCACCTCTAACATTTTCAAATCTGTGGGTGTCTGAGTCCAAGAGGCTGTCATCAATAGTAGGAGAACATTCAATGGCTAAAATATTTTCAGATGCTTCTTGGATGCGATGGGGTTTCAACATGTTGATAAATGACACAGCTGTGTAGCCTTCAAATGATCAGGTGTTTGGAAAATGTAATGTGTCTCATTGACTTTCCAAATAACCTCATAGGGACCATAGTATCTAACTTTGAGTGGATGTCTCATAATAGGTAACAATACTAAGACCATGCCACCAGGATGGAATTTATGTTCCTCAGCCTTGCAGTCATAAACGTTTTTTTATTCTAGACTGAGATGACTTCACATTTTATTGAGCCAATTCACAAGTACCTAACAGACTGGACCAAAACTTGGAAACATAATCCAGTAAATGAATTTCTTTCATGTTATCCTCCAACCACTGTTCCTTCAGCAACTTCAAAAGACCATGCACTGAATGGACAAACACCAACTCGAATGGGTTAAACCCTAACAATTCCTGAACTGACTCACAAACAGCAAATAATAATAAATTAATACTTTATCCCAATCTTTCTCATTACTGAGACAGTAAGTCTGCATCATATTTTTCAAAGTAAAATGAAATCTTTCAAGAGCACCTTGAAATTTGGGATAGTATGCACTAGATTTCATCTGTTTGGCACTGAACCTGTTGAAACAACCCATGCTAACAAAAGCAAAGAAATTTTGTTAGCTGAATAGTCCACAAATACTGATTCCTGATCTAATTTTTTTATGAAGCCCAACACAGTCAATAATCACATGACTGAAAGGTTCTTCAAAAGCTAGGGCAACTTTAAAAGGAGCACTGGGAATTTTCTGGTTAGGTCTTCTGACTAGCTGACATGTATGATAACTTTTACAAAACTGAGAAACATCTTGCCACATTTTGGGCAAAAGAAATATCCCATAATTTGTGTTACATGTCTAAATAATCTCCCAAGGGGAGTTCATAGGTGACTTTCAATATTTTACAACAATATGCTTTTGGAACAACCATTTGATAAACTACAGCACAGTCTCCTGAAGCTGTCACATTTGGTAGTCTCCATTTTTCATGAGGACACCATCTTTGAAAAAGTAACCATGTAGAACTTACTCCATTTCATCTTTAGGGAGTGCATATTTAAATAATGAGGAGATCTATGGATTCTCTTTTGCTCAGTGATTAGTTTACTTCTTGCAAACGGAACTTCACCAGTTGAACCAGATTTCTCATATTTATCATTATCACTCACCAAGGAATTGTTAGTAGGATGATTATTCACAAAATCCTGGTCGGATTCAAAAAATATCTGAGACAAATATATAATGTTGTCCTCAGAAGACGTGCTTATTATCTCTTTTTGGATTAAGTTCTTATCACGAGATTGATTCAGATCACACGAGGGGAACATGGAAGTATTCTCCTTAACAACAATATCGTCCTTAGATGAAACATTGATCAGTTCATTAATCATTTTATGTTTGGAACAACTTTCCCGGAACAAATTGTTTACCAACAATAATTATACAAACTTAATTGGCAGAGTAGATCTTAATGCAGCCACAACTAGTCGCAAAATTAGGTATGATGTTATGAAGAGGAACGTTAAGAAAGCTACCCTCAACACCCTGAACAATGCCAAACTCATCAGTGGCAGAACTCGAATCTAAAGGCAGTCTGCCTTCTAAAAAGAATGACTGAGTCTGACCCAGTAATATGTATGGGTATGAAATTAGCATTGTCATTTGTCAAAGACACAGAACTATCAGATACAAAAGGTCTAAATTCTTCCCTAACTACAAAAGCATTTCTTACCAGTGGCCAAATCAACATCAGGTGATCTGGTAAAACTACATTCATATGTGGACACGAACACACTGAATGTTGCCTCCTTTTTTGTTTCAAACTCTAACAACTGGACTTAACACGATCAGGGTTTTACAAAATTGTCAGACAAACCTTGAATATATTGATGAAGCTTTATCCTGACTGTCAGAAGATTTCAAACAAGAAAAGGTGTTTTTTTTTTTTTTTAAGAATCCTCAACTTTAGTGGATGGAACAGATACACGTTTTTGCTGAGACGGCTAGAAGTTCTTTTTTTTTTATTAAAAGTGGTTTTATGTGTTAAAGTGTAATCGTCGGAAAGAGTTTCAACTTTGTTTTCATTCGAGTTTTTAGGCCAACACTTGCACAACGTTTGCACTTCTCAATTAAGCATAATTGTCTTAGTTTGTCGAAACTGTTGCCAATATGAATAGAATTACACCATCGATCAATTGTTTGTTTGAATTTCGCAAAAGCTACTCGAGGGCTATCTGTGCTAGCCGTCCCTAATTTAGCAGTGTAAGACTAGAGGGAAGGCAGCTAGTCATCATCGCCCACCGCCAACTCTTGGGCTACTCTTTTACCAACGAATAGTGGGATTGACAGTAACTTTATAACGCTCCCACGGCTGAAAGAGCGAGCATGTTTGGTGCGACGGGGATGCGAACCCGCGACCCTCAGATAACGAGTCACACGCCTTAACACGCTTGGCCATGCCAGGCCCCATTGATCAAAGTAAACCTCTTTTTCATGGACGAAACTTTTAGCGATAAGCTGCTGGTACCAACTCGTATGCTTTGAGAATAGCTGCTTTAACCTTATCATAATCCAAATACATTTTTAGAGACTGTTTTTGAATTTCGCGCAAAGGTACACGAGAGCTATATGCGCTAGCCGTCCCTAATTTAGCAGTGTAAGACTAGAGGGAAGGTAGCTAGTCATCACCACTCACCGTCAACTCTTTGGCTACTCTTAAATAATAGAATTGACCGTCACATTGTAACGTCCCCATGGCTGAAAGGGCGAGCATATTTGGTGTGACAGGGATTCGAACCCGCGACCCTCAGATTACGAGTCTACTGTCTTAACCGCTGGCCCTTTTAGAGAGAAAGCAGCATAAGATTCTTGTGCTTTACTAGCCAAGACACATTGTAACAATAATAACCATTTTTCGGTGGGTCATTCCATGGTTTGGGCAAATTACTAAAAAACAGTGGCGGCGCTGTATTGCCGCTCCCTGTGTAATGCCATTCTATCTTGAGCTTTGACGAATATTAGACAACCACGTTGATTTCAAGTTGCATCAGATCATCAGGGATTTTACTTGATAAACCAAAGGTTTTACAGGTATTTACCCATTAATTTCATTTATCTTTTATTGAAAAGTAAAACATAGCATGCACGTATAAGTGTATTGTGTATAGGTCAAAACTGTGAAGCATTTAGCTGGTATTGTGTCCTCTGTGAGATCATTTTGCATTGTGTATCAGCCATCCAAAATTGTACTAATGATTATGGCGTACACTTAATGGCCCGGCATGGCCAAGCGTGTTAAGGCGCGCGACTCGTAATTTGAGGGTCGCGGGTTCGCATCCCCGTCGCGCCAAACATGCTCGCCCTTTCAGCCGTGGGAGCGTTATAATGTGACGGTCAATCCCACTATTCGTTGGTAAAAGAGTAGCCCAAGAGTTGGCGGTGGGCGATGATGACTAGCTGCCTTCCCTCTAGTCTTACACTGCTAAATTAGGGACGGCTAGCACAGGTAGTCCTCCAGTAGCTTTGTGCGAAATTCCAAAAAAAAAAAAAAAAACATCTTTCTTAACACAAATATGAATGTTTTAATATGTAAACAACAATACAATTTGAAATATAACAATATAACAAATAATTTATATACAAGAGTTTTACAAACAATACTGAGTCTTCTATCTGGTCTAAATGAGTGAATTAATTCTATAATGGCCCACCAGTGGCACTGTAAGTCTGCGGACTTACACACTAAAAAAACCGGCTTTCGATACCAGTGGTGGGCAGAGCACAGATAGCCCATTGTGTAGCTTTGTGCTTAATTCTAAACAAACAAACAAAATTCTATAATGATACTCGGGTATATTTCACTTGACGGGTAAGCTATCTAGTTGCTTCACTGAGCACATGTAATTCTTGATGACGAGAAACCCATTTAAAATAAAAATATATCTCAGAACGGCTGGTATGGGTATTAACACTTTTACTTTTTTCTTAACCCGAAGATGACCTGGGAAGGTCAAAACGTTGTTCTCTCTTTATTAGTAAAAGTCTTAATACCCATACCAGCCGTTCTAAGATATACATTGAGCCCACGTAAGTTTTCCACCAATGAGAATATGTAATTTCCTCATACAAATAGTAACATCCTAAGTTAATTCTCTAGAGTTATATGGTTTATGACGTTCGAAATATATAAACATTCTTGGTCAAATATCTGTAGTTTTCCGATTAACAAGTGGTTATGACAGTTATAACTTTCGACGTTTATCGTAAATTAACTGTAGCAAACCAAAAACAATATTAAACTATCTTTTGGCATGTTGCTATTTATAAACTTTTAAGGTGAGGTTCTCGAAAGTTCAGTTGTCAATAATGCTTTACTTGCAAACGTAGTACGTTGTTAGTTCTTACACTCGAAAATATTCTACAAATTTAGAGAACAGACGGGATCTTTGCAACACACATTTAACAATGTAAATTACATGCATTTCTAGATATATATTAAACCGAAATAAACACAGATATTAAAATAAATATATAATATTCCGCTAGATGTGTAACATACATTAATTTTGTAATTTTTTTTCGTAATACATTACTATATCATTAGGTTTAGTATAATTTTGTTATAGAAAAGGAACTAAACTGTGATGAAAACTTTGTAAAGTTACTTGTTACATGTTTGTGACTTAAGTTATGCCACACTGAGCTGCCTGTAGTGTTTGAAGAGCATAAAAAAACTACAAGTATGCTTGTATTGATTACCCCAGAATGCCATTTAGCACATTTAAAAAAAATAAATTTTAAGAATTTCTTCACAAAAGTAACATCCTAGATTTGTTTGACAAGAAAGATCACTCTATACATTACACCTCAAAGAAATGTACTTAATTTGCTGAAAAAAAAATCAATGGTTGTTTTGTGCAAGGGACTGATTTATATACTGGTAAATATGTTAATTTACTCTGTAAGTTTTCACTGGCTGTGAATCAGTTTTTCCAGTGGTACAAAATCTGTTGTAAGGGTGGAGATAGATTCTATTGAAAATTGCTTTGAATTATTGATGTTATTAACGTTAGCTTTTATATTTTTAAAGAGCACATTTATGACATAAAACATAGAGAAACTGCTACAATTTCCATACATTATTCAGTTCTCGACATAACTTGTGTATTTCCAAAGTTTCTTTAGTTCTTTCTTTTTTTTTTAAACATTTCCTAGAATGCTGAAATTACGGATGCGAAACGCAGTTTTTTTTTTAAATTACGTCAAAGAATAGCCAATTGGATAATGGAACATTTTGCACCTGCTCTTTAATCCTCGAGCACAAACAAAAAATTGTAGAGCCAACTTAATCAAATTTACGTCTTAGACCTGTATATTTATTTGTATCGCACATAACTATACTTTACATCTTAGACATGTACATTTATAAATGAAATAATAGTTTATTTTGAATTTCGCACAAAGCTACACGAGGGCTATCTGTGCTAGCCGTCCCTAATTTAGCAGTGTAAGACTAGGGAAAGGCAACTAGTCATCACCACCCACCGCCAACTCTTGGGCTACTCTTTTACCAACGAAAAGTGGGATTGACCGTCATATTATAATGCCCTCACGGCTGAAAGGACGAGCATGTTTGGTGCGACGGGGATTCGAACCTGCGACTCTCAGATTACGAGTCGACCGTAACCAACAGGGTCGTGTCAGTCCCATTAAATACGAAATGTAGATAGTGAAAGACAGGAGTTTTTTACCACTTTTCTTGGACGGTTAGTGTTAATGGCGATGTTTAAGAATGATTAGATTAAGTCAGATAGTTAATTAACAACCCGGGAGAATTCACACCAAATTTACTATCAAAGTTTGTTTCAAATGTGGCAAAAGTATTTGAAATATTCTGCCGATAGCTAAACAATTTAGCAATCTCAAGAAACCGAAACCATGAAGTTGAAATGAAATCGGCATTGAAAAAATAATAATAACTACCAATCAGTGACTAAAAGAAAGTTATGGTACAATATAGTTCCTGCATCTGTAAAACATTTGCTATAGCTGATCATTTTTGTACAGCACAGGACAGTAACTTTAATATAATTACATGATTTTGAACATTGCACACAACTAGATATTTAGTAAAATCAAAGTTTTCATGATAAAGATCAATGAACAACAAGGTAATCGATTAAACCCTAGAAACTATCAATATATGGAACAACATTGTACAGAAGTTAACAAAAACAAATTCACACTAGAGCTATGTGCGCTAGCTGTCCCTAATTTAGCAGTGTAAGACTAGAGGGAAGGCAGCTAGTCATCACCACCCACCGCCAACTCTTGGGCTACTGTTTCACCCAGGAATAGTGGGATTGACCGAAACTTACAACGTCCACATGGCTGAAAGGGCGAGCATGACAGGTATTCGAACCCGCGACCCTAGGATTAGGAGTCGAGTACCTTAACCACCTGGCCATGACGAGTCTTTTCACAAATAGCAAAAATATAATAAAGTAGTTCTCCTCTCATTAAAAATGCACTTATGTTTGAGGAGTTTTTTTTTCTCCTAAGAGTATTTTGGTGAAACAGTCAAATCTTTATAACAATACTTTTTCCACTCCTCCATCAGACATAAGTGCTTTTCATGATCCTATAAAACACAACACTTTGATACTCTCTAGCATATTCATATAATTTCTAATGTCCATGTATTTATCCTAAAAATACATTTCGTTCCACTGTATTAAATTATTAATTTGATACATGCGTTTTCTTTTTGCTAACTATTTATTGTATTATGTTACAAAATGAGACAGAATTATCGACAGTGGCTGCACCCAGATAGAAGAAAATGCCTCTCCTTGCATGATATGACACTCGTTTTTCTATTTTGTGCATTTTTATCATGTGTATATAAATATTAATGAGAAAAAAAGATATTAGTAATGGTTGTATTATATAATGCAATTCTAAAATGTTAAGACTTGTCTTTCTTCGCGACATTGTGATACTACAAAACATTTCGCATCTTATTTCACACTGGTGCCAGACTGATATCATTCACTTCATTATGCCATACGAATACAGAAAATGCAAAGAAACTTTCTTAATACTCCAAAGCAAAGTCTTGCAAAAATTTCAGACTTGGTTTCTTTATACTGTAAAGAACATTTGAATACCACCTCTTTGTTACCTAATCTACATTCTGCCTTCAGCTCCAGGGGGCATAACTGAGAACAGGTGGGTTGGCGATGGTGACAAGAATTACTGGACTAGTGTCCATTTAGAGTTTGTAATAATAGCCATTTTTAAATTCACCTTAAGCAGTTTCAATTGTTAAATTCATGGCTATGAAGTGTAGCAGCTATATCATGCTCTTCCATTTTTCTATGTTTTTTTTTTGTAATAATTTATTACGCGTTCTTTTACGCCTTAGTCAGTTGCGGTGCTACGGGGGGGGGAGGCAAGGGAAATTTCCTCAACCAAATTTTGTAAAAATCTATCTCAAGGTCATCTTCAGGTTAACAAAGCTAAGAAGGTCGAAAGGTTGTTCTTTACTTTATTGTAATACCAGGCGTCTTGAGATATATTTTTACTTCAAATGACTTCTCGTCATCACCAACCAACCAAATGTTGTGTTTGTTTTCTCAAATTTAATCCTACGTACATTGAGCAAATGTAATGTGTACAACAAGAAAACACGTTCACATGTGCGCTACAATTTTACGGGATGTATTTTTCCTTGTATGCTAGAAAACAACCGGATATATCCTAAAATAATAGGTATTACCTTTAACCCTACTTTTTTATACTAATAGTTCTACTATGCTAAGTAACCACTTATTTAATTAAATGATATTATAAAGAAAATAATTCATCAAACCATTTTTAAAGGGAATGGTTAAAAACCTTCTGAACCTTTCCAAGATCTGTGAGTACTTCAAAACGCACTGCAAATTACTTACTGAAATCACTAGAATTAGTACATTTTTGGTCAAATTTTCATTTGTCATTTCCTGACCTGGTCCTAAAATTTAATATTACGTTCTTTAGCCTCTTTCCAAATCCCCAAACTACGGTTAAAAAGTCTTATTTTAACTGCCAATCCTATTTACGAATTTTTCCGATAAGTCAATGGTAAGTTTGGAGACTGATAACACTAAAATTTGGAATTCTGTTTCTATTTCTATTTCTACGGTAAATTAAAGGCAAAATGCCTACCGTGTAGCCTTGTGGTAAAAACAAACAAATCATTCATGACACCAAGATATAATATATTAGGCTTTTATATGGGCAAAATCTGGACAGTTGATTTCAAACGAAAATATTTGCAAAGACCATTACTTTCAAGAATGCCAAATAATCCATCTCGGGACATTAGACCTATTATTCAGGTAGGGAAACTTGTGTTTCCATTATTTCTTTTTTTCCCCCCTGTACAAGTATGTCACGCTAAGCGTCGTGAACAGAAAAAGTTAACGGCTTACAGGTACTACATATCTGCATTGTGGCTGACCATTAGCGGCACAGGTCACAGTTGGGTACATCCTGTTTACATACAACATCCAAGTAAAGGTAGCTTGTACTAAAACTATCAAAAATATATAGTCATAGTAACTTACTACAATGCGTTACTTTAACTTCAAGGTTATTAATAAAGATCCGGAACTTCTAAAATAAAGTTAATAAAATCACTCGTCTTTATGCTTTAAGGTATTTTGGTAAAATATTTTTTTTTGTCAATTTAAAACCCAGTTAGTGACTTTCACTTCGTTCAAAGATAAAAAAAAAGGTTATTAAAGCCGGGTTTGTTTTGTTTTTTTCGCGATATTCGGATTAATTACATTATGAGGGCGTGATTTATCATATTCCTGCTGAAAATATGTTAGGTGATCTAAATTTATTTTACTATTTTGTGCTCTTTTAATGATAACAGCATGAAAATTCTAGCTTAAAGGGCGTTGTCTACGGTCCCTTTTAATCGTTTTAAGAAAGAAATGTATCCATGTGATACTCCACGTAGGCGTACAGCAGTCCACACCCTGTACAAAACGAACTCCTAAGCGTTTGGTGCTATTATTACATGTCGTAGTCAGTGCCTTGATGTATACAACGATTTGCTTATTTACATTCTGAAACTAATTTGTTAATTTGTTGTTTTTTTCTAACTAATTGTGATGTATGAAGTTATAACAGTAATTCGATAAATAATTATTATTAACTACTAATTTATCTTTAAATTTTGAGTGATTATTAAGACACAAATGCAGTTTACTTAAACTGTACAACTCTGTCATTTAATTTTGGTTGAGTTCTTTTGATCAATATAGGAATAACTACTTAGGAAAATTTAAAAAAAAGATATTATTTTAGATCATTTTGATAACGTCATATTTGTTTTGTCTTATTATGTTTCAAGAGTACTACAAAAATGATTATCTGTGCGTGGTTTCAAATTTATACTTCTACCTCAAAGGATTAAGTACTGTATTGTAAACAGGTTGTTTCAACAATTATAGAAAAAAAAATGTTTGTTTAAAGTTAAGCCTAACACTACAAACTGGGCTATCTGTGCTCTGCCCATCCCGAGTATCGAAAACAAGTTTCTGGTATTGTAAGGCCGCTGACTTACCACTGTGCCACTAGGAAGCAACAAAATTTGCCCAGACAGCAAAAATTCTGGTAAGTTGCAATGCCTTAACATCTTTTAATAATTATAACTTCAGAAGCAAGTTTACAAATATAAGGAAATAACGATTTCAGGCTATAAACAGTTTAAGTAGTAATTAAAATATGGCAATTATAAAGCCCAAAAGGAAGAAGTTTTAAAATAAATTTAACAAAACTTTAAATAATAAAATAAATTACGCATAGATATAACTAAAACAAAAAAATTAGAAAGATATTTATTAAAATTAGAAAATAAAATATATTGCCAGAAATATATTATAAACTAAAACCACTATGCTCTCTTTCTGGCATTATATATGTAATTCCTAAAGTCTACAAACATGAATGTTGGGGGGCCTGGCATGACCTAGCGCGTAAGGCGTGCGACTCGTAATCCGAGGGTCGCGGGTTCGCGCCCGCGTCGCGCCAAACATGCTCGCCCTCCCAGCCGTGGGGGCGTTATAATGTTACGGTCAATCCCACTTTTCGTTGGTAAAAGAGTAGCCCAAGAGTTGGCGGTGGGTGGTGATGACTAGCTGCCTTCCCTCTAGTCTTACACTGCTAAATTAGGGACGGCTAGCACAGATAGCCCTCGAGTAGCTTTGTGCGAAATTCAAAAACAAACAAACAAACAAATGAATGTTGGGTCTGGTCATCACCCCCTACCTAGTTCCCGTGTTTCCGTGAAAAACGTTGGTTTAATGAATATCCTTTTCAGTTTAAATCTATATATTACAGATTATATGCAGATGAATTCTGTATTATCTCTAATTATGGAGAACCGTTAGTAGTCATTCTGATATTAAGTTCACAGTTTTAATATCAACGTAACCATCAGCTTTCATTCTCAGACATCTTTATTCACGATGAATGTGTTGTATTTGAATATGAAACTTTTCATAAAAAAGGCTTTTTGGTCTATATTTTATTTCTGATAGTTTCATACTAGTCGCTTTGAAGATTCTGTTTGTGTTTTTCTTATAGCAAAGACACACCGGGCTATATGTTGAGTCTACCGAGAGGAATCGAACCCCTGATTTTAGCGTTGTAAATCCGTAAACTTACTGCTGTACCAGCGGGGGCCTGCTTTAAAGAAAAAAAATACGGTTGAAATACTGGTTCACTGAGTATATTAATTAACAAGCAAATATGAATTCTTCCATAAATAAAAACTAGAAAATAGCAAATATTTGTCATTAAAATATACTTTTCCAATTGGCATTGTAAATCATGTTATGTATGATTATTTTGGTAACATAAGGATTCCTTTACTGTTAAAATGGGATGCTGCTTAACGAATGGCTATTTAACATTACTTGATATAGGTAAATATACTGTATTATTAGAAATCAGTTGCATAAGTTATGTCATCATTATTATAAATATTGGCATGACCAGGTGGGTTAAGGCGTGCGACTAGTAATCTGATGGTCGCGGGTTCGCATCCCCGTCGAACCAAACATGCTTGCGTTTTCAACGGTGGGGGGCGTTATAATGTTATGGTCAATCCCACTATTCGTTGGTAAAAGAGTAGCCCAAGAGTTGGCGGTGGGTGGTGATGACTAGCTGCCTTCCCTGTAGTCTTACACTGCTAAATTAGGGACGATTAGCGCAGATAGCCCTCGAGTAGCTTTGCGCGAAATTCAGAATCAAACAAACAGTTATCATTATATTGAATTGAAGTAGGTCTTTAAGTTGGAATGCAAATTATATTTTTTTTCAGGTTTAAGAAATAATACCGATATATATATATACAATTTTGAAATGTTCTTTAGGTAATGGTGAGGAAAGGCAGCTAGTCATCACCACCTACTGCCAACTCTTGGGCTACTCTTTTACCAACGAATAGTGGGATTAATCGTCACTTTATAACGTCCCTACAACTGAGAGGGCGAGCATGTTTGGTGCGACAGGGATTCGAGTCAGCGACCCTCGGGTTAGAGTCGAGTGTCCTAACCCACGTGGCCATGCCGGGCATTGCATGAAAGAATAAACAGACTTA
Source organism: Tachypleus tridentatus (assembly GCF_004210375.1). Lineage (NCBI taxonomy): Eukaryota > Metazoa > Arthropoda > Merostomata > Xiphosura > Limulidae > Tachypleus > Tachypleus tridentatus. The sequence goes on from NC_134831.1 coordinate 153,724,048, forward strand.
AAATTACATTTTCCAGCATTGAGAAGTATGTGCTGAATGAGCCTATAAATAGAAGACAATTTGAAGATCCTGCTTAGGTTAGTAATAAGTAGGAACTACGTATAAAAGAAAGGCTTTTCCTTAATAGTCTTCAACCGAGGTTAAATTAATATAGTATCGAAGTTTATTTATTACTAATTGTAAATGTAATTCTACGGAGTTTGAGAAAATATAATATTTCCGGTCAGAACTTTTGACCGTCTGTAAATTGTGATTTTTTAAAATTTTGTCACAATGTGTTTATCCTTCAAATTAATTGGGAACATATATTTAGTTAATTTCTTTAATATTTCAATTATTATGTTTATATTTGTTTTTTAAGTGCACGTTGAAGTTTTCTATGTTGAAAATTTTAAATATGATAAATCACCCATTCTATTTTCTATTTTGGTTCGAAGTCTATTTGTGGACTAACTTGCTGAAGAAATGATTCTTTTAATACATGTAAATGAGATAAACGACATTTATGTTACATCCATACATTAGATTAACGTTGTTTAATAAAATCTCAGTGTTATTTTCACGATGTTTTTTTTTAGATTTTTCCGTGGCCCAGCATGGTCAGGTGGTTAAAGCACTCGACTCGTGATTCGCGAGTTCGAATTCCTGTCACACCAAACATGCTCGCCCTTTCATCCTTGGGGCGTTGTAATGTCACGAACAATCCCACTATTCGTTGGTAAAAGAGTAGCCCAAGAGTTGGCGGTGGGTGGTGATAACTAGCTGCCGTCCCTCTAGTTGTACACTGCTAAATTAGGGATGGCTAGCGCAGATGGACCTCGTGTAGCTTTCCGCAAAATTAAAAAAAAACAGATTTTTTTTCCAATGTCAGATAACTCAATACAACCTATTATTATTTGAATTTGAATTTCTACCTGACATACGAAGTGTTAGTTCACTGTGTTTCTCAACCAGCAAGGCAAAATTGTTTCTTAATGCTCAAACATAATTGTCAAAAAAGTAACTGGCTTATATCAACAACGTTTAGTAATTTCGTATTGTTCGGTCTTATTGTTTTTGTAACAAACTCAATGATCATAGTGGTACTAGCTTAGACTAGAACATTTCAAGTGGTTAATTTTTCCCTTCAAATTATGCTTGTTGTATTTTATTATCGTATAGATCGTTGCTGTAAGTTAGATTTTACATAACAATAAAAACATTTTCCAAACTTCCAGCAATAGAAGAAACGACCTAACTGTTTCTCCATTCATCGGTATAATATGCAGTCTTATGGTTTACGTCAATGTATTCAGAGATGTCCGCAGCGTTTTTTTCACCTTGACCTTCACAATAAAGATACTTCCCAAACAAATAGCTCGTTTGTTGGTTCTTATTGTCCGTTAAAGAATCACACAAACAACAACAACTTGAAGCTGGTGTACACATTGTCTATGACCCGAAGACTTTTTGCCCCATGTTATATGTGAATGGGACATCATGTTGTTATTTCTCGTGTAGTTTCAGATGAAACTTTAGTGATAGGCTTGCTCTACAAGGATGACTACAAACATGGTTAAGCTGATTAATTTGTCATAAAACATATAACGAAAACATTAATAATCCTTTTGTTTTATTTGAAGATTTTCTCTTTTCTTTTTTTATAAAATTTTAGATTACTAAAATGAAATTAACTGTCATAAAAAAATAGCGAACATCAGTTAGCATACAATATTTGTATATTTTCTATTGACTCTGTTTATTGATCATTCTTCATTAATGATACGGGAGTCAATGACCTCAACTTGAGAATCAATTTGTGTTACTGTCTTGCGATACTTGAACACAGTGAAAACAATAACTTTTATTTTGCAATATATAACAACACAGAACACTGATTATAACGATAAAATTAGATTCCTCTCACAAAGGTATTGGAAAATTTTCGGAGAATGTGTGTTAAATACTGTAATTTTCACTGTCGTTGGAACAATAAATACCATTGTCTGTGTTTTCAGTATAATCATACATTTTTACGTTCTGTGATACTGCAACAAAAGTTATGGTCTACAAGAAGAGACATATCTGTCCTTTTACATTTGAGTGTTTTTCTTATAGCAAAGTCACATCGGGCTATCTGCTGCGTCTACCGAGAGGAATCGAACCCCATCATTTTAGAGTTGTAAATATTTAGACTTACCACTGTCCCAGCGGGGAATTCTTTTATATGAAATCAGTTTATAAAGTGTGCTTATATAAATTCACGTAAGAAACACGTCAGGCATTTACCAACGTGATTAGATTTATTTAAGAAACCATTTTTCAAACGTGTACCACCTGTCTAGATCATGCTTATTACAGATAATTTACTAAGTTACAATCGCAAAACTTATTTTCATTTTTCAATCTGTGTTAAATGTACGATGATTTTCTTGAATTACAGGAATGTCTGAATATATAACAATAATATTGATCATCATTTTTAAACATATCTCTTTACTGACCCTCTACTGTAGTTTTCCAATGAGAAGACGCATAGAAGCGTCTGAACTGTATACACTTTGCGATGCACGTTATTATCAACGAAATCTTTTCCCTAGAACAAGAGCTCATTTCATTAGGTTGGTTAGAAATGCATTAAATTATTGGTTAAAATACTACATCAATCATCAGTGTTTCATCATTTATTAGGGCATTTAACTTTAACTGTTGTATTTTCATTGTAAAACACACGTAAGTAAAATTAATCGAACTTCAAAGCATCTGCTTAGCATAACGTTAGTTTGGAAAATAATTTTCAGCGTGAGATTCTGTTAAACAAACCTTTGAAACTGAAATGAGTGTGAGGCGTCATATATTTTCGCTTCTAATATACATATGTATTTATGTTTTGGGACGTTTTTGAGAAAGTAAAATGTGGTTAATTTTCTCTATACACTGTACCAGGCAAGATTTACTACAGAACTTCAAAACAGCATGTACTGCTTGTACCGAAATAGACATGTCATCGATCGGGGATTTGATGTCAAGTCTACGTGGAAACACTTTTTATATAGCATGATATTTTTGAATGTATATTTCATCATTAAAAATTCAAGTGCAGTTATAAATATTTCGAAAACTTTCTAAAGGTATATAACATTTTAGCAGTTAAAAAAAATCTTGATAATTATTGACAGGCATGTTTAGTTTTTCAACACACACACACACATATATATATATATTACAATGTTAATTAGTTTTAATGAATAATTATAACTTACCTTAATTTAGAAGCCACTTTTTTTTTTTTATATAATCTATGCCTAATGTACACGCGCACACGAGCGCACAGAGATTATATAACCGATTTTTAATCAGAAGTTAAAATACGTTATTTCAGAATATATATCAACGATACAATATTCTCTTCTAGGTTAAGCATTTTGTGAAATGATGTTGTTTTTTATTATATTGTGATATGATTATTTCAGCTTAAGCAAAGATTAGAAATCAAGTTTTAAGAAGTGGTAAAAGAGTTAAGCCACAAAAATCAAGTGTATAACCAGTCACTTCTGATCAAAGTAAACTACCTACGTATACCAGATACAAAAAAAAAAAAGTCAGTAAATAATTTACTTGATTTACTTAAACCACAGAATGTCATATAAACAACAAATAATAATTACTGGGTTGCATTGATTCTGCAGCAAAGTACCTTTACATTATCGATTTTTAGGTGTAATGTGTAAAAGTGGAATCGTACTGTTGTGATGGTTTCTATCAATAGGTAGATTCGTTTTTGATAATTCAGTAAAAACGAAGTTGATTCCACAAAAAATAAAGCGTTTTACTTCTTCAATTAGAAATTTCATACAGTTTCACGAACTAACGATACTCATGTGATTGACATAACTCATAAATAAAAGTTAAGAGCCACTAAATTGTTAAATTTCTTCTCGTATCTTATGACACAACTCAAAACTACATTACTAACACGTTGACAAATTTACTAACTAATCACTTAGCTAAATGACTCACTCACTAATTAACCACGCAATATCACTTTATTGGTTTTATATAATACTTCACTCAAATCTAACGAGTAGTGGAGACGCGACATCACATTTGTATCTCAGAACGGCTGGTATAGGTATCAACCCTTTTATTGATAAGAAGAGAACAACGTTTCGACCTTCCTAGGTTATCTTCAGGTTAAGAAAAAAGAACGACATCACATTTATACATTCAGAAAATTCCTACGCGTCAGCGTCAGCATTACGTAGTGCCAAAATTATTTCTAAACGTAATATATATTACGATTTTTAAATCCTAGCCCACTACAGTACAATAACTTTCCAATCAAAACAAAGTAAGCTTAGTTCAGTGTAGTCTTACAGTGCTAAATTAGGGACGACTATCGCGGATAGCCCTCGTGTAGCTTTGCGCGAAATTCAAAACAAACAAACCAACGTATGGAATTGCACCACGTATTTTAGCGGGAGCAATTCGTAAGCTAATTACTGTCCGAACAGAAGACGAAGGGTAATATTTCTGTTAGTTTTTGTTTATTATAAGGTTAAGAATTCTTAATTATTAATACAGATTTTTGAAGAGAGTTTATATCCCGGAAAGTGTATTGAATATGAATTCTTTTATATTTAATTTACAAAAGATAATAAATAATTTGTAGTTGCAAAATTTATATATTTTGTTTTGTCAAATCATTACAGGTTTTGTAAGGTATTTATGTTTTAAAACTTCTACTAAATCTTACATAATATTTGATAAACCTATTTTGGGACAGTTATAAAACATTCATAGTTTGTTTAAAGTTATGATTAAAGTAGGAAACATTGATAAATTATAATATGCATATCGTGATATTGTCGTTTTACTGAAACCCGGTTATATCACACTGCACCCATTGTTTAAAACTAAATTATAATTAATTTTGAGAATATTGTTGTTTGTTTATTTTTGGAATTTCACACAAAGCTACTCGAGGGCTATCTGTGCTAGCCGTCCCTAATTTAGCAGTGTAAGACTAGAGGGAAGGCAGCTAGTCATCCCCACCCACCGCCAACTCTTGGGCTACTCTTTTGCCAACGAATAGTGGGATTGACCGTCACATTATAACGCCCCCACGGCTGGGAGGGAGAGCATGTTTGGCGCGACGGGGATGGGAACCCGCGACCCTCAGATTACGAGTCGTACGCCTTAACGCGCTTGGCCATGCCAGGCCCTTTAAGAATAAAATGCTATAATAACAAAATTTCGTGAATTATAATATATGATTATTTAGCTAATTAGATTAGTTAAAATAATGAATATTTTTGCAGTAAAAATATTTTTCTTGATTTTTCAATATCTTGCTTTATACCTTAAAGACTATATTTTGTTAAGTGACACTTACTTTCTAAACGTCAATAATTAATTCTACCAACAGTTTAAATACATTCTCAAACAAACAATCTGTGTCTGTAACTACTGGCTGTTATACGTTCAAGGATTTTCTGACGTTCGTTGTTATGGTGTTGTAGAACCCGTGAAGAAAGTATTTTCGTACAGAAATATTTGTAATACGAAACATTAGGTTCAAAGTCATATACAGTTTGTCTAAGATGTCTTTAGCACAAACAACGGCAAAATAAGTACGTATTTCGAAAATATTTGAGATAAAAAACACTAAATTATTTCAACACTCTTATTTTAGGAATGCTCTGACGCCATTTTTATAATTCGTCAGTCTAATTACTAGATGAAATGGTTTGGTTTGCATTTCGCGAAAAACTACTCGAGGGTTATCTGCGCTATCCGTCCCTAATTTTGCACTGTAAGACTAGAGGGAAGACTGCTAGTCATCACCACTCACTTTCAACTATTGGGCTACTTTTTTACCAACGCATAGTGGGACTGACTGTTACATTATAACGTCCTCATGGCTGAAAGGATGAGCATGTTTGTGTGACGGGGACTCGAACCCACGACCCTCGTACTAATAGTCGTGTGCCTTAACTACCTGGCCATGCCGGGCCTACTACATGAAACTTGACACACAAATGTTGAGAAACTGAAATACGACAATTCAAGTTTAATTGTGCTTTTCTTTTCATTTTTAATTTACCTGTTTGACGTAAATTTATAACGACAAAATTGTTTGAAAATTAAAAATTACTGATTGTTCATATATAACGCAAAATGAGATACTTTTCTGATAGAGTGTGTGTATTTTTTATTGTAAAAGCATATGAGGCTATTTACTGCTTTTGCTGAGGGAAATCGAACCTCTGATTGTATTAACGTAAGTCTGAAGATTTACTACTGTTCCAGAGAAGGATTTCTGATAAAGAATTATGAACCATTCCCTTCATTAAAACATTCAATAATACTCTTTCATATTCAAGGAAAAGTTGTAGGATTGAACTGTATTTATTCAAAAGAAAAATGAACACAAAATGTGGCGTTAAAGAAAACATTTCGAAATATGTTGACAAGACTTGATGGGTTTTTAATTTCTTGATATATCTTAGCATGTTAATTGTTAGTTCATCGTATATTGTTTTTTTTTTACACATCTCTTTTGCATCATAAAAGAAACAATGAATATTGTGAATTTCAATTTCTGAAGGAAAAAGAAAAAGCGGTAGCTTTGAAATATATTACTAAAGTCTATGGAAGGGAGTATATTAATACGCTATGTGTGTGTTTTCTTATAACAAAGCTACATTGGCCTATCTGCTGAGTATTAATATGGTACTTAGAGCAAGAGCACTGAGTCACGTGTTTTTCTTTAAACGTCACTAAACCATCCAATCACGAATCATCGTTGTCTAGCAGCGACGTAAGTGCTCATTCTTCTCGTATTTAAGTCGTGTGACGAAAGAGAAGGTATTGGAGTTTGGTTAGATGTGTAAAGATGATTGGTACTAGTGTTTTAAATGTTGCATGTGAATTTCACTTGAATTACAGGTGTCCATGAAATAGTTGTATGACAGTTTTATTTTGGTTTTAATATCTGATAACTCATGGTAGAAGTACAGTTTTAGTAAATCCGGTAATGTCTAGTACTAGCTTCAGAAGAAAATTAACATTTATTTCACTGTTTTCGATTCTGAATCTATTTACAAACGCAGTTCTTGCAGAAAATGCAAGGGTTAACACTGAAAGCGTTTTTGTAGGAAGCCCACGACATGGGGACCACCTCTCAAAAACCAACCCAACAGTTTCGCCGGTGGTTCGCACTAGTTCGTTGGGAATTTCTAAGATACATGGAGGAAAAAATGCTGTCGAGGAAAGCCACAAAACGCATGAAAGACATCGCTATCACGTGGCTACAGTTGACTTTCCACACGTTTCTGTTCCGTATATTATTAGCGTATGGATCTTAATAGCTGGGTTAGCGAAAATTGGTGAGTTATGACTGTATTTTATTTTTGTTGATGACGCCCCCCAGAAAAAAATGCATGCAATAAGACGGCCTTCAATTTTGATTTGTTTTTTTTTTTGTGCATGTGCGTGCGTCACTACAATTAAAATGAATTTTATGTTCTTATTTAATACTATAAACAGTTGAAAAGAAACAAAATCATGATGTGACGTAAATTAACCAACCACTTACATATTACTTAGTTTCACCACTGACTTTTTCTTGTGTCTTAAAACGAAATCGTTTTCTGTTTTCTTTGAAAGTTTCGACTTTTCATGTAGGGCTGAAGACTTGACACCTTCATCGTTATAAGTATTTTCTTCCATTAAAATTTGCACCCCTCCATTAATTGTTAATTCAAATAACCAACACATGAAAGTTTTAAGAATTGAACATTTATAGAGTTTATAGTTATTAAAAAATAATTTGTATCTAAAGTATGTATCCAGTTATAAAATTTATCATCTTCTATTATAGCATTGTAGTTACGCCCACGTTCTATATCACGTAAACAAGACGTGGTGAAACATATTGTAGAAAGTGTTGAAATCAGTTGTTGCAGTTTAGAAATGAAATTGCTTAATTTTAACTAAAACGTCAAGTGTTGGGGATTTTGCTTCCGAGTCTTTGACTGTTTCAAGTAATGCAACATCTCTAAGACCACTGGAAGCTTCTATAACAATGACTCGAGTCAATAGTCAATTAATGTTTTCAACTGCCCACTGCTAGCGAGGTGTTTTTGGTGCTACCTTGTTCTTTTTTTCTCTCATTATTATTAATTAAAGTTATGAAAACTGTATCATCTTTGTTTCTGTAAACTTTTGTGGTGTTTACGTTTTTGTTTTAAACGAAAATATTCGGGTCTCCGCCTCAGTCAAGGGAAATTTCGGTGTGTCAGTATGATACCGATAATGATTTTCTGTTTCTCCAAGGAACCAGCTGGTGATTCGCGTCACTGCCAAATAAAATTGTGTTTTAGGATTATTCGGTAAAATATGCAAATTTTACCCAAATTTATCTGCATCATCAGGAAGGATTCAAAAAATGTGGCTAGCAGTGAAGGATCACGTGAGAGTGTGTAACCAGTTGTAATGTACAACTACACGACTCGGCAAATATAACAATTAAATTTACTTGTAAATAAAATGTAAAATTTAGATAAAACCTTTTAGCGTATAGTTACGTTACTTAATGTTACAGGCAGTCAGGGCTTCTCTTGTTTGGTGTGATTTCACGGAATACATTCTCATTAAATTTCATTAGCTAGCTCGTACATACACTGTTTGGCGTGATTACACGTCGAATTTGTTTTGTGTATTTCTAATTCAGAAGTATACATAAGCACTGTATTAAAGAAGAAAGATTAAATTCACTGAAGTCAGTTATCCGAAAATTCGAGTACAACTCCACAACTGTGAGCATATTAAACATGGCTTTATGCTTGATAAGAGAAATATTGAACCTTCATTTAATGTGCTAAAACCTATTATTTTCCTGTACGTAATAATAAGATATATATGTTTGCATTTTTGAACTTCGCGCAAAGCTTCACGAGGGCTATATGCGCTAGCTGTCCCTAATTTAGTAGCGTAAGACTAGAGAGAAGGCAACTAGTCATCACTACCCATCGTCAACTCTTCAGCTACTCTTTTACCAACGAATAGTGAGATTGACTGTACATTATAACACCCTCGCGGCTGAAAGGGTGAGCATGTTTCGTGCGACGGGGATTCGAACCCGCAACCCTTAGATTACGGATTCGAGCGTCTTAATCACCTGGCCATGCCGGGCCGCACACGCACGCACACAAAGAAAAACCTCTCTAAGCCGGAAACTGCATAAAGCGGAAACCTGTACAAGCCGGAAATATATATATAAGATTTCTCTTTCTTTTATAAAAAGCCCTCTATATGGCGGAACCTGCGAAACGCGGATGGAAAACTATCTTTCACCCACCTCATCCATCAACAAGTAGGATTAGAACCTGAGTAAGGCAGAAAAAATGTTTTTGATTAAATATTAATTTCTTATTCAATTAATAACTTTTTAAAATATCAATAAATTCTCGGACATTTTGTTACAGTAAGTATTGGTTAAATATATTTTGTCCTTTTTTTTAGATTCATGATTTGTATAAATATTTTTTTTAGGTGCAAAATTCTACTCTTTAAATAATTCTCACGATAAATTAAATTCCTGTTTTCCCTACTTTTAAAATTTAGGAAAAATTTACCATGGGTAATAGGTAAACGTGAAAATCCACGCTGTTTCAAAAATTTAAGGAAGAAGCAACTTCCTGCAGAAAAGAAAGCAAATAAAGTGTGGATGACAAGTTCTATATTCGAGGAATTTTTGAACAAATTAAACAGAGGAATGGAACAAGAAAATAGAAATATTCTACTTTTCTTAGATAATGCAACAAGCCACTCAAAAGTTCAACGTTCAAATGTTCATTTAGTCTTTCTACCTCCATGTAAAACATCAGTTCTACAACCACAAGATAACGGAATTATACAGTGTATAAAATTGAAATACAGAAAATTGATGCTTCAGCATATTATTGCAAACATGGACGACTGTAAGAAAGCATTTGAAATGACCATGAAAATTGACTTGTTAGACGCAATTACATTTTTAAGCAATTCAATCAAATGCTTAAAAAGTGCTTTCAAAACTGTGTATTTATCCTTGATAATGACAGAGATTGTGGATAAGTTATTTGTTATGACGATTCTAGTGAAATCTAAACTCTGAAAAGATTGATGCAGATAGTTTTGAGAACGTTGACAAGAATGTTTTAACAGAAACTGATAAAAATTGATTTAAAATCTACAATAGAATCGCAAGATAATAACAGTGTGAGAAATTTAGAAGATGAACAAAATGGAAAAGATATTTAGGAAATAGAAATTTTTACTTTATCGCAAGTGTTAAGTTATATTAACACTATCAAATTGTATGCAACAATTAAGGGGGAAAATGAACTTCATGAAAAGGCCGTAGATTTGGCGTTCTCATTAACCGCATGAGAAAACCCATTAAAAAAAAAAAAAAAAATGAAACAGTTGAAATTGGACACTTCAAATACATTTGATTTAAGATTTTGTGTACCTGTGTATGTTTTGAATGTCTATTTTGGTTTTTATTCTAATAAATATAGCATAAACAATATAATAACTTTATTCACAAACGTCTTACTTCCCTTGAGTCAAGCAAGTATGTTTCACTCACAAATTATATTTAATTAAGGAAATACATGTTCACTGTGTCTAAGCTGCGAATTTTACTCGGCTCCGTGCGATTCCGCCTTAGACAGGTTTCACTGTAAAACACACACGCATATTTAATATAATATATATATAATACACACATACGTAACCGTAATAACACAAATGTATAATTGACCATTTTTGTATCTCTTACGATACTGCTGTGTATTCATAGATTCGAAGAACTGACTGTTGTTGTTGTTTAGCGTGTGCCCCCCACCTCCATGGGTATTGAAACCTGGTTTTTAGCATTATAAATATCAAGATTTGCTAATAAATAAATATATAATATATATATAATACGAATAATGTTGCATTAACGTCCAGCAAATACACCATTCGAAAACTCGTGTTGAGTAATGACCTTAGCAAAGCAGGATTTCCAATCTATGACTGTATAATAAGCGCCATTGATAATCAGGGGCTTAGACAGCACTTCGGAATGGGGAAGGATGTTATTACCCAACAAAATAAAAATTCCTACCTTTTTCTTTTATACCAAGTATTGAAATGATTTACATGAAAGTTAAGTGTTTGCCTAAAAATAAATAGGAAGATAGTGGAGTTTTTACTTTTTTAGAATATGGGGGCGATCTTTCGACTTCCATGCTTCCAGATAATGGACAACGCCATCTTGCTTTCGTTAAAGAAGTATTCAGTAGTTCAGCTGTTTAGGATGCCGCCTGCCTTATCGTGGAGTTCTACATCACGAGTTTTCAATTCTTTGACCACAATACAGAAAAATGGAGGGAAAGCTAATTTGGCAATATAAATAGGTTGGTCTCGTCTGAGTTATTCAGATATTGAAAAATATACATTTATAAACGGTTGGTTTGGGTGGAGAAAATTTTTATGTAGAGTAGCGGACAACGTTTCGACCTTCTTCGGCCATCGCCAGGTTCACAAAAAAATGTTCTCAACCCAAACGAACCGTTTTTACATATATTTTTCTCTACAAGTGGGTTTTCTCTTCATCATCGATTACTGAGATATTGGTTGAACATTTCACACGTAGTTCATTATTTTCAGTACAGGAACTTAGTCATTTACAGAATCTGATTCGTTACTCACACATGCCAAATAAACAGAATTAGACGCTCTCCAATCTAGGATATTCACAGATTATCGTAACATTATTATTATTGATCCCAAAAGCCACTATGTAAACGTACAGTGATACGAGCCCAACGTACATTCATTCTTTGTTCTACCTCTCGTAAGTGCTGATTTAAGATAAGTCGCTAACACTGTCCTGAATTAACAATAATTTAATTTGAGCTGCTTGGCCTATCAGGTGAATAATATCATGTACATGTTCTTCCGATGCTATTTATTCTTTGTGTAGAACGGAAGAACAACGGAAAGCCCAAAAGGAAGTCTCAGCATTGCTACATCGCTTTCCTTGTAGTTGCGAAAAGTGATTACTGTTCTAACACTGTTCTCTAAAGTAAACAACCCTAAATAAATGACAAAGTTATGACACGGAAGTAAGCAGTTTTAACGTCTACCTGTCGTGTTTTATCCTACCTACAAGGAGTCTACAGATTCTACATATTTTTAAACGTACTAACTTTTAAAGGGAGACAGATAAGACGTGCTAGGCTACCTCTTGTTGGTTTTGGTGTATTTTTGGAAGCGCCTGTGCTATTTGACAAGCATTGTACGATCCTAGAGGTCAGTAAGTATAAGTGGTTGGACTCGGTGCCTACAGTAATTATCACGCATGGTCAGTCCCCATTCGGCAGAACATTGCTCAGTGCCTTTATGAACATCTTACCAATAACAATCATTTTTTCAAACTGACCAATATTCTCTTAGAAGTCGTTCTCTATTGGAAGAAAGACGATTCAAACTTTGGAAAAACACGAACAGCTCTTTACGTCTTAAAATGAGCACGATAATTTTGATAAATTGTACAGCTGTATTATGATACACAAATAAGTATTAGTAGTTAACCAGTAAACTAATGTCAGTTAATTGTTTTAACTGCTTAAAATGTAGACAATTCTGTGTATTTAATAACTTTACTTAAGTACAAAATACTACAAGCACAAAGTTTGTATTGCACGATTAAACGAGATTTTCCCAACTTATTTTATACTGAAAAGAACGAGAAGTAAGACTAACATACATAATATATCCAAGCATAGTCGTGTTACCTTAATTATGGAATATAATAGTTATTTTACATGTTTTTTTTTTATATCTGGTACATAATAATAGTGCTTCGATAAACACTATATCATAGAAAGACATCCACAGATTTACACTTTAGTGGTTGGATTTTGAAGTTATATATGAGATAAATCCAGGTAAAATGGATTCAAGGTGGCCACAAAGAAAATTCGAGTATTATTTCAACTTCTGTTACAAAAGACTTGCAATTCTTTTATGTATGCTCTGTCATGTCTGTTGGGAAGTGACCACGTTAGATCGTGACCTTGGACACAGAGAAACCTTTGACAGAGGGCATTCTTGAATGTGTACCACATAAGAATAACAACCTTTAACATTGCTGACTATCGGAGAAAAACGTCTAGGCTTAGTCTACGTGGTGCCATTATTGTCGAGACACAAATACGAATTCTTGCTCCGATTATAGATAATACCAAGTATTTTTGGTGTTTTTCAGCGTTTATAAGTAAGGTTCTGTTAATTTGTGATAAATAGTAACAATATTACACGTAGGACATAATTTAGACAGAAAACAAAAAACTTGGACCTTGTACGGTTTTACTATTTATATCACAAAGGATTTATATGCGCGCTAGCCATCTCTCTATTTAAATATGCAAAGTAGAGAGGAGGCACCTAATCAAGAGTATCCTACACCAATGTTTGGGATACTGTTACCAATTAGTGTTATTTAACAGTGTTTTTAAAACGTATCTACAACCTGAAACGGCAGAGAGAACTTTGCGTATTAGCAGTAAGAATAGGAGCACTGTGGGACACAAGTATAAATTTTGACACGGTAGTAGGAGTCATCTTCAGCTAAGTTATTTTTCATTTAGGGTGGTTGGGCTTTGGAATGTTGCATTCGGATGTTGTAAAGGCAGTAAATTTAAGAGAAAGCTTTAAGTATATGAATGATAAGGGCTGGCCTTAATTAAAAAAGAAATTAGTTTTAGTTTAGAGGATGAAACAACTGAGACGAACCAATAGGACCCATACTGTCTCAAAACTTTATGTAAATATACGTGATCGTGTGCTTGGAGGTGGGGCATAGTTATAAATCGCAGTATGCTTAAGGTTCTCGTTAAAAGGCGAGATGAGAAGAACTATCGGTTTAAAGAGACTTCATTGATTAGCAAGCTAAAGCCAGAGCTTGAGTATATAAGTTAAGCTGTTAAACTATTAATATTAATACGACATTTTAACGAGTGTATAACGTAAATGTTGCATAAGGTGGCGCTACCATTGGAAACCCTATACAACAATTTTTTAACAATGCAATTACTAACTTTATGGAGCACCAGTCATTAAAGCACTTATTTTGTAACTCCCCTACAAACTTTTAATATAGATGAATTAATTAACATGTTTTAGTATTAGCTATGAATCTATTAAAAGTTCTTAACACAAGATTCAGTTCTGTTAAGTGCACAGACTTAGAAAATAATGTATTGACTCATAGAACTCGTCCGCATCACGTATGTAGTATATTCATAGAACACGTCCGTATCACGTATGTAGTATATTCTATATTTCGAGTGTATTTTTATACAAGTTATTGCGATTTAGAATGTTGGAAGTAATAACTTATTCTTATAAATTGTATAAAAGGTTGATTTGTAATGGGTGCAAAAGATATAAATTAATATTAACCACTGATCATGACAAGCTACCAATATAGATAATAACTAAAACTAAACTCTGTAATGAGTATAGATATACTGCCCTTCTTTGAATATTATAATGTTATTTTATCTGGGTAGCCTAGATGTAAGCGTTAATTACTATTGTAATGTTATTTAAAGGGTGTGGGGATAACATCGGTATCGCTTCAATATGATTTGCATTTTCGAACTTGAGTACCTACTGCATATGGTGGACTCTTAATTAATCAAAATTGTAATGAATGAAAAAGGTTTTATGTACAAAATAAATGTTGTTGTTAATATTCTACCTAACAAACAGATTACAAATTTATTCATGCGAACTTCTGGAAAAGGAAACTTTAAGATCGTTTATTTAATTTGAAAGTTTGAATTTACCATAAGAAAAGCACACTTACAGCAGTTTTTTTATATTGATTTTAGTTAGAGCACTTAGACGCTGACTTGATAAAACAACCACGATTTTGAGAAGGTGGATTTGTTTCATAAAAAATATGGCGTTACAGTAGCGCTCTTGCGTTTCAGTTAAACAGTTGGCAACACGATATACAACTATGCATACGAAAAATCACCTCCATCTCGAGGTTAACCAGAGTACTTTAGCTGTTATAATACTTTGTATATGAAAAACTAAGTATAGATTCTCTTGATTATTACAAATTTATTAAACCAATATTGTAATTCAATTGATGCTTCTTATTTTTTCTTAATTAAACTTGTTTTTCTGAAACTTTTATTTGCATAACAAATGTTTAATGCTAAGCCAATTAAGGTTTATTTTTTAAGCAAACAAGAGAACTGCAAATTTATTTCAGTGATCGCGCCTACTAAGCCTAATCGATTAATCTAACTGAACTTACAACTGTGAAAGAGCAAGTAATATTAAATAACGGTGGCACCATTAATGGTTCTATGATGCAAGCTGCCACTAAACTAAGTTTATTTGTTTTGGTAAGTGATCTATAATGTTTCAGGTTCTTATTTACGAATATACAAAATTCTTTATGAATCTGTTATATCTGTACTTTGGTCACGTGCTTAGTGTTAATTTTTATTTAATCCATCACTGGCGAAAGCAAAATGTGTTCTTGTACCAGTGCGCTTACATGAAGATAATTTATTACTGGAACGTTGTCTTCATGACAGTCTATGGACAATACGCGCTTATACAACAGTGATTATTTCATATAAAACTTCTTACATTCAAGATACTTCTGAGAGAAAATGAGAACAAAAAAACAACTACTAAGCAGTGACTTTGGTAGTGATGAGAAACCCACTTGAAGTAAAAATGTATCTGAATACGGCTGGTATGGGTATTAAAACTTTTATTCAAATAAAGTAGAAAACGTTTTGACCTTCTTAGGTCACCTTCAGGTTAACCTTAAAATAGCAGTGACTTCCACTGTGTACTATAATGCTAGTTCGAATCCATGCAATACCTCAAAATATTTTTCGCACTTTCAGCTGTGGATGCATAATAAAAGTGATAGTCAATTATTTATGATTGTGGGTTGTAGGATACTGTTTACCGGCTGCGTAATCTTTGATTAGTAGTTCAAAACAAGGGACATCGTCAAATAATCCTAGTAGCTTTGCCAAAAATACTAATACTGATCTTTTGGTAACTTTGCTGAGTTACATTGGTATTAAATTATTTTAGATGACAAATCTGTTACTAACATTCTATATTAGGCCACAGCATCACTGGTGGCCACTTGAGGAGACAGTTCAGAAAGCGTTACTCGAACTGCTTTGTAGTTTTGTGTGGCAGGTCTGGATGTCACTCTCGTGTTGTGGAGAGGATTCTCCTAGATATAAAAAAACAATGAATTCAAGAGACCATCCGTAAGAACGAAATCCTGGAAGTCGTTATTAGTTCATTCGCTGGGGGGGGGGGGTGTTATACCTGATTTTATTTAATTGGACGATAATATTTATCCCTCACGTCCACATAGCCTCCTCCTCACCTTAAACAAAAAATCATTTAATCCGAACCCCAACCCTCTTTTTAAAATACATCTGGAACTACTTATAGGGACAGACACCAGACACGTCGCATCAGTTTAGAAATGTTTCTCTGAACGTTATCTAGGAACTTGTAAAGGGAATATAACAATTTTGAACAGCTGTGTTGCTTGCTCGAAATAGAGTAACTTTCATTTCATTGATGATGCTTGAATATTCTGAGAACTGATATTGGTGTTGATACACTAAAATAGTAGTAGCGACATGTCATGGGGTATGTAACAATTTTTTAATTTATCCTAAATTTTGTTATGGTTTGAGACATTCTAATTTCATAAATTTATTGGCGTCTTTAACGCGAACCCTGCAGACAAAATAGACTTGCAGAACTGGAACCTGATTCTACCACGATAGATGGCTCAAGCGTAGCAGTAAACAATACAGGAACGCGTGAATATTGTAATATTTAAAACCCCATTCTACATAATAAGGGAAAGATTATTGTTTTAAATCAATAAATTCTGCACTGATTTTTCGACGATTTTGTAATTTTAATTTTGTAAGGTTGAGTGTGCGTGCTAAATAATGATTTAAAATTTGTTTGAATTTTATTTTTTTTTTACATTCGGGGATCTATTTTATATATTAATTTGATCATTCAAAATAATATTTTATGGGGTTTGTTTTTCACTTGCAAAGCTTTTAAAATATATAAATCAGTGTTGAATAGAATTTTTATTCCATTTGTTATGATGATAGATTAAATTATTCATCAGTAAATTGATTCAAGTCACAGTGGACAACTGTCAAAGTATGAATAAAACTTTAATATTTAAATTATATATAGTTGTCTACAGATATACACATTTGTGTATTGATATAGTGTGAGAGAAACCTGACTCTATTTATATATTATGTTAATACTTTTGAATCTCCAGATAGTTCATCAAACTAAAAGTTTTCAGCCTTGAAATGAATGTTTCAGTCGTTTCTAATAGCCGAAATAAAATTTACGAACTAACGCTGTGTGTGTGTGAAGACTTCTTAACAATCGACTTTTCCTCCCTGCTCTTAAGTGGATCTTACAGCTACAACAAATAATTGTACACCAACAACAATCTTTAAACTGAAGTACTATTGAGAGACCTGGATGATTTTTCACTTAACATAAGATTGTTTCTAAACTTCAAACAGTTTTGGTTGATCAAAATAGATTGTTTTTACAGTAATTTCCAGATATTTTTAACACCCGTTACTATATCAAAACCTGCTCAGAGCTCAACAGTCACTTCTGTACCTCTATACAATGAACAATGCTGAAGGTGCAAAATTGTTTAATTCAAACTATGCATTTCTTTCAATGCGTGTAGGACTTGCGCGAACGTGCTAACGTGCCAGGTTTTCAATTATGGCATACATCCTATTTTATTCGTTAAAGGTTTCACAGATCTTGCTACTTCTTATCTTTATTTTTCTGTATATCTGCCTTTTGTTTTCCACTCTTTGCCGCCACAGTTATTGAAAAATAACGTGTATACTTACTCAACTTTCTTCCATCTTAAAATTATTTGAATGTACAAAAACTAGTTTCTCACGAAATGTGTTTAGTCATATTGTATGAATGTTGTGTCACAAATTCTACATTAAATCTATTTTAACTTAGAAAAAAATAAACTTCAGAGTAATTTATCGCAGTTCATGTATAAAATAATTCCATACTATAGCAACTGACCCCGCTGGTACAGCAGTAAGTCTACGGATTTACAACGCTAAAATCATGTGTTCGATTCCCCTCGGTGGATTCATCAGACAACTCGATATAGCTTTGCTATAAGACGCGCGCGCACGCACGCACGCACGCTGTAGCAACTAATTACACAAGCCTGCGTAGTTAAATTTCATAAAAGTTGTTTCGGTTTCAGTAACGGATTTTCCTTAAATTCAGCTAAGCAGATTTCGATTTTTTTTTTTTCTGTCACGTAAATATTTTTTTTAAACTTTGTAAGAATTAAAGTATTACTTAGATCAAATTATTATTTCGTTTATTACAATAAACTTTTTTTTATATCATATTTGGGCTCTAGAATGATCGATAAGACTCGCGTCACGATTGGTTAGAGAAATCTATAGCTAATGGTTGACAACATTTTAAGCACAAAACAATTGATCCGACTTCAATGAAAATGATTCCCTTGTGTATATAAAACGTTTTGTGAGAAATCTGTACATGATAGACAAATATTTATTTTCTAATTCGGCGAACAGATGTTATTGTAAAACATGTAAAATAATTCGAGACAAGAAAACCATCGCAGGCGCGAGTTAGAAACAGTACACGATTTTGACATATGGCGTATTGATCTATTTAAACAGTTTCTCAGCAGCGTTTATTCATTCTATCAAAAATATTTTAAATTGTATACTGACTGTATGCTGTTTTAGAAGTATTATTTCAAGAGTAGGAGTGGCAAGATTTTATTTTCCAGTTGCTGAACGTTAAGGTAAAAGGTCTATAACACTAAAATCCGGGATTGATTTCCTGCAGTGGACACCGAGGAAATAATGTCACTTTACGATTAATAAAAAACGTCGAACTGTTATAGGAAGGCGGAGGAAATTTCCAAGAATTTTTTGCAAAATTCGCTGTTTCTTGAAGGTAAAGTGAATCTTCGCAACTGTTTCGTAAATCTTTTCTGCTTTCGAGACTCTTATTCGTTCATGTAACAATTTATATTTATTTAATTAACACCACGTTTGCGTGTTTCGTAACAATGATATTTCAGAATTCAAGTATCAAAATTCCCAGGACTTGTTTATATTAATGTGTAGATAACGCAAGGATTTGCTGTTATTTACATGGAGTGTCGTAAGGGGTTTAGATACAAATTGCACCTTTCTCTTGTTTCTAATTTTGTAGCTCGTGCCTTTACTTTATTTCATGCCTGTATATAGGAACAAGAATCGGTTATCAATTAACACCAAAGAACGAATATCTATGTATAACACTATGTAACACAAATTTTGTTCCTGGATAGTATGTGTTATTTCTTAATTGCTTATGTTTTAAAAGTACAGAAAATGGCCATTATTCCTTTCAAACTTTGCTTTTGTGAGATAATGAAATTTAGAAATTAACCTATTTTCTATGTAAAAACAGGCCAATTTGCACATTTTCATTTATATAAAGTCTGAATAAAACAACATGTGAATCAAGAATTACATGTATTTATACTAAAGGTATACAAAAATGTTTAGAAGCGAGTAGTTCTCTGAGATTTGCAACTATGATGTAAATCATTTTCACGTATCAGCCTCCAAATATAGTCTCCCATCATGTTTTCGTTATACGCTCCCAGGTCACAAAAGTTAAGTTTGAAGAGAAAAATAGGTCTTTTCCATTTACTTTAGGCATAAGCAATTGGGAAATAACACTTTCAGCCCAGGAACAAGAAAAAGTAAATTTTGTTATATAGTGTAATAGAAAAAATAAGCACGTTTAATAAAACACCACAAGTTATCAAAGAAACCAGCCTTCATTTAAGCCCCCATTTAGCCCATTAACTCCCAGTTTGTGTTTTTGATTTCATACGGAATTATTCTTTACTGTACGACACAGCCACTTTAAGTGTATAACATATTAACGTTTAGACAATTTTTAGTTTCGTTTATTAGATGGATAATACATGTAGGCAACAACAGCTTGAATATTTTTATAGTAGATCAATTGCTATATAGCTTCTCTCGATAGTTACACGTATCGTATCTTCTTGACTTTTTGGGGTTTTTTACTAAAACAAATTGTAGCGAAGTACATAATGGACTAAAATGTTTTCTGTAATAAGAGCACCTGTTTTATAGTGTAGTAGTTCGTGGTAGAAATTTCTTTCATTGTGTTATTACAGAGAAAAAAAGATTGATCAGTTCACGAAGTTTGAGATGAGAATTTTGTAACTAAGAAGAAAAAGATGACAAAATGTTCGCAAGAAATCCGAATTAATAGCTGTTAATCAGTTATACCATTAAGAGATGTATTTGCATATCCAAGACATTTAAATTAGTGCGTAACCATAGACTATAGTATGTCATGTTAATGGACATTCATTCAGATTACAGTGCAGGTGGATGATTCAAATACAACAAAAATTAAGTTTTTAAAGTTTGACACGAGTTTATTGTTAGGTGTATGAAAGGCCCATTTCGAGGTAGTTAAATAGGTAACTATACGTTAACATTTAGTGGATAGTTACCATAGAGCATAGGGTATGTATAATTTGATGGATAAGTATCGCAGATTGCGAATGTTATGATGTAATATTTGACTTAACCAACAATAACTCCGTAAAATTATGGTGGTAATTTAATACAATAATAACTGTTTGTTTTATTACAACTTGAAATTAGAAGTTGAAAGTAGTGTACACGTGCACACAATCTTAAACAATTAACATTTACAACAGCTTTTACAGGTTTGCTGTGTTTTATCCACTAAATATTGATTACCACTTATATATAATAGAGCTTGTTTATTGAATTGTATGTTTTCTAGAGTCATTCTGATAATACTGTATACGAAGCACAAGTACATAAACAGGAGAAACAAACACAAAACTTTAAACTAATGATTGGTATTTTTATGCCTGGATATTTAAATCATCTTCGTGTACTAATTTGGTTAAGTATTAGGGTGTTGGCAGTGTTCTTTATACGTAGATAAAGAAAATTACTTAACAGTGATGTATTAATTTGGTGCAGGTTGTTATTCTAAACACCACATTTCATTTTAATATACTGTATTGATTGGAAATAATTATACACGATGAATATAAAATGTAAATATTAAGGGATTCTTCCTCTATGTAAAAAGAACTGCGTTAAGAGTATTGATAGTTTGTGAATGGCTGGTATCCAACCAATCGGACAGTGCCATACCAGCGTTATATAAGTGATGTTAAGCGACTGGGGTTACGCTGTTTATGTGATACACAATTCGCTAAGTAGAGGCGTGAATGTTGCCTCCAGAATTGCAAAATATACATTAATATGAAGTGACCTCAGTAGATGTGTAACTGTTCGATAACCACTGCTTATGAAGCATAAACAAATGGCACGAGCGAAGATGAATGCAAGTGGATGCTCTTTTCATGTAAATACAAATTTAAATTACTTGGCAACAGACGATGGAAAAAGAGAACACTATCTACAGAGACATGCTGGAGGACCATTACAAGTGTAGATTGCATCTCGTCTCATTCAGTGGCGTTGGAGGATTGCACACAACTGATTACACACTCACAGCTAATAGATGGCAATATTTTAATTTTTCTTATTATTGCTTAGGAAAAAGGTTCGTCTTCCAGCAAAGTAATATCAAGCATGCAACAAATGCGGTGAACTGTGCCTGGAAATAGTGGAACGCTTCCAGACGCGACTTGACTGGCAAAAACCCTGATATTTGTCAGGATGAATATTTTGATAATTTCCATGTTTTTGGGTAAGTAAAAATAAAAAAGAGTAACTATAGCTCTTAAAAAAACACTGAATAATAAACAGAAAACGTACAATACAAAACAAAGGGAACTGGAATGAATAATATGCTCGAACTGTAAATGATTCGTGGATCGTGCTCCACTTCTGATGAAATATGCTCCATAGTGTGGGATCATCGATTTGCTGTCATACTCGATCAAACAAGAATAAGCTCAGTGGGAGATGGGCGTTCATAACTAGTTGTCTTCTCTTCAGTCTCTTTTTTTACAATTAGAAGTGGTTATGCTTCTTGCAAAGCTATACAAGTAATATCAAATTACTGATGTACCTAATTTTGAACCGATAAACTAGAAGAAAGGCCGCTTTCCAACTTTTACACTATTCTAACCAAATAATGTGAACTGACCATTACTTCCGTTACAAACCCATGCATTGAAAATGCGGGGTGCGATTTTTGGAAAAAAACACAAACCAAGAATCTTCAGATTCAAAGACCGTCGCCCATACCACTATTTTACACTCGGTCCATAAAGCTGTGTAGATTCACTAAACAGTTGATATTTATTCAAAATTGAACTGTATCAGTAATTTGTATAATCATAGCATTTGTGTATTATTTTGTTGTTGCTAATATGCTAGCATTCTTTGTCATAAGGACTGTGTAGGACAACCACGATGCAAGACTTAATTATTTTATGATTTTAAGATTGATCTATCGGCTTCAAGTAGGAATACATGCAGAAGTAAGAAGTAAATTGTAGAATAAAATAAAAACTTTAACATATTAACAATCGAAACGCATGACAAGTAATACTGGAGCAGTGAATGGCTTAGTTCCAGTGTTCTTTTAATTGCCATAGGAACCGGTGTTTTGATGTATTGTCATAACGACCAATCATCATACTTTTAACAACAATGCGCATAGTAACAGAGTCACTGAAGTGTAGGAGCACGTTGCTCTACTTCCATATGTATTCCGTTTTCTCGCAACACGACTAATCACGTGACTCCAAACTAATAAATAAGTAATAAATATGAGATATTTGGAAAAAGAGGACATTAAAGTTCGTTACATGTAATTCGGTTATTCTTATGGCAGAATAAAAATTAAAGTATGTAAAGTAAACAGTTTGTATTTTCTGCTGTAATTGTTTCTCGTATTAATTTTCTTAGTATTTAAAAAAACTCTATCTCGAATATAGAAGAATGAAGCCCCTATACATTTATGTGTCTCCTCCATATTTCCGTGTGCGTACTTGCTGTACTTTGACTGACCACTATTCAAACGACGGTGGGCCTGGCATGGCCAAGCATGTTAAGGCGTGCAACTCGTAATCTGAGGGTCGCAGATTCGCATCCCCGTCGCGCCAAACATGCTCGCCCTTTCAGCCGTGGGGGCGTCATAATGCTACGGTCAATCCCACTATTCGATGGTAAAAGAGTAGCCCAAGAGTTGGCGGTGGGTGGTGATGACTAGCTGCCTTCTCTCTAGTCCTTACACTGCTAAATTAGGGACGGCTAGCACATATAGCCCTCGAGTAGCTTTGTGCGAAATTCCAAAAACCAAAACCAATCAAACGACGATGGAAATAATGCATTGTTTTATTGTAGTTTTGGACATTGATCTATGTTAAACGACATCTTGTAGCGTGACCTTGTCTTTTTCATTCTTGTACTAGCTGTATTGTCAGGTTTTAAGTTTTTTAAAGTTTATTTTCCTTCTTCATAATGCTTTCAGCATTGTTATACGAATAAATAATAAATGCATTTTTGTTAATGCAACATTTATTAAGAATATTATTCCGCTTCTTAAAACCGTTAACTAATTCCATAGTTCTGACGAAAAATAAAGCATCACATTTTTTAACTTGTTGGTTCCTGACGGTTAGAGCGCTCAATTTACTCCCTGTTGGCCTCGGATTCGGAAATCATTGCTAAATGTATTTGCGCTTTCAGCTCTGGGGATATTATAATGTGGCAGACACTCTTGCTGTTGATGACAAAGAGCAGCTTGAGAATTTACGGTGGGTGGCAAGGGTGAACTGGGAAAATTTCGAACAACCCGTTGATTTCGCTATTGGACTGACCCTGATCTCTTGAAGGGGCTTATTCAAGGCTTAATTGAAATTAAGTAACAGTATTTTTCAAAGGTCAGTAGTTTATCCTTCAGTAACTAGAAATTTTATTTTTAATTTATATTACTAGTCCGTCAGGACTTTCGGTTAAAATGATTGATTGAAATTAAGAACAAAGCTACACAATGGGCTGGCTATCTGTGCTCTACCCACCACGGGTATCGAAACCTAGTTCTTAGCGGTGCGAGTCCGTAGACATGCCGCTGTGCCACTGGGGGGGGGGACTAGCTCGTGATTGCACCGACCTCTTGTTATCGAGGTTATGCAGGCGCGTGACTAAAGTAAACACAGCAACAATGAGCGGCCTTCCGTGACGTAATCGCTATTAGTATAAGTACGGTTTCCCCTACATAATCACCTAGTACTCCGTTAATTTTTCATGAATTTTATAAAAATTAGACATTGTATAGAGGCAGAGGTTTTGTGTCAGGTAGCGGTTTGAATACTGAAAGAGAACCGCCCCAGTTAGTATAGTAACCTTTCCTTTCTGTAGTGAACAAGTATGCTGGTCAAAATGTTTAGCTTTCAGATGCAGCAAAACATTAACGTTGCATTAATTTTCGTCGAAAGAAACAAATGTACACTTCACGATTCTTGGAAGCTTCTGAGACCAGAAACATTTTTTGTTTGTTTCATAATACCAAGTGTGAATTTCTTCGCTTACGTCAGGCTTAGCGGATGTACCTTTCCTAATTGCGGACCTGCGAACGTGTGGAACTTTTAAGTATTCCACGGTGAACAGACTGCAGATAGAAAGTTTTGTTAGCTTTGAACTAAACAATATCGTTGATATCACGTCGTCATAACTTTGGAATATCCGTTAACCTTTTTTTTAAATCCTGTATGTTGAGACATTGACCGTCTTTTGTTTTATTTATCTGCTATATTGGTTAATGTCACAAACTAAATTTTGATCAACTTAATTAGTTATCTGATTAAAAAAAAAGAAATTATAAAGGACTGTTGTAAAAACTTGGCAGTTATTAGGTTTCACTTACCAGCAACTGACTAGTTATTTCCATTAATAATTTACTCAGTGTAAGCTGAAATGTGACAAAGGCAGTGACAGAATCAGTGGTGAGTTCACACAAAATGCTGAAAGTAACAGAAGTAACAATCAATGAGTAATGCTAATTAGATGAAGTTATAATGTTTACCACAATTATTGACAAACAAATGCGAGAAAAGCAAGGTGAACAAATGAGTTAGTTTAGTATGTGAACTCTTTCTTTTATCCTGGTTTATGGTTTCTGTTCGTGCTGTACGATATATTGTTTCAAATGTCCTCTTATTTGTCACAATTAAGCCAAGGTGTTTGGTAATCTTTTAACATTCTCAATTTTTGCATCAGCCCATACATCCTTAAAAATGTTCATGTTGGAACATTGCAGGCCAAGCGATGGTTGAGTGTTCCATTGGCCTATCTACCATTTACTGTAATAATTGGGTTTACTGTCTTGCTGGATGATGAGTCGTGTTTAAAACTCTTAGAGAACTGTATGATTTATCAGAAGCTGACATCAGTTTTATGTCATGCTGGTTGAGATGGTAGCCTTAAACTGTATTGGTCTCCACCATGCTACAGCTAGTTTTCATTGACCGAACAGTTCAAACTTTATAAGAGCCCACTTTTCCAGCTCCGCTTATTCCACTATTTTTGGGCCTATACGCATATTTAACTTATGGTTGGGTTACTTCTTCGCAATAGTAGTTTTTGAGGAACTTCGCGTTCATTGAGGCCGTTTAGTATTAAACTCTACCTTACAATTTTCAAGGCCTCTAGTGGCACAGCAGTATGTCTACAGACTTGCAACGCTAGAAACCAGGTTTCTCTACGCGTGGTGGGCAGAGCACAGCCAACTGAGTAGCTTTGTATTTAACTTCAAGCAACATTAACAGCTGTTCTTAACATTCACACCTGTATTTACACCAAAGTTTTAATTAGATCTGTACTCAACTGTTGTATACCTCATGAACGTCCGATTTAAGAGTTTCGGTTTACTACCTCGACTATTTCTTTTGTTAACAGTGCCAGTTTAACGTGCCCTCTGCTGTCTTAAATACATCTAATAGATCATGAAGTGTATATAACTAGCTAAGACTGAGCTCTTATGGTTATCTTGTGATATATCATTTTTGGGAATCATCATGGGATTGTATTAATACTATATTCCGCGTAATACGAGTGTAGCGTCAGGGAGCTTATAGTGCTATGATACTTTCTGATTGGTTGGGAGACAGTCAATCGCTCTATAAACTGAGACATTCAGTCGTACTACGCCTTGTATTTGCTACATTGATTTTTCAGTTATGTCGGTATACGCTATTTTAACATTTGAGCATCGGTAACTAAGTTCTTTTTGCGCTAGCTCGAAGTGAAATTCTAAAAAGAGATATTTAGCTGGATAACGTGGACTTGTTTTTGAAAAAGAAAAAAATGTATGTATGAATGTAAAAAAACGACAAAGCAACTAACAAAAAACCCTGTACAAGAATTTCTTGTATTCAGTATCGGCGAGTAATGGCAGAATTCGCACCTGGTCTAGCTACGTAGTGTCTGTGACACTGAAACAAGGTATTACCTAAGGATTCTCGTGGGAAAGATTCCTGTGAAGTTGTACAATACTGCATGAAAGTAGTGATATGTTTGACCATTGGTTTAAGTAATGTTTTTTATATATATCTCCCAATTTGAGAGGGGAATGACCAACAGTCTTGTGGGTTGCATCATTGTTTTACCTACGAAATACTGTTTTCTTACTTTGAAACATATTTCACAGACTTCAGTTTCTTATTAAATGCAGAGGTAAAGGTATTGTTCTTTGACTGTAAACATTTTAGATTACGTTAAGTGTTGAATAAATATCGCTTTATTTTGTTATATGTAATTTTCAGTTTCTTTCGTTCCCAAAACTCAGTCAGAGAATTCAAATTTACTGTAATAAATTTTTGTTGGACCTACTATTATTCTGTGGAGCCAACCTAATTACACTTAAATGTTAATGCACCTGAAAATACCACGTAGTAGGTAGGAAGGAGAACATTTTACTGTCTTAACAACGTAATTTGTTTATTGAGAACTTTCTGCTTATTTTTTCTGACGTTTGTATTTCCATAGGCCATCCCTAACTGACGTGATTTATTACATTTTCCAAGTCTTAGTTTTTGGAGAAATGACATTTCTCAGGAGTCAAAGGACTTAATATCAAGATGAAAAGTTGTTCACTGAGGGGAGGCAATTTTCTGAAAAAAATTGTTAGTTACAGAAGTTCTCTTAAATGTTAGATTTTCCACAACAGTGCAAAGATCTTACTCAGAAAGGAGAACTGCCATTATGTGATGCACTCAGAACAGATGACAGACTTACTTCCTAAGGATTTGTTTACAGTAGTGGGAGTCTTAAATGACTGAGGATTTTCTTAACGGTATTTACCTGATTTCGAGACAGGATTGAAAGGTCTACAGGAATTGCAGGTTTTCACCAGTTAGAATGAAACAATCCTAGATTTGGCCATGGCCGTCTGAGAACAATTAGTAGAGACTGGGGGTGTTGATGGGGTAAAACGTCTACCATTTAAAGTTTTACTTTACCAATAGGTGGGACAATGTATACCAAATGGTAAGCTGTTGATCCATTGAGTAATCATGAGCCTCTTCAGTATGGGAAATATCCTGCCAGAGCGAACAAGGGTCGTCAAGGAGTCTAGGGTTGTACATAAAGAAATGCAGAGATTTGATGCTTTATGGGGTGTGGGTGTACTTGAGTGGACCCGCTACATTTGCACCCTCGATGCTTTAGATATTTGAGCATTTAACTTATAGAGCCCATAGGTAAGATGATTATATCACAATCACAGGCTTCTATAAGTAAGGCTAAGCAAGCAAAATTTCCCCCGACATTTATTAGTGCAGCTGAATAGGATCCGCATCATTTTCTAAACAAGTTCTGGTATACTATGCTTTAAAATGGCTGGGCTCAGAAACACAGGATGTAATTCTTTTTTTTTTTTGGAGCACTCGACTGAGGCACAACTCTGGAACTAGACACCAATCTCATTACTGAGTTGCCTGGATGGATTTGCGTAGTAATGGACTGAACTGTTCATCAAACTGAGTTCAAAGCTCACAATAGAGGTGTGTGTTTGAGAGGTAGACCGTATAGATGGATGACTTGCATTATTTTCACGGTAAAGCATATCTTGTAATGACCTAAGTATTTGATGAGGATATCTTCATACACAGTTTCATCAAGGAGCCACTTGGTGAGGCTTCATCTGGGAATCAGAGATATTCTTATTCCAATGAATATAGTTTAAGCAAAAACAAGGTTTAAAGTAGTAACTTTATCTTAGTTACAAAAGAAGAAAAGTCTGCTATGGTAATCTCTCAGACTCCTTTACTCAAGTGGCTGCACCATGTCAAGCTCAAGCTTTGTCAAAGATAAACAAATAGCAAGCATTTTTGAGTATTTTTTAATCAACTACATTGGTCGCCACTGAGTGGCCCCTCGGTGTGGATTCCTGTACGTGGTGAAGGGACCTTCCAGTGAAGGTTCTGTTCTTTCAGTTTACCTCCTTTGAAATCTAAACATCCACCCACGTGTTTACCGTACGTGGTGACTTGTGGAGGAGAGGAGAGGATCCTGGTGGTTGAGGGGTCCAACTCTAACACACCTGTTTGGCCTCGAATTCCTGTAGACGGGCGGCCTTGGGGTGGCCTCCCTTGGGTCAATTGCCTAGTCCACTTAGGCCAGGGTCAATAAAGTATCAGTGTTGGATGTTATCAACAGGTGTTGTGGACATTGTATCTGATGCCGGTGTTTGGGTTTAGTGCTCACAAAACCCTGGCGTTACTGCAGTGTCCTTTTTTGGCATTGTAGTGCATCCCTTCGTAGGGCTACATGGTGGGTGAGATGAGCGGACACCAAAATATTCTTTTTTATTATGAATCCTCCAAATAAAAAACTTAAATAAAATTGTAAAAAACAGTCCATAGGTAAAAGGCCATGTTTTGAAGATTCTGAGCAGCAATCTTCAACATCTGTAACACCTGCTGTACCTCATTTTCTTATACTACATTCTCTTTCAGATAAAACTTTAAGACAGATGTCTCTTTGATTCAGAAGGGACTAGAGAGACTTGCTGCCTCTCCAAAGTAGTTAGTATAGAAGTTTTGCTCTGGTGGCATATTGGTGGAAACATCCACATCTACACACAGTGAACTCCTCTTGCATTCAAAGGCAATTGGGGATATACCTATTGAGGTTACACCTACTTTGAATTCATCATGAGGAGTTATTGTTGAGAGAAATTTGAAGAACATTCGCGAGTCAGAGATTCTCGCTGGTTTCTCCACCCATGGAGTTTCTGCAGTAAAGGGTATCTCCACTCGCAAAGATGGAATTATGATGCCGACCAGTGTCCTCACTCTGACATTTACATCACCATCCACCTGCCACCATCAAGGCAGGCTATCTTAATTACAGGGTACGGCCATACATTCCAAACCCTCTCAGATGTTTCCTGTGTTAGTGATTTTGTCACTCGAAGACATCATGTCGTGGTTTCTTGACGTGTGCTCATTGCAGTGGCAAGGACCACGATGCCTATTAGTGCGAAATGGACCCTCATTGCATCAACTGCAATGGCTCTCACCCGTCCTACACTCATTCTTACCCTGAATGATTAGAAGAAAAAGAGGTGCTGCGTTTGAAAACTATTCAAAACATTACTTACTCTGAGGCTCGAAAGTTGATGTCCACCACTTCATCTCGGACGTATGCTGCTGCAGTTCATTCCATTATTACAGTGGGAGTGCAGACGGATCTCTGTGCCTCCAAAAGAATCGTTCTCAAACCAAGTGAAGTCTTTGACTTCCACGGTTAAAAAAGTTGATGAATCAACTTCAACACCATCTCTTTCCCTTAACATACATTCCAAAAAATCTCAAGATCCACCTCCTTTGGTTCCAGATACGTACATTTCCTCGGGTACATCTTCTCCCACCCAAAGATGCAAATGCTCTTCCAACAGCGCAAAGACCTGCCTAACCGACCCAGGGCAGAGTCCATGGAAGTCGATAAACCTCCCTCAAATAAAGACAGTAAAGAAAAATTACGTGGTCGTAAACAGAAGGATTCTTCACCCAATTCATCTACACATAAATAAAAATGGCTACCTTGATACAATGGAACTGTCGAGGTTTACGTTCTAATCTGGATGGCATCAAAACACTAGTTGCTTCCTACCATTCTGTATGTCTTTCTTTGCAGGAAACATTTCTGCAACCTGTCTATACAGTCACCTTTCGGCGGTTTTCTTTGTACAGAAATGACAGGCTGTGTGATGGACGAGTGCATGGAGGGGTGGCACTTTTGGTTGATCAGCATGTGCCCACCCTGTTTTTGCTACTTGGTACACCTTTGGAGGCTGTAGCCATTTGTGTTTTCTTGGGTTATACCATCACTGTTCATTCTCTCTATCTGGAGAAACCTATGATCAATCAGACCTTGATGCTGTCATTGAACAGTTGTCGTCTCCCTTTTTAATCCTAGGGGACTTTAATGTACATCATCCCCTCTGGGGAAGTGCTGATAGTGATGGGGAGGGGTCGCTCCGTAGAGCGTATGCTCTCTGTTCGCAACCTTTCTCTTTTCAATAGCATTTCTTATACGTATTTTCACGTACATAGTCAGTCCTTTACTCCTATCGATCTCTCAATTTGCTCCTCTTCATTATTGTCTCATTTTGATGGAGGGTTGAAAATAATCTACAAAGCAGTGATCGTTTTCCTATAATTCTGAGAGAGAATGGCCATGGTTGATGTCACCTGACCCACATGCCCCAGTGGAAGCTGGATCTAGCAAACTGGCCCTCTTTCACTGCTCTCACAGAACTTTATCCTACCATCAATTGATGACTGTGTGGCAGCAGTGACTGACTGTATTATACAGGCAGCTGCTTAATGTATTCCTAAAATCACGACATGATTTCCACGATATCCTCGTCCATGGTAGAATCCTGCCTGCCACATGGCATGGAAGGCCCAAAAACAGGCCTAGGTGACTTTTCGGAGGTATCCCACATTTTCGCACTGCATCACTTTCCAGCAGACACGTGCACATGCTTGGTGGTTAAGACGTCAAAGTCAGAAAGAATCTTGAATTAAGTTCACAACAAGCATATATTCTACCACCAGTTCCAAAGTCATATGGGAAAAGATTTGAAAGGTCAGTGAGCAGTATAATTCTGTACCCTTGATTTTTGTCTCTGATGGCCAGGAGGTAGCTGACACCCAGAGCATTACTGATACTCTAGGTGAAAGCTTTTGCTGGGTATCAAACACTTCTGCTTCTTTTTCCACTTTCTTAGCCATCAAGACTGAGACAGAGCAATCACCTCTCTCCT
This sequence comes from Tachypleus tridentatus, assembly GCF_004210375.1. Classification (NCBI taxonomy): domain Eukaryota; kingdom Metazoa; phylum Arthropoda; class Merostomata; order Xiphosura; family Limulidae; genus Tachypleus; species Tachypleus tridentatus. Next base: position 153,755,539 of record NC_134831.1, read on the forward strand.
TTTGAGCTGATTGTGTCTATGACTGAGTTTCACCAGTGTAAAGGGATGATTATAAAGTGGCCCTTCATCAGTCTGGCAGTACATCGGTTGGACCTGATGATGTACACTATGAAATGCTGCACCATCTATCTCTTGCTATTCTTCTCTAAGCCTGGGAAGGATCCCAAGATTCTTTCAAACTTCCGTCCAATTGCTTTGACGAGCTGCCTCTGTAAGACCTTAGAGAGGATGGTTAATGCTCGTCTCGTTTGGTTCCTCGAATCAAACAACCTCCTCTCGCCCACCCAGTGTGGGTTCCGACAACAGTGCTCCACCATGGACCATCTGATTCGACTTAGCGTCAATCAGAGAAGCCTTTCTCAAACGACAATATCTTGTATCAATATTATTTGACATTGAAAAGGCTTATGATACAACCTGGAGGTATGGCATTTTGCGAGACCTCCATATATATGGGTTACGTAGCCATTTGCCAATTTTTATTAAAAAATGTTAATGCATAAGAGATTCCATGTTCATGTGAGTTTGGCACTTCTCACTCTTTTCTACAGGAACTTGGAGTCCCTCAGGGCTCTTTTGAGTGTCACACTCTTTAATATGAAGAATATTGCTATCACTAAACAACTCCCTCTTACTGTTGCAAACGAGCTCTATGTCAACGACTTTCACATCTCATGTCAGTCGTTGAACATGAGGTATACTGAGTGGCAGCTACAGACTGCCCTCAATCATTTACTGAAGTGGGCCACAGCAAATGGCTTTAATTTCCCCCTCTCTCTCTCTAAAACTGTTTAAATACACTTTTGTCACCAACGGGGTATTCACCCAGATCCTGAACTCTATATTGGTGAAGTTGTGCTGCCTGTGGTCCCTGCAACAAAGTTCTTGGGGTTATCTTTGACCATAAGCTGACTTTTATACAACACATCAAGCAGCTATGGGTCAAATGTATGAGAGCACTGAACATCCTCCATGTCTTCCCTTCCACCACCTGGGGAGCAGATAAATGTTCTATGCTAAAGATATATCGTGCTCTTATTCAATCGAAACTTGACTATGGATCACCGGTCTATGGCTCTGCCAGGTTGGTTGGTTGGTTTGGTGTATTATGGCACAAAGCAGCTAGGTTATCTGCATTGCTCTGCCAGGACTTCGGCCTTAAAGGTGCTGGACCCAATTCATCATCAAGGACTTCAGCTCTGCACTGGGTCTTTCTGCACTTTCCTAGTTCAGAGATTATAGAGAGTCTCATGAACCTTCTTTGCACCTCTGCCATTTAAAACTGTCTTTGCTATATGCTTTGAAACTTCGTTCCTTACCAAAGTATCCCACCTGGGGTTGTGTTTTCTTTCCTCGGTGGACCATACTTTTTCAGAACAGACGATCTGCCATTGCTCCTTTTGGCCTTCATATTCAGGCACAGTTAGATGAATTGGGTCTTTCCTTGGATAACATTGCTGTATCCACTGTTCAGCCCATCCCACCATGGCTTCTTACAGTCCCCAAATGTGACCTATCTGTAAGTCATCTGAGAAAAGCAGACAGTCCTGATTGGAAATACTGTCAGTTATTTGCTGATCAACTTTCGAATCATCCTTCCATTCCTATTTAGGCCCAGCATGGCCAGGTGGATTAAGGCATTCGACTCGTAATCTGAGGGTAGCGGTTTCGAATCCCCGTCGCACCAAACGTTCTCGCCCTTTCAGTCTGGGTGGCGTTATAATGTGATGATTAATTCGTTGGTAATAGTAGTCCAACATTTGGCGGTGGGTGGTGATGACTAGCTGCCTTCCCTCTAGTCTTGCACTGCAAAATTAGGGACGGCTAGCGCAGACAGCCCTCGACTAGCTTTGCGCGAAATTAAAAAAAACAAACAAACCATTTTTATTTATACAGATGGTTCGAAATCAGGTGACTGTGTGGGTTCTGCCATGGTTTGTTATGGTTCAGTGGTTGTGTGCAGAATTCCCTCTAAATCTTCTGTGTTCACTGCTGAACTGTACACCATTTCTCTTGCCATAGATCATATAGAAGCTAAGCAGTACTCAAATTGCACTATTTATACTGACTCGCTTAGTTCTCTACTGGCCCTGGAATCGCTTCATGTTAGTTCTCACCCTGGTCTCGCCGATATTCAAAATTGACTAGCCCATTTCTCTTTAAAATCTACTACTATCCAGTTTTTCTGGATACCGGGTCACGTTAGTATTCGCGGGAACGAGCTTGCCGGCACTGCAGTTAAATCTATCTGCTATGGTACTATCACTGCTGTTCTATACAGATGGCAATCAACTTGGAGTGAGCAATGTGAAAAGAAGCTTTTCCAAATAAAAATAAAATCCTATATTGGACTTTGGGCATCTTGCTTCCGTAAGGATAGGAAAGAGGAAGTTGTTCTGACAAGACAACGCATTGGTCACAGTTTTTTAACTCATCGTTTTCTTTTATCTGGGACTGATGCATCAATGTGTTGTCTGTGTAACGCTTAGATCACAAATAAGCCCCATTTTACTGTCTTGCCATCGTTACGATTTTCAACGACGTCTCCATTTTAAACATGTTCTGTCTCAAGGTTTATCCGTAACATTGGACAGTGTTATTGGCGATGGTGGCACTGCCTACGTTAGAAATGTTTTTAGTTTTTAAAGGCCATTAATATTTTTATGCAATTTAAGTTTTTAATTTATACATTAGACCTTTTTTTAATGTGATTCATTTTTAAGAATCAAAGTACATGTAGTTTGATTTGAAATTAGAAAATGGTTGTAACGTCAAATAACTCGAAACCACGACGTGGAAAGCCAACTTCAGGTAACTAACGTTGATGTTTGAACTTACCCGTTAGTCATCTTGGCGAGTTAGGATAATTAAAATTATGCTATAGAAAGTCCTTTACAACTTGTATAACTGCAGTTTTTCTCTTACTGCTGTAGACTAGACGTAAAAATTGGATTTAATGCTATTTGTTTTTAATTCGAAAAATAAACTTTGCCTTGTTTTACTTTAACTTCCTTTTGTAGATTTTAATAATTTTACTTTAATTTTAGCTTCTTACCGGATGTTTAGCGCAGAAAGTCTCGTTACTTTGCGCATAAACACCAAACTAACCAACCAATCAATCAACACTTTATATCTGTATCGAACTAATGGGGTGCTATCTGGAGGATGGGAGTAGATCTAAAATGTTCTTTTTATTTAAGAGGGTTTAGTATCATGCTATTTAGTCTGCGAAACGTATCTGCAACGTTTCAGTCTAATTAAGTATGCGCTGAAGAGAATACAATGGGAGAGGTTTAGCAACCTTTTAAGTTTGATTTTGAAAATTTGTGTATAGTATTTCGGCGTAGATAAGGTTTTTGTTTTGTTTTTGAATTTCGCACAAAGCTACTCGAGGGCTATCTGTACTAGCCGTCCCTAATTTAGCAGTGTAAGACTAGAGTGAAGCAGCTAGTCATCACCACCCACCGCCAACTCTTGGGTTACTCTTTTACCAACGAATAGTGGGATTTACCGTCACATTATAACGCCCCCACGGCTGAAAGGTCGAGCATGTTTGGCGCGACGGGGATGCGAACCCGATACCCTCAGATTACGAGTCGCACGCCTTAACACGCTTGGCCATGCCGGGCCCCGTAGATAAGGAAGGCAATCTTGAAGTTGAAAGAAGTAAGTTGTGCACTCCTGCTTGTAGGTGAATTGTTTTTTTGGTCATATTGTGGGAGAAGTAGTCACAATGTGGCTTGTCTTAATCTTTGACCCAGCTTGTTTTACATTATATTACTAACTGTTTGTGGCCAAATTCGCTGAAGTTGCTACACTGTTGTCTGCCTTACTATAAATGAAATGCAGTTCAGAATAAGTAATATGATTAAGAATTTCTGTTACAGAAACATGCCATTTATTTATTATTAGACCCAAACTTTGCTTGTCTAACAACTGGACAGTACTGAGATTATAGGATAGCTGCGTTGATTGTTGTCATGGCCAGCTCAACTGTGTAATAGACAAGCACGAGACTTAATGAAGCCTGGATAACTGAGAAATCCACATTATATGTAATTTAACCTGGCAACAGGTTTAGCACTTTGTGTCATAACGCAATTATTGAACAGTAAAATACTGTAACAAGACTATTCAAACTTTAAATTTTGATATTTAGCTTACCATGTTGTTACTTTGCTTTATATCTGGGAACCAACCATTCCAAATTTTACATAATACAACTTGTGAGTCAGTCACATTATGTTGGTGGCACTGTCTGTCTGTAGTTAATTACTTTCAGTATTCCAGTAAAGAGACTGCTTTTTATGGCTTTCAACTTCATTTTTGTGTTGCTTGTGGGAAAATTGAAGACTCAATTAGCTTTATGCAGAACGATTTTGGTCCACAAGATGAAAAATGGTGAGAAATAGTTGAACATTTTTAGCATAGGGACTCTCTTTATGGTGACGAGTCACCATAGGTGAATAGGTGATGACATGCATTTTTATGAATTTTCTAATGCCTAATCTATACATTTTCTGTATAGGCTAATTTCTACAGATGCAGTGGTGCCAATTTTATTCTGCATCAGGAAGTCTAGTGGCGGCAAATTATTTGAATGGTAGCTGTTTGGTACTTTTACGCCTATTACTACCTTTGGGGGCAATTTTAGGCAATTCTTTATTGGGTCAGTGTCTGTGGATCATTGTAGAGCTGTAATGCCTCAACTGTAAAAGGCAGTTGCTCAATGAATGAAAGTATAATATTTACATTTCAAGACCTTAGAGAATAATGTTACTGTTGTTTCCTGTTTGTGTTTACACCTCTGAGGGTTGTAAGATGTAAGAAGACAATGAAGTGGCTGAGTTCATCCTATGACTAATCTTAATCAGGTGACTTGGATCTTTTCAATCTTATCCATCTGTAAAGCACTCGTACAGATAATCAGTAGTACATAATCAAGGATTGCACGTATGAGATTTTGGTAGAATATAAGTAGGTTTTGATGTTCTGCTCTATTTACTGCTTCAAGTTTTCATTGCGTGCCTCTGGTAGCCTTGGTTATCACGAGGTTAACGTGGTTGAGATGCTTGCAATTTTTCTTTTTTCTTTTTACCTTTGTTAGAGCCACTGCTGAACACTAGAACATAGTTGGCAAAAGTTAACACTCAGCATCTGATTGTATTATCAAGGTAGGCTAGATCTATGTTAAAAAGAACTGGTGAAAATGATGAATCACGAGTTAGACCAGTGTTGATGGTTATCCAGTCTAATTGTCAGCTTGTGTTTCATGATGCATCTTCTGGTAATAAAAGCAGCAACAACTTATTATAAATATTACACCTGTGCTTATTCTGAGTATTTGTCAAGGAATGGGAAGGTGTATTCTACTGTAAGCATCTTCCAGATCTCACTATACTGCCAGGGTGTTCTGATTAGCTTCAAATTCAGCAGCATTGGTCCAGGTTTTTGTTCCACTGTGATAACCATCGAATGATCACGATAGCAATGGCTCAATTCTAATAGGCAAACCTTCTAGTTACAGCCTTCTTCTATATCTTCTCATTACATGACATTTCAACCTGGAGTAATTGGCAGCATATGAAAACAAATCGATTTATCTTTTCAGAGTTTTGGTTCACTCATTGGTGGTAACTTTCCGTTTTGGATTTCAGTCTTTATTATGTCATCAGTATTAACTGAACATTTTCTCATAAAGCCTGTATTTCAGCAGTTTTACAGGAGCATAATTGATGCTGGCTATGTGCAAGTTCGTTGACTATAGGGTGCCATTCATGTCATCATCACAACAGCTTTTGTTCTATCAACAGGGCGGGGGGGGGTCTTCTATGGTCCTTGAGCCTTTGAGTTTAGAGGATGTGGAGTTATTTTCAGAGATCCATTCACATGGAAAGTTGAGAAATAACTGTGCCACATGCCCAACACCATGTTTGTTGGCATACTACAATTTCAATTCAGTTATATAATGTAATTGTAGTCTAAAACCTGAGGCAGCAAAGGATGTATTTTCCCTTACAGATTAGTTAGTATTTGATTTTTGATCCATCACTTTCAGATTTATCTACAGTTACGATACATTCTGATGAAATTCAGTATGCTAGTGGACTATCAAAGAAGAATCAAATTTTCAGTACCGAATGGTCTGATTGTATTTTAAAGTATGTTTTATCTGGTAATTGCCCAATGTAGATCTGTTGGTGTCACAGATCGGTAACTATCTTCAACTTTGTCTCCATATCTCGAGCCTCATGCTTGGGCAGTGGATGGATGCTTTGATATGTGCTGTCAGTACCTTCCTATCATTTATTTTGCTTCGCAAGATACTGCAGAATTGTTCTGTGTACTACTTTGTGGTGAATCAGGTCACGGATAGCGCTAATCTAGGTCTACATTACGATTATCCAAGGATAATTATTCTGCGACATGCGACAAAATATATTAAAAGCAACTGCAAATGAACAGAGGCCACAACAGTCCACGATCATTTCAGTTTCGCATTTGGCAATTCGCAAGAAGTTTCATACTGGCATAATTTTCACAAAATGATTTTTGAAGAAATTGTGCTGCTGAGAAAGAATCAGTAGTTTCAGGGTACGAAACTAGATGGGACATGTTTCCTCTTGATGGTGTTAGTCAAAAGATAATATTTCTAATAAAATCTCTCTTCAGCAGTTCATGACCATTTTAATTATCCGTTTAGTGTAAAAAAAAGTCATGGACTTTGTAATACAATTGAACATTTTGGTATGTCTTACAACTCGCATATCTATTTCAGAATGATTTAAGTTTTACAAGAAAACTTGCTCTGTTATTAGAAGATTACTTCCACAATGGAACTCTGCATTAGACTTTCTATCTATAGCTCCATTTTAGTTGCTATATTCAGTTTCTTTTAAATATTTAACTCTCAGTATCAAACTTTTCCAAGCAAACAAGGTCATGTATAATATGCAATATTGCATTCATGGTGGTGCTATAGATGGAGGTGGATGTATATTTACACATGGCAGTGAAAGTGTTGAGCAATACTCAGTGAAGTTCGTCAGGATCTTGTTTGAGGGTAACATTATGATAATCATGTAGTTGGTTGAAGAATTTTTAGCTAAATAGTTTTAAGATTGAAGACAAAATAAGTAGTAGCCCCTATAAAGAATGGTAGTTTTGTTGATTTACGGGAGTTTTTTATTTTAACCATGCCTAATTTTGAAACGATGGACTAAAGGAAAGGCAACTAGTGAACACCACCCACTACCAGTTCTCGTGGTACTCTATAATCTTTCATGATGGGTAATGGGATTGACCGTAAACAATACCACCTCTTAGCTCAAAAGGTAAACTTTTGGTGGCGAGTATCAATCGCGAATCGAGCACCAAACTACAAGGCAATACCAAGCTTAAGGATGGTGAATAATAGATATGTATTTAACTTTACTACACCCACTATTTTATTTCATGGTAACGATACATTCTTTTATCAGTAAAGTTTGTTGCAAAAACAATAAAACAACCTTAACTCCAGTTGCGATCTGTTTTGTTTGTTTTATTAATAGATATTTTGCTTGTGATAAAAGTTAAAATGTTGGAACTAACACTGATCGAGTTGAAGTAAAAGTAAATTGTAGTCGTAATATATAGCTGAACATAGTTAAACAGTTGACTGAATCAGTGGTGAAATTTGATCTATTCAATAACCACTTAAATTGTTTTTAATTTTAAAAGTCGTAACGTGAATGTTTTACTAAACTGTACAGTAATGTAAGAGTTTGATAATTATATCACGCCTTGTGTATGTCAATTTCAACAAAAACAAATTTTAGCACAGTGCTATTATTTTCATTTATTTTACCACACGTTAAGACGTATAATTATAGAAACAGTCGCATTATTCACTGTAGCATCTAGTAATAAATAAAGACCCAGAAAAAAATTCATTATTATTATTTTCTCTTTTAGGGTTTCATGTCACTCCAAAGATCGGACTCATCTGTCCAGAAAGCTGTATACTTATCGTGGTTGGAGTGATCATTGGTCTATTGCTTTTCTACACCGGATTGGAGCGGGTTGGACCTCTGACCCCCAATGTTTTCTTCCTGTACATGTTACCACCAATCATTCTGGACGCTGGCTATTTCATGCCCAATCGTCTCTTCTTCGATAACATGGCGTCAATCTTGTTGTATGCTGTAGTTGGCACTGTTTGGAATGCCTTAACTATTGGATTCTCTTTATGGGGTGTTGGACTAACCGGACTTTATGGAGTGGACATGCCTCTTCTTGACACGCTGTTGTTTAGTTCAATAGTATCTGCTGTTGACCCCGTAGCAGTGCTAGCTGTTTTTGAAGAGATACATGTGAACGAAGTATTGTATATCTTGGTGTTTGGGGAGTCTTTATTAAACGATGCTGTCACAGTGGTAGGTATATATTTCTTTGTGGCATGTTACATGAAACACTTTGAATAAGGTAACTTCACAGGATGTATGCTTTACATCATATATAGTTTCAAGCTTGGTCAATTAAATAGTTATAAATAGACAGCTATAGGTCAGAAATACGCTTTTAAACTACTATTTGCTAAAATATGCTTTTAATTAGCATCAGTATTTTAGATAGATTAGTTTTTAGGACCTAAACATGTAAATCAGCTGCATTCATATTTTAATATAAAGTTTGAAAACATCGACCATAAAAGTCTTTGTTACTGCGCACGGGTCCCCCGTTGGTACAACGGTAAGTCTACGGATTTGCAACCCTAAAATTAGAGGTTCGATTTCCATCGGTAGACTCAGCAGATAACCTGATGTAGCTTTGCTGTAAGAAAAACACACACCCACACTGCGCACGGAACTGACACGTTTGATTTAACTGAGATACTGATGCATTTCTAGTACATTAGCAATATGTGGAAGACGCGTTTTCCCCTAAGACCGTAAAAATCTGATGCGTAACTGATTCGCTTTTTTTTTTCTTGTTATCGTAGAAGAATATTAATATCGTAACAATAGATCTATAATATGTTTGACAAAGCTTAAAAACACTTCTCTTGCACACGAGTAAGGGTAGGAGTGCGTATGTTACAATCTTTTACAAAGTTCCATTCGACATGGTATCACGTATTTGATGTCAGAATTGTCAACTAGTAATTATACTATACATTGCTGATGTAGCTACAACTCAAGGTAGAGGAGAGTAAATATCAGATACAGTATACAGGGATACTAAATAAAACTGCAGATGTACATTTCGAAAGTTCTAGCGGTTATGCAGATGAAATACTCGAACTGTACAACGGACAGGAATTTATGAGTATCACCTTACTCTTAGCAATGTTAGTGTGAATTAGTTCAATCTTACAAATTTGTACATGTATTTTAAATATACTGTAGTAATATTCACTTTTTGATGTGTACAACAATCTTACCATATTTTGTGTATAGACATTAGTAAGTTCCGAATTGTATCACCATTCCTTCTCCATTAGTCCGACCCCGTCCTCATTCGGATAACTTGCTTTAGTTTTCAACAGAGCCATACAAACATTTATACGGGTCTGTCGAGAAATATGTCTAACACGTACCACTTGTCTGAATTATTTGTTGTAGCTTCCACTAAAATATGCATCAATGAAAGAAAAGTCTACTATAATTGAATTTGATATTTATCTGTAAGGTACTATCATTTCAATATTTGTTATGGGGAATCCCAGGAAAAACTTTGAGTTAAAATCGTGTAACGTATCTTCATTATGTTACGTATTACAATTTCAAATAGCCTAAAACTCAGTTAAATGATAATCTAGATTTAGAAGTTAAATGTTTGTATCAAATTTATGATGCTTGCCAAAAAAATTAATCAGTTTTCTTTCTTAGTACAAATATATTTTAATATGCAATCAATAACACAATTTACAATAATAGCTGTTACAAATAATGGTCTATATACAAAAGTCTTACAAACTTGCAAACGATATTGAAGCATTCTCTGGTTCAGCACTTCCTTTCTCTTATCAGGAGTTCACGATGAGCAAATTAATTTCGAATTGATGTAGATACAATTCGTTGAACAGAGAAGTAACTAGTTCTGTATTCTTTCTTTCTCTGTTGATAGTTTTTCCACCTATGAAGGTAATTAATATTTCAATAAAAAATATTATAGTCCAATGTGAATCCGCTGAAATAGTTTGTTTGTTGAAATCTATAAATGTTTCTGGTCAAGTATCTGAAGTTCCCAATTAATAAGCGTTATAATAGTTACTGCTGAGGTTTTCAAGGTTTTATAGCACCCCAAATATAGCAAATATGGGTTGTACTTCTGCAACCACCAGCAAAACTTGGAGTGAATTTTATATCCCACATTATATATATTTTGTTTGTTTTTGCATTTCGCACAAAGCTACTCAAGGGCTATCTGTGCTAGCCGTCCCTAATTTAGCAGTGTAAGACTAGAGGGAAGGCAGCTAATCATCACCACCCACCGCCAACTCTTGGGCTACTCTTTTACCAACGAATAGTGGGATTGACCGTCACATTATAACGCCCCCACGGCTGAAAGGTCGAGCATGTTTGGCGCGACCGGGATGCGAACCCGCGACCCTCAGATTACGAATCGCACGCCTTAACATGCTTGGCCATGCCGGGCCCATTATATATAACTTACTCTAGTGATCCTTTCGGTTTGTGCAGCGTTTATGATTTTTGTTTGTGCTGGTTTTTGTTTATGAGCAAGCCAATAATATATATTGACTCTTGGCGTGTCACATTGAGTACATTTATAGGTGTGAGGAGAATTTTTAGAAACTTCAGCCTGTACATCAGTATTAGCGATACACTAATGTTTACATACCACATATTGTTGATTTCTTACACTCGAAATTTTTTCTACAACTTTTAGAGAATAGATGGTAATTTGGGAATTTCGCAATATAAATGTAATAGTATAAATTAAGAACGTTTCTAAACATAAATTTAATTTAAACGTCGATATTAAAAAAGACATAACAATAAATCCGTCAACAAGTTCAACAACTTTTGTAATTATTGATGCTTAACAAGCAGATAATTTATTACAAGCAGTAAGATAAAAACCGAAACTTTCATTCATTCTCGTATCTGAAGAACGTATGTATGCTGTTGGTTCATTGTCAGTAGTAGGATGGACAAAACTGGGGAAACAAATAAATAATAAATGGTTGGCCACTTTCCTAATGTAAAAACCGTCCAGGTTATTCTGATTGTAAACACATTTTTTGAAATAAGGAAAATCGAATAAATAAAGCTGCATGTATAGATTATGAACTTGTTTACGCATGAAGAGTGAACCTCATTAATTTTGAGAGGTACGTTAACCAAGAAACTTGGTAGAAACGTTTGAACGTCTAAACCTTAAATACCACTAGCTACATACGACGACACGGGAATAAATGGTAATGATGATACTAACACAGTATCGGAGCACACATGATGTGTAGAGGGGGGAAAACACACCTTTCTAGAGACGATTGATTTCCTGACTTTCCTCAAGGTAGTTCTTGCTATACTGACGTCAAAGACGGCATGTGATCTCGTTCTGTACACGCAAAACGTTCACTATAAATAATAGGTTGTAATATTCACAGCTAATACACTTTTTATAATGAAGAAATAAATATATTTGTTTTCACTTTAGTTTATATTCCTTACTACGGTATAAATACTGCTTTTCCTCGCAATTGTAGAAATGCCAAAAATACGTACTTGTAAAAAAAAAAAAAATATATATATATATATAAATGTATTCAAATAATGGTATATACTTAAACTAACATTTTAACTATTCAATGTAACTTTCGTATTTAAAAAAAGAATAATTATATATTGCCCTGTTTAAGCAGATATGTCAATACATTTTGAACTGTTTAAAGCTCCGTGGCAGTTTTTGACTATATAGGTATTTAAGTATAAACATGTATGTATATCTGTGCGTAATATTGATAAGTGAAATATTCCGTTTTTACTGTTCCAGGTTTTATACCACATGTTCGAAGGTTATGCGGAAATGGGTCAAAAAAATATTTTGCCGATCGACTACCTGGCTGGAGTGCTATCATTCTTTGTTGCTTCGCTTGGAGGCGCTTTCCTTGGTGTTGTATGGGGTATTCTCGTGGCTTTTCTATCTAGATTTACTCATCACGTGCTAATTATAGAGCCATTGTTTGTATTCGTGCTGGGATATCTCTCGTACCTCACCGCAGAATTGTTTCATTTGTCTGGAATTGTAGCGTAAGTATAATAGTAGCTGATAAGGAAAATGTAAGTTGTAGTCAGTGCAATTTTGATATGTGCAGTACACGTCAAAAAGAACTTGTGTATTTTTATAAAATTTATTTGAAATAATAATCAGTGATGTCGAGAAAATGTGTAAAACCGGCTCGTTTGGGTTGAGAAAATATACTAAAACAATAAATGTTTTGTATGCTATATTACGGTTTGTGTTTATGTAAATTAACTAATTTCAGTTTTATTTAGTTTTTAATTCACTAACAAATGTTTGTGTGACAGACGTCACCCTAACAGCAGTGTAGAAAATCACTTTCGATAAACTTCTAGTTATATGAAATGGGAAAAAAATGGGTCAAAATAAATGTGGTAGATACAATAAACCCAAATGAGAGACAGCATTTCTAGAAAAATAAGTTAAGACCTGTAATGTATATCTTGAGGTTGAAATAAGAAAATTAGATCAAGTAAAACAGCAGAATTTAATACAGTCGTATCATAATTTTATCAAACATCAGAGCGAAGTAAGGAAGCAGTACAAGACAATTCTTTCCAGCAATATAATCAAGAAAGCCCCAGTAAACAAAAACTATTTTCAAAACTGGAAAAAATTATGGAAAGAACGTGAAATAGGTGTTTGGAATGGGCAACAAGAGATCAGCCGTTCAAATGATAAATGCTTGGAACTAATAAAGGAAAACAACGTCTTCTTAGCAAGATATGAGCCAGCTACAATAAAATGAACAGGACTGTGCAAGATGTTCATGGCAGGAAGTAAAAGACAGAACTAAACATATCTGAGGCATAAGACAATTCAGTTGCAGGATGAATTGAAGAGAATGTTTTAAGTAACTTAGATGCTACGTCAGACTCAAATAATGTGAGATACCCTAAAAATAAACTTTTTATAGTGGTAAAGAAACCAAAGCTAACAAATAATCAATTTGTCAATAATTATATATACATGGAAGTGATTAAGTGGGGAGACCAGAGAAGAACTTCAGAAACTGCTCAATGTCAATTTTATACAAAACCTTCTTAGATTTTTTTGCAAATTGAAAGGAAATCAATAATTAGCAGTACAATATTTTTGTGTAATGCTTATGGGAAAAGTAAAACAAAAATATTTCTGTGAGACCTTGAGTAGAGAGAATATATTTCTACCATGATGGGAGTGGCAACACGAAAGATGTGCACAATTTCAGTGTCATAAAAGTTATACCCACTCCTATTATAGGTATCTAAGTTCAAATAGCCCAAGAATGCAGTGCCGATGTATCCATACACTGCTGTGTTCTATGTATATAATCATTTTAGCAATGAAGCTAAATATTGTTCTCGTACAATAGATATTTTTGATACTGGACATCAAGTGATGCATTATGAAAGTTTGCAGCAGAGTTTTGAATTTTTTGAAATAAGCTCTTTCTTACCTGATGATTCCAGTCCTCTAGTTTATACATAGCTGGTTTATTTAATGCACTGGAATGGCTCTGGGGTTCACCATATACATATTTTGATGATATAATCGTCGTAAACATCTTGGTAGTGGTGGAGAACCTGCAAGAAGACATCAAACTTCTGTCAGTAGATTGACAGTTTACCTACAGTTCGATCACTTAGACTACTGCGTGTTATACAGACATGCCATTCTTTTGTAAGCAAAAGAGTTTAACGTGAGGATTCTCATTTCTCTGAGTGTGATGGACTGTACATTGACAATACCTACATATAGTGACCAGCTAAGAAAGAAAAATCAATGAAACGTTTTGTCTCTCTTAAGTGTGCTGGAGCACAAAGTACAGAACCAGCCGTAGTAATCTGAGAACAACAGTCATAATCAAAATGGAATATGGAATCTACTTGTGTGCATTATTGACAAAGTCAGCAATAGCTAAGTTATAGAGGGCACGTAATTTAGCCAGGTTAACAGAAGTAGGAGCAGCCAAACCAATACTCTGTGATATCAATATCTTTGGCTTGGCTTGAGCAGCGTTACTACTTGAAACAAGATTATAACGAGTCAAATAATAGTCAGAGAAAAAACCACAACTATATTTCATCCGCCATATCAGCACATGAAAGAGAGAGAGAGAGTAGATGAAACAGTATTGCAGAGACTGAAGTTACAAACTGTGTAAGCCGAAGAAAGATGTAGTGGAGATATGTTCATGTGCTTACTGGAAACATCAAGATTATTAAGCAGGCCCATGCAGGAACACGTATTGAAAATTGGTAGAAGGGTATGTTTGCTGTTAACATAATTGAAGTCGAAGATGAGATATAGGGGCAAGGACCGACACTGCTTGAAGTAACAGATGGCTTCCCTGAGAAACGCATGGCTGTAAGAGCTATATGGAGAGATGGAAATATCGTATTTGAATATTAGTCATTACAGCTGCACAGTCTTTCAGAGTAGACTGTGAGAAATACGAGGATGCACTCTTCCGTTTGACAAGTAACAGTGAATATCTTAATCGGTCACTTTACAGACTTCCTAAACCCCATAACAAAACAGATTTTATCCAAAGAACATAAAATCTTTTAGACATGAACCATCTAGTTATTTTACTTGTATTGCTAAAATTCGATTCTAATACCATTGGGGGCAGAGTATAGAGCACTTTGTGTAGCTTTGTGCTTTATAACAACTGAATGCTTAGAAAGACATTATAAACAGAAGTGGCCGTTCCTACGTCTAATCTATCAAATTGGTTTAATTCATAATGAATAGGAAATGTCACACTTGTAACTATTTGTGATTCCAGATAAGTAATTATATAACATTACCTATTATAATTTATCTCGGACAAGTCTCCTCATCATGTAACTTTATGAATTAAGATTTCAAATACTTGGAAGACGCGAATAGACAGTAATAGAATATTCTTGGTTAGCTACAGTCAGTATACTACCGTGTTTCTCCGAAAATAAGACAGGGCTTATATTAATTTTCACTCCAAAATATGACACTAGGGCTTATTTTCGGGGGATGTCTTATTTTGATATATTAAAAAAATGAAGTTACAAAGTAAAACTATTAAACTAACCATTTAAAATAAACTATTATTAAACTATTAAACTAACTGATTAATACTTAAACAAACTAATTAACTAACTATTAAACTAATTAATAAATTAATTTTTTTTTTATTTCTTTCCTCTTCCTGCCACTCTTAACTAGGGCTTATTTTAAGGGTAGGGCTTATATTAAAACTATCCCCAAAAATCACACTAGGTCTTATTTTATGGGTAGGTCTTATTATCGGAGAAACACGGTAGAAACCTTGGTAGCTGTGATTGTGATTAACATTCATAATCGGAAATCAACAGATACTTGACTATGGATGTTTATTGATTTCGAACATTATAAACATCAGTGAATTAACTTCGGACGTTAGTATTTCTACGAGGACATTAGATATTGTTGTACGGAAAACTCACGTTGAAGAATAGAGCTAGTGAAGAGTACATGTGTTTGCTTGTTTGTTTTTTGAATTTCACACAAAGCTACTCGAGGGCTATCTGTGCTAGCCGTCCCTAATTTAGCAGTGTAAGACTAGAGAGAAGGCAGCTAGTCATCACCACCCACCGCCAACTCTTGGGCTACTCTTTTACCAACGAATAGTGGGATTGACCGTAACATTATAACGCCCCCACGGCTGAAAGGGCGAGCATGTTTGGCGCGGCGGGGATGCGAATCCGCAACCCTCAGATTACGAATCGAACGCCTTAACACGCTTGGCCATGCCGGGCCTGTACATGTGTATCAACGTAAAATTAATTCGCTCGTCGTAGACTGAACTGTGGATAAAATATTCAGTTTCAGACCAAATAAAACTCACAATTGTCTGAGTTTGTAAAACTTTTGTATATAAACTATTATTTGTAATAACCGTTATTATAATTGTATTGTTTGTATATTAAAATATATATTTGAGTTCAGAAAGAAAATTGTGTATGTCAATCTTGTTGGCAAATATAAGTCTAATACATATCAACATTTAATTAGGATCTAAATTCAAAGTCCAATTTCCTGTTATTTGAAATCGTAATACGTAACAAACGTAACATAAGTCGGAGTCTTGTCCGAGATTATAACATGTAACAAATACTAGTTATCTCTCTTTATAGAAAAATAAAAATTTATCCTTATGATGTTTTTCACACTTATTTTGTTTCTCATTTCTTTAATTCTCTCTCTGTTGAAATACTGTATACAAAGTAGTTTTAAACTATATAATTATTTAATGAATATATTAATGTGTAACCTATTGAGTACTTAGAATTTGTTTGAGCTCTATCATAGAAATTAAAACATTGTGTTTGACTTTAGTTTCAGTTGCGAGTAGGCTCATCAACATACAAATCCTGTTGAACTTTGGTCAAAGAAACAAGTTACTTTCTTATCGTTTAGTAAAACGGACCTAATTTTTAGTTTTACTAAGTAATGAAAAATAACCAGTCAAACGATAGAAACCGTTATAACAAGACTCATTGGATAGTAAGTCAACTTTCATATTAATATTTTAAATGTTGAAACATCGAGTTTAATATTAATGAGGCTCATTGTTTATTTAACGAAGTGCTTAGATTGCAGTGAATATTTATGCTAACATGATTAGTATACACGGTAGTGGATACATGTCACGATTGCTTTGGTAGTATGATAAAAACGGTTTATTCATGTGGGTATCAGGAATATGATAGGCTTTTAATTTCAAGCTCTAAAAGTGTAAGTTGTAAGTAAAAGTGCTGATTCTTTTATTTTAATTTAAATTATTAAAACACACGAAATTCTGCTAAGTGAAAAGAAAACTTATGGAACTTAATATAATTCATCTTAAGTGGTTTTGCATTACTTAACTCGGCATTACTTTCCACTAGTCACTGCTAAATTAGGGACGGCTAGCACAGATAACCTTCGAGTAGCTTTGTGCGAAACTCAAAAACAATATAAACGTGTATGTTTATAACTGACACTTATTATCGCTCTGGGTGAGAGAGACTACGTCATTTCTAATGTCAAGAATTCTGTAAACAAAACAAATATGCTAAAACCTTAAGTCAGAAACATTTCTTTCGCGTTGAGGTAACATTCCGTACCAAATGACTTGCTTGTTTTCTCGGATTTACACTTAACATGGACAAACCCAAAAGTCGTTTAAAAAAAAAAAAAAATCCAACAAACTACCCATGTCAAAATCTCGCACTAAATATTTTCGAAGCAAGTTAACAAATAAAAAGCTTATTCTTTTAAAATGTCAATAATCACAATAATTATCAGTTGTTTTTCTTCTTCCGAACGTATTCTTTAAGTTTCATATGAACCACTCCGTTAATCCTTAAACGGCGGCCATCATCAATTGATGTTGCTAGCTAATGGCCAGTGCAAAGAAATAGGAATGAATGAGGTCTTTCATTATAACAGTTTTCTACTAAAAACATTTAAGTTAAATTGTCATTACATTTTGATCAGTTCTCGATAGGTCAGCGATAATTTTACAGACTTGCAACGCTACAAACAGAGGTGCAACTGATGCAGCGCATATAGCTCCTTGTTTAGCTTTGCTCTAAAATATTATCACTTTCCTACACAGATCATAATTAGAAAGAGATAATGTATATCAAATTGAAAAGCGTGAATGTATGAAGTATATATATGTATTGTTGGATATACAGTACTTTAATAGTTATTATTTAGTTTATTTGCGACTTAATATTTAATTATTCTTTATATTTTAAGACTGTTGAATATGGAATATTTTAAACGTCTTAATTGTGACAAATGTGGTTGTGTAATTGTACGAGTCGTACGATGGGTTTGCAATTACATTGTTATCTAGGCTTTACTAATATTGTTGACGTCGCGCTAGTCGAATCTTCAGTATATTTTTCGTTACCTTTAGTGGGTATTGTTAATTTACGGCGCTGCTCGCGTAGTTTCTAGAACTTTCTAAACCACAGTGTTTAAATGTAAATGTAGACGACTACACATGTTAAGGTTTAAAGCAGTGGCAGCGCCAGGATATTTTCGTTGGGGGGCTGAGGTAAACTGTAGAGGGGCTTCCCAACATGCCATCAATATGAAGTATAGATGGTAAATTATAATAATGTAAATACCAAGGTACATTTCAGAAAGGTGTGCTATTTTGAACTGCATTTTCAATGTAGTTTTTACTGGAAACTCGTACTCTGATTAATAATTCATTATTATAAATTAGAAATAATCTGTTTATGAAAACATGCGTATATGTAAAAGAGAAAGCTCTGGTTACTCAGAGACATCATGTCGTGGTTCCTTGATGTGTGCTTGTTGTGATGGCAAGGACCAAGATGCCTATGAGTGTGAAATAGTCCCTTATTGTATTAACTGTAGTGGATCTCACCCATCTTACTTTCGTTCGTGCCCTAGATGGGTGGAAGAAAGAGGTACAGTGTTTAAAAACAGTTCACCACATTTCTTACCCTGAAGCTTGAAAGGTGCTGTCCACCACTTCATCTCGGACGTATGCTGATGCACTTTGTTCCATTGCCACAATGGGAGTGCAGATGGAACTCTCAGTACCTCCACAAGAATTGTTCTTAAACCATTGAAAAATCTTTTTACATACATAGTTAAGAAAGATGATGAATCAACGTCAGCACCCATCTCTGTCTCTACCATTCATTTCACCAGACCCTCAGATCCACATCCTTTGGTTCTGGGCAGTGGCAGTGCCAGGATATTTTCGTTGGGGGGCTGAGGTAAAGTGTGGAGGGGCTTCCCAAAATGCCATCAATATGAAGTATAGATGGTAAATTATAATAATGTAAATACCAAGGTACATTTCAGAAAGGTGTGCTATTTTGAACTGCGTTTTCAACGTAGTTTTCACTGGAAACTCATACTCTGATTAATAATTCATTATTACACATTAGAAATAATCTGTTTATGAAAACATGCGTATATGTAAAAGAGAAAGCTCACCTAAATTCCACCCTAGGTAATACATAATAATAAAGAAAATCAAGATTAGCTTACATTGAACATTTAATATACCATTAAGAGTAAAGCTACAAATCAAAAGAAATATAACATAAAGATATAGTTTACATAGCAGAAACGAATTATCCCATGTGAAGTTAATACACTGAGGAAAAGTAAGGTCACTATCAGGTTAACTATCTTTCATAATGTTGTGTTTATAGTCAATATTACTTCAAACCAATGCACCTGTTCTGGTGATTGGCAGCAAATGTGTCAATAACATAATCAATATTGAGTTGTTTTGCCCTCCTGGAGTTTACTGATATAACAGCAAGGTTGCTGGTGCAGTTGTTACCACTAATGTTGCACAAGCATGTCTTGAGAAGCTTCAGACATGAGAAACTTCTCTCACAGGCACCTGAAGTGATGGGCAGGGTCACAGCGATGCATACAAGTTTGTGGAGATCCATGAAGGCATTCTTGTATGGCTTCATCATGGTTGCAAGCTCCAATTGTGGATACTTCCTGCCTCTTGTCTTTCTTGGCTGATACACAATGCAAAATGATCTTACAGAGGACACAATACCAGCTAAATGCTTCACAGTTTTGACCTATACACAATACACTTATACGTGCATGCTATGTTTTACTTTTAAATAAAAGATAAATGAAATTAATGGGTAAATACCTGTGAAACCTTTAGTTTATCAAATGAAATCCCTGATGATCTGTTGTAACTTGAAATCAGCGTGGTTGTCTGATCTTCGTCAAAGCTCAAGATAGAATGGCATTACACAGGGAGCGGCAATATAGCGCATGAGTTTCGGTGCATTCAGTTCGTTGCTATGGGACGCATCACACCACATACTTCCGTCTTAATGAAGACGTTGAGTTCTACAGATCTGTCTTTGATGTTAATTGTTAAGCAACAACGACGATTGTGTTTTCCATATTTTATGAATATATGTCGGTAACAATATATTGGACTGAAGTGGGGCTTGGCTCATTTTGGGGGGGGGGGTGCTCAAGCCCCACTTGAGTTTGTCAAAAAAGGAGACAACTACTTGAAGTTCAGAGTACAAGGGGTAGTGTAAGTGAATTATTCATAAACATTATTATGATAAGAGTAGAAAGAAATAATTTTTTGTCAGTTGGATTATAAAGTAATTGAATAATTCTAATTGAACTTTTAACAAGAAATATAAATATTTAGTATTTGAGATGCAACTGTGATATTCGTAGTATAAGGAATTTTTGGACATAGTTTGACTCCATTTGTATATATTATTTTAAAATAGATGGAGTGTATGCTGTTCGTTTATTATGGCATTTATCGCCAACAAATCAGACACCTACTCTAGAAGAATCCAAGTACATAGACATAAAACTCCGACGCTTGTATTTAAAGTAAATGTAGGGTGATATATAAATAAAAAAAGTTAAATTGGTGAAGCAGTGTTCGTGGTGTTTGGTCTCGTACTGGTGATTAAATTAATCTATCATATTTTACATTTCTTACATTAGTTTGTATAAACAGTTCCCTATTTCTTGTTTAAATTTTATTTAGTATTTTGAATTACTTTTTAGGCTGACGTTTTGTGGAATGACTATGAAGAATTATGTGGAAGAAAACATATCCTACAAATCTCATGTCACCTTAAAGTACACATTGAAGATGCTAGCTAATACATCGGAA
Organism: Tachypleus tridentatus; assembly: GCF_004210375.1. Classification (NCBI taxonomy): domain Eukaryota; kingdom Metazoa; phylum Arthropoda; class Merostomata; order Xiphosura; family Limulidae; genus Tachypleus; species Tachypleus tridentatus. The sequence goes on from NC_134831.1 coordinate 153,776,462, forward strand.
ACTATTATCTTCCTTTTCCTTGGTGCATCAACTGTGAATGAAAACCACGATTGGAATACGTGGTTTGTCATCATGACAGTATTGTTCTGTACAGTCTACCGATCGATTGGTAAGTGTGGCCACGTGCTTTGATGTAATTTATATAGTTAAATCTCATTTATGAGATTTGTTCATGTTAATCATTTAAACTATTAAGTCTTCTTATGGACTTGGCGTAGTCCAGTAGGTTGTAAATCAAGTATGCTAAAAGTTCATGATTCATGTTCCGTTGTTTCACAAAAAAGCACTCCAAGTTTTGAGACCATGAGTGAATAATAAGAGTTGGCGGTGGATGTTGTTGACTAGTTGCCTACCCTTTAGTCTACCATGTTCAAAGTAAAGGACTGCTATACATCAGCTGCATAGCTTTGTAAGAAACGTTTGGAAGTCTTACGAAGTGAACGTTAGTTCAAAATCTAATTTTTTTTTTTTTAATTTCGCATAAAGCTACATTAAAGGCCGTCCTTAATTTTGCAGTGTAAGATTAGAGGGAAGGCAACTAGTCATCATCACTAACCGTCAACTTTGGGCTACTTTTTACAAACGAACAGTGGGATTGACCGTCACATTTTAACTCCCCCATGGTTGAAAGGGCGAGCATGTTTAGTGTGACCGGGATTCGAACCTACAACCCTCGGATTACGAAAACCTAAATGTAGTCGCTATTAGTATTGATAAAGCGAAATACATGTACTTTTTACTAACTTTTACTTCAATCTCAGTAAGGTTCTAAACATGTCAGCGGTAAGTGTATGAACTTATAACACTAGAATCCGATATTCGATTCTCATTATGGTTTGAGCACAGGTAGTCCATTGTGTAGTGTTGCATCAAAAAACAATTTCTCTCTGTGTATGTGTTTATATAATAAATTAGTATAAAAGTCCGTGAAATATGACGGGTAACTATTATTGAATTATTAACGAAAATTACGGAATTTAACTGAAACGAAATTGTCTTTACTTCCGTAATGTACATACACATATTTCACTAATCTCGAAGTAATTCTTTAATCACCACATTTTAGTAAAATATACTTAATAAAATTTCATTGTGAACAAAAACATGTTTGAGCTCTTAAAGAGAGAACTTGCACTCTTGAGCCTTTTCACTGTATTCTACGTCATGACGTAGAAGACAGAATACGGACATTCTGAGAAATTTTCAACTCTTTCGACTATATAAAGGATAAGATATTTGATTGTAATAAACGTTTATTCTTCTTGGTTTTAAAGACAAGTGGGTGGTAATATATGTGTTAATGTTTTGATTTCCATCGCGAGTGATGATGTAGATGGAGCGGAACAAAAACTTTTAGGTTTGCGATTCTGATACGATTTCAGACAACTTTGGACTTCTACCGTTCTTCAACATTTTACCGTGACAGCTTTGAATATGCCTTTCTATAGTCATTGTCCATGACTTTTTCATATTCTAAGCATTCGACTTTTTGACGAGCACTTGCATGTCTTTTTTTTTTCTTCTGAGCATCCTTGTCCTTATATCTAATTTTAATAGAAAAAAATCTTCTAAAAGCATTTTATCACAAGATAAATATTAAATATAAAAACAGTATAATACTGTTTTTATATTTTTGTATATTTATCTTATAAACATTGACTAGAAAAACAGAAAAAATCTATATATTCATTATTCAACCATAACGAGTCGTAAAAAAATAAATTAGTTACATTGGTCATTGCATCATCTCGCTTGATCCACTCTTCAATTGTTTACTGACATGCATGCCTTCGTGCTCTGACGGTAAGGAAATGAGTGGAGAAAAATACAAAAGTTAAATCTTAATCTTGATATTCTTACGGTGATTTATCTATCTCTATCTGACCCATATTTCTTCCCTATTCCTTCCATACTTTTTCATTTTTTTAACTCTCGTTTTTTATTCCCCCTCTTTTCTTTTCCTTTTTTTTTTTTTTTCAGTCTACCTCCGAGAGCGCGTGATTCTCTCTGAAGTGACCACCCCGATTCCATAGCCCTGTAGGTATGCTTTAGGTGTTAAAAATAAGTGCAACCAAACTGGTAGCTACACTTACACTTATTAATACGAATTTTAGAAAAATTTATATACACTTTTGTATATGAATCAATATTTGTAATAACCGTTATTAAAAATTGTATTGATTGTATATTAAAATGTATATTTTTGAAAACAGAAAATTCTGTCAGTCATATTTTAACTCGTATATCATATATTTAATACATATCGACATACGTTATTTGAAATCGTAATGCGAAACGTATATAACCTAATAAATTGGCGACTCTTCCGAAATAAATTATAATATGTAACATTGTAAAATTACTTATCTGGAATCGCAAATAGTTGCAAGTTTGGCATTTCACGTTGCTTATGAATTAAGTCAATTTTATAGATATAGATGTAGGAACGACCGCTTCTGTTTTACAAGGTTTTGCTAAGCAGTAATTTCTATCTTATGTATTTGAGGTACGACTCATGCTAACGTGGAAAGACTTTGATCCACTTTTCAAGGAAAATAATAATTATGGTAAAGTAAATATGGGCTCTATAAAATTTTCATTGGGGTATATATCTTCTATCAAAAACAAGATCTAATGAAAGTTTACGATTGCATACATCATCTTCACAAAAACGCCGATAATCACATGAAAACATTTGAGATAAAAAGCCTAACTACCAAACTCGCTTTTCATTATTTTTGGCCTTTGTAAGGCTTAAACCTAAAAACAAAATAGCCATATGAAAGGTAAATTTAATAACTAACGTATTCATGATGCTTCAACATCAGTCTGTTGTAAATGAAAAAGTAAATAGAAGCAATGTATATACAGTATATCTGCATGTATTTAGTGTGAGTGAAAATGATGTAAAACTAAAAACGCATAATAAATAACTTTAATTGCATAGAAATAAATTGGCTTTGTGATTGGGCTAGTATGTTGTGGCATTTTTATCTTGAACATCATTTTTAAAAAAGTAGGTTTACATGAATGACGCCAAAGCACATGGTTTCACTATTCCTATGAAGCCAACGAAAAAATTCTGCGCAAGTACATTTTGCTAGTTTATCTGTTTACGTATTTAAACAGACATGTAAATTTTGTTGTCTCTTTCTTATAGATGTCTGTTTGTATATGATATAACAATATACATTTTGAAGAAATACAAAGCATTGACGTTTTGCTATACATTTCTATCATGAATTGTACTACGTATACATATTATGGTTTAGGGTGAATATTGGAATAACCAATCGTTTTATATTTTAGTTTCTACATCGGATAACCGATCATTAGGTGTCTGGTTTATATAATGATAATGGTAAAATAAAGGAGGATACAAATAACTTTATCTTAATATAGTTGTAACGTTACAAATTCCTAATGTTCATTGTTTGTTTTGTGCGTTGTTTATCCTAACAGAAAGTTAGTCAGTACTTAACATTCCAGTTGAACACTTAAGTGCATATGTATAACAATGCAATGATTTCTTTATATTGAAACAAAATGGTGTGTGTAAAGAGGATGAACACGTGAGTCTATATTTGTAAAATTAAAAAGATGTCTTGTCACTTGTTGGTTTGAAGAGTAAATGTTCCATTGGTACTAATATGACTGATGCAGCTTTTACAATTTCTGTACATTATTTGTTCCATTCATGGTTTTCCTTTATTGCTGGTGTGCTGATACCTCATGTTGATTTTTTTTTTTTTAATGCACCTCATTGCTTTGTACAGCTGTAACATTTAATGTTGTAGACAGAGAAACCAAATTTTTCTGGATGGTTAATCAAACATTGTATCCACTGCAAGACCCACTTTTCTTAAAATAATCTCTTCAGTTATCTGTTTTTTGATTTTTGGTATTTACCAAACATGTAACATGTTCTAGACTTTTTGAATGTTAATCAATTAGTTTTTAAATGTTTTGACAGTGTTAGTTTTACCAGATGAAGTGTATATTACCATATTCTATGAAGAATTGTTTTTCAAAGTTAGCTAGTTTGACTCTTTGGATTAAACCTGACTTGCTAAACCATTTGATCAGTGCATTAGTTAGTTTAAGCACTTGTTTCTGGAGGAGTATCAGACCCTGCATGTTTGATAAACTAAACAGCAGCCAACAAATGTTGATTTCCCTCTTTTTTTTTTTTTCTGTGGTAATAGTTTAAGTCAGCAGCATTTATTGTGGAGGTAAACCACTTATTACTACTGCAGTTTGCCTTACTTCCACAAGCACATTACTTAATTCATTTATATGTATTACCTTGAAATATTAATTAGGAGAATAAATTTTAAACAAGCTAACACGTAGAATACAGTTAGAAAACTTACTGACCAAATGTTACTGAAACAACTTACTTTTGCCATTACATAATCTTAGAGTTATTAGCTGCTTTGTAGTATTTTCCTATGGTCATTTTTGATGTGGTGTAGCAACTCTGGATATTTGTACTGGACTAGCAAATCACTGTCATAGTTATTCCTTTGTTTTTGTATTCTTTAGACTAGTATTTGAATTCAGTACCTGTTGCACACCACCAAGTACTATATCAACTGAGCCAAAGGGTTAACCTATTAGTAATTTCTAGAAAGGTAATTTTTAACAACACAACTTTCCACACTGGAATTAATACTTTGTGATCAGAATAATTGGAAAGAGAACTATTTCCACACTTCTCATTCAGATTTAGATTTTTTAGCCTTTAACTTGTGAAGATGAAGTTCAAGAAAGAAGGATACCAGAAAGGACTGGTACATATAGAAATGAAAAACATATAGGTCACTATTTTAAGTGATTCTTTAATACTGCATGTTGGTAAGATAGTTTGAGAGAAATAGGGAGAAAAGAAATGGATAATGCTACCCAGAATCAAAGTGTGAGAATACAGCTAACAAACAAGTGATAAAGTGAAGGTTGCTGATAGTAGTAGTTAGTCTTTGTTGTACACATAGAGGCTAATAATATAGAGAAGGGTAGATCATAGGAGCTAATTGATAATCATGAAGGATTGATAAAAAAAAAAAGTGTAAAAAGGACCATAATTATTTAATTCTGTTAGGGATACTACCAAGATATGACTGTGAAGGTGAAATTATTAGTAGGTCACTGGGTCAGAATACAAGACTTGGGTTAATATTTAACAGCAAGCAGATTAGATGGTTTTATATATGGGATTAGTTCAATGGAAAGAGAAGAGTGTTTACTAAAGCAAGATGTAAGTTGGCTCATTTGCAGAGAACTATTAACTCAACTGTAAGTGTAATTTTAAACTAGGATTAGACACTGAATACGGCCAGAATAATGGATGGGGGGAGGTATAGAGAAGGTTAGAGCACTGGAAAGAAAGTACAACAGTAATTTTAATGATAGGCTAAACTGTTATTATTGTAATACTAGAAGTATAAGAAAAAAAATGGATGACTTTGTAGCATTAATTGTAACAGAGGAATTTGATGCAATGGGAATAACTGGAACTTGGTTAAGTGAAAACAAGTTTGATTACAGGAATTTCTTTAAAATATAGGGTTATAGGTTATTTAGTAGGGATGGTTTTAAGAGATAGAGAGAGGAGTGACATTATATGTAAAATATGAATTATTTTCTGACTACAGAATTAAGGGCAAGTAGTAACTAATAATTGTCCTCATTGTGTTGATGCTTTAGTGATAAGACATGTAATTGTCATTGCTGTTGTGACAAATGAAGGTTCTTATACATAACACTAGCATTAGTACTTTATTTTTAAAAAATATGCAACACCTAGGTCACCATATGCTAATCATATATCTCTGAATAGAATGATTGGTTTAATGGTAATTTATTGTCATTTTTCTTTATTTGGGTGTCTTCACTTACCAACTAAATAATAACACAACACTAGCATTAGCACTTTAAAAAGTTGCAAATACCAGAGCTCACCAAATGCTAATCATATATCTCTGGATAGAATGAGTTGGTAATTCCATGTGCCATTTCTCTTTACTTAACAACTAAATAATAATAAAGTTTTAAGAGTTATTAGATAAAGGAGTTTTCAAAGTTTGATTAGTGTGTGTTTCAGTTGTGTTATAGGTAAAGGTTTGGAAAAGGGACTGATTTTAATTTTAGAAATAAGGATAATGTATGAAATTGATTCAACAAAACTGTTTCCTTGAGCTGGAGAATTACAATTGTTTTAACTAAAATGTTCAGCTTATTTGACTTATGGAAGTTAAGAAACCAAAAATGTTTCATATTTTAAAAACATTATACAGATTTCATTCTGGTTTATAAGAAACTATTAGTTCTCAAAACTAGTATACTCTTTTGCCCATCAGTTAAGTATACAAAAGATTTTAAACACATATAAACATTGGTATTCTTAACATGATGACCTAGAACCACCCCTTAAAGTTTAGTTTCAAGTGTAATATTTCAAGCTTTTTTTTTTTTTGACTGCATTTAAATATAAGTGGACCATTAACAAAGTAAAGCTAAAGTGCTGAATTCCTAATAGTAAAAATTTAAATAGAATTGAAAAGTAGGCTGGTACAGTGTATTAATTTGTTTGTGAATGATTTGGATAGAAAAATATTTACGAATGATATTAATCTTGGACCTTACTCTTTATTTTTTATTGTGCTTAAATAGTATTATCCTAAAGAGCCTAAACTAAATATGTAAGAATTAAAAGTAAACTTTTCAATAATTAAGGAAGCTTGTCAGAAACTAATTTTGTATTATGTTAAAAATGTGATAGTTCAATTTCTTTTCAAAATTACAGATCACTGGGAACATATTGATTTTATTGTGGATTTGTTTTGTAATATTTAGGTGTGTTGATCCAGACATGGATTTTAAATTTTTTCCGCTTACACAAAATAAATAAAGTGGAGCAGTTTATCATGGCATATGGAGGTCTTCGTGGTGCAGTGGCATTTGCTTTAGTGCTTGTTGTTTCAGAGAAATACATCCCTTCCAAAAGCATGATGGTTACCACAATTATAGTAGTAGTGTACTTCACAGTTTTTCTTCAGGTAAAGCCACAATCCTATAAACTTAAGTTTTAACAATAGTAGTATTTGCTTTTCTGGTTTGGATAAATCAAGTATAATTAGCATTTATCATTTGTTTAAGTAAAAAATTTTTATCTAAGCATGGGAAAATCATTCTTTTAAAATTATTAGCTTTCTACTAAAGTTATCCATTGAAATTGACAAATTTTTGAGTAAAATGCACATGATTCTCAAATAGCCAAATCAATAATTTTTGTATCATTTTATTGTAATTATTGCTCTCGAATATAACTAGTAATGATATTTCATCTTTTTCTTTCCAGGGAATGACAATTGGACCATTAGTGAGGTTTTTAAATGTTGCTACAAGTAATAAAACAAAACCTTCTATGAATGAAAGGTTACATTCCAGGGTGAGAGTAAATTTTTTCTTAAAAAAAAGTTTTGTAATTTGGTTCTAGATCATACAGTTTAAAAAATTCAATCAAGAACAAGACATGTATTTATATTTTTAATTTAAAATATTGAAAATTATGAATTGGTTGATTGTTCTAATCATTTTTAAGCTAAACTTTATAATTATGAACAAAATTTATTTCAGAAATATATTAAACTTGTAAGATAGTTTTGCACACTTCAGAACAATAGTTAGTTTTGTATTGTTTAAAATGGTTTTAATAACATTTACTTAACTGTGATTTATTCATAAGCATTGTTATTAGACTATAGTACATGTAATGTTCATCAGGAAATGCATTTTTTCATGTTCTTCCTAGTTGATAGACCACTTAATGGCAGGAATTGAAGACATTACTGGTCACTTGATTGGGAACTATCATCTACGTGATAAGTATGTTACCAAATAATATGTCTCTGCTAATTATATTTCATATTCACTCTGTTCATATTTAGGCATTTAACATGCTTTATTTGTGGATTAAAACCCTTCAGGGGTAAATGTTAAAGATAAATGATGTTTTAAATGGTTGATGGTACTGGTAGTTATTATTGTTTAACAGAAATAAATCTTTCTGTATCAATATATTTTAATCATCCTCATTAAAATATATTGTTTTATTAATCTTTACAATAATTATAATTTGTGAATGGTTTACATTGATAACAATTACAATCCACTTGTATGGTCTGGTTCAATCCATTATTTTTTTTTCGGGAGGGGAGTTGATAAAATGAATGGTGCTAAGATGACTGCTCACTATGTCTGTCATATCTCAGCTGACTTGTTGAGCCTTGGTATTGAGCTAAAGGTCCTGTTAGTAGTGGATGTGGCAGGTGTTGTGTGGTTGACATTAAATTAAATATTCCACTTTGCTTTCACTTGTAATTTCTTAAATTGTAATAAAGGATTTATCCAGTATGTTTCATTAGCAAATTATTAATTATCTATTTATGATTAAAAAGCTGAGTGAACTAAAAAAATATAGTGATTAATATTAGTATAGAACTGCCAGTATAATCTTTTAAACATTTGAAGTGAGAATTTAGTAAGAATAAATGTTAGGTTTACCTTTTGAAGGTAAAACACACATTAGTCATTATAGCATTAATCTTCGTTGGAAACAAGCATTTTTTTCATATTTGTCACTTTTTGTTTCTAACAAATCTTCTCTTGTTCTCTGTCAGATTCAAGCACTATAACAACAAGTTTATCCGGCCGCTCCTGACACGTGATCATCATGTCAGGGAACCAAAAATTTTTGAGACATATTCCAAACTAAATATAACAGATGCAATGAATCTTGTGAAACGGAACAACACTATGGGGTCTGTAACTAGAAATGACCAGAATATCTCTCTCTCTAGCCTAATACGATCATATACACAAAGTAACTTGCCAAGGTAAATAGTTAACAAGATATGAAAGAGTAATAATACTGTTTGAAAAGTGTATCCAAAAAATATATCGTTCATGTCTTTTTGTTATCTTTTCTTGAAATTCTTGGGTGAAAATGCATTTATATGTTGTAATAATTTTTACCTGATAAAATCTTTTTTCATTGTTAAAATTGTACATTTGAAATTTCTATCAGTTTTATTATGCGAGTTTTTTTCATATATCTGCTTTATTGAGCATTGGATTCCAGCTCTTGGTTGTTGTGTAGATGAGGAACTTTTGGAAAACTAAATGATTGTAGAAGAATATGAACAACAGACTTAAAGAAATTATAGTTATTGGTGATTCCTTGACAAAGCATATGAACAAGATAGTTTGTGTGGTAAATAAGGTGAAAAGAATAAGATTATGGTATCCAGGGGCACAGGTTGAAAATGCAACTGACAGAGAAAAGTGTAACAAAGGGGGCTAGCAATGATGCTGTTTTTGTTGTGCATGTTGTGGCAAATTAAGTAAGGAAAGGTAGGTCAGAGGAGCTCATTAATAAGTACAAGGAGTTGATAAATACATTTAAAGAAAGAGGCTATAGCTTAATTGTTTCAGGGATATTACAAAATTTAACTCTTGGAGAATGAAACTGAGTAGGTCACTACAGGTGAATACTAGGCTTAGGTTAATATTTAAGGATGAAAAGATTAGCTGGTTGGACTTGTGGGATTAGTTTAAGGGAAAAAGGAATTTTTTTTGTATTTTTTTGTAATGGATGGTTTATAGTTATATTTATGGGTTGGCTTGTTTGCAGGAACTATTCTTTCAACTGTAAGAGAAGTTTTAAACTAGGACTAGACAGTGATTGAGAGGCAGGATAAACTAAATGGGAAGATAAGATGTAGAGAAGTTTAGCATAGGAAATAAGTATATAACTTGTTCTAATAATAGGCTTAATTGTTACTATTGTAATGCTAGAAGTATAAGAAATAAAATAGATAAATTTTAGGGCACTGGTAAAAATGGAGGATTTTGTTATAACTGAAACATGGTTAAATATAAATGATTTTGATGGTAGTAATTTTTTTGAAACACAGAGTTAGTTTATTTAATAAGTGTAGAGTACTAAGAAAGGGGTGGTCTTTATATCCCATTGAATTTGAGGATATGAAAGAAAATAACAAGGAGACTGAATCAGTTTTAGTTTCTATTAATGGATATAAAGGGAATAGTCTTTTAATGAGAACTTGTTACAGATTACTCACTGATACTGATGAAATTAATGAGAAACGTTACAGTGAGGTTGAGTTTTTGGGTGTTACTTAGGTCATAATTGCAGATGATTTTAATTTCAGGCATTCAATAGGGAAATAGTAGTCAAATCATGAGGGAGAAAGGTTATTGTAAATTGTTCTAGATGGTTTGTTTTGCCAATTGGTTAAGGAAACTACTAGAAACAATACTATTTTAGATTTATTGTTGACTTTAATACAGATATAGTTGAGAGGGTAACATTTGGGTACAAGTATTAAATTCTGCTTTTTCTTCAGTTTTTACTAAAGGAAATTTAAGCAACATTCCTCATATTGAACAGTTGATGGAAACAAGGTTGCATAAAGTCTGAACTTCATAATTAAAAATTAGGAGGTTTAAAGAATAATAATCTTACTGGGTCAGATAATTCCCCTAGGGTCTTGAAGGTTAAGGAATGCATATATAAAGCACTTGCTACTATGTTTTGTAAGTTCTTTAATAGAGGAAAGGTGGCAAAGGATTGGAAATTAGATAATGTTGCTCCTCTTTTTAAGGGAGATGATAAAATTTGTGCCAGTAGTTATATACCTATTAATTTTACATCAGTTGAGAAATAATTTTGGAAAGTCTAATAAAATGCTTTGCAAAGTCATTTAAAAAAATGTCTTATTGGATAGTCAATGGTTTCACTAAGAGAAATTTTTTTTGCAATCTTTCGACCTTGTTTGAAAAGGTTACTTTTTATGTAGATGAGGGAAAGGATGTAGGTTTGGTGTATTTGGATTTTCAGAAAGTATTTGACAAGTTTCCACATAAAAGGCTCATTTAAAAAAAAAAAAATATATATATATGGAGAAGTTGTTAACTAATTACATAGATATAGATGAAGGAATAGTCGATAAATTGTTTTTGGTATTCAGGTTTTGTGTGCTGCTAGCTGTGAAGAGCATGCTACTGCTTTACAAAAGGATTCAGATCATTTAAGGAGTTCAGTAAAAAAAAAAAAAAGGCAAATGGGTTTAAATTATAATAAATGCATGTAGGTTGTTGCCACTTGAGTATATTTTTGGATAGGAATAACCTAAGCAGTTCTATGGAAGAAAATGATTTTGGTGGTTTATTTTGTTGATTAGTCTCTTAATCTACCCAAGTAATATACCTTTAGTACTGGTAGGGCAAATAGAATTTTATTATTCTGTACTTACTTCATCTCACAAGGTTAGCTATTTTTGTTCAGTGTTGCCCTTTATATGTGAACTTTTTCTTTATGCATGCTACAAGCCTTCAGTTCTTGTACAAATCACCATGCACCATATCCTCACCAATAGGAGTAGGACACGTTCATGTGAGATGGGACTCCCTCTACACTCCTTTACTGAACTTTTGCTCCTCATGGCAGTGTTTGAGTTTTGGACATGCTATTTTTTGTACCTGGTGCTTCATGTTCAACTTTATTTTCTTCAGAGTTGTTTTGTACTTAATTTGCTTTCCTTCAACCCAATTCCTACATTAGTATTTATCAGTTAATTCTAGTTACTTCATTTTTATACTTTATTTTGATGAACCTTTTTTGTGCAATGAATTTTGAAGTTAACATTACTGCTTTAGGGGTTATTTCAGTGGCAAGCATTTTTTCAAAGGCTGCTAGTGCAGGCAATCTGACAATAGATTTATCTGCTTTTATATGTCAAAATATTGAATGTTACATAGGACAACCTTTGTCCCCAGACTCCACCCAGGCTCATTCCTGACCAGTTGAGCCTATGCAGGTTAATGAAGATTTTGTCTTTTTCCATCTCAACAGTTTACCACTTCTTCCCAATCTGAGGAGTCTTCTAGGCCTAATTCGGTCTTTATGGATTTTGTTTCAGGTTCGTAATGTTTTATCTTTCATCTCTTTTTTTATTCACCTTTTCTTTCTTTATTGCATGAACTATCTTTCTCCTCCTTTTAGGTTCCCCCATCCCCTGATATTCAGATTTATGCTAATAAATTTGCCTTGCAATTAAGGGAGGGAATTAACATGCTAAGCTTTGAGGACTTCTGATAGTTCACCCTTTCTTATTGTGCAAACTATCCATTTTTACATTAGCAGTTGCTAGGTTCCTTGTTACCTATTTTTTTTTTTTGTGGATTCATGTGTGGGCCTCATTTCTGAGAAGTCGTATCTTTGATACTGCCCCAGAAACTATTGAGCATCAGGTGACATTGTCCACTAACAGTCTATCTTTACGAATATGATAGCTCATTTGTGTCAGTCAGAACCTTGTATGCTTCCAATTTCCATTTCATGTCCTTCACCTTCCCAGTTTTTGCTTGTTCCTTCTACTTGAGGCCCAGCATGGCCAGGTGGGTTAAGGCATTTGATTTGTAATCTGAGAGTTGCAGGTTAGATTCACTGTTGCACCAAACATGCACACCATTTCAGCCATGGGGACACTATAATGTGATGGTCAATCCCACTATCCATTGGTAAAAGAGTAGCCTAAGAGTTGGCAGTGGATGGTGATGACTAGCTGCCTTTCCTCTAGTCTTACACTGCTAAATTAGGGAAAGCTAGTGCAGATAGCTCTTGTGTAGCTTTGCACGAGATTCAAAGAGCAAACACAAAACAAACCTTGTATTTGGGGCACTTCTCATTGCCTTCCTCAATGACTCACCCTCCCATTGCCAGCAGTACTGGTGACTACCCATTGGGGGCTCAGTTGTTCGAGTTTCTTCAGCATTAATATTCCTTAGTTGATAATAAACTGGTGCTTCAAATTCTCTTAAGGATTTGTTATCTGGTCTCTTTTCCCATTTCCTTCCCTCTTTCTTAGGATCCTGTGATTTGTCAGCATCAGTCAGAAGTGGCTCAGAAATTGCACTTGCAGCAGGTAATTGTGTTCCTCATCCTTCCAAAAATATCTTTTCAGTTTGGAAATCTTGTTTATTCCACAGACTTTGTTTTTTTGTTGTTCCCAAGATGAAATCTGAGGATTGACAACCCTATAATTGACTTGTATGTTGCTGGGCATGCAGATCTCGATCTACATCTTTTTTTGGATGCATCCTTTCCAAGATGGAGGAGTGTTTGGGCAAGAGGCATCTGATCCTTCCCAAATGCCATCAATATGAAGTATAGATGGTAAATTATAATAATGTAAATACCAAGGTACATTTCAGAAAGGTGTGCTATTTTGAACTGCATTTTCAATGTAGTTTTCACTGGAAACTCATACTCTGATTAATAATTCATTATTACAAATTAGAAATAATCTGTTTATGAAAACATGCGTAGGTAATACATAATAATAAAGAAAATCAAGATTAGCTTAGATTGATTGAGTAAAGCTACAAATCAAAGAAATATAACATAAAGATATAGTTTACATAGCAGAAACAGGTTATCCCATGTGAAGTTAATACAATCAGGCCTATCTTTCATCATGTTATGTTTATAGTCAATATTACTTCAAACCAATGCACCTGTTCTGGTGATTGGCAGCAAATGTCAATAACATAATCAATATTGAGTTGTTTTGCCCTCCTGGGTTTACTGATATAACAGCAAGGTTGCTGGTGCAGTTGTTACTTGTTGCACAAGCATGTCTTGAGTTCTCTCACAGGCACCTGAAGTGATGGGCAGATCTTTGTGGAGATCCATGAAGGCATCCTTGTATGGCTCCATCATGGTTGCAAGCTCAATCTCAAAATGATCTTACCAGCTAAATGCTTCACAGTTTTAACCTATACACAATACACTTATGCGTGCATGCTATGTTAATTGTTAAGCAACAATGACGATTATGTTTCCATATTTTATTAATATATGTAGATAACAATATTGGGGACTGAGGGGGACTTGGCTCATTTTTTGGGGAGTTCTCAAGCCTCAACAATGACGATTATGTTTCCATATTTTATTAATATATGCGCCTTGGCTCATTTTTTTGGCTCAAGCTGCCACTGGTTCTGGGGATGGGTGTTTCTTTGGGTCTATCTTCTCTGGCCCTGAGATGCAGAATGATCATTCGTTCATGCCCTCAATCACTAGAATCTTATTTCAATGACAGAAACCTGCCCAGTCGACTCAGGGCAGGATCCATGGAGGCTGATAGACTTCCCTCAAATAAATAAAGAAAAAAACATGGTCGAAAACAGAAGGGCTCTCCACCCAATTTGCTTACACATAAGTAAAAAAATTGACACTTTGAGACAATGGAACTATTGAGGTTTACTTTATAATCTAGATGATATCAAAGCACTTATTGATTCTTACCATCCTGTATGTATCTCCTAAAAAGGAAATATTACTGAAACCTGCTTATGCAGTCACATTTTGGCAGCTTTTTTGTACAAAAACGACAGGTTGTGTGTTGGACGAGTGCATTGTTGGTCGACAAGCATGTGCCTACCCTGCCTTTGCCACTTGACACGCCCTTGAAGGCTGTAGCCATCCATGTTTCCTTGGGTTATACCATCACTGTTCTTTCTCTCTACCTCTCTCCTGGAGAAACCCACAATCAATCAGACCTTGTTACTCTCATACAATTGCTGTCTCCCTTTTTAATCTTGGGGGACTTTAATGGACATAATCCCCTATGGGTAGGTGCTGATATTGATGAGGAGAGGTCACTCCATAGAGTGTATGCTCTTAGATCACAACCTTTCTCACCTCAGTACTAGTTTTTATACTTATTTTCATGCACCTAGACTGTTCTTTATTGTTACTTTTCTCTCAATTTGTTCCCCTCCACTATTACCCTACTTTTCATAGAGGGTTGACAATAACTCACAAGGCAATGATCACTTCCCTATAATTTTGAGAGAGACTGGCTGTGGTTGATGCCACCTGACCTGCATGCCCCAGTGGAAGGGGATCAAGCCAATTGTCCCTCTTGCACCATTCCTATAAAACCAGATCCTGCCATCGCCTGTAAGCTATCAATAGATGACTATGTGGCAGCAGCGACTGACCGTATTATCCAGGCAGCTTCTCATTGTATTTCTAAAACCTTGTCGCCTTTCTCAGGCAACAACATCTTATCAGTATTCTTTGACATTGAGAAGGCTTATGATACTACGTAGAGGTATGGCATTTTGCGAGACTTCAGCCAGAACCTCAGCCTTGAAGATGCTGGACCCCATTCATTATCAGGAGCTTTGGCTCTGAACTGGGGCTTTCTGCACTTCCATAGTCCAGAGTTTGTACAGTCTTATGAACCTCTCTACACCTTTGCTGTTTGCAACTGTCTTTACTCTATGCTTCAGGTAATGTAACAAATTGAAATAATATTAATAATAATTTCGATGGGTAGCAGTTCAATAAGATAACATAAAATTGATGTGTTTGTGTCTTGTGTAAAATGATTTATTGATTGATCATACTTATTTTATAAACCTTACAGGTATCACATTTTTATTTCATGCATATAAAATATTTCAAATTGACACTAAATTTATTTTGTAAAACATTGTCCATTTTTGTTTGTTTTGCACCTTTCATGGAGTATGGTAGATATATTTGTTGTTCATTTTCAGTGTGCAAAAGTAAGATCAGGTTTTGTTTTTGCTTTTCTCGAGCCATGTTGAGGCACTGTATCTTTGTACAAAAAATGTAAGTAATTAATTTATTCTTTGATACATGTCCTATTTATAAAGCAAGCTAGTTTCACTACTCAATGGGAGAATTACCTCTGTCCTGCATTATCTGACATTTTGAGATGACACTCATTCTAACTGCTGATTGGCTGGTGAGATTTTTCCCAGCTTGCATTATGGTCTCATTTTTATGACCAACTGTGTGCTACTCATCAAAATACTCTCATGTTAACTGGTGTAATCAAGTACTACTTGCTGTTGAAATTCTTCAATTTTTCTGACCAGAATGAATAATTAAGGTAGAGATAATATTTTGAAGAATATTACATAAAATATGACAACGTGTCAGCCTTTGTGTTCAATTTCATTGTGTGGTGTGGCATGTAATCACTCATCCACTCTGGACATCAAACAAACAGCAGTTGAATCATACATGTATACATAAAATAAAATAAATAAATACACAAAAAACACAACATGTTTATACATTTTTCTTGAACAAATGTTGCTATAGAGAGTTTAGATTATTGTAGTATCATTCTATGCACTGAATAAGTAATATATAAAAGGAAGTCATTATTGAAAGGGATCACATCTGCCAGAGACTACTATAAATTTGTTGTAGACTACATTTGGAGTATTGTGTTGAGTCTTTGCCTATTTTCTGTAGGAAGGACCTTGAATTATTAGAAGGGTTCAGAGGACGGTTACTACAATGGGATGGAGGGGCTGTCATGTGAGGAGAGATTAAGATCTCTGAAAGGAGTTAGAGTGTATCTAATTGATGTATTTAAGATTGTAAAGGGATTTGATAGTGTTGATGCATCGTCTTTTTTCATACTTAACAGCTGCTTTCAAATGTTAAGGAGGCAATAAATTGAAGTATGTTTAAGAGAGGGCTTAATAACTATATGAATAAGGGCTAGTTTTCAGGTTTGTGTTTTTAGTTTATTTAATAGTTTCAGTTTAGTTTGGAGAATGGGGCAGTTAAGGTGGACCCAGTGGGTCTCTTGTTGTCCCTAAACATTGATATGTTATAATAAAGTGAAATTTTGATGCAGGCTTTTATCTGTCGTATGTTAAAAGCTAAATTTCAAAATTTGTTTTTTTTTATTTCAACCAGGTACTTGGATGGATCAGGTCTAAGTTCACAGACTGTTACATCTCAAAGTGAGTCAAGTTTTGTAAACTTGGACATGGGTGAGCTTGCATACTCACCAAGTTATAAAGATCTAGCTGATGCAGAACTCCACCATATTTTGTCTGACTCCATGTTTAAACCACCTCGAAGGGTAAGATAACCTATTTAAATGTTTTTATTGAAGGCTTAGGATACTAGAAAATAGTAGAGATCCTTGACACTTTCTCATTTACTATGCTTTTTTTTTTTTTAATTCTGTCACACTTGAAATAATTTTCAGACTTAGGATTAGAAATAAAGGATGTAATTGCAATGAGTAGATTCTATTAAGTAACAGATTTCAGCCTGTAGTTTATGCAGGATGATAAATATAAGGATGGAAACGAAAAAAAGGAAGTTTGTTCAGGGTGACATGTGTAGGGTAGTTTGTAGGGTAAATAGGAAGAAAAGAAATAGTTTATGAATTTGATAGGTAAAGATGGAGAATATATCAGCCAGAGCAAGTGATATAGTAAAAGGTGCTTTTGTGTTTACCAATTGAGTTAAGTATCATTTTACTAAATTATCAAGAACTCTGGTCACTCTTTTCTTACATTGTGTAGAACAACATTGCACAGGTACTTCTTTATACATGTCCACATTTTGGAAGAGATATGTAGAGGATGGTTTTGTGGCTTTACTTGTCAAGATGAAAAGGTTTCTTTGACGCAGACAGACAGACAGATGAAAATAGCTACATGGTAAAGTGTCTAAAAGTTTCACATCAACATAGCTCTCTCTCGAGGAGATACTGCTACCTATTGAGAAGTTAAAGGATAAAGTGGGATTTAAAGTTTTGGAGGATTTTAAAGAGTTCAGAAAGACATTTTATATGTATTAAGTGACTGATAATAAATGGGTGGGACAGTAGCAAGTTTTATAAACTCACAATGCTAACATCTGGGGTTTGAGTCCCTGAAGTTAGTATAACAGCTACATCAGAGTGGTTTTGCTCTAAGACCAAATTAAAGTAGAATTTACTTTCTCACAGCTAAAACTGCAAGTCACTTTCTAAAATCTGTAAACAATGGAAGTTACTCTAACTTCCTCATCACTAATCCCACAAAAGCATTGTAAGCTTAATGTTACCATTAAACCACTTAAATCTCATCAAAAGAATCCACCTATACTATAAAGAGAATGGAGAGATTTATCATAAACCCAGAAACAACAAAAACTGGCATTGAATAATATTATTTTAAGTTTAATCTTTCTAAAAATACACAAGTTAATGCCAACTTTTATAAGAGTAAAACTGAACCTCTAGTTTAACATATAAAATAAAAAATATTCTAGGAAAGCTCAACTTTTGAAAAGAAACTACAAATGAAAAATGCAGAGAACTACAATTTCTTCACGAAAATGAACTTCACCTCTCTAGTAACCTTGCATGTTTGACTACTGAAGATTGCAATGTACTTTAATCTTTATTACATAAAAGCACCCACTTTATTGCTAAATTTTGTTTAATAGTTAAGCCTTTACAGTTATAAAAACTTCATCTGTCTTCACAGTCTAAATAATACTGATTGTTTTGCTGTTTACTGCATTGCACTATATTTTGTGAACTTTCAACTCAAACCACAGACCTAAATAAAGGTCATAACAATGTTGTAATTCCTCCCACCAACCCAACGTTAGATTTAAAACCTAGCTCTGAAGACCTTTGCAGAAGAGTAATAATACAATCAAATCATAAATCCAATCAATGGCAAACATACCTCAAGTCTGAGACTTCAAGAAGAATCCACATCTAATTTGTTGCAGGGCAGTAAAGAATTGCTATAAATATTCACTATTTCAAAAAACTATAACAACTTAATGAGAAATTTCTCTATCAAATCGAATACAGATCCCTTAAACAAGCTTATAAAGTAAACCTTGACAGCAGCAAAGAGTCCTAAAATTTATTAGGAAAAATGAAATTGTCATCCAAAAATTCAATAAAAGAAACTATTGTGATTTTTACCAACCCAACAGTATGATTTCTTAATGGTAAATATATTGAATGGTATGTTTAAGTTTATTCAGTCAAATACTAACCTTGACTCAACCACTAGCAAAAGAATAAGCAAACTGCTCAAAATATCAGTTGTTGCTAAGTGTTTAAAAGATCTGGAGCTCACACCCATAAGTGTTGTTTCAGTATAATATGATCATGGCTTTTTGTTCGATTTTTTTTCAAGACACCAGTTGGCCATTGTCAGATAGAATTGACGCTCAGGTCCTCTATTCCAGTGCCTCTACAAAATACTATTAAAAGCAAAAATTATTACTTTTAAACTTTACAGTTTGCATAAATACCAACCAAGAACAAAAGGTCTATGAAAACTCAGTAACCTTGTGCCCAGTTATGTCTTTTTACAACTGTTTAAAGTTACAACCTTGGTATGTACTTCAACCAGATTTTGGAACTTTGTTTCAACAGTAATCCCAATTAAAAATTTCAAACATTCTATAACATTTACATGGTATGTGCAGTAACAAAACTGCCTTGCTTTGATCTGTCAAACCTATTATCTTAAACCCTTTGTCAAGAGGCAGTAAAACTTAATGCATAAATGATTTTACAAGACCACAAAAAAGAGAATCAACATAAAACAGGAGCATCTAATCAAACTGTTACAATAGCCACATTTATTTGTTTTTAATACAGAGCTTCAGTTGCATGGACTTCCCACTATCAGGTACTCTGGCCTCTTACATTGCATAGAACATTACATGGTCACTTCCTTATAGAGCCCTGCATTGTGGCTTAGATATGTAGAAGGCGCTTGTTTTCTTATCATATAATCAACCAGAAGATAAGCACTCTACAAAGCCTACTAAATTTAATATATATACTGTATGCCCCACAGAAAACACAGATGAAGCTGCGCATTGTATAATTTACAAATATAAACTAATTCCATATTACAGTATGGACTTATAAAACAGACAAACATCTTTTAATAAAGAAATCAACCCATAAACACTCCACAAAACAAATGAAACTTAATTGCTTGTACTACTATCCCATCCATGTAGAGAATGTTAGCATACTACAATCAGAAATGTGGAAAACATGAGCACGTTAATATGACCTCAACATGACATAGCTTGAACATCAGATTAAAAGAACATTGAAACACGATGGTTGCTTTTTTGTTCACATGTTCATGGACTTTGGAAAGAAATTTTAAAGAGAATGTTGCCATACTGAAATGAACACAAGATTAACTGAAAAGAAATTGGAGAAGCCTTATTAATAAAATCAAACAATCCTGCAATTCAATAAGGAAGTGCATCTAATTTGTCTTTGATCCTTGTTTCCTTGTACATTTCTGACCTTATGAAAATATTTAATACAATGGTTCAACAATTTCTTATGTATTTACTTTTTTTTTTTTTTGCTCAGCTGTAAAGAAGTTATTTTGTAGAGATTGATATTCATATGCACAGGTAACCACTATAAGTTCTAAAATTTAAATACATTGTTAGATTGTTAAATGTTGATTTAAATATTAAAATCTTCTTTACTCAGGTTTTTATAGGGGTTGAATTCTTACAGTAGGTGTTTGTGACTTGTTGGAGATAAATAATATAGCTGAACTAAGCTACAAAATTCGAAAACAGATATGTAAGCAAACAAGCCATAACTATTGCTTCTAAAATTAACTTATTTAGTTTGTTGTCCAAGCAAAAAAGTAACACTCTTGTATTAAGTCTAAAATTAACAAACATCTGTATTTACCATTTACCAATAAAACCTGACTATTTGAAAATAGTCACCCCATTGATCAAAATGTTGTACATGTTTAAAAATATTTGTCCTTCCTGTAATTATTGTAACTTGTGGTAGTACTTATAATTAATAAGCTGAAAACTGTTTAAACTATTAAATATTGCATTTTTAATTCAGTAGTAAATATTTGCTGCCATATTTTTCTACACAGCCACCTTCAGTAGTATAGTGATTATACTTGAAGACCTATAATTCTAAAAACAGGGTTTTGTTATGAATGGTGGGGACAGCACAGATAACCCTTTGTGTAGTTTTGTGCTAACTACAAATAAACAAACCTTTACACAGTTGTTAGGCACATATCTAACTAATTCTATTTAGATTATAAGGTTTTTCTCTTATCTTATTTATCAGATAACAGTGAACCAAAATAAAAATATACTGATATATACTTGTTTTATTGGTAATGTTGCAAATGCTTATCCTAACTGCCTATTAAACACTTCTGCTGAATTAAATTTGTAACACTTAATCAGATTTGTCATGCAAACTGCACATCTTAATAGGGTTTTAGTTTATTAGAAATATTATTACTTCTTTTTTTTCCAAGTTAAAAGCCCTGACTTTCTTATTGCTGTTCATTTAAAATATGGGTGACTTGAAAGTACAGATTTAGTTTAAAATTGAACTATTCTATGAAGATTACATTACATAACTTTGGCACAATTATGAAAGCATGCTAGGTACATATGATTTAGCATTTTAAAGAAAAAAGATATCTATAGTGTTGAACTGTAAAATCAAAGAAGGGAAGGCTTGAGTCCATCAGTAATAATAATAATAAAAAGTCATCTTCATGATTGTTTGAGCATGTAGAATTCAGTAAATTTTACAAGAATATCCTATCATTGCTAGTGCATGTCAGTTATAAGTAGCTAGGTTGAGAATATGTCTAGTTTGAAATTGAGATAGTTTTGAAATAATTACATGTATGTAATTATTGAAAGAGCAGAGCTGTTCTGATAGATTTAAGAACTATTGTTAAAAATGCATTTATTGTAATCAGTGTTTACATTTCCTCAGAATGAAACCATTCCTCAAATCATTTGGAATTAAAAAATACAGTGAAAAGTTAGCAATTATCCAACAACACTAGGGTTAATCTTAAATTATTAAAAATGCTGTCTTACATGAAATATTGTCATTTATAGATATTTTAATAAATCTCACTGACAATTCATATTTTAAAAAAATTCTACAAATGCAGAAAAAAAGTCCTCTAATTTGACAATAAAAATAATTATAACTTTTAAAATTTTTCTAGAAGTTCTAGTTTCAAAGTTATTTCTTTTGAATTACTGTGAATGAATAGAAAGAACTAAAATATCCTTAAGAAAATTATGTACATTTAACCTTTTCAATAAATAATTTCATGAAATACATTATGAAAATCGTACTGCATTCAATAAGAGCAGCAACATATTTTCATCTTGAATTGAAAAATAAGTTCATACCAATTTATTTTATTTCCTAGTTTCGTCGGTACAGTCGTGATGTAATAGATGAGACTACTCCACATCCTCCTTTTCATCACAAAACTCGCATGCAGATTCGGCATGTTCTGAATGACAAAAAGAGCAAAAAACGTAAAGGACATCACCATAATAATAAGAATGATTACATCTGTAATGGAAATGGACATAAAACTCAAAAATACAGTAAGCAGAAGAAAAAAAATACAGGTAAGTTGATCATGAAAATTGTTAGTGATTTATTATTAGTTAATAAAAGAATATTTTTGCTGTAAATATATAACCCCAACTTTGTAGTTGCTTTAAACCTGTGTGTAAACCTGCGTTACTCAAGTTGAGGGACTCTATGTTAGAGGTGTTAGCTTGAATGTGAAGAGAAGGGTTGTTAATATTTCTGACATATATTTTGTCTGTTGTCATGGGGTACTACCATGGAAACTTTATGATAAAAAGAACAGTTTCATACTCTAATTTACAATTTTCACTGAAAAGCTTGCTGGAACAAGAGAGGCAGCACCTTGTTGGTAAATAAGTATTTTTATTCTAAGTTACAGTTAAGTTCTTTGTATTTTTTGTAACATAACATTATGAATTTTGTAATTACATTCACCTGGTATGATATGTTATACATGTAACTAATGTGGTTTTATGCCATTTTGTAGCATACTATCAGTCTGTTCTTTCACTGGAATAATGTGTTGTTTATTTAAATGTTAAAACCTTCATCTATGTAACTTATCCATTTATTCACAGTAATCATCTGAGAAAAGCAGACACTCTCAATTGGAAATACTGTCTGTTATTTGCTGAACATCTTTCAAATCATCCTTCCATTCCTATTTATACAGATTGTTTGAAATCAGGTGACTGTGTGGGTTCTGCCATGGTTTGTTATGGTTCAGTGGTTGTGTACAGAATCCCCTCTACAACTTCTGTGTTCACTGCTGAACTGTACACTATTTCTCTTGCCCTGGATCACATAGAAGCTAAGCAGTACTCAAACTGCACTATTTATACTGACTTGCTTAGTTCTCTACTGGTCCTGGAATTGCTTCATGTTATTTCACACGCTGTTCTTGCCGATATTTAAAACCTACTGGCCCATTTCTCTTTAACATCTACTTCTATCCAGTTTTTCTGGATACCGGGCCATGCTGGTATTCATGGGAACAAGCTCGCTGACATTACAGCTAAATCTATCTGCTCTGGCACTATCACTGCTGTGCCTGTTCCATACATGGACTATGGTTCTTGTTTAAAGCTTGGCTCTGTGCCAGCTGGCAGTTGACTTGGAGTGAGTAACACGACAACAAACGTTTCCAAATAAAACCCTATATTGGACTTTGGTCGTCTTGCTTCTGTAAGGATTGGAAAGAGGAAGTTCTAACGAGACTACACATTGGTCACAGTTTTTTTTTAACTCATCATTTTCTTTTATCTGGAACTGATGCATCAATGTGTAGTCTGTGTAACACTTGGGTCACAATAAGCCACATATTACTCTCTTGTTCTGTCCCAAGGATTGTCCATAATGTTACACAGTGTTATTAGTGATGGTGATACTGTCCACCTTGGAAATATTTTTAGTTTTTTAAAGGCCATTAATCTTTTTATTGCCATTAAGTTTTTTAATTTATACATTAGACCTTTTTTAATGTGATTCTCTTTTTAAAAATCAGTCTATTTAGTTCGATTTGAAATTAGAAAATGGCCGTAACATCAAATAACTTGAAACCAGGACTGGAAAGGCGAACTTCAGGTGACTACACTGCTGTTTGAACTACCCCCTAGTCATCCTGGCTAGTTATTATTAAAATTTTGCTACAAGTCTTTTAAACCTTTTATTACTTTACTTTTTGAAAATGGCCATAACATCAAATAACTTGGAACCAGGACAGGAAAGGCCAACTTCAGGTGGCTGATGGTGGTTTTTGTACTTACCTGTTAGTCTTCCTGGTGAGTTATGGTAATTACAATTATGCTACAGAAAGTCCTTTACAACATGTATTATTTTAGTTTTTTTCTTAACGTTGTAGACTAGATGTAAACATTGGCTTTTGGATATTTATGTTTTTAAACTTTGTTTTACCTTAATTTCCTTTTATGAATTTTACTAAATTTAATTTTAACTTTTTATCAGATGTTTGGCACAGATAGCATAGTTGCTTTGTGCCATGAACACTAAAACAACCAACTATTCATAGTTAATGAGTTAGATATATGTCTGTGTTGTTTTGATGCCATTTACTATGATTCAGCATGGTTGGAGTGAATTGTGTAGTCACGGTATGTACAGACCTTATTGCTCTGTAACAGCATATCATGGTTTTCAATATTGTAAATGTCAATAAATAAACTATTATATATATCATAACTAATAGTTCTTGTTATGGAAATCACTTTAGAATTAGTTGTATTTTGTTCTATAACACAAACTATTTAAAATAGTTATCAGAAAGTTTATCATTTTGTGTTGGCAAACACAATTACATCACGTGTCCACCAACATCCAATCACATCCCTGTAATTATCAAATTGTTTAAAAGATTTAATTAACCATCTGAAAGATGCACTTATTAAAAAAAACAAAAACAGTTGTTGGAAAAACATATCCAAGAAAATAACTGTCATACGAAGGTAAACTAATAACTGCTGTTCTTAACTTGAATTTATGTTCCATTTCACTGAATATTTAAAAAAATAGCCAAGGAAATAATTGCTTAAAATATTTTTTGGTTAGATTATGTATTTCAAAACCATTATATTGTGTTATTAGTAGATATATTAACACATTTTGAACATTTGCTAAGATATATACTTTTTTTTTTTCTCAGTCTCAAATTCTCATAAGACTACATCACTGAGATTCACCCTTCCAGCCAGTATATCTGAAATTTCCGAGGTTAAAAACTTTTCTAATCAAACCGAAGAAATGGTACTTGATTATAACCCACTTTTTGGTCCTGAGTTTTCTCCAGATGACAACGGAATAACCTTTACTGCACGAAAGACATCTTCTGAACATGATATACATAGTAGTAATACTGGTATGCAAATATGAAATCTATATTTTCAATTAAGTATTATATTGAAACTTAGACACTTAAAATTTATTTTTCATTCAGAAAAAAAAATGTCCAAAATGATGTGGTTAAACATTATAAGTGTTCTTACTAAAGAAAATATGTAACTGTTAAAATAACTTTTGCATTCTGATTCATTGATAACTCTCTGCCTATAATGTGACGTTTATGATCAAATGTTCATAGTGTTGTGTTATGGCATTTAACCTTACTTTATTCATTTCAACTATAGTAATGGCATAAAATTTAAAATCTCACAATAGTTCTTAGACAAATTATGTCCATATTTCTGTGAGAATAGATTGGTAAATTTGTTAGCCTAATAAACATGCTTTAGAAAAAGGTTTATTTTATGATTTTTATATATCTAAATAATATCCTTTAGCCCTTAAACAGCAGGAATGCTGTAGTTAGCAGCATCAATTCATGACGGTTGCTGTTGTAGGGTTAATAACTTATTTACTCATGTTAATATAAGATTTTTCAATCAACAGCAACATCACCTCCACCTTCCACAATAACTGAAACAACGTTACCATGGAAACGAGAAGAAGATTGCACTGATGGATGTTATGTTTGGAAACAAGAAGAGTTTCCTCCATGGGTTGATAATAAAGAATATCATGTTTATACCTCACTAACAAACACATTTCTGAGTAAAATAAGCTCAGAATCTGATATAAAAACACCAGATGTCTTCACTGTATTTGGGCTAGAAAAGCCAATACAAGAAGATAACGAAAATGAAAATATTAAGAGTGTGAATAAATTTACTGTAAGTCAACCAGATAATATAGGTGCTGAAAGTGTATTGCCAAAAGATGTTGCAAATCTAGGAATTGAAAATGTAGAAACTGCAAATAGATTTATCAATAGGCAAATGTATAATACAAGTGCTAAAAGTGCATTAAGCGGAGAATACGTTCCATGTCATGTTCTTTCCATGGATTCTGAAGAATTTGACTCCAAGAGCCAAAAGACAGAAAACAAAGTTGATGTATCAGTTGAAATGCAAGACAAATCACGAAAAGTTCCACAAATGCTAAATAGTCAGCAAGAATCACAGGAGTTTGTAATTAATGTAAGTGATGATGAAATTATGAGTGAAAGATTGTAAAAGTAATTTCATGTCTGCATGTTTTATAAAGGTTTGTTGTCTAGCCAAAATAAAATGTGTTAAAGCATTGGAAAGAAAGTGTGTCAAAGTAAACTATGTATGTTTGAGATGCATATTTTGATTTTTCTTTATCTTATGATTTAACTGTAGAATATCTCTAAGACACATCCAAAGGTGCCTAAAACTGTAAAATATATTTTTACATTTTTTATTTATTTAATCATCATAATAAAACTGTGTGAGCTGGTTTTTACGTACTCACTTTATAAAAGCTTTAAACCATTTCCATTTTTCATATTTAGATGCATTATGTTGCAGGAGTATTCAATTATTCTTTGTGAACGGTTCAATTTTTGTTTACAGTAAGATCAAAATTCAGTGAAACATTTATAATTTTGTATCTGCTAATGTTCTACAGAAATACACATAGAACGTTTTAGAAGCATATTACTGTTCTTTGTTCTGGAGTTATGTATTCTCTTTTATTTCAGGGTTTTTAACTTTCTTTACTATAGAGTTTATTAACTACTCTTTAGTACACTGTACTTTTCTTTTTGTATTGACCAAAAATTCCAGATATGAATGTATTTAAAAACAAATATCAATTGTGGAAGATTTGGAGACCAGTTCAAAATATATGCATATAGACTACCCATTTTGTAGGATTTATAAAAAACTTGTACCTCTTTGTAGCTTATGTAGGTTTTTAAAAACCTCTCATTTTAAATTAGAATGCATCATTAATAATGACAGCCTTAGATAATCTTGTTAGACTTAGATCTAAAAGCCCATTTAATTTTAAGATATTGATTGCTACTGTAATCTTACTACCCGACAAAGTTATTTATAACTTTCGATTCATCAAATTTAGAATATTTTAATTCATGCCTTTTAAGTGGTTTTATGTTATATACATAACTTTTATCAAATATTTATTTGAATAGTGGTATTATTTATACCCCTTGTAGTTAAAGAATGTAATTGAATACAAGAAACAAAGAATAGTCATACTTTTTTACTTATGGTATACTTTTTCTGAGGTGTAGAAAAATTATATTAATTTCTTTTTTACCATTTTTAAAGTGTTGAATAAAAAATGTTTGATACTGGAGTTAATATGGAGAATGAGTGTTAAAAAAATCACCATATTATTAGATTATGATCAACTTGTAGCTTTGAATATCTCAAGATATTTCGTATACTACCATTCATTGTTGAATGTACATAGTTGTAGGCTTATACAAAGCTGAGACAAAAATGTAAATATAATGCTAAATATCCTAGTTTTTATATCATCTTACAGTGTTTGCATTTTAAAGATAATGGGAAAATGTTTGCCAATGAAGTTATCAAAAATATAGATTTTATCAATTTTGTGTTGCAAAACAATTCTTTATTTTTATATTTTATTCACCATTTCATCTTTTCATGTTCTTTCAGTTAAGAGATGATTATCAAGATACTTTGAACCTAAACTACACTTACACAAAATTCTGAAATATTCTGACTTAGACTTTAATTCTTAATGTTTTTTAATAATATTTGTAAAATTGGAAAAACTTTGAAACATGAAAAACTTTCTTAATTTACTTATTGGTCAACATCATCCTTGATCTTTTATTTTTTAAATAACATTAATACATTTAACTAAGTTTTACACACTAAATAAAATAATTTTTAATGCGTGACATATTAAGAGTTTAAATACTGTGGCCATATGTTATTGAAATTAATAGGTTAAAAATGTATGACAGAATATACAAATTGGGAATGATAATAAAATATGATTTTTTAAGCATTATGACTACAGGTTAAACAGTTTATCTCACTTGGACATACAGGGGTGCATTACATAACTTCAAAGTACTGTGTTTTATACTTAAATTTGTTTTCCTTTCATAGGTATTCTACAAATATCCTCTGAGAATTTTAGATTGGATCAATATAGCATGACTGTGCTGCATTTCTTAGCATTTTCAATATCATTCTTTAATGCATCAGTTTAATGCATTATGAACTTTTCTTTTTGAATTTTTCATTCACCTCATTCATGTTTACATTTGGGGATATTGTGTCCCTGCTCATTGCTATAATGGAAGTTTTTATTGATCTTTCTTTATGTGGTTAGTACTTTTATATGAAATGCTACTGTATGCAATCCCTCAAATGGTGTTCAGTATCTGTACACATAGAAATGTTACCATTGAAGTTACTGTTTAATAATTTGATAGATTAATTCTTTTGGCTTGTTTAAATACTATTTGAAATTCAAAAGTCAGCCAACCTCATCTATTATAATGATTTCAGGTAGGTGTTCTGAACTGTTGTCACAACCATTTTTGTAATATTACTCTCTCTCCTTTGTTTCAATCTCATTAGTACATCTATATCTTAATTTTAAATGGTACCAATGAACTGTTGACAAACTGGTAAGCTTGTACTTCTGAAGCAAGTAGTAGAAGACTGTGCTTAACTACAAACAAACTTCACAAATTACCATACCTCAAGTCCAAAACTACATTTCTTACTATTAAAAATAGTTTTCCATATTTTGTCTGTGGTAATTCCACCAAGAAGTATAAAACATCTTAACACTTGATCCAACAAAGTTGCCCCTTATCAACAAAAACAATTTTTTCTAGTCGATTTAAGGCATATATAACTTTTCACATTCATGTTTTTAATTCTATCCAATAAATATGAAAGCATTTAAACTTCTTCAGGCACAAACACTTCACACTTTTACATATCCAAATAAAAAATATTCTTGTGAAGTGAAGGCTGTATTTATG
Organism: Tachypleus tridentatus; assembly: GCF_004210375.1. Taxonomy (NCBI): domain Eukaryota; kingdom Metazoa; phylum Arthropoda; class Merostomata; order Xiphosura; family Limulidae; genus Tachypleus; species Tachypleus tridentatus. The sequence continues at coordinate 153,805,607 of NC_134831.1, forward strand.
GTACCAACATTTAAACTTGTTACTCCTAATGTTAGTTATTATTTCTAATTTTCACTTTCCATAACTCTGAGAGGCCAACCAAATACTCTTCAAACCTTCTAATGATTTTAAACGAATCAAGTCCCTTACTAAATTTAAGGACATAAATTGGGAAACTTATATCTTGGAAGTCCCACTTGGAAGTGGGACATAAGGGAACTTTTGGAAAAAAACTACATCTATTTAATGTTTGCTTTTGAATTCTTGGTAGATTATAGCACAACAGACTTTTCGACGTTTGCAGAGAACATTCAGAATATTTTTATTTTATTACGTTTGAAGAAAGATAGCAGATTTTGACAATTGCAGCGAAGTTTTCAAGGCTTCTAGCAAGGTCTTGACACTGTTGTATTACTCTTTGAGGTACACAAGTTAAGCCAGTGGAAGAGACGTATACTTATTCCCATTATGGAGCAGAAAAGCTTTGATGCTTCTTGATACCATCTCTGATAAACTCAGATAGGTCTATGTATTCACTTAAGCAGTTAGAACTAAACTGAAGTGGTGAGCGGTGAGTTCCTGTATATACACTGCTGGCCAAAATCTTAAAGCCAATGAACATAAAGAAAAAATACACATTTTGCATTGTTAGACTCAACTACTTTATTTACGTAGAGCTTCGAAAGAGGAAAATAAAAAAGGGAAAATAAAAATAAAAAACTTTTTAAGCATTTAATAGGGAAAATGTGAACACAATGAAATTAGCCTAAATACTAGCTGGCCAAAAGTTTAAGACCATACTAAAACGAAGCGTTAATCGGTAAACACGTAACGAAGTTTAGTCATTTCTGTTCAAGCATTAGCGTTGTCAACATCTCCTATGTTACATTGGGTAAAAAAATGGCAAAGGCTAAAAAGTTGACAGAGTTTGAACGTGGCACAATTGTCAAGCTGCAAAATCAAGGTCTCTCTCAATGTGTCATCGCTGGTGAGATTAGGCGTAGTAAAACTGCTGTTACAAAATTCTTAAAAGACCCTGAGGGATATGGAATGAGAATTTTAAGTGGTCAGCCCAAGAAAATTTCGCTGGCATCGAGCAGAAGAATTCGATTTGTCCGGCAAGACACCAGCCGATCATAGACTCAGATTAAGGCCCTTACGGACGCAGAATGCAGCTCAAGAACAATAAGATGGCATCTACGAGAGAAAGGCTTTAAAAATCGTAAACATCTTCAAAGGCCACGCCTCCTTCCATACCACGAAACAGCTCTGTTAAACTTTGTTGGGAAGCACCAAACATAGGACGTAGAAAAGTGGAAGAAAGTTTTGTTCTCTGATGAGAAAAAATTTAATCTGGATGATCCAGATGGCTTCCAACGTTACTGGCACGATAAGGATATCTCATCGGAGACATTTTCTACATCACACAGTGGAGGAGGTTCCATCATGATCTGGGGTGCTTTCTCCTTCCATGAAATAATGGAGCTTCAGGTTATACAGGAGCGTCAAACAGCAGATGGCTACATTGGCATGTTGGAGAGAGCATTATTAATGACAGAAGGCCCTCGCTTGTGTGAAAATGACAGGTTATTTCGGCAGGACAACGCTGTAAGCTACAATGCTCGCAGGACAAAGGGTTTTTTGCATGGCGAATAACGTGATTCTTTTGAACCATCCAGCGTGTTCGCCCGAACTGAACCACATTGAAAATGTTTGGGGTGGATGGCAATTCCAAACAGTGCATGATCTTCGTGAAGCCATCTTCATCACTTGAAATAACATTCCAGTTAGCCTTCTGCAAACGCTTATATCGACCATGCCAAAGCGAATGTTTGAAGTTATTCGCAATGACGGCCGTGCAACTCACTACTGAGACCTCTTGTTGGGCATTTCCTACCCAGTTTAGGACTTCTTTTTGGAATGGTCTTAAACTTCTGACCAGCTAGTATTTAGACTAATTTCATAGTGTTCACATTTTCTCTATTAAATGCTAAAAAAGTTTTTTGTTTTTTTTTCCTTTTCTTATTTTCATCTTTCTAAGCTCTACTCAAATAAGTGGTTGAGTCTAACAACGCAAAATATATATTTTGTTTTTATGTTCATTGGCCTTAAGATTTTGGCCAGCAGTATATATTACTATGGAAAATTCTAAAATGTTCTTAAATTCTCGTAAGTCCAACAACATTCTAGAAAATTCTTGAATATTCTCTATTAGCTACTTAGCACTGAATCTACCTGGAATGTTCTGGAAAATGGGTAAATTTGAAAATTTCATTACCATTGTCACAAAAGCAAAGTTTGAAGAGAAAAATTGGTCTTTTTCCATTTACTTTAGATATAAGCAATTGGGAAATAACACTTTCTGCCCAGGAACAAGAAAAAGTAAAAATTTTGTTACATAGTGTAATAAATTGATGCATCAAGAGTTGCACAATAGAATATTGTATGGTCGCTACAATCAGTAAACTGTAAGACTCGGAAGCTATGAATCTGCATATCAACATAGTAATTTGCGCCTGGTGGGCCTAAACCGTTAATAAAAGTTTGGTTCAAAACGAGATAAAAGACTCAGTATTGTTTTCAAGTTTGTAAAATCATATATATACTATTATTTGCAATAACTGTTATTTGAGATTCTGTTGTTGTTTGTATATTAAAATATATTTGTGTTAAGAAAGAAAATTATGTATCAGTTTTGTTGGCAAATATCATAAACTTGATACATATTGACATTTAAATTACTTCTAAATTCATATTCAAAATTTCGGTTATTTGAAATCGTAATACGTAACATAATAAATCGGATATTCGTCTGATATAAATCATAATACGTAACAAATAAAAAACGCAGAACATAATGGACAACGACACACTAGCTGCATGTTTTCGATTCTCGACTTCCAACATTGAAGATGGTTTTAAAATATTTAAAGAAAAGACTCATCCCAAATGTTCTTATTAATAGTAAGATTAGGACCCAAATAATATTTATTAAGATGAAATTAGAACCTCATTCTCCCTGGTTAAGATAATGAAAACTGAAATCAGAATAAAACTTACTTAAAACATAGTTAAAGATTAAAGGAGAACATTGTATCGAATTTTGTAATTATATAATCTTATCAAAAATAGTATGTATGGCCTATAAAACTAGGTTACTAGTATTCTTGTGGCCCATAACTTAAGGAGCTGGACCAGTCTGGATTAGCAGAATATGTAATACAAACTATTAACCATGTACTCTCCATGTTTATTCATTTGGCTGAACTAACTAAAATGAACACTTACTACATATGACAGTATATAAGGCAACTGAACAAAGGTTTGTATGATGTTCGCCGAATCTTTTTCCTTAGTGACGTGATATATTGTTTTCCTCCAGTTGTCCAGTGTGGGTGTTGGGCCTGGATATGGTACACACCAGTAACACAGAATTAGCTTATTTCTGGCAGGACAGGTCTGTGCATTAATGTGTGTGAAAACATGAAAGCATGTGGAGGATATTAATAAGATTCATCCGTGTATCAAAGATAAACTTCTCATGCAATAGCTTGTTCGATAATCTGAGAATGCCATGACAATTTATCTGATGAAAAGAAAAGAGATCTCAGTACTTATCTGTTTGTTCATGACGAACCATATTCACAAGGTGAAAGACAGTTCCAGCAGTCAACTGCTGATGGTAGCTTCTCAAAATATAGGGGAGTAACATTGAGCTAGAACAGTCGCTAATTGTAGGATCACTGGTTGAAAGAAAGTATTCGTTCTTGCTTTCTAATCTATAATGGACTAGATTATCCAGTTTTCATTTGGTTTGTTAATCACAACGATAACAACTGAGAGGAGTCTTAGCACCCTTTGCTTTCTGAACTAATAATCAGTTGTATTACAAGAGATATCTACCAAATATCTATTGGATGATGTCTACTCTGTTGTCATAATCTAGGACTATCATGGGGTAAGAAAAAATAATGAAAAAGGGGCGTTGTATTCCTTGCTTTGCAAGCTACTAGCTGAATTTCCTAATGTAAAAGTTATTAGAAGTTCCAAGAAAATCACCTGAGTGATAATAACTATGAAACATCCCATGTTAGATTCTCACCTACTCTCTCTCATACCTCTGTAGAATGTGTGGTGAAACTACTTACAGTGAGGATTGGCTTGGTTTGGTTTCAATTTCGCGCAAAGCTACAGGAGGGCTATCTGTCCTAACAGTCCTTAATTTAGCAGTGTAAAACTAGAGGGAAGACAGCTAGTCATCAACACTAACCGTAACATTATAATTCCTTCACGGCTGAAAGGGCGAGCATGTTTGATGTGACGTGGATTCGAACCCTCGACCATCGGATTACGAATCGAGTGCCTTAACTACCTGGCCATGTCGGACCAAGTGCATTGGCTTAATTTGTTTGGAAGTTCGCGGAAACCTACATGAGGACTATCTGTGCTAGCCGTCCCTAATTTAGGAGTGTAAGACTAGAGGGAAAGCAGCTAGTCATCACCACCCACCGCCAACTCTTGGGCTACTCTTTTACCAACGAATAGTGGGATTGACTGTAACATTATAACGCTCCCACGGCTGAAAGGACAAGCATGTTTGGTGGGACGGGGATTCGAACCCGCAACCTGCAGATTGCGAGTTCAGCTTTTAGAGTCATAGTGTTAATAAAATTTTCCAACAGGTTAATTTCACAATTGTCAGGGTGTTCAACCAGGCTGAAAAACAACTTAATTTGGAGGGTTGTTAGTTTTATCCATATATTATGACATTGTGTATCTAAAGTGTTAAAACTCTTAACATTACTTCTCTACAGTTTTCTACCTCTTTTTAAGTCAGACTATTCCATTTCTCTTTTATTTACATTTTCTTATTACACTGTACATTATTATGCAGTATTTTCAATTTTCACTTGAATAGTTTATTGTTAAATTTTTAAAAAACATCATCTATTGTGTTATGTAAGCTGCTTATTATCAGTTGTAATTCTATAATTCTCTTTAATATATTTAATTTTTCACAGACGAATAATGTTTTTTTAGTCGAAAATATTGTAAATTCCTTGAGATTTTTTTAAAACTGTATAGCAAAATCCAGAAAATATTTACAGTTATTCTGAATATTTCGAGACAGCTTTACTGTAACTCTCAGGAGTGAGCTTTAGCTTGTCTACTGTTGTGTAAAACTTGTAACAAGTTGTCACATTTTAATAAATTATATAACTTCAACACTTTATAATTTCATATTTCTAGCTCAGACAGTCTATTATAACCAAAATATAGAACTGAAATATCAGTAAGTAATTTGGAGTTATAAGTAAAATGATCAGCCACCAATGGTTACAAATGCTAGAAATTAAGTAGAAAGCAGTTGGAAGATCTAACAGAAAGACGAGAATATGACAGACAAATACGAACGTAACAATAATAGTTATCAAAACTTCCAAACATAACTGGTTTGTTATAGATCACATTTATCCGACATGAAACGAATTCGTCATGCAAAAGAAAGAGACGGGAAACAAATTCACAGATTATAAAAATATTTATTAGGTTCAATAAAAAGCACAATAACAAATGTTTCTCGTGTATTGGATTGACGATTGACGTGAGAAAAACGTTTGTCAATTTCGTTTACAAACTGAAATGTATATTCCTCTGTAAGTTAAACTACGAATAAAAGTGCGTGAAATCCAATTGAACAATAATGAGTTATGTTCTGATTTTAATCACGAAGACACGTAAAATAAAAATCATTATTATTAAACTTATTAGGGCCAGGTGGTTACGGCACTCGACTCGTAACCCGAGGGTCGCGGGTTCGAATCCCCGTCACACCAAACATGCTTGCCCTTTCAGCCGTGGTGGCGTTATAATGTGACAGTCAATCCCACTATTCGTTGGTAAAAGAGTAGTCCAAGAGTTGGCGGTGGGTGGTGATGACTACCTGCTTTCCCTCTAGTCTTACACTCCTAAATTAGGGACGGCTAGCGCAGATAGCCCTCCTGTAGCTTTGCGTGAAATTGAAACCAAACTAAACCTATTAGTTTAAACAAACTACACATTTAATGGTACTTAAAGTCTACGTTAATTATGCTATACTAGTTCACTGCAGGTTAATATTCAGCAAAAATAAATGTTTAATTAATCTTAAAACCTTCAAACTGTAAGATATTTTAAAAGTAAAAAAAATCTAATCAAAAAGAAGTTAATATTAATCGGAAGTTCTCAGGGCAACCTGGATTTTTATTCATATGGAAGCAAAAACTACACACAAATCCAAATTTGGTCCCAACCCCAGGTGTTTATTGCGTATCACGTTAACAGAGCATGACTATCCTTAGCTATTATCTGGTTTATCATAAAGAAAATCAACAATTTTGCTAACTATTACAACTATCTTTCTCACAAAAAACAAAATAAAACTTATAACAGCCAATTATAAACATATTTACAGCTTGCATCACCAAAAGAAAAATTTAAGAATGATGAAAAATACAATATTATAAAAAAAACAAGTTACACATTAGTTGCACAAACAGGAAACATAATATGGTTCGATACTACACATTTTACAATCTGTTTTATTCCAGGCCAAAATATCGGTCCCTAATTTTACAATTATATCTATACATATAAAACAGTAAAACAGAGGTCACCAAACTTTTTTCACAGGGAGCCAGATTACTTGCGGGCCGCATGATCATTATGTTCAATACTCATAAGCTAGAACGAAAGCTCTCTGTAAAAGACTTAACACTAAGTCTAGGATGCCACATTAGCCATGTGGGAGTAGAATACAATACACAGATATAATAAAAAACAAACAGAAATACAACCAACATTTTTATTTACCAAAAGGTTATCAAAGAAGGTGAAATTAGCAAAAACAATTGTCACATCGCACATAGTGAGTACATATCTGAATTTCACTATGCTGCAAAAAAGTTAGTGAGACTTATGACATTGGTCTTTGGCTTTCAAAATATCTTCAATGTTCGGTTTTGAATTGCTGCATCCAATCATTAGAATTGCTTTCAAATGTTCATCAGTCAACCTTGATCGATGTACCGACTTCACATACTTCATTTTTGAAAATGCTTGTTCACAGACATAAGTTGTTCCGAACACTGATGCCATTCCAGATGCGAACTGTTTCAGCTTTGGAAAATCATCTTCAGGTTTGCAGCTGTAAAATTCAATAAGTTGCATCTCTCTGTGTTTTGCTTTCAACAAGTCATTTCCTTGCAAATCGATGACTTCCAGCTGAAGTTCCACTGGCATGTCATCAATGACACAATCAAAAGGATTCTGAAAAAGGAGAATGTCACTTTCGATTATGTCGAGATCCGAAAATCTCTCTAAAAATGCTTATTTAAATCACCAATAATCTTTTTTCTGAAACTCCATGTTGACATCTTCTGTGATTTCAGCATGAAACTCATTGAAACACTGAAAATGAAAGAGGTTTCCTCCTTCCAAATGTGCTTCAAACAATAACAGCTTTCTCCGAAATCCTTTAATGATTCTATAGAGATCACAGACAAGGTTATTCTTCCCCTGAAGTTTCAAGTTCAATTCATTCATGTGGAATCTGATGTCAACCAAAAATGACAACTTTGACAACCAGGTTGGATCCGACAGAAGTGGATCGGCTCTATATATCTTGATAAGAAATACATCTATTTCTCTTCTCAGCTTATAAAAACGAGACAAGACTTTACCGCAGCTGAGCCATCTCACCGCCGTGTGATAAGACAAATCACAGAAATCCGAATCAATTTCTTCAAGAAACGCCTTGAACTGGTGATGATTAAGTGCATGAGCCAGAATGAAGTTCACTGCAGAAATGACTGGTTTCAGCACGCAAGTCTGAAGTCTTTTCCACAGAGTGCTTGCTGATGTATGATGCAGTGTATGAACAGAAGGCTTGAGAGTTGAAGATCTTCCAACTGTTTCCTGATCAGCCCCACCAGACCCTTCTTTACTCCAGCCATGTTTTTTCCTCCATCAACTGTTACACCTCTAAGCTGATTCCACTGAAGGTTATAGTCTTGCAAAGTTTTATGTACTTCCATGAAAATGTCTTCTCCAGTTGTTCTTCCGTGCATGCTACAAACTGATGCCAACTCTTCCGTGATCTGAAAGTCCAAATTAACTCCACAAATGAACACGAGAAGTTGTGACGTACTCGAGAGATCAGTAGACTCATCCAGTGCCAGAGAATACCATAGGAAGTTTCTATCTTTTCGGCGTATCTGTAATGCGATGTTCTCTCCAAGTTCTTCTGCTCTCCGTACAACTGAAGTTGCTGAAAGGCTGATACTTTCAAAGAAATTGGCTTTTTCAGGACACGGCCCATTTGCTGCATCCAACATACACTCTTTGATGAAGTTGCCGCCAGTAATAGGTTTTCCTCGCTCTGCCATCCAATGCACTATTTTGTAACTTGTACGAATGACAGATTCATTTTCAGCAAACTTTCTCGTGAAGAGATTCTTTTGAGATTCAAAAACACGTTTCATATATTCAAATTTCTCAGAACGGAACTTTCTTGAAAATTTCAAACATGTTGATAGATGTTTTGTTTCATAGTGTCGTCTAAGATTGTACTCTTTCAAAACGGCAACACACGGTGCATGTCACACAAGTAGCTTTCTGGGTTTTTGTTTCCACAAAGAAGTACTTTTCTCCCCATTCTTCATTGAAAGCACGACACTCAGAGTCCACTTTTCTTCTTTTAAAAGCAGCCATAACGATGAGTGAAAAAAAAACAGGATCTGAAAATGAAAAACACAGAATGCTGTGAGAAAAGTATTGTACTGGTCCAAGAACGTACAAACAAAATATATTGAAACGTACGTTTGCCACGACACTTACCTAAGAACGAGTTACGAAAAGCGCATAACCCGACTGCTAAGAGAAATGAGCTTGCTGAAGCGGTGACCCTAGGCCGCTGAATTTACAAGACGAGTCGATAGGACGAGGGTTAAGTCTGTACTTGTTTTCGAAATCCTAATGCTTTCATAGATACGTGCCTCGATATGAATAAACGGGCAGCAAGGACGAAAGAAGAATTTTCCTATTGGTTAAAAATGCGCGTGACAGCCTTGTTTCTTTTTATCATAACGTCTTGTGTTTGCCAGCTTAAAGCGACCATCGGTGTGATTTATTTTGTTATGATGGTCGGGAATTTGATGAAATGTTACTTTATATTTCCAAGTGGCTAGCTGCTGGCTGGCCGGAAAAAAATGATCTCGAGGGCCGTAGTTTGGTGACCGACCTCTGATATAAAAGGACAAAGTTTAATCATGTAGTCCTCAAGAAATTGCAGATATTCCCCAGTAAAACCACGTGTTCTACCACACTCATATGTACAAAAGTAAAATCAACACCACAAACATAAAGACATATTTTACAACTCACCTATCCAGTTACGAAGTGGTTGTCTAACAAACTATGCTATGAGTATGAAAAAAAAAAAAACAAAGCCAAAATTATACGGAAACTCCCTTTAAAAATAATTAAGGTTATAATGTAAACAGTTTAACATTGAAATATACATAAAATAGTATTCTTTATCTAAGAAATAAAAATACACTGCAACAAAACAAAACCCTTTAACAATGACAAATCACCTATTTCCTTTAGGAAAATACAACTAACAAGAACACATGTGATTAAATACACAGCAAAGAAAAATATTGCATAAGGTGACTTGCCATCATAAACCTTTCACGGTGAAAGAAAGGTAATGCATTAAAAGAAAGCGCTAAAATAAAACCCTTAAACCCAAATTTTACACAAACTCACCCTAAACTACGAATGTACATATACAAACATCTGAACATCCCTTTAAACTTATTGTTTAAACTTTACAATAAAGACAAGACGTACTAATATGAAATTAAGTTTTAGAGTTTTTCATCATAAACAATCCTTTTTTGGATCACTTGTGTTTGGATGTGCACTGGTGAGGCAGGTACGTTTATGGAAAACGAGAAAGTAACAAAAACAAAAATAAGTGTTCTTACTCCAGGTGTAACGTTAACACACTGCAACATACACAGAGAAGCACTAACTTCAAGGAAATGGCAGACCAAGGTAATTAAAATGTTACGGGACATCGTTAGTGCTGCGGACTTTGTAAAATGAAGAGTTTTGACACAGTGTTTGTGAGATGTGCTAGTTGCAGCTGAAAGACGAACTGAGTATTTTAATGTTAGACTGCAACACCCACACTAAACAGAAAGAAGAAACTTAATGGCTTTCTTGATCAGGTGTTACATGAAAACATACACGTTATGAATAAAGTACGACTTAGTATGCTGCCTTGATATTTTCAATAACATCAACGGTCTTAACTTGTCACTACAAGGACAGAATTATATTATTTTGCAGCTGAGTGACAAAGTGTCTGCATTTTGTAAAAATAAACAAAAACAAATGTGTTGTTGATAATTCAATTTGAGAACTGAAATTGTAAAATGTTTTTGAGTTTTTTTTAACCTCATTGAATTCTCTAAAGAAAATAAGTTAAATAATATCGTTCCTATTAACCTTGGAAAATTTAAGTGTCCATTTGCTGATCTATTCCAATAACCAATAGAAGAGCACAAATGATTTCAAAATCTATTCATAGCTTCTCTTCTGCCAATGGCAGCTCAAGAAAAGCTTATAGAGCTATCCAGTGATAAACCCCTTCAAGCAGAATTCAAGTTAAAGCCTCTGAAAGTGCTTTAGCTTTTCAACTCGTTATATCTGTGCATGCAAGTTAGCATTTTCTGCTCTGACAACGATAAAACCAAAACAGTGATTTCATCTACAGGTAGAGGAGGATTTCTGAGTTGCTGTGTAAAACGTTTAACCAGGAATGGACCTTATCTTATCCCAAGCTCAAGCCTATCCTCCACACAAGATTGGTGAGTAAACTGAAATTGTTTATTTAACATTATCTACCATTTTTAAACATGGTGTGAGGAGGCACAACAAAACACGTGTTTAGAGAAAGAGATAATCTACAAAAAGTTTGTAAACTACTGAACTAATGAATAATCTTCCTGGTTCTTACAGTTCTTTAAAGTTTGTGCCAGATCCTCTCCCAGAAAATGTACTTTCTTCTTCAGCTATTGTGGCAACTCTATATACTTCAGCAGACAATCTGTCTTACACCACCCAGTATTATCTCCTTGACAGTAGTGATCTAATCTTGTTATATACATGGATGAAGAGATGTTTTTTAACCTCTTTCAGAGCTTCAAGGAAGTGCTACCTTTTCCATCCCTGATTTTGAAGCTGCTGGAGGAATTTCCACTGATGTTGGAGATGTCGGCATCCAGTTACAGATGGTGGATATTACCATTGAAGCTAGTAGAATTTCAGCCACTGGTGACACAATGGCGGCTGCTATTTGGGTGGTTGCTTCTGGGGTTGTTAGCACAGAAGCTGGATACATAGAGGTACCTTCCTGTTTTGAAGATAATATCTGGTATTATAGCTGCAGAAATGTCTTGGTAGGATAAGTGATTCAATGATCTCACAGAAAGTAAGCACGTATTTCATGCCTGTTATTTTTCTCACCAAAATATTCTTCAATAGAGTACTGCTGCTTTTTGTCTAGTTCTCCATAATTACATTCTTAAATATTTTGGAATTCTTCAACTAAGTTTGTTCTTTCACTTCAAGGGGTGTTGCATTATAGGCTGAATTGGGCAATGTGGGCTCATCTAAACCATGATCCATAGCTGCTTAGACTCTGTTACTTGGTCTACTAGTAGATATGTGGCAGATAGTGTTTACTGTTGTTTTGGATGCCAGAGGGGAAAACTCTACAACTGCATCCTCCAGATCCTACTTGTCAGATGCATTGTTAAGCTTAGATAATAAGCAAGATTCTCAGAAAGCAAGAGTAACAAAACATTTTTGGTTGTTGGTTTCTCAACCAAACGGCCATTTAAGATGTGTCATGACTAGTAACTATACAGTGCTCTGCTTGTATGTTACCTCACACTACCAGTCGGAAATTTAAAAAGCAAGGGTCGCTTAGCTCTTCCAGCCGTTGGTGGCATAGCCATGTGACTACCCTAGCTAGCACGTGAGTGGCAAAATCACAGCTGATAACATCAATCGATAACTTGGAAAGTATAGCTTGTCACTTCCTCTCAATAAATGATTGCACTAATTAGTTACTGCTTTACTAATAACTTATTATCTCAACCAAACAAATAGAAGGTTGGTGTCAACATTTTGGGAGACCACATATCTTTTACAGGTCCTTCTAGACCCCTTGTCACCCTATAACCTGTAGTTGCCTCTCCTTTTGGGGAGGTTGTCTCCAATATCATCCTTCTTCATCATTGTTTGTGGGAACTTGATACATTGCTGGTAAGTTATACAATATTTTATTACAAACTTCTTGAACTGATGGTGCTTTTTTCCTAGCTGTAAGGGAAGGTGGATGGTTCTCTTCATAGAGGAGATTCCTGCTCACCCAACAATCAATGTCATCATCAAAGAAAGTTTTCTATCTCCTCTAATGACGAAGCATCTCTTGTTGGTGGACATCTTCCACTACTATTTTTCACTTTCAACTCTCAGCTTAGTAGCTAATCTCCTCTCTTCATAGAATGTGCTCTGTACCTCACCTCTGCTCATCTTTCTCATCCTCCTTTGTGAGTGATTGTCGTCTCCCCTTTTGGCAAAATGTTTATCGTTGATGAAGTTTTACAACTAGTGGAACCTCTCTGCTGACTCTTGGCAGAGTCACTCACCCATTTTCATGAAAAGGTTCTTACTACCATACCCTTCCATTGTCTTCCATTGAAGGTTCGCCATCTTGCCTTTGATCGAACAACACTTTTTGGTGGAGCTTATACAATAATAAAACCTTGTGTTTGGATCTTAGCTCGGCTGGATGCCTCCTCTTGCAGAGAATATTCTCGAGAGCTCACTTGTATAATTTTATCTGGAAGAGGTTGTTTTCTCGCCTCCCAGTAACATAGCTCATGTTGATGGTATTCATTCACCCTGGTCGATTACACATGTAGGGTTTTGTCTCTTTTATTCACATACCTATAAAGGTCTTAGAGCGTCTGTTTCACTAAGTCTCAGACATCCTAGACTATCTTCCTATTCTTTAATTCTCTGTTATATGGGTTCCACTATCAAGCCTCGATAAGGGAATTTGTCAGGCTTTCAGATTGTTCCTTATCCTGAGCTCATTGCTGCACTGTGTTGGCAAGCAGGAATCTTTGCAGCAATGGGTTTCTCCTAGATTTTGGGCCCTTGTTTCTGATCTCAACTCCTTGTTCCCAAGATCGTATGCCTACCGTGCTGTAAAAATTACAGTGCTACATTATCAGTCACTTAAGAGAACTCGTTGGAATATCGACAAGCCTGGCCATTTACTCTCTCCAGGATGTTACGAAACTTTTGCAACTATGATATTCTGCACCAAAATTTGGCATTTCATTCTACTTTATGGTATTTCTTGGTTCTCAAAGTTACCTCACAGTAATTATTCAGCGCCCTCTAACTGGAAGTTTGGGGACGCCAAACTACGGAGCTTATTTTCCCCACCTAAAAGTGATTTCATCATGCAAAACGTAAATAGAGTGGAAACAAAGTTACACATTATAAACCTAACTATTCAATACGGAAATGAAACACAAGACAAAACAAAACAAAAAGGCGAATGTTTCTCATTGATGTGTATTGAACCAATAAAATATGTCAGAATCTTTATCCGTTTCTCTTACAAGTTAGGCCTAAACTAAAACCACTATGCTCTCTTTCTGCATAAGGCGTGCGACTCTACAATCCGAAGGTCGCGGGTTCGCGCCCGCGTTCGCGCCGCGTCGCGCTAAACATGCTCGCCCTCCCAGCCGTGGGAGCGTATAATGTGACGGTCAATCCCACTATTCGTTGGTAAAAGAGTAACCCAAGAGTTGGCGGTGGGTGGTGATGACTGGTTGCCTTCCCTCTAGTCTTACACTGCTAAATTAGGGACGGCTAGCACAGATAGCCCTCCTGTAGCTTTGTGGGAAATTCCAAAACAAACAATCTCTTACAAGTTCAAATATAATTACTCATACAAGTTCAAATGTAATTACTCATACAAGTGAACTAAGAATAAAAACAAGAGGAAATTCACAATAGCCGCGGTTTAATTAAATCTCAAACTGGTCAAGAAATGGAGCTATGAATTAAATCTTTGTACTTGAAAATCTCGGAGATATTCTACGAGCCGTTATGCCATGGCTAATAAGTGTAATTTTATTTAGAAATAACACTGACATATTAAGTAAAAGTAAAGTAAAAGTAAATTGCAAGTTTAATTTGTATTTTGGTAAAGGTTGGTCTTATTAGTTTTAAACAAACTCTACTGTCCCCGGAGGTCAACTCTGTGGTAAATCCACAATATTCTAAAACATTTAAAGTTTAAGAAAATCCTTGAGTTCTCCAAACTTTCTTACAAGTGAAAATCTAAAACCTAACCATGAGCTGGTATTAATCTGAAACTTCCAATACAAATCTGTCCTTATATATGAAAACAAGTAATACATATAAAGTTAAATTTGCTCCTGGCCTCACTGACAGAAAGTGATCTGTGTATTTTTTAATGTACATTGAGCGAAAGAAGTGGAGGTCTTTAGTTTTAGCTGATTCGTTAACAAGAACAAAACAAAAAATAACTGCATAACAAGTTATCTTTCTCGCAACAGAACGTTGGATAACAACTCTGATGAAAGGTATATTTGAATAACTCAAACTGAGAATGATACGAAATACACTAATTAAAAAAATTCATTAACTAAAGAAATAGCAAACACATAGTGCGGTCATATACTACAGGTCGTTACCATTAGTTTAAAGAAGAGTTATAAAACATTAACAATTATAATCAATTTTAATTCACCATACATACCATTGTGCAACTGGACTAAAAATAAAATCATTAATACACTTTGTCAAAAACATTTTGGAAGCTAAAGTCGATGTTATCCAAGATAATTAATTTTAAACAGCGATAGAGAATGAGCTATGAAGAGGATAAGTTCGATTATTAGTGGCATATTTAGGTAGAGAGGAAAAGGTACTCAGTCCCAGGGTCTATGATCTTAATGGGGATCCATTGATTATTTTATTTTAAATAACTTGGCATGGGTTGTAAGGCCCCCACAAAAAGTATTAGCCTTTGGGCCCACACAACCTTAAATCCGCTACTGTTGATTATGCACGCAATACTTATTCTAACACTGCCAGAGCACAGAAGAATGCGAATAGCAATATTGCAGTAATGGATAATCAAGAATACATCGAACAGTGGTATCTAGGAGACCAGATAAAGAACATGATAAACAGAGATTAGACAGTTTAAAGACGAGTTGGCATTCAGGCCATTTGTACCACTGTTGTCTATTGTGTAACAATATCACTCATGATCTTTTGAGGCCACCATAGAACTAACTACGAGACTAAAAGCAGCCTTAGGATGTAAATAAATGTTTCCGGTCCTCCGGCGGATCAGTGATAAGTTGAGAGGGTTACAACGATAAAATTCAAGGATCGATTTTCCGCGGTGAATAGAGTGCAGACAATCCATTTTCTAACTTTGTACTGTAACAAACAAACAAACAAACAAGTGTTTTCAATTGTCACAATCCACACTCTTATAGCTCGAAATATTGTCAACTTCTCAACTACAACTAATTTTGAAACTTCGCGATTTTAAAAATTATTTTTCTTTTCTACTTTTCTGAGCCAGTATTCAATAGCTTATTATGGCAAAATGTTTCGTAGAAAGCATATAACCTTTGTTCAATATTATTTCCTACCTAAATTGAAAATAATGACAGATGAGCTATCGATCTTAAAGACTAGGCTTAACAACGATTAACAACTTTACAAAACTGAGCGAAATATCAGCTATCAGTGTCTGTTCCTTTATACCTGTTTGAAACATGTCATCGCACAGTGTGTATGAGAGGAAAATTAAACCACTTAAAAAGTTTACTTTTATTGAATATATTGGTCTAAAAAATCTATTTTAGATTGTCATTAATTGTCTGAAGGACCTGTTTTTGGTTGTCATTAATGGTCTGAAGGAGTTATTTTTGATTGCAATTAATTGTCTTTGTAAATCATTCGTTGGGCCATGAGTAACTTTTTATGAAAGATTGTGTAGCTAAGTCGTTTGTAAACTTCAATGATGTAGTAGTATTTTTCTTTATCAAGTGTAACAATCGACCCACTTTTGTAAGGAGGTTTTACAATAATGGTATTGTATCTTTTAAATTGTTAAGAGTTTTTCTTTCTTTAGGGTTAAGGGTATTATGAGAGCGATTGGAGGATTTCATTAAAAATATCTTATTAAACAACTCTAATGTAGAATTTGAAAATTGTGGTTCTCTGTTGGTAGAACTTATCTGTGTAATTTTTTTCTCTCTGAAATTGGGCACTTGTGTTTTATTAGAAAAAGAGAATTTGTCATGAAATAAGTCGAAGTAATTTGGCTGTATAAAGAACGTTATTGGTAAAAGAAAAATTAGGTTCACAGTTGTGACTTTTGATAGCAATCGCCTCTTTGGTCTTTCTTTTCTCATTGTATGCTTCTTTATCTATAATTCTCACACTATTCTAGTTAATCTGTTATTACTGTGAGAATATGAACCTGAAGTTTCTGTAAAAGTTTTACGTTACAGTCGCGTTCTTCTACACATACATTTAAAGGATTTTTTCGTCTACATATTCTTCATTGCAACTGTAATACTCGCTGTAAAACATCGTTTAAATTATTCTCTGCTGTTTTTGTGTATGTGTGTCCTTGTATTTGGTAGTATATTTTTCAGGGAATTGGTACCGTTAAAGTTAACTTTTCTATTGAACTTACGTAATTTGTTTTTTTTTTCTTGTGCGACCTAATTTTTGACTTAATCCAGGGATATAAAATAGTATAATCGTACGTTCGAGTGATCTATTTTTTCTGTAAACCCAGTGATACCAATTAGTACAGTCTCTTGTTCGTGCGAGGTTTTTGTCTTTTATTCTTTAGTTTACGAAGAACAAGAGCTTTAATTATACCTATTGTTGTTGATAGTGGTTGATTTTATTTGATGTTTAGTCCCATTAAACAATAATTGTGATCTATAACTGTTCTCTAAGCTACAAGTTTACGATTTTTTTACATTCTGTTTACGAGGATGAAAACTAATCACATGTGGAACATGTGCACGAAAAGTAAAAAAACTCTTGCTCAGTTGGACGGTAATCATGAAACTATACAACTGGTGTTCATCACAGTTCTTAACTTTGGTCATGATATTAACCAACAGAAACATTATCTTCCATTCTAAGGTTTTTCAATTTGAAATTGTTAAATATTTAAAACATTTTCTTGTTGTAGATGACATAACCGGTCATTGATTGGCAGGAGCTGTATTCAACCTTTTTTGTATTCAACCTTGAAAAAATTGAGGTCAACATGACAACTGGAATAACATGGAAACTGAGGAAAAAATGTTAATATAATATAATATTCTAAAATGCTAGTAGATGTTGGCAAAAAACGTATGGAACGCCTAGTTTTATTCCTAAAGGAATATGGTGAACGTAGATTTACAAGAACAAAGATTCTCTAGAAAAATAAATATATATATTCTTCTTTCAGAATCAACCGCATCATACGAAGGAAAGAAAGAGTTTAGAAATGAACATTTCTTACGTGTAGTGAACAAAGTCATATCATCAATTGACGAAACAATTCAATTTCTACCCACTTCACTATAATACTTGAGATTTTTTTATGAAATTGAAGGTTTGGAGGATGTGGAAAAATTATCTTTCTAACTATTCTGTAACGATTTCGATGAATTGAAATGAACCAAAATGTTCAGAATCACTAACTTCTTTTACAATGTTTGTATCTATGATGAAACATCCAATAATTTAAGAGCTGAATCCAAACTTACGTATATGTGTCTTTAAGAACACTCGAGATTTTGTGAATATTGTATTTGTTGAAAGAAGCTTTTTAACACTATAATTAATAAAAACTGGGGCCCTGTCGCACCAAACATGCTCGCCCTCTCAGCCGTGGAAGCATTATAATGTTACGGTCAATCCCACTATTTGTTGGTAAAAGACTATACTTGTACCAACTTTATTTAAAATTTACGTAACTGTACGGGACATAAATAGAAACAAAATAAGATGGCCATTTGACTTATTAAAATTACCTTTTAGATTCATTAACACGTGACTGACTTTCCACGCACACAAAAAAGAAACAATTGGCTTTTAATTGAAAGAATAATATATTATATATTTATTTTGTAAACACATCATTTGTATTGTTTTAAACACAAAGCTACGCAATGGGGTATATCTTAAAAAAATAAAACTTTACAGGTTCTAAAAGCAAAAATATGGGTTAAGCTTTAGAAATAACATAATAGTTTTGAAAATAAAGGGGGAAATTTGTGAAATAAATTAGGGTTTACGCTCAAAGCTCATTTATATTAATTTATAATCTTTCATTTCAAAGAAAATGATGTTTTTGACTTTTTTTAGGCATTTCAACTGCATGTTTTGTCTGAATAAACATGTTACTTCTGTAGCGTTAGGACACTTTCACATGGCAACGTTCTACTCATAAGTTACTGTTAATACTGTAACATTATTGTCCATTGAGAGTATTAACTCGAATGATAACTGCTCATCCATGGGAGTACTTTAGTGAGACGCACATGTATTCAGTATCTCACAAAGGGGT
This sequence comes from Tachypleus tridentatus, assembly GCF_004210375.1. NCBI lineage: Eukaryota > Metazoa > Arthropoda > Merostomata > Xiphosura > Limulidae > Tachypleus > Tachypleus tridentatus. The sequence goes on from NC_134831.1 coordinate 153,824,355, forward strand.
TTGAGATCCAATATTATTTTAAGGTCCATTCCCTCATCAGTACTGTGGATAAACCATACTTGTATCAATTCGAATATCACTAGGCAAGGCGAAACAAACGACACAAACGAATTCACGGGGCAATTAAACAGTACAGTTGTTCAACTTGTGTACTTTGTGACTGTCACAAAAAGTTTGATAAGAAAAATTAATTAAAAGCTCATGTTTTAACTCATTTTAAAGAAGAATCGTGCAAAGCTTTGCTTACATTGATGCTATGTTGTTTATCGCACATTAAATTTACAAGAGTTCTTGGAGCCAACAGCTGGTGTTTAGATGTTCTATAAATAAGGTATACCTGCCATTTATTATTGTTACTTTTATTACCAATTTTGCATTGAATGTTAAATCTACATAAGTTATTACGTTTATTTTTTTATTATTACACTATTAATATAAAGAGTAATATCAAACTATTACTCTTTAATATTACTCTGTAAATTAAGTCAAACCTTCATTACAGATATATTTTATTACTGTCATTCTACTATTTACAACGATCTCACCAGTGTTCGAAACGTCATACTTGTTCTAATTACAAATCTTAATCACTTGTAACAAAATATTATAAAGATTGTGTTTTTTTCTTAGCTGTATTCGGGACTAACTTAAATCCTCTGAGCTGGCCTAGCCTATTGAGATATTGTTGGGATTACGGTCGAAAGTATCGTTAACACTGAGGGTTTCCAATCGATCATTATTCATAAGTTAGAATATAATATGTTAGAATATGTAATAAGTTATATTCATTATTAACTTGATTTTCAGTTTCGCTTTATGTACGTAGCCTACAATGCTCAGAAGTTAACATTAATCACAAATATATTAAAGTTTACGCGTGCAAATTAATTATCTTGCGGGGAATAATTAATGTTGTATATCATAAGCAGCTTATTTCACGAAAAATGAATATTCCATTTTGTTGCAATTAGTGTGAGAAAGGCTTTGCTTATGAACGCAATTTAAAGGTTACAAGTTCACAAGAAAGCTGGTTTCCAAATTTTTTAAAATCAAAAGCTTTCAAAGCAAGGAAATTATAAAAAACTAAACTAAAATCAATTAAAAAGTTTATTTTTGACAAAATTAATGGTTCTATAAAGAACAGAAGAAAAAAGAGACTTCTAGATATCTTAAGTAGTAACAGTAATAAGTAGTGGTAGTAAAAAAGTGCTGAATATAGTTAGTAGTACAATAACCTGAAAATAAGAGTATACTTCAGCAGAGAACGATATTACCACGAAACGACTACGAATTAACTGAGTATATGACACATCTCACTGATTCGTAGCTTCGTTGGAAATTTCAATTTTTTACAGTCGAAACAGCGCTAAATAGAAAATTGCTACTGCGACTAGGGCCCGGTATGGCCAGGTGGGTTAAGGCGTTCGACTCGTAATCTGAGGGTGGCGGGTTCAAATCCCTGTCGCATCAAACATGCTTGCCCTTTCAGCCATGTGGGCGTTATAATGTAACGGTCAATCCCACTATTCGTTGATAAAAGAGTAGCCCAAGAGTTGGCGGTGGGTGGTGATGACTAGCTGCCTTCCCTCTAGTCTTACACTACTAAATTAGGGATGGCTAGCACAGATAGCCCTCAAGTAGCTTTGTGCGAAATTCCAAAAAACAAAAACAAATCAGTAATAGGGAAACCGCTTTAAAATGAAAACGCGATAAATGGATTGCCAGTTTTGTTGGAAATCAGAAAACTTCCTAATTTGTTTAATTTTTCTCCTAACTATTGAAATTGCATTTATTGTATTTTACTGAAAAGCTTAGAAATGAGGTAATTGTGCGGTTAATACTCCTTATTAAAAGCATTTATCTAACGAAATGTGATATTTAAGTAAGTTGTTTATATGTGATATTTAAGTAAGTTGTTTATATGGTTCAGCGTATAAACTTGGAAGAGTTAAAATAAGAGAAATGGAAACACAAAGGATTAATCACACTTCATAAAAAAGAATTGCATATACTAATGCAATAGCATGTTACTGGAGATGTAGAACATGACACTACGGGCAACATGTAAAACATCAACAATTTCTTACTCTTTTAAAGTAAAATGTTGTTACTGTGAAGAGATATTTAAATTATGAATTGCTAAATGATGCAGAGTTAAAGGATGCTTTACATAAAAGGGAAGAACTCGCACAGCGAAGTATTTTGGAAATTAATAGGCTCAGAAAATGTAAAACAAAAACCTGATATACATTTGTCTCCAAAGTAAAATCCATGTTTACATGGGAGAACTCTTTCATTTTCAACCCTCAAATGAAATGGATATATCATCTGCTAAAATTAATAAAGTAATAAAGAATTTGAAGTTGATGTCATTGAACATATCTGCTTTTTTAGCCGTTTGATGTTATAATGTGACTGTCAATCCTACTTTCTGTTGGTAAAGAGTAGCACATGAGTTGGTGTGTGTGGGGGTGCTCTTGAGTAGCTGCTTTCTGTCTAGTCTATTACTTCTAAATTAGGATCGGCTACAATAGATGGCTCTCAAGTAGCTTTGCTCGAAATTCAACAAACAAAGTTGACCTCACTGTCTTCACAAAAACTTGATACAATGGAAACTTTGTTATAGGAAGTTTTATATTAAGTGCTGGAGAAATCAGTTACAAGTGAAGAACGGTATCTAGAATATCGTTCTTGAAAGTTGCTGTAAAGTATACCACTATTGTGTCATTTAATACAATATCCCAAGTATAATAGAATTCACGTACCCCATTGCTTTCCTTAGACCCCTGATTTGTAGTTTCGAAGAATATTTTGTTATATTTTATGTATATATATATATATTTGCTTATTTCGTGACATTACGCAAATATTTAACTTTTAATCAATAATCTAAATATCATGCTATTTCAAAAGTAATGTAGTTTTCTGGGATAGGAGAAGTTTAAATGCATATTTCTTGACTAAATGAAATTATTTTCAAAGTCATATAAATTATATGGAATGACTTGATACCATTAAGTGTAAGCCAGTTCGTTTCTTTACTAATTTTCGTTTATATTTATTTTAGAAGTCCTAGTTATCATGGAGATATCAGAGGAACACATAAGGCATGTAATGTTTTACGAGTTCAGAAAAGAGACATGTTACCGAAGCTACACAAAGCATTGAAGAGGTGTACGACAGTGACATTCTGAATGTCAGAGACGGAAGTGTCAGAAACGGTTCAATAAGATCTGGTGTTTGCAGTTTGACAGATGCAGCTTGCACTAAGCACCCTGTTGAGGAGAATTGTGCTGTAACTAGTGACTGTCAATCCTACAACATGAAGAATTAGCACAGAAACTCAATTCATCTCCTTCCATTGTCCATCGACATTTGCAACAACTTGATAGAGTTTTAAAGTTGGGTAAATGGGTACCACATGAACCGCCAACTGATAATTTGAGAGAATGAGTAGACATCTGTACATCTCTTCACTCTCATGAACTTCAAGCTTCGTTTTTGAACCGCCTAGTGACTTGAGATGAGAAATGTGTACTCTATCAAAATGTTAAGCGCTGTTGGCAGTGGGTTAGTGCAGGAGAACCAGCTAAATTACAGTAAAAAGCGAACCCGCACCCTAGGAAGGTTTTGCTTAGTGTTTGGTGGGATAAAGGTGGTGTAATACACCTTGAGTTGTTACAACCAAACCAGACTGCTGAAAGACACTGTCAGCAACTGGATCAACTGGACACTGTTTAAAAAAAAAAGACCTGCTTTTGTGAATCGGACAGAAAAACTGAAGAGATTGGCTAGGAGAAACTTTTGCATTCCGCTTGTCCTTCTGGTCTTGCTCCTTCAGACTACCATATTTTCAGAAACTTGCAACATTATCTGAGTGTAAAATACTTTACTTCTATGGATGAGTTGAAAAATAGCCTTTGTACCTTTTCGTCTCAAAACCACCTGATATTTATAAGCGTGATATTAAAAATGTTTTGAGATGTTGGCAGACTGTTATTGAAAGTAATGGAAAATACATAACTGATTAAAAATGTTATATGAGTTCTTTTTTTCCTTTAAATCTTAGTGTTAAACGACGTTACTTATGAGATGACCTAATATTAACCTAGTAGTTTATAACAGCTACTGAAAGTGGGCCAAATTAACCTTTAGGCAATCTGTGAGTGCACCACGTAAAAAACCCAACAAAAACATCTGTTTCTTAACTAGTCCAGTGTAATATCTGTACATTTCTCAACTGTTCTCACTATCATAACTTATTTCACATCATTTTGTTTAAAACCCATACAAGAAGAAGTCGAGCGAAATTAGTCAGGAGAACGTGGCAGCCATTTGGTGGTTAAGTTAGAACTTGACGGTCATTCAGGGTATGAGGTCAGAACGTAGCAGCCATTCACAGGGTGAGATCAGAACGTGGTGGTCTTTCATGTAATTTACCTTGGACGATCCATTATTTAAGGAATATATCAATAAGATAATCCTGAGCCTTCCTAATGTATACTTCGGTCCATTCAAGTGACTGTGTTTGGTTCGTTCTCATCACATACCTGTTCTCCCGAACCTAGAAGTCAAAGAAATAAAGCCATCTAGTCAGACTATAATAATTTTAAAACAGCATCATAAACCTTCCCTAAAACTCAACCTCCCTCCGACTGGCTCGTTAAATCCAAGTTCTTTAGGAATTTAGTGCTTGTATATATGGAATTAATTTCCAAACGCTTTGCCAAACTTATATGTCAACTAACTTGCATGTGAATTACTCAAGATTTTGCAACATCGCTCTATCTGTTGTGTTTACCGTGGGGAATCGACCCTAAGATTTTAACATTGCAAGTCCATAGACTTATTGTTGGGACCACAGAAACATGAACTTCCTGACGATTTTCATCAGTACCACTTCAGAAAACAAATCAAACATCTGACGCACGATCCTTCTGTTTATATAAACAAGTTGTTTTCTATAAAAGTGCATATATACAGTCATGTGAAAAAATTAGGACACCCTATGAAAGCCTGTGTATTTTCGTAACAATTTTGGATAAATGGATATTTAATCTCAATTGTAACAATACTGAGAGATTAAAGTAATATAACTACACAATCAAAACTAAAGAAAAGACTTTTCAAGGTCTTCTGTAAAATGTAATTCTACAAAAATGCATATTTTAACTGAGGAAAAAGTTAGGACACCCCCACATTTATACCCACTTAATATGGCTCAACTCACTTACAGGTGTATTACACCAGGTGCACGTGATTAGAAGATCGTTACTCAACATTGTGAATAAGGCTTGCCCTATTTAAACCTCAGACATGTAGTTTGGTGTGCTCCTGACTGTTGAAGTGAGAGTGAGCACCATGGTGAGAGCAAAAAAGCTGTCTGAGGCCTTCAGAAAGAAATTTGTAGCAGCTTATGAGTCTGGTAAGGGATTTAAAAACATCCCAAAAGATTTTGAAATCAGCCATTCCACTGTCCGGAAAATAGTCAACAAACGGAGGGCTTTCAAAACAACTGCCAACATGCCCAGGTCTGGTCGTCCAAGCAAGTTCACCCCAAGAGCAGACCGCAAGATGCTAAAAGAGGTCTCCAAAAACCCTAACATGTCATCACGGGACCTACAGCAGGCTCTGGCTACTATTGATGTGAAAGTGCATGCCTCTACAATCAGAAAAAGACTGCACAAGTGTAACTTGCATGAGAGGTGTGCAATGAGGAAACCTTTGCTTTCTAAGAGATACATCAAGGCCAGACTGAAGTTTGCCAGAATGAATGTAGACAAAGACCAGGACTTCTGGAATAATGTTCTTTGGACAGATGAGTCCAAAATTGAATTATTTGGACACCAAAACAGAGGACATGTTTGGTGTAAACCAAATACAGCATTTCAGGAAAAGAACCTCATACCAACTGTGAAGCATGGAGGTTGAAGTGTCATGGTTTGGGGCTGCTTTGTTGCAGCAGGACCTGGACAGCTCACAAGCATAGAATCCACCATGAATTCTACCATGTATCAGAGGGTGCTTGAGGATCATGTGAGACCATCTGTTAGAAAAGTAAAGCTGAAGCGGACTTGGACCCTGCAACACGACAATGAGGGTTTACATACCAGTAAATCCACCAAGGACTGGCTAAAAACTAAGAAATGGAAAGTCCTGGAATGGCCGAGTCAAGCCCAGATCTTAATCCTATTGAGATGCTGTGGGGTGACTTCAAACGGGCTGTACATGCAAGAAACCCCTCAAACATCTCACAGCTGAAAAAATTTTGCATTGAGGAGTGGAGCAAACTTTCTTCAGACCGATGTCAAAGACTGGTAGATGGCTACAAGAAGCATCTCACTGCAGTTATTTCAGCCAAAGGGGGTAACACTAGCTATTAAAGTGTAGGGTGTCCTAACTTTTTCCTCAGTTAGAATATGCATTTTTGTAGAATTACATTTACAGAAGATCTTGAAAAGTTTTTTCTTCGGTTTTAATTGTTTAGTTATATTCCTATAATCTCTCAGTATTGTTGAAATTTAGATTAAATATCTATACGAGGTCTATTAAAAAATACGCAGACTATTTGAATTGCGCGGCTCCAGTTGGTTCCAGGGGAATCACCTTGGTGTCGCTAGGTTCGCACAGATCAGCTGATTACGACGCCATTTCCCGATTGCAGATATCTTCATTTGTGTATTAGCTACGCGGTTTTAAGTGAAGTGCAATTTTTTCGTTTGGCGGATTTCAGAATGAATGACCTGAAGGAACAACAACTTGCTGTGAAATTTTGTGTTAAACTTGGAAAATCTACGACTGAAACTTTTGCTATGCTTAACACGGCTTACGGTGATGTTGCTATGAATCGTACGGCATGTTTCAAGTGGCATGAACGTTTAAGGATGGTCGACAGTCCATTGAAGATGATGAGCGTCCTGGACGTCCTTCCACGTCAACTGACGACCCACACGCTGACAAAATCAACACCCTGGTGCGGGCAAATCGACGTCTGACTGTCAGGGAGCTTGCTGAAGAGTGTGGGATATCAGTTGAATCTTGTTACGAGATTTTGACCGAAAAATTGAAGATGCACCGCGTTGCTGCGAAATTTGTGCCTCAGAACTCGTGAGTTTTTGGCCAAACACTCGATCACTGTTCTTCCCCCCCTACTCACCTGACCTTGCTCCTTGCAATTTTTTCTTGTTTCCCAAACTCAAAAGACCCTTGAAAGGAAGAAGATTTGAGACGATTCCCGAGATTAAGGCAAATGCGACGAAGGAGCTGGAGGACATTACAAAAGAAGCGTACCAGGACTGTTTCAACAAGTGGAAACACCGTTGGGATAAGTGTGTGCTTTGGGGAAGAGAGTACTTTGAAGGGGTCCCAAACCTGTAACTTCTAAATAAAGTACATTTTGTTTTATGACGTCAGTCCGCGTATTTTTTGAACAGCCCTCGTATATCCAAAAATGTTACAAAAATACACAGGCTTTCATAGGGTATCCTAATTTTTTCACATGACTGTATATTAGATTAAAAATACGTTGCAAATAATAACTTCCAACACACTCACTACAGCTACGTGGTAAGCTTGAGTGCTTATAAAGCCAAACATCAGGGTTCGTTACCCGCTGGCAGACACAGTGCTAATAACCAGGAGTGAATGAAGTTTTGTGCTTAAAAATTAAACAGATAAGAGGTATATTGAGGAGTATCTTCAATCAGTGTGACAGTGGCAAGCGTATGGACTTAAAACATTAAAATTCCTAATTTGATTTTACGCGCTGGACACAGCAGATAGCTCACTGTGGCTCTGAACTTAATAAAAAAAATAGAAATAAAAACGCCCACCAGAATGGTTGCTATAAATATTCATTTCTTTTTATAATTAATGTGTGTTTTTTTATAACATAGTCGGGCCTGGCATGGCCAAGCGCGTAAGGCATGCGACTCGTAATCCGAGGGTCGCGGGTTCGCATCCCCGTCGCGCTAAACATGCTCGCCCTCCCAGCCGTGGGGGCGTAGCTTTGTGCAAAATTCCAAAAACAACAACTTATAGCATAGTCACATTGGGCTATTTGCTGAGGTCACCGAGGGGAAGAGAACCCATAATTTTAGCGTTGTAAATCCGTAGACTTACAGCTGTACCAGCGGCGGACTTTACAATTAATAATAATGTCTCAATTACAGGCAAAAACAATTTTTTTTTCATCAGTTGGATATCCTTGGTGTTAGCTATTTTCACCTGACAAGGCTAGACTCTTTTAGCAAACTGCAAAATGCCAAAACAAAAGTATTACGTGTAAAAGTTTATGTACTATCCCTGCCAGATTTGGCTAATGTAGTTATTAGTATTTAAAGAATTTAATGTTATGTATTAAATTGATCTAATAATATAAGATGCTAAAATATATATTAACTTAAATAACATTAAAACTATAAATTACACAAACATATGTTTTATTTAATGCTGGACAAATTAATTCACTAGCATATTTAGGATGACCAATACTTAAAATGAGCAAGATAATTTAAGAAAACTTGGTATTGAATTTAAGAAAAGTTAGAGATAAGACACATAGTTTTAAACCTTTGTAGTTTATGCTTGTGTTGGAGTACATAAAGCCAGGACAAATAAATTTATTTAGCTCTAGTTCCCCGTTAAGTGAGCTGTACATATATCAACTCAAAATTAATTTGCTCATCATGAACCGTGAATAAAATATTCAGTTTCAGACCGGATAGAAGACTCGTTCTTGTTTGTAAGACGTTTGTATATAAATCATTATTTGTAATAACAGTTATTTTAAATTGTATTATTGTTGGTATATTAAAATATATTCGTATTAAAAAGAAACTGCTTGTTTCAATCTTCTTGGCAAGTGTCGTAAATTTCAACATTTATTTAACATCTAAATTTAATTTATTTACTCAGTTTCAGACTTCTAGAAATTGTAACAACTAACTAAATATGCATTATACGACGTAACATTAAATGTTAATATTTGAAATTATGTAGCGATGATCTATGTATAGCTGTATCACTTCCTGTACTCTTGTTTGCATTTTGTTTGGTACTGCCATCCCTACATCATTTTACGTTTACAAAATGATTTTTTTACTACTTGTTTTGTGACGTTTTCCTTTTACTGGAAGTTAGTGTATTCTATGAATTTGTGTGTACTAAAATTTAATATTATGTGTATCAATGTTTTTACTCATTAATTTCGTACATAATATAGGGGTTGGCTCGCTAAAGTGATCAATTGTATGGTGTACAAAGCACTCACAATTCTATAGTTACATTCATTTAATGTTCTTCTATTATTGGTTGGTAATTCCTGTTTTACTCAATGCTTAACATTTTAAAGGAACATTATATTTCTGTACAAAAGCTAGCATTGAGGGGGAGGAATAACATCGTTTACACTAGAATCAAGACTAAACGATAATATCGTGCATTGCCCAGAAACACATAGAATGAACTTAGGCTTAAACTGACGTTGGTACTAATGTACTTGTAGAGTTATCTGGACTGACACAAGAATAAGAAAAATGAACAATTTGGTGAGTTGGTCACTTTCTGGTTTGGTATCCTAGCAATGTTTTGTTTTTTGCCTTGTTGGGTATAGAAACAACCGAAAGTGAGTGACTATCATTTTTATATCAAAACACACCATCACTGTTTACTTTTTTACGTATATATGTGTATTATGCCTATTGAGTACTTTGACCATTCCTAAGTATATAGTCTACACACTCTATAACTTCTTAAATTATATTCTGAGCCGTAGCTATGGTTCGCAATTGTAAATACTAACGCTCTAGTGTTATACTGCTAAATTATGTACAGTTAGCGCACATAGACCTCGTGTAGCTTTGGGCGAAATCCAAAAAACAACAACAAATAAAACACTTTTTTAATGACGAGACTTTGTAACATTTCTTACTTGTATTGATATTTATTTAGTCATAGTAAGTTATAAAATATTGCAAGCAAAATACTTACTGGTGAAAATCGATTTTATTAGAGTGCATAATCAGTCACAAATATACAATTAAGTTCAAATGGTTACTTCATAAATGGACATTTCGAAGGCATGCCACGGTGAAATTTTACAAGTACTACAGTTTTCAATTCAATCAAAGAAATTGACATTTTTCATTTAACTATAGGTATTGCTCAGGTAATAAGGTTATTAAACGCATTAATATAGTCACGACAGGTCAAGATCTTTCGACTAGTTTATGTTAGTGTATAACAAATAATACAATTTCCTGGGGCTACAGAAAAAAAAAACTAGTACTTTAACATATAGTTAATATTTTATGTAAAACATATTCACAAATGTATATTTTTCCTTTGCTGATATTAAAGGAAACTTGGTCCTCTGCATATAACATTAATAAAATATATTTTAGAAGTTGATACTAAAACTAAGCAATATATTCTGGAGAATGAGTTATAACCAGTAATAACTGTGTTAGTTCGTATTTAGTTTGAAAATGTCTCAAACAAGGCTAAGAAAGAGACCTTTTACTAGTTACTTCGTCTTCTTCAGGCTAGTTTCTTTTAAATGACACAAAAATAGCTTCAAGTGGGTAACATTTTAACCCTATGCAAGAAGTTTCAACTCGAAAGATGAAACGTAGTGCGATCTCTGGTTAAATCTCGGTCACTCATTTTATTTACAATGTTTGTGAGTTCTTACCGTCTACAATGTGTTTAAACCAGAAATAGAAATTTAAATTTCAACTGCATGTTTTATTATTTTCTTAAATTAAGTATCAAACAAAAACAGTTTTGCTTATTTGAAATATTTTACTGTAAAGAAAAGCGTGAAGGACTACTCTTTCAATATTTTATTTTGAAGTATGATGAACTTTAAGAGTTTCACCAATATTTTTAAAATACAATTGCCTGATATAATATTTTATTTTAGTTTGTCACATTCGTTCGATAGAAGTAACACCATACTTTTTACATAACTATAATACTCACGATCGACTTTGTTTTCGAACCTTTTTTAACAGAATAAACGAAGGCACAAAATGGTTTTCTACTTTGAAAATCCAAACAAGGCCTGTTTATATACCAAACCGAAAATAGTTTTTAAAGATAATTTAAAAGATATGGTGGACGGTATGTGATAAACAAAGAAGTATAAAAACTATTACAATTAATGATACTAATTTTCCTGTTAAAGATACTACAATCACTAAGGCACTAGTCTATTAATAACTAAATCATCTACTACAGCAATTCCTTGTTTTAAACAGTAGAATTGTTATCTATAAACTAATACTATAATCACAACGTCATAATAATTTGACGTCAAATTTAAAACCTTAGGTTTAAACTATGGCATATAATGGATGAATACACGGAATGAAATATATATTATTTGCATATATTCATCACCTATAGGGAATATTGTCCATAAATATTGGTCAACAGCAATCTGATTTCAAAAATAAATCTACAGCATTGATGGCAACATCATCTTTACTAATACCAACATTATTAGAAATCTTCTATACGTGCGGTACTTATAATAGCATTATTTAAGAATAAATAAAAATTAGTTTTAAAAAGACTTTCTAAATAAATTGCTAACAAATCCCATCTGAATTCATATTTGAGAAAAACTCATATTTCCCTTCAGTTTTAATATAAAAAACGTACTTTTAATTTTATAAAAAATGGCCTCTTTTTTTTCAAAAGCATTTAGTTTATGACCATGACAGCTCAGTGAGAAATCTGCATAGTAGATAAACGATTTTCTATTCTAAACACAAAAAATAGCCAAAAAATATGATTATCAACTGAAAGCATGTAAATATATAAAGAAAAGTATTACTCATTATTATTTATGTATTTAAAAAGTATATTGTTTTTCCCTTTTCACACCTTTTTATGATACATAATATTTAGTTTCATGTCCTGACTTAGGAGCATTTCATTTTGAAATTAAATACCTTTATACGAATAATGCATAATATACAAGTGGAACTAAAAATTGGTTACACCTAATATTGCTGAAGTAACCACAAAACTGTTAAATGTCCATTAATGTTAAATAGTCATAGCTATTATGAAGAAATCGATTGAACATTACAAGTAATTAATTCGCTAGTAAAAAACCAATCAAATATTTGAACATCTTAAAGCACATGGAGTCTGGCTTTAAAATAATGTTTTGCATATGCACTTTTTTCTTCGAATAGCAATTTAAGTGAGTGATATATATCTAACCCTTTATAAAGTCTAGCATAAAAATTTACAAAGTCTCAAGAAGGTTACGAACACTTTTAACAAAACATTAGAAGTTCTTTGTTTTTACTCTGACGGAATGTTATGGAATTACATTTTTTATGAACATAGATAATCTCTTGAGAAGTATTCTATTAGTTTTTATGTAATACTGGGCCATATGTCACAGTCATTAACCTGCTACATAAAGAAATTTGGCGTAGCATAATGCATTCACTTTAAAGCTGGCCACTTAATAATCATGTTTTCATGACTTATTCTGGATGATATATCACTTTGAGATAATAGACAGCGTTAAGTTTGGAAATCCATACCATACAATGTTTATCCGTGAAAATTGTTGGACTGCAGCATGAGTGAGCTATTCTTCTATATATATATATAGTAATGTATGATTTATTTTTTACATTATTACCTAACTATAATGGCGAAAAAAGTATATTTTTGCAACATACTATGACTTCATGATAGTGTATAATAAAAACAGTATAGTAAATGGAGTATCACTTTGGCATTTTCGCCACTGGAATGATTCTATATTTACAGCATAGAATTATGAATGTCTATGCTCTTATCATTTTTTTTTCATTATTTCTTTATCAGATTTGTAAACACTTCGAAATGTACATTCTACGAGTATAAATATCAACCGTTCTCAATACTTTATACGTGATTCTTTACAAATGTATATGCCGTAAAACAGTTATTTATATTCATTTTCGACAGTGCAGTCACAAACTAGATTTTAAAAAACTACTCTAGATCTATACGTTATACAAATATCAATATTAAATATAGGGAAATAACAATTGGTCCCACCTAACCACTCTGTACCAATGATGATTTTCTAAATGAAACGTCACATAAATAGATGAATATGAATATAATAATTAGTACGAAATTATCAACTCAAAATTAACTGCGACTGAAACACAATCCTTCCTGAGAAACAGAGGCCACAAGGAACTTTTACATAGCTTAACGAGAAGCATTTTAAGTGATTGTATAGCCAAACATAAAATTAACGTGCAACATTGGTTGTTAAACCACTGCATAGTCCACACATGCATACGTCAAATAACTTTCCTTAACACCGTTACGATGCTGTTTAAAACGATATTAAGTTTTGCTATCATGAATGTAAAAAACGTTAACTTTATATTCTACAATGTAATCACGAGGGCTTTAAAAGTATCAGTATATCATATTTCTTGAACACCCAGAAGTTTAGCAGCTGAATCGGCAGAATCAAGCATCTGGTCAATAACTGTCGAATCCTGAATTCCTAAAAGATTTTGAATTAAAGCATTCTCGTCTTCTTTTCCTCTGCAAATGTCTTGAGAATTTTTAGTTTTAACAGATGATACCTTTTGTACCTCTGAAACTGTGCTAGTGTTCCATTTTGAGGAGGAACCCAAGCCTCTGGATTGTGGCAATAAATACAGTAAGGAATTTTGACTTGAATGTTTTCGTAATTTTAATTTAGGTCTAAAACTGTAGTTCAGTGATGGGCAGTCTTCATCTGTGCTGTCGTGAAGAGACAAGGAACCTTGACCTTGATGTTTCCGACGGTGTCGAGTCATACTATGTTTCAAAGAGAACTTTCGATGACAGATGTCACAAGCAAAGGGTCTTTCACCTGAATGTGTTCTCATATGACGTCTCAAATCTTCTGTCGACCAAAAACGGCGTAAACAAAAAGCACAAATAACTTTTCGTTGAATGTATCCTAGTTGTTTATTTTTCAAATCACTTTCTTCATATTCATTGTTATTAATAATGTTTATGTCTACTGCAGAGGATAACGTATCACCTTTCTCTGAAGCTTGCTGTTCCAAAGCTCCCTTGTTTATTAATAACTGGTATTCAGAGTTATGAGATAGCTTTAAATGATCAAGGCAGCCCTGTCTTTTACCGTAAGAATTCTCACATAGATGACATTTGTAAGGTAAATCTAAATGTTGTCCAGTGTGGACTTCAAGGTCTTTACGGGAAGGAAAAGTTTCATCACAACACTGACAGTGCATACCATTCAAGTTTTTATGAAGTTTAGAGTCTGGATCAGAACAATCATCTTCTGTTTCCCTTTCACTCTGATTAACTGAATCTCTTTCATCTTCTTCACACACTTCAACAGCATCAGAATGATCTTCATAACGCTCATGATTGATCAATTCCGAGTCTGAATAGTGAGAGCTGAGAATTCCGCCTTTTTTAGTCCAATGTTTTAAGTAATAATGCTTTCGTAAATTTCCTGGCGTTGAAAAGGTGCTACTAGGACAAATATTGCACTTAAATGGTCTTTCAGGAACACTTCTTGAATGAATCTCACTGTTACGACCATGTTTACGAAGTAAGTGCCTCTCACAATTTGACTTTGTAGTGAACCAAATTGGACATCGAGGGCACTTAAATGGTTTTTGTCCGGTATGTGTTAAAATATGTCGACGTAGAGAACTTGTCCAAGGAAACTTGCGGGAACAAAACGGACATGAAACACTGTTTGGGGAATCTGCATAGTAGCTTTTCTTCTTAGAAACAGTGTTAGTACTAGTAGATGGTGTGGTCTCTTCTTCTGAAACATTCTGTTCTTCTATGTGTGGTTTTTCTTTGTTTGAGTCAAAACTACTGCACAAGTGTTTTTCATCTTTTCGAACATCCATTAAGTATTGGTGAAATGCTTGAGAATTGGCTGTATCAATAAGAGCAGATACACTAGCTAAATCTGCAGAGGTTTCTGAATTGTCCACATTTATTTTATTATAATCAGCATTACTCAAGTTTGAATTAGTACCATTAAAGCCTTCTCTTTCATTGTTAACGCTATCTGTTTTGGAAGAAGAGGAATGATGAGATTCTTTAGACATTGTTAAGTTAAGTTCTTGTCCTTGATCATCACTTCCAACAGACGTATCATTGGTGTTCAGTAAAAAGTCTTCTTTACAGTTTTCCTGCTGGTTATTAGATAAATCATGGGCTTTATTTCCAAGGACAAGAACACGAAGAGCAGCTCTTGTTTTACTAGAAAGAGTAGGTGCACTAGGCTTTTGTACTGATGGGGTTAAATTGGGAATGAAATTTCTACTTCTTGTGGGTCGTGCATACTCAGGGTGTTTTCTTTTAATGTGACGTTCCATGTTTGATTTTAAAGTAAAACCAGCAGAGCAGTAGATACAAATAAAGGACCTTTGATTACGTGGAGCCAACTTATCATTCACCATCTTAAAGGTCATATAGACATCCTTTTGGCTCAGCATTCCAGATCCTACTATTGTTTTTATTGATAAAGGAACCATGCCTTGAGAAGAAGGAGCTGTTTTAGGCAACCTCTGAATTCTATCCATTGTCTGAGTCTTAGGTTCAGATAAAAGAGAAGGTGAAACATGGAACTTTTGTGGACTAGGTATTATGGAGCTTTGAGGAAGGCTAAACATGTTACACGATTTTGTTCTTTTTGGACATTTCAGTTCTTGATTTGTTTTTAGGCTAAGATCTAATGCTTGTATAGCTAAGTCCAAGGGTTCTTCTTGTGGAGCCGTCATGTTTGATAAGATGACAAGACTGTTAGCAGCTGTGACAACATCATCAATGCTGTAGAGGTCTGTACTTCCTATTCTACTCTGTGTCTGAGGAATAGGATCTGGCTGCAGAGTCAGGTTTAGAGGTTGATCCATTTCAAATTGAGACCCACGTGACAGGTGACTACAATCTTCCTTCTGTGAAGTTTTGTCTGATAATTGAAGAGATTCTTGGTCAGACATATCACTTGTAACATTTGCTGACACCACTTCATCAAGTCTTCCCTTCATTTCTGGATGTTGTTTCAAAACATGTCTAATGCAGTTATTTTTTGTTGAAAAACCTAAACGGCAGATGGTGCAGCAAAACGGTTTACGACTACAGCTGTTCTGTAAGGATCTTAAGTGATGTCTAAGAACACGATTGAACTTGAAATCCACACTACAGTACTTACACACTGTTTCTGAATCACTCATCTTCGTGTTAATTTCTTTCGGTGATTTCAATTCAGCCATATTGGGATTATATTGCATAGCACTTCGGATCTCCATTTTATTCACTTTCTTATGACGTTTCCTGACGTGACGTTCACAGTTTGCCTTGGTAGTGAAGGCATATTTGCATATACCACACTGGAATGGCCTTTCCCCATTATGGGTTCGAAGGTGACGGATCAGCGTACTTTTGTCTAAACTGGTGTATGAACACAGAGAGCAGGAATATGTTATACAACCCTGAGAATGGCATTTCTTATGCCTTTTTAAAGCATTTGCACTTTTGAAGGAAAAGCTGCAATGTTCACAAGGGAGCTTTCCATTTTCATTAGACTGAGCTTCAGTGTCAGATTCATTGTTATTTTCCAATTCTTCTCTGGAATCAGCATGGTCATTTTTTGGTGATAAGACAGGAACCATGTCTGTGTCAGATAAGAGAAGAGGTTCAGGAGAAACGCTAGTGACTATTTGAGGTGATGAAGCAGCTGAAGCAGCTACAGGAGAGGATCGAACATCGAGCACCAAAGGAGCCTTTGATGTCACAGACAAAATTGACTGGATATCCGCAAAATCTTTTACAGATTCAGTTGTTGTTTCTGTAAACACTTCCTCTTTAGGTTTTCCATGAATGAAATATGATGGATTCTCAAAGTTTCCTTCTTGCATTTCACGATTTGGTGCTGGTTTTAGCGAAATCTCTGAGCCCATGGTCTGCAATTCTAATAAAGCAAGAAAATCTTGTTTTTTAGGTTCTAATTGCTTTGACTCAAGATTTAACAAACCTCCATCTTTTCTCATTTGATGTTGTTCTTCAAAACAATTTTCGGCACCTTTATGTCTTAATTGATGTAACTTAAGAGAAAGTGGAGATTGGAAGTCACTCTGACAATTTGGGCAATAGGTTGTAATGTTTTCATTGTGATTAATTTTATGGAGTCGAAGAGCACTTCTACATGGAAATCCTTTGTTACATTCTGGACACTGAAACTTGTGAAAGGCACTACTCGGATGTCTCTTGTTTCGTTCACAATAAGCCTTTGCAATTAATGAAAATTTGTCCAAAGAAAAATCAACAAATGTCAAATCCTGAAAACCAATGCAAGATGGAACTAAATTATTTTGTAACTGACATTCTTTTAGTTTTTGCTGATTGATAAAACATTGTTGTTTGTAAGTTGTTTGGCTTTTTATTTCAACGTTACACTCGTGTTTAGGTGGATTATAATGATGTGTGTTCATTTGACTTTTAAATTCATTTTTTTCGTCGAAAGATTTTCCACAATCAGAACTATCATATGAACTGTTTCTGAGTGCACTTATAGCTCCATTATTTAAGTCTAAGTCTGATTTTTTCACAAGAGAAATCGGACCAGAGGAAAAATTGGTCCCAGAATGTTTTCGCTTCAATGTGGGTTTAGACTTTGGTTCCTGATTATCTTCAGGGGTACCATGGGTTCGCATGTGGCGATGCATGTTTCCATTTGTGGTAAAACCCATATAACAAATTTTGCACTTGAATGGGCGTTCTCCAGAATGCACAAGCATATGTCGATCTAAAGAACTAGAGGAGCTGAGAATTTTGCCACATAAACGACACGTTCTGCTATTGTCACTAGGATTATGTTGACGAATGTGTATTGTGAATGCAGGAGACGAGTTAAACACCTCACCACATAGTGGACATGAGTAGGGACATTCTTGCAGTGATGATTCTTCACTTTTGACCTGCAAAAAATAAATATAAACAAATTTCAGTTACCAAAAAAGTAAAACAAGGCCTATATTCATTCTAATGAAGTTTAATTTTCATTCTTTAAAATATTAATTTAATGAAAACAGTCACAAAATACAAATGCTGTTTCTAAACATAACAGTAGCAAAAGAAAAGCAAATTAACAAATTGTAGATTATCAGGAAGGAGTACTGACAAAGCTGTTAACCAAAGGGAAGACAGCACCTTATCGCCCTCTATACACGCCAAAGCATTCACTGCCACTCTCATAAAGTACTCACATTTTAAAGTTCAGGAAACGTTTTTGGTATTATAAATCAAACCTAAAGACATCCAGCAGGTAGGATAACACAAACAAAAGCACCAGAACGCAAAATATAGTATGGAGGAATTATAGAATGAATCTTGGGATTTGAGATAGCTGAGG
The DNA here is from genome assembly GCF_004210375.1 of Tachypleus tridentatus. Lineage (NCBI taxonomy): Eukaryota > Metazoa > Arthropoda > Merostomata > Xiphosura > Limulidae > Tachypleus > Tachypleus tridentatus. The sequence goes on from NC_134831.1 coordinate 153,842,782, forward strand.
AAGCAGGACCTACAAACGGTAGGTATACACCGTCAGCAAGATTTAACCTCAATTCGTATGCTTAGTCTGTTACATAAAAATAAAGTGAGTATTCAAGCCCACACCTTCTTATATCTACGCCATCTTTCATCGTCTATATTCAGCTGTGAAAAAATAGAAAAGAAAATGAGGCTAAATCTAGCAGATGGCAGAGATATCTGCCACTTCGGTCTTAGTCTGAAGATACCTCAAAATCCTATGTACATACCGTATAATTTGTTGTATTTCCTACTGCCTTTTTTAGGTCTTATTTCTGTAGTTAACAAAATATGCTCTGAACTTGAAAGAATTATATAACCTCAAGATCATTTCAATATTACATAACGCTTAAATATGAACTTTATGAAAAATACCTTGTCGTCAGCATTTTCCAGTTCTTCTTCTGTGAGGTGCATTTCCTTTCCGTCTTCTTCTGATATCCGAGAAGAATGGTTTATTTCTTCCATTGAAGTACCTTTATTACCATCAGCTTCGTTTTTCTTTTCAGTAGTTGTTTTCGACTTATCAATCAATTTATTTTTACCATTTTTATCTGTATCTTCCATTTTAATTTCTTCTGTCGACATTGAATCTACTATTTCAGTTTCTTCTGCAATTTCTGATAAACGATACAAATACAAAAAACTGAAAGTGATATAGGTCATTAGCTTTTAAATAAAACAAATAAATGAAAATAGATCAATCTGAATACTGAATAAAAACTTTTTTGGTTGTTTGTTGTTATTTGGTATTAAGCACAAAGCTACATAATGGGCTATCTGTGCTCTGCCCATCACGGGTATCAAAATCCGGTTTCTAGTGTTGTATGTCTGCAGACATATTAGGGGTAAATTTATTGGCCAATGCAACGCGTATAATATTTAATTAGGTTTCAAAAGTTCAAATATTTAAGAAGTACACATTTTTTCAGACTGAATCACTGTTTCTTTACATGAATACACCTAACAATTCACTTTCAATGTTTTTATCTTTTTTTCTTAATTAAATAATAGCAACGCTGTAACTGAATAATGAGTTGCTCATACCAAAATAATTAACTGTTCTTTAGAAATTAGTAGATATTAGCTTTCTTACTTTTTGTATAATGATTCTCTTTACTCGTACGCATTTTGTATGACGGATAAAATTATCAACTTATTTCTTATAGTAGTGACTGCTATATTAATTTGAATTTGAACAAAACAAATACATGGGCATTCTCCAGGATCTCTATCAAAACAATAACAAAACAACATACCAGTGCTGCGTAATAGGAAACCTTTCTTTTTTAGCTGCTTACTGGCTGACAAATCTTCCTGTTTTTGTGGTTCTGGTTGTTTCATATCGCTCACCTTTTCTTCACAGGAGGAATGCTGCTGAAAATTACCAGTATTTTGAAAAGCTTGAGGCAAATGGTCCTTTGAAATATCACAGATATGTTTCGATTCATGGAATGAATTTTCTTGTGATGAATCTGAAAAAAATGATATAAGGATCTATAGAGCAGACTATTTTGAATAAGAATACACATTTTATAGTTATTACAAATATGAAACTTATCTGCATAATTTGTGTTAAACTTTCGTTTAAATACAAATGATTTGCGATCGAAAATCGTTATTTTAGTTAATGAAAAGTCGTATGAAGCACATTTTCAGTTTTAAAATTTGTTAGAATTTTTTTTATATATACTCTTCAACACAAGAAACGCAAAAGGGATATTTTTGTTACTTTAAAGAGAAATATACGTAATAACGTTACAAGTTCAGAATATGTGATGTTACACGTGTTAAGGCACTGATCGTCAGACCAAAATGACAATAAAAGTTGTGCACTTTGAAAACGGAGGAAAACATCGGATTTTCGCCAAAACGCATGCGTGTCCAATAAATTTGTTTGAGAGATCTGCATGTTCTGCAAGTGCAACATGTGCAAAATCCCTATAAAAGTGACGGGTTCTCGGTTTCCATAGCTCAGTGTTAAGCCACCGACACGCAATACAGTTACGCCAAGACTGACTGAAGCACAACGCAACAACGCCATTGGTCGCACGGAAGCAGGCGAATCTCGATCAGATGTTGCCAGAGCTGTGAATGTCCACCCAAGCACCATCACAAGGCTATTGAATCGTCACCAACAACATAAATCAACTCGTGACCGTCCACGATCTGGCAGACCTCGTGTGACCACGCCCGCACAAGATCGCTACATCCGGTTACGTCACCTTTGGGATAGGACCACCACTGCGACGTCTACTGCCTCAACCATACCAGGGCTGCGTAGGATTTCCGATCAGGCCGTACGCAACCGTCTACGAAATGCAGGAATCCGACCTCGACGTCCAGTCAGAGGCGTCCTCCTCACCCAGCAACATCGTCAAGCACGGCTGCAGTGGACTCGGTCACATCGGGTATGGCCTCATCGACGATGGAGGCATGTTTGGTTCAGCGATGAATCACGTTTTATGCTTCGTAGGCAGGATGGAAGAACCCGTGTTTACCGTTGCCGAGGTGAACGTTTTGCAGCAAACTGTGTGCAGGATGTTGACAGATTTGGTGGTGGCAGCGTCATGATGTGGGCTGCCATCGCCTACAATGCCAGAAAAGACCTTTCGCACATTCGAGGGAATCTTACGGCTCAACGATACGTCGACGAGATTCTTAGGCCCCATGTGCAACCCATCATGGTGAACGTCAACGACGTTTTTCAACATGACAACGCCCGTCCTCACACAGCCCGACTCACCACTGTCTTCTTGAGACACCACAACATCAACGTTCTTTCCTGGCCCTCCAGATCACTAGATTTAAACCCCATCGAACATCTTTGGGACAAGTTGGACCAACGTCTGCGACGGCGACAACCTCAACCGCAGACTCTAACCTCAGCTTGCAGCAGCTTTGCAGGCTGAGTGGACAGCCATTTCACAGGATGTGATTCGTCATCTCATCGCTTCCATGGGCAGGAGATGCCAAGCAGTTATTGATGCTCACGGGGGGGCATACTCGTTATTGACGTTAAGTGACGTTAAACTTCACCTAGTAAGCGTGGACTTCGCCTTTGCAGACTTTGGATGTTCAGCAGTGAATGTGCAAAGTTTCACACATGTCATACAGAACTACCCGGAATAAACTTGTTAACAATTTGTCTCATATTTTGCCTTTTGCGTTTCTTTTTTTGAAAAGTATATATTTAATTCGCTTGTTTCATCAAAAGTGATTTCATTACATCTATCAATTATCTTTCATTGATAGATTGTTTAGGCAGAGTATTCATTATAAGTTATCTTGTTTCATTGCCAGTGGTTTTATTACATCTGCTAAATTGTAGATTAATATTTTTTTTCAAAGTAGGCTTTTTCTTAATGTATTATTCTGCGATGGGTAACTTGGAAAATAAAAAAAACTTCAAGGGTACAGCATTCAAAATAATGGATTAAATTAGAATTCGAGCGAATTTAAGGTGACATAAAGCGATATTAACTTCTACAATAATTTCTTAATGACGTATCCTGTTACAAAATATATGTCTGTTCAAACATGGGATAGATGAAATGTAAAGTATCTTGATCAGTTTTAATATCTCAGGATCCAGAGATCACTTTACTTATTTACAGTTTTTAATTCGTTTTGCAATAAAAATATTTCACTAATAATTTCTACTTAAATAACTTCATACACGACGAAGACAAGACTGGACGGTTTCTCGTCACATAATCACATTTCTCAATCTTGATTAATAAAATAGAAATGATCAGTTGTAATAAGTTACGTTAGCTTGATTTACATATAAAAGAACCTGATAATGTAAAAAAAATCAATGTATTCAGTGGGTTCTAAGTGTACACATACAAGGATTGGAAGAAAACACCTTTTCGATGAAGACTTAGAAGTGACAAGCCCTAGTAAGATATGGTGAAGATAAATAATGAGAAAATTATTTAGTTGGCATAATGCATACACAAACAGCCTGCCCACTGTTATCTAATACACTTAACATCACTGAACAGTAAAAAAATCAAAAGTATTATGAAGCCGTAGAAACATGGAGATAGAAGCCAACCATCTTTGATCCTACTGAAATCGCAAGAGCCTTCGACAGTCATACAAAGTTACAGCCGAATAAATTAAGAAACCCGTTAAATCCTAGATATCATAGAGATTACTTTGCTACTAGTAGAAATTGTATTACTATGAACTATGTATTAACTTCATAACTTGATCTTGTGTGATGTGAGGATGAGAAACGTTAATTATAGACATCACTAAAACTTTCTTAAAACTTCCTTTGATGTTTAAATCGTCCCTCTGAAGTTGCTGATTAGCATAAAAATAAGCTTCAAGAGCTGGAAAATAAGGATCCTCCAAGTTCATTGGCTATTTAGTTAATTAAGATTGTGAGTGAATAGATTGGCCTGTCTGTTTGCTTGCGATACTAAACCCAATATTCAGAAGATTTAATTCCTTTAAGTCGTAAATACAAAAAAAATGAAATTTTTAAAAGGTGCCGAACAAAATTATGTCCAAAGTTTATTTCATAAATAGCATAATAAATGTATAATATCCTGCGTGAAAAACATAAAGTTAAAGTAACTGTAACATCCTCTAGGTGGTGCAACAAAACCTATTATCATAAAAATTATATAATTTATACAGTAGGTAGCAGAATAATAAATGTATAATTTCACATTAAAAATGGAGAAAAATCAAATACTACTGCTACACCCGGAAAACTTCAAAGGATAGTTTTCAAATTGGTGTGAATTTCTTTCATTGCGACTGAAAGAGGTTCACGAAATCTCATGGATTCGCTATGACATTACCCGGCATGGCCAGGTGGGTTAAGGCGTGCGACTCTTAATCTGAGGGTCGCGGGTTTGCATTCCCGTCGCACCAAACATGCTCACCTTTTCAGGCGTGGGGGCGTTATAATATTACGGTCAATCCCACTATTCGTTGGTAAAAGAATAGCTCAAAAGTTGGCGGTAGGTGGTGATGACTAGCTGTCTTCCCTTTAGTCTTACACTACAGAATTAGGAACGGCTAGCGCAGATAGCCCTCTCGTAGCTTTGCGCGAAATTCAAAAAACAAACAATCGCTATGACATCAATATCTTAATAGTAAAACCTACTTTTTACACCATTAGAGAAATTACACATTCTAATATTACCCACGCTAATAATATCTTTGTTGTATTTACACGTATTAAAGTTAGCAAAGGATGTTTAAAATTGCTCTTCTCAACGTGTATTTTAGGCTTCCAAGTTATATAAATTATCTCATAAAAAATAAGCACAAAAAAGCTTCGATTACTACGCCATCTCTGAATCACACTAATAAGAAAATACAAGGTTACTAAAATATTTAGTGGATTGTATAGAGTTACTTAATACCAGATAAAATTTTTGAAAAAAAACCTTTCAAAACTGCTTTTCAAGACAAATAACAGTGCAGATACGAACATGAAAAATTAATCTAACGTTAAGGACAACAACATTTTCATAAATTTCCAGCTGCGAAAAAGTAAGATTCACGAAATCTGGCTAACCCTGGCATTTATTAATAAAGCTACATAGAGTAGATAACTTTTGTAATTCCTAAAAAAAAGGCCTAATGTACAAAAAAATGCAAAGTGGAATACATCAAACAGTTACACAATAAACTCAGACACTGACAATATAATAAAAGCAAAACAAAAACGATTAACACCATTAAAGTTTTTGATATATTCAATATTACACAGTTCACGAGTTCTTGTTATACATCCAGCATTTTATGATATCCGAAATAGAATACACATACATACCTAGATACATATACAAATATGTACAAGACGAAACCATAGTCATACCCTTTATGGACATACGTTTACCTTTACAAAGGTTTGTTTGTTTGTTTTGAATTTCGCGCAAAGCTACACGAGGGCTATCTGCACTAGCCGACCCTAATTTAGCAGTGTAAGACTAGAGGGAAGGCAGCTAGTCATCACCACCCACCGCCAAATCTTGAGCTACTCTTTTACCAACGAACAGTGGAATTGACCGTCAAATTATAACGCCCCCACGGCTGAAAGGGCGAGCAAGTTTGGTGCGAGGAGGATTCGAACCCGTGACCCTCAGATTACGAAACGAATGCCTTAACACACCTGGCCATGCCTGGCCCCTTTACAAAGGTATGCATACCTTTCAGCTAATGCTGAAATATGTGATTACTAAGTTTGTTTAAGGTAAACTTCGAAGTCTTCAAAATAAGTCGTCTCCAGAACAAAAGTATGAAACATTTAACGAAAATTAGTTTTTATTGCTTCGATTAAACATATTTTAGAACGAGCAGTTGGATAAGATTGATTAAATGATAATAGCTTGGTAGCTTAAAATGACTCAGTCATACGAGACAAAACAAGCAAAGGTTGTGTGGATTGTCACGCGATCTCAATATACATAATAATCTGATAATCCGATATTTTTAGTCAACAAATTATATCATTATCAGGTTATGCTGTTCTAATTCTGTGTCAGCGTTAGGTCCAAAAATGAAATTTAAAAACTTACAAGTTTTAAGTAGTTACAATAAAAGTTGTTTTAATTTCTAAAAGCATGCGTCCTTTTTTTCGAATACTGAAAAATTACATACATATACAGCCCTTAACACAAAATAACACGCTAGCATTAATTCAAATAATATTTCTAGGCTCTGAAATTACTACTTTCAATAACTTGTTTTTATCTTTCGTAAAGCAACTTATTCTTAGAACCCTGTAAATTCAATAACCAATCCATTCACCAAACCGCTGTATCCCCTCGATCAATCATCCATCTTGTTGTATAAGGACACAATTGAACCTAAAATACGCTGTTTCTGAATCACAGATCTTAAGTATAGAGAACATGTCGTTCTTAAACATACAAGCATCATAGACCACCTGTATGTTAAATAGTTTTGTTTGTTTATAGTCAAGCATAGATATAAACAATTGACTATCTTTGCTCTGCCCACAACAAGTATCAAACCCCGGATTCTACCGTTGTAAGCCCGTATACATACCGCTGTGCCACTGGAGGGAGGAGCATGTAAGAAAAATCTTAAGAATAGAAGGTAATGTGTGAATTGCTTGATTAATGATTAATGCCAAAATTCATCCACTTTATTCACGAAACGTCTAGTTACTTTGTTATGACAGTATTCATACACATTATTGGCAAGTAGGTCATATCAGTTTACCATAATTAACATCTAGCCAACAGGGTCTCAGCTGTAAGTCTAAGGTCTCACACCATTAAAAACCGAGTTTTAATACTCATGGTGAGCACAGCATAGATAATTCACTGTGTGGCATTGCGTTTAACAATAACAACAAATATTCTAACGAGTTATTGACAGATTTCACATACTGATTTATGTTGTGTATTTCTAAAAAGACAGTCTGTCTGAAATGGGTTAATTTGCATAATTAAAATATAAATATTAGGATCGTGGTTATTCCCATATAGCATATTTACAATGTGTTCAATGGGTTATTTTGATACTTAATTTTTAAGCTCAGTTAAGTAACTTACAACTGTCGTGACGGTTAACATCAGTAACTACAACTTATTGTTCAGATCAATACAACAGGTGTTTATGACAGATTATCGTTAAGATACGTAAAATATGTTATGAAATGATAGAAATGTTTTCATCAGAGAAACAACAATGAATTTACCTTGGTAACCTAGAGATCAAATATGTCGCCTCAAATTTTCTTTTACAAATTCCATAATTATATGTACAATTAGCATAATGGGAAAACTGTTAAAATACGACTTCACATGTATTTTTAGCATAGCAATTTTGTGTAACAGAACCACTTTTTATACACAAAAAAATCACAAGACTAGCTATATATGTAATTCACAATACGTTTTCTCACATATAATAATAACAATAAAAATATTTCAACGTTTATCAAGGGCACAGCGTCGATCGCGTACAATGCACACGTGCGTAGGAGTTTTTCAAAGGAAAATATGTTTAAACTGAAATTTTGAAGACAACATAAAGTAAAGCATAAAAGGTTAGAAAATAACTTAAACTTTATGAAATATTTCTTTATAATAACGAAGCATATGCTAACCTGGAGTATTGTTTATGTGTGCATTTAATAATCATAATAAAGTAGAAAAACAGCCAGACAACAACAGCGGTTAACATACGACAGTTCTAAGGATTTATAACACTAAAATCTGGGGTTCGATTTCCCGCGATAGTCACTGAGGATAGCCAAATATGGCTTTGCTCTAAAACAAATAAACAAAACTTCACAAAATATCAAATCAGATTGCTGCGTACAAATTTTGTCTAAAGATCTATGATTTACATAATTAGGGTGTTTTTGACATGTTTTCCACCTTAAAACAGATCACACAAGGTCTTTAACTATAGTGCATAATTACTCATCACCAATCTCAAAGTTTAATTCTTAATCACTTTAATAAAAACGATAAGCGTGGTCGTATTATCATACGGTGTTACACGACAAACTGCTCAACTTACTAATACATCAAACTAATACTTAAGTTTGTTACATGTTTTCTGTAAACACTCTTTACTTTTTGTAAACATACACAATTTATTTCTCTTGAAAGTAATGACAATCTTAAAAGTAACTCGCTTATAAAATTACTATTAATACGGACTGTTATTTTAATTCCTACAAAAGTTATTTCTAGAAACTTATATTGTAACTTTCATAGTTTTATAACGTAACTAACAATTGCAAATGTAGAATTATTATGCTATGACATATAATATAAATATATATTAGAGCCACTACTTCATATCTTAGTCTTAGTGTATACGTATTATATATCATGTATTTAACATAACTCATACTAATCCTCTATTTTAATTCAAACACGTCAATATCGAAGGAGATATGGGCTAGGTGACAGTTTATATTTTGTACTTAAATAACATAAAAACTTCAATTTGTTGGACTGTCTGTCTTTACGGATTAACAAAGAGTACTAGTTAACGCATACCTTCACTATCGGCCATTACGTTCTACAAATAGTCACAGATCAGACAACGTCAAGATTAACATTTTGAATTTTATGGTTGCAGAATTTGTAACTATCAATATCAGGAAACATCAGACTGGAAGGGGGTGGACGGAAGCCAGGAACTAAAGCGACTGGTGAAAAAAGTAACACCTGAAACAGGCACCAAATGGTTAGACATACAAACAGTAACCCAATAGGTTACCATGACAACCATCCTGTACACAGAACCTGACTCGTTGTTAGATGCAGCGGATCACAAAGATACTGCGCGATCAATGAAAGATGACTTACCTGGTCTCGCATTTTCTCACCAACTACGCACTTTACCTGCCAAGACCATATTTGGTGCGGAAGACTATTAGTCAGCCAATAGGAAATTGTTTTAGCAGTGAAGTGCAGACTGCTGTCGTTTGTCGCGTAGCTTTCGTAAAGTTCACCATTCCGTGTGTTTTACCACTTACCTTCACAAGTCACTTGTGAATTGTGGAAAAGAAAGCCCGAAAATAGTTTATGACTGCTATCATAATCAAAAATTAAAAACATAAATTTAACTTTATAAAGTATAAAACACATGTTGTATAAGTTACCAGAAAGTTGTCCTGAAAACTGTTTATTTGTTGTTGTTTTTAATGCGCAAAGCCACACAATAGGCTATCCGCATTCTGACCATCGCGGGTAATCTCTAAGTTAAATCCATACGTTAGGGTTACAAGTCCATAAACTTATCGCTCACCTAGTGGGGAAACTTCAAAATGGAAAAAACAACAACATTTTACGAGTTTGTTTGTTTTTCTGTTTCATTAACTAATTCATTCATGACTATGTAATGCATGTATCTCTTAATTTCCCTTTGTTTAAGAATGTGAAAATTGAAAAGGCCATCACCATTGGTTGGGAAAAACTGCATCTTTCTAATGAGAATAATCCAGAGAAATTTAATTTTCAAATCTACAAAGTAGACTTCGTGGTTATATGCTTGTTTCAAGTGGTTATAATTCATTAGAATAAAGAAATTATTGCCACCGTCTACGTAATGTGTTACCCAATCTCAGATTATATGACAAAAAACCCTGAATCACGATCTACTTTATAAAAGATGAAGTCTAATTTATTATGCCTATAGCCTGTAAAATCACATATTATAGTTTCATAAATTAAATGGCTGAGTATGGACCAATGGATAGCTTGCCAGATTATGGATCCCCGATACCCATGATTCGGGTCCCGTTACAGTTAAAAACAAACAAAAAACGCGTTATGCACGTTGAGGCCGTGATTATTTTATAAGAGCATCCCATTATTCTGCAAGGTAAAAGTTGACAGTGAGTATGGTTGATTAGTTACCTTTCCTTTATTAATTCCAACTTAGGGATGGTTAGCACAGACAGTCTTTGGGTTGTTTGCGCTGTTACTTTGAAGCAACTTAAAAATACAATATATGTGTAGTTTATATAACTGGGCTTACATCGTTAAGAAATGTGACAGCAATATTAAAACAATAATGGTGGGAAATTAGTTATCCAACAAAGAGAACACGAGAAAATAGTATTTATCATCAATTAACATTAACGGAAGCCATATCTGTATTAAAATAGTCAAATGGTGTATAAATTAAGCATGGTCGACAGATATCAACCGCCAAATAGACTAACAGCTTTCTAAGAATCTCACAACAAGCAAGTACCCGTGTGAAAGCACGTGACGTTCTCAGAGAGAGAATATATTCATGGAATTAGTCAAGAATACCACGAAACCTGCTAGTTTCTGACAAACGAGGATATTTACCCAGCACATTCACTTTGGAATAGAAAAACCTTTTTCTTAAGGTTAAATTATAGGAGATTTGGTTTCAAGACTCTTCGCATAAAAAACAATATTAGAGTGTAACAACATACAGGTACAAAGGGCTCACCTCAATAAACCATTATAGACCACGATGAAATACTGAGTGGAATGAGTTATAGTATAATTAGTACAATGGTACAATGTTTAAAAATTAGACATTGATAATGTCTATGTCGTTAGCGCTGTTTCAGGAGGAAAATCCGTAATTTTACCCTTAAATTTATTTAAATCCGTTATTATTTTACATTACAAAACAAATTATGTGAGATTTTTTTTTCTTATTTAAATTATTTCAACCATGACTGTGCAGAGTTTTTTTTTTTTCAAAAATAGTACAACTACAATGTCTACATGGTGTTTTATAATCAGAAAACATCCACAGGTTATCTGTGAGGAGCTCCTGTAAAACAAATATCCTATTACAACCCCCACTGCAGCGGCTCAGAAGCAAGCCTGAAGACTTTTAAGGCTAAAAAGCAGGTTTCGATACATCTGGGAAGCAAAGCACAGATAACAAATTGTATAGCTTTGTGCTTGATAACGAAACAAACAAAAAACTTGTACAGTGTTGTAATGCAATATCATTCAAAATTCAGGAACATTTCTTAATAAATTTAACAATTTTAAACTGTTATCTTAGGAAGGTTGAATTTGTCTATTTGTTGCCAATTTTCAATTATTTCATGCTCTGTTTGGTCTTAAGGACTTAGAAAGTGATATGACTGGGTTGTAAGTCATACATTTTCCTTTACGTAAAAAGTCATAATCTTACACTAAGTTTCTTGTGATTAGTGAGAATAGAAAAAGAGAAGTTTTGTTTTCTATCACGTTCAATGAATATGACGTTATATGTCATAAAGTAAGATATACCCTATAAAAATAAGTGAATAAGTAATTATTGTTATTTTATAAAAATTTTGATGTTCATCTCTGTTCTTAAACAAATTCAATACTTTTATATTAGTCAGGCGAATGATAAAAATCAAATTTTCTAGTAATCACTACATCATTTGTCAATACAATGTATTTATTTCCGTTTGTTTTAGAACTAACATATCTACATGCATATTAAGTGATTAGTAACACATAGTAAATTAAAAATACCTCATCGACCAGGATTTCATTATAAAGGTGAGAATTAGTTTGCTTTTTTTCTTCTTCTCTTTCTTTTGTGTTCTCGTAATTTTCGTTTGGGAAGCTAAGACCCAAAAGAACATATTCTCTATTCAATGAAAAATTATTTTCCAGATTTAAGCAGAAATTCTAAAGTATGGGTATTTGACCCTAACTGATAAACAAATAGTAGAGAAACCTAACTTTCCACCAAGTAATACTTTTAATTATCCATGAGAGAAGCACTGTGGCATCAATATGTCAGTGTTAAGTCAACAAACAAAGCATCTGGACGATCCAGGACTTGGTACGACCATCTGGGAATGCCTCTTTATGACACCATGGCTGTTGACATCCAGCAGACATGAGAGAATGGATTTTTTTCTCAATGTAGATTTCCTGTCAAAGCACACAACATGTTTGAGTTTATGGTAATATACTTTAGCAAGTAGTCATAATAACACTAAGACAAGCTGCTGATGGTGCTGCCTTAGTGACGAAGCGAAACTGTAAGTCCACCAACTTTTTGAAGAATAACCAAGAAAGCTCTTAAATGTTTCCTTAAACATTTCAAACAGGGGTTGAGTTGAAACCCTTGGATTCTTGAACCGAGACATACAACCTCTACTCATCAATTATAATTAGGCTGCACTTAAGTACCTCAGTGAAGATTAACTGGGTGATCTGAATGTAATGGTTGACAGACTGCAGCATAGGTTTGATAAAACGCAATTTATGGAGATTTATAAGATCAAAGCCCACTGCAAAGAAACAAAAGAAAGTGTAGCTATTTATGCAGACAACCTACAGCAACATATGTCCAGAAATGATTGTAACAGATAGGAAAACTCGTGATCAAGAAATTTGTTCATTTATCATAACACTGGCTTATCATTTGACATTATTGACAAAGAATGTGTTTGTAGCTACGTGTTATGATATGTTATAACAAGAGAAAGATAAAATCTGAGATTTCAATGGACCTAAGAAGTTGAGCCCCATCGTAATTGGGGGACAACAGGGTGCTCCAAACTACAGCAAATTTACATTCCTGATTCTACTTGATACACATTGTACAATATCTACAACACATTCCCATGAACTTCTTTAAAATATTGTCTTGGACATTGATACTTTTCTTGAAATAGGTTATGATAATTAATTTGTACTTTTTTTTTTTTTAATAATCAATGGAAAAAGACGTTACCACCACTCAGACAATTTAGATAGATTTTTCAGTTGTGTTTAAAGTTTTATTAAGGTTTATCTTTCACCATTTCAAATCATTACATTAAAAAAGTTGTGATTCCTAAATTACCTCCACTTGGTGGCTACCTTTGTGTTGCCACTGGATTGTTTGTTTCACAGATAATAAAAAGGTGTCTGATTATGTGTGTGTGATCCGAAGTGAATCAAGATTGTTAGAAGTGTACTCCTCTTTTACAAGCATAATCTCAAGTAAATCAGGGGCATGCTACCCTAGGAATATTTTAGTTTAGGAGACAATTTTAATACCTGAGGAAACCAAAGTATGAAGAAAATTAGAATAAAAGAAGAAATAAAATCAATGTGAGAATTAGAAATTTAATGAGACAGTCAAAAGATGGGATAAACAGATGAATGAAAAACAACGTATGTCGGTTTTTCGTTAATCTGTTTATCCTATCGTTTTATATTATTTCCGGTTTCCAAGTTAATTTCAGATCCTTTATTAGTTTAATGTTAGTTACTATTCGGAACCAAAAACTCAATTAAATTTGTTGGTAATCGTAAGCTTATTGAAACTGATGATGAGGACAAAGTGAGTAATAGCCCCTCGTATTGGAAATGAGGTGTTTAGCTACCTTTAATATTACAACACCCATGGTTTGGTCATAAAGACTTGAGTGTTTTGTGTTGTTAACCCATTCTTGCCATAGGAATACTGAACAGTCAGTTTGTAATATGTGATCAGTGGGACTATAAAAGCAACACTTGCTTTACTTATCCGTTATTCTAAGAACATATGAGGAAAGCAGTGACGATTAGGCCTTTTACCCAAAACCATGGCTCATCTTGCCAACTGGAATACGAAAGAAATCTAGATGCTAGTTATATAATAAATTTTCATGAATAACGATTACCTACGCGTTTGTCACACAGGCAGCCTAGTTCCAATTTTCATAAAGTTTAAGTTCGACTTTGGTTCAAATGGGGCAAAAGTGGAAAATGTCTTTATTAGAGACTATTGTTTTTGTGTAAAACAAAGTGTTTCTACGACATGCTATTGTATACTGCGTAATATTCACTCTTGGAGAGCAGGCATATAAATAGAGGTTACTTTACTTTGAATTTCAGTATCCATAGCCCGGCATGGCCAGGTGAGTTAAAGCATTGGACTCGTAATCTGAGAGTCGCGGATTCGAATCCTCGTCGCACCAAACATGCTCGCCCAAGAGTTGGCGGTGGGTGGTGGTGATGATTAGCTGCCTTCCCTCTAGTTTTACACTGCTAAATTAGGGACGGATAGCGCAGATAGCCCTCGAGTAGCTTTGCGCGAAATTCAGAAAGCAATTAATCAGTATCCATCTCGTGTTCCTAAAGAGAAACAACACCTTCATAATATTTAACCATTTGATAATTATCACCCTTTCTCGAAAATTGTACACTGTTTGTTAATATAATAAGTCCTATCATTCTATCACTTATTGTAAAGCTAGATAATTTAGTATCTCTAGCTCAGAATATTTAACGTCAAAGCAGCAGACATCATTAAATGATGTGAACAAAAACACCGCAAATACAAATTTCCCAATTATATGCAAAAAGGATCTCAACGACTGACGTCAACGATTTTTTGTACATTCCTTATATTACGTCACTGGGGAAAACGTGAGTCACATCTCACTACTCCTTAACGGAGAAATCATACGCCTTCGTAGGCCGTTCACCTGAGCTTTATAAGCATACCAGATTCGACGACCTCCTGGAAGGTCATCCGTTTTTCTTCTTGTTAATAATTTCTCAATATTAAACAACAGGAAAAACAAGTACAAAAAAGAACAGGATATACAAATAGTTTATAAACGAAACGATTTAACAATGGTTTAAAAGTTATCAGAAGAACTATAGTTTGATGGAGGTCTTAAAGCGAAAACACTTTTGTAATTATTTTAAAATAATGAACATAGTTCTAAACTCTCTAACACTCATTGGTTTACAGGAACTTGCACTTATGACTTGCCACACCCACTTCTATCTATCTATCTATTTATATAAACGTCAAGTAAAAGTCTAACGTAATAAAATCACTAGAAATGTAAAACTTCAAACCGTTTGACTGTTTGTCAGATTTTATACAAAACTAAACAAGAGTTAATTGCGTTAACCGTCTCTAATTTTATAGTGATAGATTAGAGTGAAGGCAGCTAATCAACAGCACTCCCCACAAACTATTCTTGCCAGACCAAATGGTGGAATTTGACCGTCACTCTTATAACACACTCATGACTCCAGAGTGCGAAGCGTTATTTCTTATTTCAGTGGCAACGGGAAAAGAAATACGTGCTCCAGCGCGCTAACCATCTGCCTGCGTTCGGCCCAATTTTAATTTAATACACATATACCTATTAGAAGTTCAAAAGAAGTTCCTGATTACAATTTCAACCTCTGATCTGAGGAACTGTTATGTCACTTCTTACGTAAGTCTGGCATGACCAAAGGGTTAGTTCGCTCGATTCGCAATCTAAGGGTCACGGGTTCAAATCCCTCCCCTCGCAAAAACATGCTCGCCCTTTTAACCTTGAGGGGTATATAATGTACCGTCAATTCCACTATTCGTTAGTGGTGGGTGGTGATGAATAGCTGTCTTCCCTCTAATCTTTCACTGCTAAATCAGGTATAACTGGCATAGATAGCACTCATGTAACATTATGCAAAATTCAAACTAATCAGTCGGTTATTTCTTGCTTATGTTTGTTTGGTTTTAAAAAGAAGAAAGGCAGGCGCACTTCGGTGAAAAAAAAAAATGGAAATTACACTAATCAGTTATTATTGTTATTTAAACTGTTAGATTTTGTGTTTCACTCCATACAGGTATGAGTGCGTTTGAAGTTAACTCATCGCAGTTTAACTGCATGTCGCATAATTATTATCAACCATTTCCTCAAGGTAACACTTGATTTCGACATATCATTGAAACTAATGATGTTATTACATGGATCACATATATGTGTATTAGATAAACAAAAGTAACCTTCACACACAAACATACATCTGCAACACTGATTAAAAGAATTCGAAATCGAAATACTGAATTAACCTTCAAGTATAGTACTTCATAGCAAAATTACTATACAGTTTATTTGTTGAAATTTCACAATGAACCAACTTGTTATAAAACTAACTTATCTACGCGTTTCTCTCTAGCCAAGAATATCTTAACATCAAAACAAGTTATTAAACGATGTTACAAAAACACAGCAAATACAGATGTTCCTAGTTTGTAACGTTTCAAGGGTTGCAAATACAATCTACTCATATATATGCAGATAGAATGATCAAGTTTTTCTAATATTAAAAACAAACAACGAAAAATAATGATAAGGCTTAATCCTTACCGCAAGGCAATAAAAACACTATAACAGTGTATTTAAATATTCTTAAATAAAAAATAACCAAAGGTATATTATAAAAAACATCTTTCTAATTGATAAACATTTACTAGCAATGTTTATCACTAGATGAACATAAAATGAGAACAATTAATTTTGTAGTACGTTTAGCTACTTAATTGAGAATACAATGAGGTTATTTATTTCTGGTTGCACAACCAAGCCACATTACGATGCCTGGTTTTCCCACTGCGGAAAATCAAACTCCATATTTTAGCTTTGTAGGTCCATTAACTTATCACTGGCTCCCCGTGGGTTGGGTACAAAATGAGGTTAAGTTATGTTAGTTACTAATACAACGTGGCAAAATATCAAAGTTACCAATACGAATAAATTAATGTCCAGTAAAACTTTCTTTATTAAGACACAAATATATAAAAGAAGACTGTCCGAGAAGTTAACCTCTGACAAGTTAAACACAATACACAAATATATAAAAGAAGACTGTCCGAGAAGTTAACCTCTGACAAGTTAAACACAATACACAAATATGAAGAATTCTTGCAGAATAAATTTTTTGTATGATTCCAAATTATAAGTAAGCAACTTTTTTCATTCTTCCAGAAAAGTTAGGATCATAACACTTGTTTAATTATAACAAAACAAGTCAGGACCGCTGTATCTGCTTGTCTCATTTTACCAAAACAAGTCAAAAGCGCCACATACACACACACTACTTGTTTCATTATACCAAAACAAGTCAGTACTATCACACACTACTTGTTTCATTGTACCAAAACAAGTCAGTACTACCACGCACTACTTGTTTCATTATACCAAAACAAGTCAGTACTACCATACACTACTTGTTTCATTGTACCAAAACAAGTCATTACTACCACACACTACTTGTTTCATTGTACCAAAACAAGTCATTACTACCACACACTACTTGTTTCATTGTACCAAAACAAGTCAGTACTACCACGCACTACTTGTTTCATTGTACCAAAACAAGTCAGTACTACCACGCACTACTTGTTTCATTGTACCAAAACAAGTCAGTACTACCACGCACTACTTGTTTCATTGTGCCAAAACAAGTCAGTACTACCACGCACTACTTGTTTCATTGTGCCAAAACAAGTCAGTACTACCACGCACTACTTGTTTCATTGTGCCAAAACAAGTCAGTACTACCACGCACTACTTGTTTCATTGTGCCAAAACAAGTCAGTACTACCACGCACTACTTGTTTCATTGTACCAAAACAAGTCAGTACTACCACGCACTACTTGTTTCATTGTACCAAAACAAGTCAGTACTACCACGCACTACTTGTTTCATTGTACCAAAACAAGTCAGTACTACCACGCACTACTTGTTTCATTGTGCCAAAACAAGTCAGTACTACCACGCACTACTTGTTTCATTGTACCAAAACAAGTCAGTACTACCACGCACTACTTGTTTCATTGTACCAAAACAAGTCAGTACTACCACGCACTACTTGTTTCATTGTACCAAAACAAGTCAGTACTACCACGCACTACTTGTTTCATTATACCAAAACAAGTCAGTACTACCACGCACTACTTGTTTCATTATGCCAAAACAAGTCAGTACTACCACACACTACTTGTTTCATTGTACCAAAACAAGTCAGTACTACCACGCACTACTTGTTTCATTGTACCAAAACAAGTCAGTACTACCACGCACTACTTGTTTCATTATACCAAAACAAGTCAGTACTACCACGCACTACTTGTTTCATTGTACCAAAACAAGTCAGTACTACCACGCACTACTTGTTTCATTGTACCAAAACAAGTCAGTACTACCACACACTACTTGTTTCATTGTACCAAAACAAGTCAGTACTACCACACACTATTTGTTTTATTATACCAAAACAAGTCAGTACTACCACACACTACTTGTTTCATTGTACCAAAACAAGTCAGTACTACCACGCACTACTTGTTTCATTGTACCAAAACAAGTCAGTACTACCACGCACTACTTGTTTCATTGTACCAAAACAAGTCAGTACTACCACGCACTACTTGTTTCATTGTACCAAAGTACCTCAGGAAAAACCACCACATCTGCTTGTCTTATCTTACCAAATACGCTTATAAACGAAGGCAATAGTAAAATAAAACCTTTATTACTGTCTAAACTAAAACCAAGCATCTGTAATGAAATCAACTGTCAAGTCTATCTACAAATTGAAGTAAACATTCTCCTCTAATTAAATCTTATTCATTATGTCTTCTATTAACTCCATTTAACACATTTATCATTTGGTTTCTAGTCGAGCTGTACATGTTTCTCTTACTGAGCTCTGTGCATATTCCTGCACATCAAATAACTGTTCAATACACATTTTTCTAATACATCAAAACTGACGAGGCGGACAACATATTCACTTGTGATTTTTGTTTGTTTTTGTACGGTTTCACAAAAAATACAAAAAAATTGTATGGCAACGCTGGTATCAGGCTTTTGTGTCACCTGTTTCGACTGGTTGCTATGGGAAAAGGAACGCGAGCTAGCGTTAGTTAGTCAATGATGCATTATCACGTGCATTGCTGTTGGCTGACCAAGACAAAATTACTGTTAAAGAGTCGTGTTTATAAAATCTCGAGACAATACATAAGTTGTTACAATATTACTGTTCATGTCGCAAAAGTTAAAATGATTTCAGACCATGAGTAGTGACTATTTACTTCACAATGAAGTAATAACATATAAATATCCTCAACTATATACACATATTATTATTATAAAATTAATATTTTTTAAGCATTACATGCGTTTGTTTTCATTAACTGTAATGAGATTGTAATGGAGGTTCCTCTAAACAACGTTGATATCAATTAGCTGACTTATAAAACAGATGTGAAAAACCTTTTTGCAACACCAATAAAGGGTGGAATTACGATTAGCACAAATATGTAAAAAAACAGTGTGAAACATAAATAAACATATACCTGTTGTCGGCATCATCTGTAAACTGTGCACATATTGTCGCTAGTACCACCTACAAAGTCAACTGTAGACAATGCTGTTAAATAAGACAAGTTTTGAAAGCACGAAACGGAGAATTAATAAGTTAGAACTGAATAATTAAATAATTCTGAATTTCTTCGACAGCATTACTAGTTTTTGATTTATATTGGTTATCAACAGCACACTCGCTGACGGAGATTGCTTCTTGCTTTCTACAGGTTGCCTAGGAAATGTCATTATAAGTGGGAAGGCTGATGAGTCATGGTCCAAAGTTATCGAGATCTCAGTGCAAAACAAGGTTACGAAAGGATGACTGTACCACGATATTTTCTTGGAAGAATTATGGTATTGGCAATTGTGATAATCGCTACAAACCGATCTTGTCGCATATTTTCTGCTTCTGAAGTTCCCTGAATGTCCTGAGCTTCCAGCCTCACGCGCAACACCCTTCTGTGATTGGGCAACACGTCTCTAACCAGAAAGTTTTGTTAAGTAGATAGATAACACTCATTGATAGATTCTTGAAGCACAGAAAATATTACACCTACGGCTTAGTTTGCGCCAAAAATAAATAAATAAAACCTCGAGGTAATAAAAAGCAAACTTGATAAAATCTCAACGGACAAATTAACTAACAGGTAATGACATCCCATTTTACTCATGATAAAAATTATCTAACAGGTAGTAACAAACCATTTTACTTATTATTTAGGATCAACTCAACCATAACTAAAAGTATACTAATAATATCGATCTTAACTTTTATTAACTTTGTTTGTTTTTACATTTCGCACAAAGCTACTCGAGGACTATCTGTGCTAGCCGTCCCTAATTTAGCAGTGTAAGACTAGAGGGAAAGTAGCTAGTCATCACCACCCACCGACAACTCTTGGGCTACTCTTTTACCAACGAATAATGGGATTGACCGTCACATTATAACGCCCCCACGGCTGAAAGGGCGAACATGTTTGGTGCAACGGGGATTCGAACCCACGACCCTCAGGTTACGAGTCGAACCCCTTAACCCACCTGGCCATGCCGGGCCATTATAAAAGTATTGAACGTTTAGAAAAATACTACTTTTATAATTATTTAAACCTTTTGTTTTTCCTAATTATTGATGCTTAAACTCGTTATTAGGTATTAAGTGCCTTTTACGTATTTTAATGTTATAACTACCTGGGCGAACTATGAATCATAAAGTTGAGAACTGTTTCCTGTCGAGTTGCTTATAACGGATCCAGGACAATGGTTCACCCCCATGATTACTGACTCTCGCTTTAAAACAAACTGACTTTTGATGTTGCATTCCTATTCATAAATACAAAGTTTTGAAAATTTTGGAGTTCTTTGAAAAAGCATAAAATGTATACTTTGTGAAACATTATAAAACTATAAGAATGTGGTGATCACATGAAGCCGACCACCAAAACTTCTCTAATTTTTATAAATATTAAAGAGGTTTTTGGACGATATTTCAATTGTGGGCAGTTGCCCTAAGTTTTTCTTTACACGAGTTTTTTTTTTTTTATTTCGGGTTAGACAAAATTGTTTTTCGTATATAAGAGTCTTTTGCATTTTCCAATCATTTTTTGAACACTTAGTATCTCGTATTCGACTGAAAAATGTGTTTGGCAACGTGTTTTATTGAAATTGGACCATTTCTTTCTAATCAGATGCCAATTTTACACAACAAAGTGCTGAAATTTTTGCAACAACGTGTAATTTCTCACCTTGAAAAATACAAGCTATAATTACCAAATTACCTACCTAATTAGATTCTCATTCGGAAACCAACAAACCTAAAATTGCAAACAAACAAATTTTCAAGAAGTCTTCAAAATCTAATAATAAATAAATAAACGGGGACATTATATAAAAAAATATTTGGGTGACACATTACCCTTTTTCCCAAAACCCAATGAGACATTGTCCGCATACCGTTTATCAAATCATAAAAGTGATGTACAAATACAGTATCACAGATTTAAAGTTGTCCAGTTAACGGATATTAAGAAGGTCGAAAAGTTTTTATCTACATTATTTTAAATAAAAGTTTTAATACCCATACCAGCCGTACCAAGATGCATTTTTACTTCAAGTGGTTTTCTCGTCATCATGGATATTTCAACTGCTAACAATGTTTATACACCCCAAAACATTAATTAAAACTATTTACAAAAATTCTTTCTTACTTACCACATCTACCGTTACTCCCTAACAAATGTCTTTTGGCAATCGTCATTGTAAATTATAAAGTCCACACTGAGTATAATATTAAATTATTTAACCCTACAAGTTTATGAGCATTGCACACGTAAAATAGTCTCTTCTCATAAATATGATGGCTAAAATTTGATGCACACCTGATGCTAACTTTAGTAGGAAGTTCACATCTCTTCTTTCTTCGACAACCAGGAACCAACGTTCTTTAGTAACTAAGAAAATCCGGTTTATAGAAGCACGTCATCCAATCAACATCCACTTTTAAGCACCGAGACAGGTAGTCTAGTCTCACGTGGTTCCATAAGAATGGGTGCGCTCCGACTAAGCCTGTGGTTTATTTCGTATTGGCTTTTACGTCATTGCAACATGTTCCACGGATGACTATTGTTACGCGTACATCAGAAATACAAGAAAGTTTCTAAGGTGTGGGAAAACGAACTTGCACGTGATGGAAACTGTGGTACCAATTATGAAAACAAAACAAAACACTAACTACATCTTGAAAACTAAAACATTGCAGAACTTAAAGGTAAGACAACGAAATAACTGACGTCTTCCTGTATGATAACGATCATAAATTGCGCTAAATATAAAACTGGGGTTTCCATAGCGGGCTCAACACACCAATATGAAGAAACCGAATGGACTGATAATGTTAGAAATATGAGTAATCGTTTCGTCACATAAATCTTACGAACATATACACATTTCTACATATAAAATATAAATGTACGAATCTATGCGTTTTGTTTTCCGTACTTGTACAATTTCACAGAAATATATTTATAATTTACAAGATGTACATAAATACACATGCGCAGACACTCAATAATTTATTCTCAACCGATGAGACAGAAAATGTGATGTAAGGAAACGAAGAATGTCATGTTCGGGTTTGTTTATCAAACAGTTTGTAGGTTTAGGAAGCTGCTTCCTTTTACATCAATCCGTAAGGTAAAGATTAATTGCTTTTATACAAACACTATTATAATGAACTTTAGCATGGGCTCTCTGGCAGGGAAAAAATTGTTAAGGTGAACTAGGCTTAAAACCGTAATTTAATAGTCTTTATATTTATAGCAAAACTATTAAGGCTATTTGTTGCGATCCCGAATTTTGAGATACTGACCAGAGGGCAGGTAGCCAATCAGCAACACCCTAAAACCACCATCCACGCTAAGAAACTGACTGTCTTACAGTGAATTCACAACTGAAAGTGCGGGATATATTTTGGGGTATTTTATAGCTTCGAACCCAGCCGGTTCTACCACAGGGCCAAGCTGCGCCTGGTTTCATTAACAGTCAAAATCAAAACAAACAAATAAAAACTTCTTTCAAAGTCAAAATGCAAAGCACGTTAAATAATCTATTTAAATTCACGCAATAGATGTATTTTGATTTTTGTTTACACTCCCGTTTATGTAAAATCATGTGTTGATAAGCCAGCTTGGACTTGCTGGAATTATGTCTAAGCATAATTAGATCATTCTTCATGACCTCAATATATACTGATTTTACTTCTTTTGTAAACGTTGTTAAAAATGTTTTCTAAGGGGAGATTATTTTGAAGCAACAAATGGGAAAGATTACTTCTACGAAAACAATAGGATGGCTTTTATTACAGTAAGTTCAGTTCTCGCCTCCTTTTTCTGTCGGAAGCCAAACAAACAAGTTAATGTGTTATTAAATGGCAAGCTGAAGCCCTCTATGAAAGACTGGCATTTCCCTCAAGTAAGACATGATGGAGCGGAAATACATGCTGTATCGAGTAACAACAACAGCCCAGGTAGAAACCGCCTACAAGCGCATGGAGTCAATATAACGTTGACTGTTTACTACTACTACTACCTAGAGACCTACAGGCAGACCTTGGTACCGTCGCTCGCTCACACGCACTCAGCTCTTTCCTTTGCTGGATCGCATCCCATCCGAGTCGCCTGCATGCTTGGGGCCAGGGGGAAGGGAGAGCAACAAGTGGCATGGCGACAGTGTGACTATGATGCTAGCATCCAACGACAGCTACACTGTTGCGATATTTAAGTTTACACACACGATACTGGTAGTTGGTCATTGTTCAAGATTTCACTATCCCTCAATGTTTCTCACAACAATGAAATATACTAGCAACAATTTTGAATAAATCACAGCGTTGAAACAAATATCCTTCATCGTCTTTATCTCTCAGTGATCTTGTTATCAGTCTGCCACTGTAAAAACTTCATACCGTTGTCTCGAAACTACGTGAAGATTACATACCACTGTCTCGAAACTGTTTGAAGACTGCATATCAGTGTGTCGAAACTGTGTCATACTTTATAAGAGTTTCGATACAATGTGAAAACTACATATCAGTGTGTCAAAACTGTCAAACGTTTTATAATACTGTCTCGATATAGTGTGACAACTACATAGCACTGTCTAGAAACTTCGTTAAGACTAGATAGCACTGTCTCGAAACTACGTGAAGATTACTGAGCACTGTCTCGAAACTACGTGAAGATTACAGAGCATTGTCTCGAAACAATGTGAAAACTACATATCACTGTCTCGAAACTATTTGTCGCTTCTACTTTCTTGTGATACAAGATGATCTTAAGATTACCAGTTCGTTCATACTTCCTCTAATAGTATTCTTACGAAGGAAGTAATGGGAGTGGTAAATAGAACATTAAGCACTCGTTTCTATATTTTCCACGAGAGACCAGGACGTGGTTGTATAGGTAGTTAGCATTAAAATATGTTGACTTACATACCTTCACCAATCAGAAGAGGAGTTCTTCTCGGTAAGGGTAGAATATAAAAAAATTACTATGTCGTCATTTCCTTTCTACTATCCCCAGTCTTATTTACATCAGCGAGAAACTACTACTTCCATTCTACGTGTTTTTAAAGCCAAGCAGCAAACTGAAAATAAGACCCTGTGGCAACCAACGAAGTGTCCCGGACGAGATGTCACGTGACTTGATACGGATGCTGGATTGCTCTTTCAACCTCCTGTTGCTAGGACTGCGAGCTACAGGGACAACATGCTTGATAGCACGGACGCTCGAGACACCGATCGGATAGACTGATACTGGGTTGCAAAGAAAGAAGATGTAACGAACGTCAGCGACCTTGTTAGCGGTTGATTTTTCACGAGAATCTCATTTTTCTTTCGCTGAGTGTTCAACCGTACCAGGCTGGGTTGTCGTCACCCTTTTCG
Source organism: Tachypleus tridentatus (assembly GCF_004210375.1). Classification (NCBI taxonomy): domain Eukaryota; kingdom Metazoa; phylum Arthropoda; class Merostomata; order Xiphosura; family Limulidae; genus Tachypleus; species Tachypleus tridentatus. The sequence goes on from NC_134831.1 coordinate 153,867,837, forward strand.
CTTGGATGCCCTCACTTCAGGCAAATTAGACATGTCAGTACGTCACGCATCCCTGCTAAACGCAGTCGAAGTAAAATAACTAGGTTTTCTACATTTAAAGAAAAAAGGTGTGGAAGAAACTACCAGCACCAGCTGAGGCACCCAACGCAAGTCTGATAGACTCCTCGTGACACGTGCGAAAAATATCTTCTTACTGAGAGTGTCCATCAAAAAACAAAATCGACCACTAACAATATAAAACATATGTATACCCTGTACATAGGTATCTGCAAGGAGGTGTCTATTCCCCCTGGATTAATCTTGCCCCCTTCTAATATTTCTTGTGGATATCCATGATTATATATAAATTATCAAGAGATTTTGTTTGTTTGTCTGTTTTGAATTTCGCGCAAAGCTAGTCGAGGGCTATTTGCGCTAAATATAAAGAGATTTTCACAAGTAAGATGCATACAACACTACTGATTTTCTTGTAATTTGAGATCTGTACAATAATAGACGTGTAAGTAGCTTGAAAACTAGAGTTAACAATAAAGATAACTAGAAAACTTTAAAATGCTGCCGGATATGCTTATCTAATTATTCAAGGCATTATACTAAGAGTTCAGAACGTATTTTAAGTGCAAGTACGTAATGATAAATCCAATGAGGCAGCCAAAGTCGTTCAAGGTCCATGTCTATACAGAGGTAACCACGTTGTTATCAATCCCTCAACCAAATGAAACGTTGAGCCTCATCACGTGATAAGCAGAATGAGACCTTGGTTTAAAAGTTTAAAAGTAGTTCCCCCACTAGTAAAACTAACAATTTATAGAACAAATCGGTTTCAAACTTTAGTTAGTTAAAAACTTTTCTGAGTTTAACTTACTTGCAACATTTAAAGGGCGTCTTTGCTGTGTTTCGTTAGCTTGCTTCTTCTAGCGTGGGTCCCTTGCTGCTTATTACGTTTCACGGAAAACAGCGCACACCTTACAGGATGCCCGTCATCCCTCACGGGCCTGTCCATTTCGCAACCACCTGTAGGGAGGATTGAAGAGGAAGTTCCACGAAGGAGGGGCGCGTGTATACCAGAGAGGTAAATAGGTTATGCTAGAAAGATGCAAGTGTTCCCTGAAAAGACATATCATTACACAGAAAAAAGTCATGAGTAGCAATTATACGCAGCAATTCAATGTCATGATCTTTTTCTTTTAATTTATGTTCTTTAAACTCCAGCAAAGATTCTTCTGGGTGATACAGAAGTGCATGGCCAGGTGGTTAAGGCACTCGACTCGTAATCTGAGGGTCGCGAGCTCGAATCCCTGCCACAACAGACATGTTCGCCCTTTTGATCGTGGAGGCGTTATGATGTGTCAGTCAATCCCACTATTCGATAGTAAAAGAGTAGCCTAACCGTTGGCGTTAGATGGTGATGACTACCCGTCTTCCCTTTAGTTTACACTACTAAATTAGAGACGGCTAGCGCAGATAACCCTCGTGTAGCTTTGTGCGAAATTCTAAACACAAACAAACCAAAGATGATATAGAAGTGACTCAGAATACTAGATTAACGCCCACTTCAAATTTGTCCGACTATTTAATTATGATCTTATTACCATAAACCTAAAAATATGTTAACTGTTATGGAAAAAAGACTTTATTTTCAATCTGATGTCTGGATATCAGAATACTTGTTTTGCCCCCCGTTGATACAGCAATAAGTCTTCGGATTTACAACGCTGAAGTCAGTGGGTTTCGATTATCCTTGGTGGACCATGAGATAGCACGATGGGGGATATACTATACGTAAAAACACACAATACTTGTTTTTAAAGCATTAAGGAAAACAAGTGCAATTTATGTTTAAGAAAAACCTATGTCTCATCTTTGACCCACGACCTTCAGAAGCTAATCAGGTCCGGATCTGTATGTAGTAACTGTTTCGTAAGTTTAATCAAAATCCATTCATTCATATTCTGTTCGCAAGATCAGGACTGGTGGACAGATTGAGGTAAACCAGTAATTCCAGCTCTTACTGACAGTAGGGACATACAAAACTGTTCTGTTTTTATTATCTCGTTATTAGACTGTTTTACTTAGTTCAGTTATCATCGTTTTAACACTATATTTGCTTGTTGTAAGGCGCAAACCTGCACAGTGGGATTATCCCCGTTACGTTCACCGTAGGAATAAAACCTGAAAATTTAGTGACATAATCACTCAGGCTTACCCATAAGCCATCGAGGATCAATTTTATAACAGAAAAATTGTTTTGAATCGCAAGTCGGAAACCTTAAGTGATAAAGATTGGAAACGGCTTGAATGGGTAACGAAACTGTATTAGAAAATGAAACTGACAAAAAAAAAGTTGAAATACGAATGCAGTTTCATATTAAGTTCGATTCTCCTCGGTGGGCTCGGCAGATAGCCCGATGTGGCTTTACTATAAGAAAACAAACACACGTATTAAGTTCAAAGGTTTCTTATTTCTTATGCCGATTATATATATACAACCATGAAATATTATCGAGAAAAACTAATAAAAAATTCATAAATTCTTCATTCTCTCCATACGCATGTGCAGCGAAATCAACAACTATCCAATCTCAACAAATAATTTCAATATTCTTGCTTTAAGCTCGTTGAAAAACGAACTTGTAATCAAAGACGGTTAAGCAATTTCAAATAAAGACCCACTTTTAAATAATAACTTAATTTCCTTCCAGTTAACTTATAATTTTCTGTTCCATCCAACCGTCAGCGTAAATAGTCATACAGCTACTTGTGCTAAATAATAGATCTTAATTTACATTTATTTGTGGCAGTTGATATTTCTATCTTTTACGCCATGCGTTGAATGTGCTTCACTTTATCTCAATGATGATGAAACGTGTAAATTCCGAAACATCACATTAAAGAATGCTTCTTGTTATGTTGTTGTTGTTTTGAATTAAGCACAAAGCTACACAATAGGCTATCTGTGCTCTGCCCACCACGGGTATCGAAACCCGGTTTTTAACGTTGTAAGTTCACAGACATACCGCTAAGTCACTGGGGGGCTTCTTGTTATAGCAGGGGCGTTTTTGTACTTGTCTTTCTTTACACTTTAGACTTTACCTCTTATGTACATGCATACATACGAATATATGTATTAAACGATTAAAGGTTTCATGAAAATAAGAGTAAATATATTTCGAATGAAAACAAGAGATTAGGAAATGTATACTCAGAACTTTCTGGTAATTAAATATAACCGGAAATCAGAATCAGTCTAACAAAAGAACGCTTGAGCCTACGCAGCGAAGGATGAAGACACAAACGGTTGTATACAGTGTTGCAGCGAGGCAGAAAAAACGACTATGTAAGATGCAAGAAGCACATGGAAGGCAGTAAAAGACACCACACCCAGAGGGCAGCCAACACATCACCTTGGTATACGCGTCACCTAGGAGATGGGCTGAGTCACTCTCCCGCATCTCGCGCTCCGCTCACCTGCACGTGACGTTCCACGCAGCTTCACAGATCCTTGGCGAACAAAGACCCTGCTTGCTCAGAACGTAGGTGTTTGTAAAAACCAACCTGTTACTGGTCATGACGTCCAAGTACACGTCAACGTTTTCTGCCGTTTAATTCTACGCTGAATCATTTATCATACAAAAACACGTATATTATTCTAAATAATATACGTTCTACAATGATTTGTCACTTCAGATATTTGCAAAAAGCAAATTGATCTACAGAATGTAAAAAAATAATAATTTGCGTACGTGCTGTTATTTTGAATTAAGCATAAAGCTACACAACAAAGAGTTCTTCCCACCACGGGTATCGAAACCCGGTTTTTACCGTTGTAAGTCCTCAGATGTGCCACTTTGCCAATGGGGAGCGCATACGTAATTTCTGTTAACTTTTCAATAAATCTTGTCTGAACTTTAGTGAATAACGTCTACCTTAAAAATGTAAACTAAACGTGATCGTAAAATAAAAATAACCAAACAAAACCAGTTCAATAAGTTTCATAATGTAAAGATTGAAATAAAAAAAGAGTTATTCTTGTTTAATTTTTCGCTGTCAATAACTAAATACAACGCGATGTTTAAACAGCAAAATTCTTGTTTCTTTATGGTTTGTTGTCGAAATTCTTACCTCAGGAAAACTTTATTATCTATCACATACGATTTTCAGCCTTAGTACAGTTACACGAAAGAAGCTTGCATGTCCACTTATATTTCCATTAGTCAAGGAAAGTTTACAGTAAGTGAAAGAAAATCATTATGAGAGATTGTGAACTTTTGTTTGTTAATGGAATAATACAAATACGCTTTAACAAAATGCTGAATATTAAATAAGAACACATAATATACCCAAGACTGTAATTAAAGGGTTAAGATAATAGATACAATTTCTAATGTTTATTTTAACTTACACATCTACGAAGTCTTAAGACTATTTTAATCTTTCCGATAAAATTCGTGTATTTGATGTATTTTGCTTCACAATCGAGTTATCTTCCAGAATAATGCAATAGTGCTTACCTATGTCAGCAGCTAGTCGCTTTGCCCCATCTCGAGATATTTGGCTGTTCGCCTCCGGCCAAGTAACCATCACACGCAACCTACGAACCCTTCTGCACGAGGGCAACGAACCGTGGTCTCCCCTCCAAATTCAGAATGTCTATTGGTCAGTATATCCTATTTCTTATAATGGCATGCCATTACGGTTATCAGAGGCTTTCAAGCATGGACTTGTGATAAATATAGAAGTCGTTTCTACCCTCCTTCCTCCCTACTAGGATTTCCTCTATCTAAATCTACTACGTTAGTCCGATATCTTACTTTAACTGTATGTAGATCACACTTTTTGTATCATAGAATTAACGCCATCGGTTTACATTAACATGCCACAACCTCCCTTACCCCCTTTTACATTTACATTTCAAGACTAAGGCTTATTTCCATATTTTACTGATCAACTGAAAGTAACTGCTCGACAATAACTTAGATTACGCCACGTATAACTAAAACCACTGACGTAGATTCCTCAATCACTGAAAGTGTGTTTGTAATTAAACATAAAGCTACACACATTTGGTCTCAGTGCTTTGCCCACTGCAGGTATCGAAACCCGGTTTCTAACTTTGTAAGCCCGTAAACATGCCGCTGAGCCACTGGGAGCTGTTATAACACACAATGAAGCTAAATTACATAACTAGATACATAATTTATATTCAAGTTTACTTTTTATAACTATTATTCCTAATAAATCTCGAATTCTTAAAAAAGAGTCGATCTCCCAGTTAAGACGGTAACGTGTCATAGGGAATTAAACACTGAACCCAAGAGTAATAAATCAATATTGGTTTTCAATTATTGGGTAAAACTGGCTTACATTGAACTGTTTGAAAAAATATACTAATAAAGGTTTAACAAGTAGTACTGACAGATTATAATAATTTGATTAGATTGACTTAGCTAAAAATACTCTATTGGATATGAAATAGTACTTAAAATAGTGGGAGCAAATGATGAAATATCAAGATATAGCTAAGGGTCCTTAGTGCAATGTTATAAATATCGACCTATCTTAGAAATCTTACATAATTATAGCTTTCTAAAATACACATTATTAAGGTTAATCTTTAATAAGACTTAATCATCAAGTTGTGAGAATGAAAAATAACCAAATGTTTGGAAGACCTAATGTTTACAGGCCTAACATAAAAAAGTGATAAAAGGTTTCTTAGAAGTAAAATCTTACCACTGGTTCTATAGCTGTATTCTTTCTAAGATGAAAACAAGTTTTTTTTAAAGTATTTTCAAATCTTGTGTTAATATAGCTTATGCTGTTTAATCTTAGACTAAAATCAGAGGCGTCGGAACCGGGGTTATTGCAGAATCCCCACTTTTACATAGTTAACTAATAAGTGATATTTTTATATTATTTTTCTGAGAGTATGTTCCTAGAGTTTCCTAGGTTAAGCTGCTTTTGGCAACTTTTTACATTTGCAATCTCTTTGTAAAATTTGCATGTCTAGCCAAGCACCCCTACTTCGCACCTTTTTCCTTCGTCATTGAAAAAAATCAGTTATTAGAATTAAATTAAAAATAATTGTCTTAACTACTGTTTACAATTGTAAAATATGCACATAATGAAATTTCAACAAAACCTCAGAAGGTAGATTTTAGTATTACGCCGATTGCATAAAAGTGCTCTTCATAAATAAGGTTTTAGTTAATAATGTTAAGTAAATGGGTTATGTTTAGTTGAATATTTCAAACGTTTACTAGATAGTTAAAATAAAGGTTCCTGATATTAATATTTGAGAAGGTTGTGCAAAGAATTATGAAAAGAAAAGGAAAACAAAATTGTAATAAGTAACATTCCCATGGGTACAAAGTATTTATTTATCTAATTCTCACCAGTTCATGCCTTTTTATATTATTAATAAGAAAACATGTTACTCACAGCTCGATTCATCGAATTTAATTATACATTTAGTCACAAAATGATTAGTACGATCTATAATTACATAACATATTCAGTCAGATACAGTATGATTGGTACAGCCCATAATTCTGGTATTTCACAGGTTGCTGCAACTATTTATTTAGGTACAGAATTACTGGTACCACCTACAACCCCTTTGCTAGTACATCGGTAAGCCTATGGATTTATAACGCTAAAATCAGCGGTTCGATTCCCCTCGGTGGGCTCAGTAGATAGCCCGATGTTGCTTTGCTATAAGAAAAACACACCAGCACCCACCTATAATTCTGGTATTTTACAGGCTATTCTAACTACGTGTTCAGAGGCTCATAAAATCAATGAAATATCGCTCATGTACAGATTTTTGGGAAACATGCTCACAACTTGATATTTTCGACCAACGACATCAGTTGTCTTTAAGTTTATAGTCAGGCTTTTGTAATTATTTTACTTTCATCATGTTTAATGATTGACATTCCTTTACATGTAATGCTGTATGACTGCTGTACGTATAGAGAAATGTTGGTGTATTTTTTTTTATAACACCCTCAATTAAAAGGTTAACCCCCTACTTTAAACCTTGCTTACTGGGAATACTCCATGAATGAAATTGAAAAGGTTTCATTTTATTATACATATGTTTCTCATTTGTGTATTTCTTATTTTCTATTGACTCATTGATGACTCTTTAATTTGTTTCAATATGCCATTTAACAATGTTATAATATCCTACCATGATTCGATGGCACAAATTGAAATTTATTCACATTGTGTATAGCGCCAAGACATTTTGCAGTCGCCAACAACAGAGCGCGCTTTCAGACTCATGAGAAAAGAAGATTTAGTTGAACACTACCACCTGCCTTTACAGCCCACATACAAGTATCCGTCCACATCACTTCCCCACGTCAAGAGGAGAATGGAAACAAAGAGACCCGTAGGCAACAAGATTGCTACCGGACCACGGGGAGAGAAGGAACGTAGGTTCTCCTACGTACCCACTGCCTTAGGCAGCCCCAAGTATTATTGTTAGTCCAAACAAGCTGCCAGTTACCGTCACTAACACGTATGCAGAGAAGAGAGGGGAACTAGGTCTAGATAGTTAAACATTAAAAGTTATCGCATCATTGTATAAAAATTACTCTTAAACAAGAACATTTCTTTCCTTTGTTCTTTTATAATTTGAACTAAAAATATGATATACTTGCAAAATATTTTAACTTTTTTCGTTTTTCATCACACCCCAGAACTGGCCACTCTTCACCATAGATTTATCCATAAAAATTCAAATACTACAATGAAAGATAGAGTTTAAATTCTTCTCATTTCTAACAATTAGCCAGAAAGCTAATACAATCCTTTTTAGCTCACTCATTGTCCATGTTGTCCAGATAAAAACCATCGCTTTACCTTTTGAATTCACTTTTAACGAAGTGTTATATATTTTGTTCTCATGCTTTTTCCGTTCGTGATCGAATAGATGATAAGATATAAGAACTTCTTTCCTAACATATATAGTGTGGTGGTTAATGTGCTGGACTCGTAATGCGAGGGTCACGGGTTCAAATCTCTCTTACACCAAACATTGTCGCATTTTAGCCGTTGGTCAAGAGTTGGTGGTGGGGTGTGATGACTCGCTACCTTCCCTCTAGTCTTACATTTCAAAATTAGGGACGCGTAGTGCAGTAGTCCTCGTGTAGCTTTTCGCGAAATTAAAAACAAAACAAAACAGACGAACTTAAGATATACCTCTATATTTATTTGTTGGTCAGAGCTCTTCAATTTACGCAGAAAAATCGCAATGAATAAAGTATATGAAATTTTCTCGCACATAACTAATAACACAAGTCTGCGATGGTTTTATTGTCTTGAAAGTTTCATATGTTCCACAGTGATTCCTATATGCTGAATCCGAAAACGATGCGAGTTTTTCTCCATCGCGTACAGTTTTTGTTTTTTCACAAAACGCCATATGTACTTTTACACATATGGCAACAATAAGTTGTATTAAATACCCCAAACATATTCTGTTATATTTATATTCTATTTTTGTTGGACCTCCAATTAGAAAATTTACTTTAGATGAACAGTTCGGGGCCCGGCATGGCCAAGCGTGTTAATCCGAGGGTCGCGGATTCGAATCCTGGTCGCACCAAACATGCTCGCCCTCCCAGCCGTGGGGGCGTTATAATGTACAATCAATCCCACTATTCGTTGGTAAAAGAGTAGCCCAAGTGTTGGCGGTGGGTCGTGATGGCTAACTCCCTTTCCTCTAGTTTTACACTGCTAAATTAGGGACAGATAGCCTTCGAGTAGCTTTGCGCGAAGTTCAAACCAAACAGTTCAGTGACAAGTAACGCCTGTTTTTATGGAGAAACATAACGGAAGTTCCCAGCAGTTTTATGGTTTTTTTTTTAGTAACTTTATGTATATACGATACTTTACAGCCAATTGATTGCTACTACTTGAAAGGATAGTACAGAATGATATTTATCAAAACAAATATCAGGTCATCCCTTAAGTAATGTCCGATTTTACGTTCAGAAAAAGAGAAGGGATTTCAGACGCTACATTACTGTTATTTAATCAATAATGTACGTTTCATTATTATCAATTACTTCCTGCCAAGCATTCACAAGCTTCTGAATGCCTCTTCTATAAAATTCTTGGGATTTGGAGCAAAAGAATGAAGAGATGGTAGTTTAGACATCTTCACATGTTTCAGGCTCTTTTCCACCAAGATAGGTTTGCAAACTGCGGAATAGATGATAATCAGATGGAGCAAGGTCTGGAGAATAAGGAGGATGTGGAAGTTTTCCCAGTCTAGCTCTTCAATCTTTGCATATGCTATCCTTATTGTATGGGGCCGTGCATTATCCTGATGTGAGACAACACCTTTACAACTGATCAAAGCAGGCCTCTTTTCTTTCAGTGCAACATTCAAGCACTCTAACAGTTGTCAATAGAAGTCTGATGTAATCGTTACATTGAGTGGCAGCAACTCAAAGTGGATCACACCAACAATATCCCACCAAACGCTTAACAAGACTTTCCTAGGGTGGAGGTCTATTTTGGGTTGTACTTTAGCCAGTGTAGCTGCACTGAGCCATTGTCTGAGACTCTTAATATTTTTATAAAATATCCATTTTTCATTTCCAGTTACTAACCTGTCCAAAAAAGGTGAGTTACATTCACGAGAGTGCAGAGAAGTGCAAATGTTCACTCTTGTTCTTAGGTTGGCTTCTGTCAAATCATGGGAAACCCATCTTCCAAGTTTTAGCACATTTTCAAGCTATTGCTGATGATGGTGAACTGTTGAATGGGTTGAATTAAGCTTTTGTGTTAGTTTTTCAACTGTTACAGCACAATCTCCATCAAGTGCAGCCAGCATTAAGTCATCATTAAACTCAACAGTATGACCTAAACGTGACGCATCACTTAAGCTGTAATCACCTGATCTGAACTCCTAAAACCACCTTCGACATTTTTTTTCATTGAGAGACTCCGCACCATAAACACCTTGAATGTTTCGTGTAGTTTCTGCTGCACTCTTGCTTTTTTTAAACTCGTGAAGCATTATATGCGTAATATGCACCTCAGACACATCCATCTTCATAAGGGTTATATTTGATTACTGATCTGAAAAGGTGGAGTTGAGTTAGTTTATTTTATTTGTCTGAACATTTTTATACACGTCCTACTACATATTTTAGTCATTAAAGCTTTCTACAAAGACAGAAATGATGATGCACTTTCTGTATTAAATTTTCGAACATTACTTATGAGATGATTTGATATATTCGCCTATAAGTAGCATCTGGGCTGGCTTCAGGCAAGAATATAACCCATAGCGTTTCCAACAGAAGATCAACTATTGATAATTTCTAGGGGAAGAATTTCATTTCATAAAACAAATGAATTGTTCATTTCCTGATTTACATTTAAATTTAATATGTATGAAACGATAAAATACCTTTTCTTCCTTTTTCTCATGTTTATATCTTACAAAAAGGAAGAAACTTAAAATATCTTGCAGTAATGTATACATCCGTAGTTCCGATAATTTCATGATGTAGTTAGGTTTATAAATGGCGTTATTAAATTATATTCTGCAAGCGTGTAAATAATCTGGTGACGAAATAATAGCTTGTTAGTGCTAATATTTACATATATTTTGAAATGGACGGGCCTTAAGAACTTTTGAAATAACCCTTTTAGTCCAATTACAATAAACCAATGCTTTCACCATCTCAGAACAAATCAGATTAATCTCTCATTAGCGAATGAAGATATTACGTCTCTATGATTTTCTTCAATGTATACTTTCAGAAACGGTGTGAATGTTCTTGTGATTAGAGATTTAATTAACTAACCTTTTGTTCTTTTTGTTTATATACCTAAATAACTGAGTGTGTGCTACTATTATTACTTGTAATTAAATATTGTTCTAATTATTAAATACCATGAGTGCAAACGTCCAATGATATTTCTTACATTAAGCTAAACTAGTAAAATGACGTCACTTCATTTTATTAACTTATTTTGAATAATACCTTTACAGATTAATTCAGCCAGAAAATTGAGCTTTATTACACAATAAATAAAAATAAATAAATATTAGACAAGGATAGGACAATGACATCGTTTGATATTGGGGTTGACTACATTTTCATTCCATGTGACTTTATTAGATCGACATTCCCCTTCGTTTATTTGTATAAATAAACTAGATCATGATATTTTTAAGGTGATTCCTCAAGATCTTATGCTTACTTTACCAGGTAATGCACAAAAACAAGAATCTTTCCAATGTTCATCATAGAAAGCACCCTTCCAGTAGCAGGATGCTTGTCCAGTTGGAGTATGGAAGTAGATGCTCCTCCAGTAGGAGCATTGTTAACAAAGATTTATTTTTTATTCGGGCAAATATTTAAATAAATCTGTCATGATAGTCTGTTAGAAACCCACTTGAAGTTAAAATATATCTCAGAACGGCTGGTATGGGTGTTAACACTTTTATTAATAAAGCTTGTTCGTTTGTTTGTTTTTGAATTTCGCGCAAAGCTACTCGAGGGCTATCTGCGCTAGCCGTCCCTAATTTAACAGTGTAAGACTAAAGGGAAGGCAGCTAGTCATCACTACCCACCACCAACTCTTGGGCTACTCTTTTACCAACGAATAGTGGGATTGGCTGTAATATTATAACGCTCCCACGGCTGAAAGGGCGAACATGTCTGGTGTGATGGGGAGTCGAGCGCCTTGACCACTTGGCCATACCGGGCCGTCTAGAGAAGTATAAAACCAAAAAAATAATAATTTATTGGAGAATTTCCAGCTTATCAAGACAGCAAACGCTTAAGTGCTGAATGGTGTTTACTCTAAGTAATGGTATGAAGACTTTACTTAACATAGAAGTTGTCCATATTCATTTTGCATCTGAACATAGCACTTGCGCAGTAGCAACGCCTACTCTGACACTACAGAAAACAAGCTCTACTTATAACAAAGCTTATTCGTATTAATGTTACTTCACAGTCATATTAATGAAAGTGAATAAAATATGTGTCATACTGAACATACGTAAGGTAAATCTTACCTACTATTAAATATACACTTACCTAACTTTAATTAAAATTATTCTTAACCTTATAATTACATACTTCTTAAAGAATAATTAATCCGCATCTCTTGTTTTACACAGCTTGATAAGACTTGCCTGTTATAAATGTTCTACCACGCACGTTGTAGATTGTTGTTAGGGATAAAGAATGTCAAGGCAAACAGTAGAAAGAAAGTTTCCTTCACATCCTTATTTTGCTTTGAATTTTCATCACATACAATTCAGGGACAAAAAAGTGACCTGTGTCAAGCAACAAACACGCCACAGAATTGTTTTTCACATGGTCGTCTCAAACCGTAGAAGTAGCTTCAGTTTCGCGTCGCAACGTTGATTGGCCAGATAAAAAAAGCCGTTTAGCAACTGACAGGGAAAGAATATAATAAATAGAAAACCTGTGTGTATAAACAATGTTTATCATCTAATTATAAACCACTTTTCTACATGTGATATTGCAGTTTACTCTTCCCCCACTCCCACTTGTCTTCAATGTCGCATTTCTAGCTTTAACTGTTTTGAAAACGTTCACAATAAATTAAAAAAAAAGGATCTGTTTGAAACCTTTAAATGCATGGTTTGTTTATCTGTTTGTTGTAAAGTTCAAAGCTACACACTTCGCTATTAGTACTCTGCCCACCGCGGGTATCAAAAATCTGATTTTTAGCATTGTAAACCTTGTAAAACTTACCGCTAAGTTGCTGAGAGGAATCAGTGCATGGTTAAAAAAAATAATTAATTTTAAAGTCACTTCGTATAAGTTTCTGTTGTAATGCATATGAATATAAAATTTACTTTTTAGTAGATACAGCACACGAATTGAGAGCAGATAGAGTGTATAATCCAGATAAAGCTGATGTTTAGTTCGGGTGTGAGACAGTTCTGATTTATGTTTACATTTCCTAACGTTATAATCAACGTCATGTTGATCCTTAGAAAAAAACAAAAAACTACTGAACTTGTGTATTAAATATGAGTACTAAAAATTGCGTATACACTATACGCTAGGGTAAGATAACGTATAAAACGACATTATAGTACAAACAAAGGCTTGGCACTACTGTGGCTAACAATCAACATCACATCCTGAATTAATCTAAAATAGAATATTTAACTTTTGAAAGTTGTTACTAATACCGTTAAATAGAATTTTGAAAAGTGGGAATGGTTTCTAATATTTTATTAGAAGTAATAAACTGTACACTTGAAGAAGCATTCTGTTCATCTAATTTAAAGGTTATTAGTTATTAGGTTATAATTTAAATAATGACTGAGATAATAATTTTAAAAATTTGGATGTAGAAAATGGTTGACTCAGTGCAAGATGACGGTATTTCTGAGGATCGACCGACGTGTTTTTCTGGTTTGTTTTCTTTTTTTGAATTTCGCGCAAAGCTATACGAGGGCTATATCCGCTAGTTTCATAATTTAGCAGTGTAAGACTAGAGGGAAAGCAGCTAGTCATCACCACCCACCGGCAACTCTTGGGCTATTCTTTTACCAACGAATAGTGGGATTGACCGTCACATTATAATGTCCCCACGGCTGAAAGGGCTAACATGTTTAGTGTGACGGGCTTATGTAATACACATCGAAAAATCGTTTCCATAAACTATACAGGTTCCTGTTACAGCATTTTTAGTGACACAGCCAATCACACCTGTTTGAAAGTTCGTACAGTAATTAGTAACTGAAAGAGACAAGAAGAAATCCATAATAGCTCGTCACTTGAAATTATTTTAGGCAGGATTAAAGTAAATTAATTTATAAGACCTTTGTTTTCCTCTTTATTACTACATTTTATGTGCACCAGCAATACCACGCGAGGGGCGCGCGCATACCCTATTTAATTTTATTGCTCATCGGGACCTCTACCAGCATACCTTCAAACTGAACTTCTTACAGGCAGGATTAGAATAATATATTTCATGAAACCTTGAGCGTGGTAAAATACGTCAATCGAAAGGAGTTGATCTCCAGTGTTCAAAACTAAATTAGTTCTCAAATCGATCAATAGATGACGGATTTATGATATAAAAGAACGTGGAAACACAAAACACCAAAAACTCTGAGCCGTTCTATGAGCTGCGACTTAAAATCCCACAATCAGACAAGTAGAATATACAAGTTATGAAACATGGCTCATCGAAATTTAACCCTTCTACAGATATTCGTTCTGATCAATTCTTAAGAACTTTATTTGATTAGAGTCGCCGTCGTAGTTATACACTTTCCAGGATCAATTGATTAAAAATTATAATATTTGAAAGCCATATCCATGAAATTGTATTATCAGATCAGTGTGAAATAATAATCCACAGAATTGTGTTGTCAGATCAGTGTGAATTAAAGATATAATATAAAAGCAAGCATAATGATAATACAAGAAAAACGACTAATGTTAACCATAAGTCTCAAACTTTAAAATGAGTATTGCTCATTCTTGTTGTAACTAATTGTTGTATTTGAGTCAGTCAGACCTAAGCCGTTTGAAGGCTAACAGGAAATGACATCTACACTATGTGCACGTGACATTAGGCACATATAATACGAACTCAAATTTGTGAAAAATGTCCAATGAAACATCGCATATAGCACAGTTAAGTATCCCAGCAGTCTATACATCACAATTTTGTGAAACATTTATTGGTGCTCAAATATTCCAAAACATATATAGTTTAGACTAAAATGTTACGAGAAAAATCTCAAAGTTCGTAGGCTTGACTTTGAATGATGATATTTCTGAAAAGTATTAGTTGACCACTAAAAATTAAAACGTATCTGTCATTTGATAATTTACGGCTGAAAGAGTGAGCATGTTTAGTATCCATCAAAGCAGTATCAGTCAACTAAATTCACTTCCTAAACTCAATACGAAAGAAAATATACTCACTACGGTTTGTTTGTTTTGATTTCGAAAAGCTAAACCCGCGAGCCCTCGGATTTTACCAACGAACAGTGGGATTGACCGAGTTGAAAGAGTGAGCATGTTTAGTGCGAGGGGGATTCAAACCCGCGACCCTCGGATTACGAGTTGAACGCCTTAACACACTTGGCCATGCCGGGCCCACTCACTACGGTAAAAAACATCAAGGCGTTTACTTCTTTACAAATACTGTAATTTCAGTAGAACAAATAAAGTGAGTTGTACTTGCAACAAAGTTGGGATGTGTTTATTAGGCTATATTACGATCATCTAATTGTAATTTCAATCAGTCAAAAAGTAACTAATTAATAATTAGAATTAGGAGCTTATATAAGCTATTAACCATAACTAGGATTGGTATCCGATCGCTACATATCATCTATAACGTTGAAATGTTTGAGAAATTTTAAAAAATTAGAAACATTCAACTGCAATCAGTTTAACATCATCTATAACATCGAAATGTTTGAGAAATTTTAAAAAATTAGAAACATTCAACTGCAAGTCAGCCCCAGAGCAACTTGAAAGGTTATTAATATTAGGCTAATAATTTTGTATTTAAATGAAATTGCCATTTAAATCCATTAATGAATGGATTAACGAGATTCCCACTGTCCCTATCTACTATGTAGTGAAACCACAGCCAGGGGAACGGGCTTGGAGAAATCAGGACTAGAAACGTCTTTTCGTAGGAGTGTTAAAATAAATAAACCTTTCGCCTTTTTCATAAATGCAGATAGCAGAGCGTAATTTCACACGAATTTAAAGTTAATTACCTACAAAGACTTTATGATACCAGAGACTAACTTCAAAATATAATTAATAAAGGATTAACTACCATCGTATACACAAACAGGATAACATTGGCGGTTTCTATTTAGAGTTAAATACTACAGCAGACGACATAAAAAACTATCAAGAGACTCACTAGTTTTTAAATTTCACACAAAAATACTCTTTCTAAAGAAAATATATTATTATCTGTTCTCAACAATTAAGAGGTCTACTACAGACTCACTTAAATATGTAATACGAATCTTAAGTAAATAACAATTAACATAAAAAAACAACTGTACTAAGTAAAGAATTTTGTTTGCCCTAACACTAACAATTGCTAATTACAGCCCCTCAGTGTCTTCAGATTTATAACACTATAAACCTGATTTTGGTAACAGTGGTGGACAGCTAGCCCATTGTGTGGATTCGTGATTAATTACAAAAAACATAATTATAATCCCAGAAATTACAAGTAACGGTCTATTTAAAGAAGGAAGAGAAGAATTTATTGTCCAAATAAAGTCATCAGTGCAGAAAGGCATCAAATCAAAACCCTATTTTAACAAAACAAAACCTGGAATAAAAATAAAGAATTGACCCTAAGAGATAGTGGAAGATTGACCCTAGAGATGACCAAGTATAATCTAACATCTAAGACAATAATGAAAATTCACTATCCAAGAAAAAAATAAAAAAGAACTTAAAGAAAACAGCAACATTCCAACAGTGCACCTCTCCACATATCTACAGTAAAAATAAAATTTAAAGCTGCTCTTACATAATTAACTGCCGACATCCATCCACCATGCCACCTCCTAGATATCTAGTAGATATAATATCATTGTAGTTAGTAAAACATCTTTATTTGTTAAGAATACAGTCCAATTTTTAAAGATTACAAAAACACTCACTACAAACTTCACAAGGTACAGTGGTCAATTTATATGGATCCAACAAATTCACTAACGTACCAACCTTGTAGTACACAACAGCTTGAAAACGGTGGAGCTTTCAAGTAAATCACTCAGCTAACAATCTTCAAGATAGTGGAACTGAGAACGTTCTGTATCAATACAACTACTACAGACACCAAGAAGGCCTAGCCACAAACTCACCTACACCACCATTATTCAGTAACTAAAGCTACATTGGACTATTTGCTTCTTTACCACGGAAATCAAATTCTGGATTTCAGTGTTGTCAGGCTATAAACTTACCGCTATTCCACCGGGAGAATATAAGAAAAAATATAATGAAATGAAATAACGGGATATGAACGATACACGGGAAAAATAAATATAAAAAAATCCCATTTTATATCCATTTAACAAGTATGACACTCGTCTATCCCAGCATGAAAGTCATCAAAATATATATCCTTCAGCTAGAAGGCCATACCAACACATATCACGTGTCATCTTTTGCCATGTGGGCCAGGTGGTTAAGGTGTTTAACTCGTAATCTGAGGGTCGCGAGTTCGAATTTCCGTTGCACCAAACATGCTCGCCCTTTCAGCCATGGGAGCGTTATAATGTAACGGTCAATCCAACTGTTCGTTGGTAAAAGAGTAGCCCAAGAGTTGCCAGTGGGTGGAGATGACTGGCTGCTTTCCCTTTCGTCTTACACAGCTAAATAGGGACGGTTAGCGCAGTTAGCCCTCGAGTAGCTTTGCGCGAAATTCAAAAAACAAACAAACTTTTTCCATGTTTAAGACAGTATTTTAAATTAATATTATGTTTCATTACTTAGTTATGTATAACTTAAAGATTAAAATAACATATACAACAAAGCGGTCGTATTAACTGGCTATGCTCACTTTGAAAACTCATTTTTAACCGTTGACACATCTTATTAGTTGATCCTGCTTAGATTTGAGACAGCATTTACATTCATTACCAGCAGGGGTGTAGGAAGAGGTTGCTAAGTGTGGCTACTTGGTTAGAAGAAGTGAATTTTACAGCGATAGATTGAAAGTCTAAGAAGCTGTTATAAGTAGCTTTCGTGTGCTACCAAAATCAGCTCAATTTAGAGGAGTCTGAATACATGCTTCCAGAAAACTAATATCATTTACAGTTTCTATATAATCTAAATATGTAAAAGTAGGGCGATTTAGCAATTTCTGTTTCTACACCTCTGTCTTAGGTTTCATTAACATACTATACTTAATTTAATATATTTCATTTTATATCAGTACTGTGTCTCCCATTAGACGGCTACACAAATTGAAGAATACGTTTCCTGTTAATATTAGATTTCACTGTAGGGAACCAGGTCGAAACTGAGGAAAGTTTTAAGTCGCTTTCAAGTTTAATTGGTCAATCGTGTCAATTCTGGCCACTCAGTTTTAAATGGATATCGTGTTTTACTAGTTGTCAATACACAGGTTGAAGTCAACATTTCATATCAATATCAAACTTTATTAACCAATAGATCATACTAATTTTAAAAACTGGTGCTTATATCAATATCAGATATCATCAGTTAAACATGGCTAAGCATAATACAGACTTTTTTATGAATAAGATATCTGGCTAGTTGGTTATGCCCTGTTTGAATATTGGTCGTAAAGTTAATAACAGGGCTTATTAAGACAACATTTTTTGACAGTCTAAAGTTGCCTTGCTTGGACATGCTCATTTGAAAACTCTCTTTTAAATCAGTATTAGATCTTTTTAATTGAATCAAGCATAAATTTAAGACATAATTTCAATTCAATATTAAATTTCGTTAATTGATCACACTTACTTTGAATACTCAGTTTTAAATCAATTTCAGGTCTCACTAGAGGGTCGTATCTAGTTTAAAGCTTTTATTTCAAATCTTTATGAGGTCTCATTAGTCGGTAATGCTCGACCAGAATATCTTATGTAATTTTAGAATCAGATACAATTAGTTGACTGTATGAAATACCAGTATTACAAATATAACACCTTTTACACTATAAATTATGAATACAACTTTATTCGTTTACTTCTGACTACAATTTTAACAATAGGGCAGAAGTTGTTTACACCTACTTAAAAGCTCTTGATAAATAAAATAAGGATGTTGCACTTCGGCTGTCATACAGGACTAGTACAAATGTGTGTGATAGTAGCTAGTACACTACATTAGTGGTTACCAAATTCTTTAATTTGAGGCTCCCTTAAAGTGAATAGAAAATTTTGAGGTCCCCAATGTATAAAAATGCCTCAAAATGTTCTCTTCACTACTTTAGCATGGTTATTGAAAATGGTGCCTTACTAAAGACAATAACAAATCATTTCGACATACTGTATAATTTAATTATTCAACAAAATGTTTATGAGCGTACTGTTTATTTAGAATCAAAATTAACTCAGCATTTTTGTTTTCGGCCCATTTTTGGCGGCCCCTCAGAAAAAGTTCACGGCCTCACGAGAGGGACTCTTACATTGGGAAAGCTGTATTAGATAACTCATTAATCTTTCTATGATATACCTGAAATACTGCTGTAACAATCACTCAAAAATGTTACATTTTATTTTATAATATTGTCCTTTGATGTGTGTATTGTAAAGCTTTCTTGGAAGTGTTTGCAAAGAGTAAATGCAATTATACACTCATTGGACACTTTATTAAATACACCTTTCTAGTACCAGGAAGGACCCTTTTATGCCTCCAGGACATCCTGAATTCTTCGCGGCATGGATTCAACAAGGTGCTGGAAACATTCCTTAGGGATTTCTGTCTATCCTAACTTGATAGTACCACACAGTTCCTGCAGATTTGTCGACCTAACATTCATGCTGCGAATTTTCCGTTTCATATCATCTCAAAGATGCTCTATTGGATTGGGATCTGGGTAATCTACATGACATTTGGAGTACACTGATGCCAATGTCATGTTCGTGGAACCAGGAATCAGCTAGAGATGATACGTGCTTTGTGACATGGCGTATTATCCTGCTGGAAGTAGTCATTGGAAAACTAGTAGACTGTGGGCATAAAGGGCTGCACATTGTCAGCGACAATGATCAGGTACGATGTGCCATTCAAATGATACTCAATGTGTGCCAAGAAAATATTCCCTATAGTATTACACCAACAACAACAAGTACCTTTTACACAAGGCAGGACGGATCCATTGATTTACGTTGTTTACATCAACTTCCAACCCTACTATCTAATCTATCTGCATATTGCAGAAGAAATCGAGATTCGTCAGACTCGGCGATGTTTTTCCATTCTTCAGTCGTTCAGTTTTGATGATTCTTTGTCCACTATAGCCTCAGCTTCCTGTTCGTAGCTGACAGGAGTGGAACCTGGCGTGGTCTTCTGCTGCTGTAGCTCTTCCCCTTAAAGTTTTGACGCTGTTCAGAGATGCCCTTCTACACACCAATACTGTAAAGAGTGCTTATTTGAGTATTTGTAGCCTTCCTGTCAGCTTAAACAAGTCTAGCTATCCTCCTCTAATCTCTCTCATTAACAAGGTGTTTTCGCACACAGTACTGCCTCTTATTGGATGTTTTTTGCTTTTTGCACAATTCTCTGTAAATTCTAGAGATTGTAGTGTGTGAAAATTCCTGGAGGTCAGCAGTTTCTGAGATGCTGAAACCACCATGTCTGTAACCAACAATCATTCCACGGTCACAGTCGCTTAGATTACGCATCTTCCCCATTCTAATGTTAGGTTGAACAACATCTAAACATCTTGACCATGTCTGCATGCTTTATATATTAATTTACAGCCACATGATTTGATGTTTGGCTATTTGGGTTAAAGAAGGGGCGTACCTAATAAAGTGGCCACTAAGTGTCGTTTCAAGCAAAGTAAGTATTTCTATTGAGAACTGCTCCCGTTTTTACTCCTATCAGAACTACTGCTGTCTTTGTTTGTTTGTTTTGGAATTTCGCACAAAGCTACTCGAGGGCTATCTGTGCTTGCTGTCTTTGTATAATGCAGTAATTCATACATCTCTACTTATCAGTTGCCATTTAGTATGTATAAATTATAGTTAAGGACACCTTCAGTATTTATTTTATTCATTTTGAATGGAAATAACTGTACTAGTCTTTTTTTTTCTTTGACTGAAATTCTTTAAGTAAGGTCCGGCATGGCCAGATTAACCGGTTAAGGCGTTCGATTCCTAATCCGAGGATCGCGAGTTCGAATCCCCGTGCACCAAACATGCTCGCCCTTTTAGCCGTGGGGGCGTTATAATGTTACGGCCAATCCCATTATTCGTTGGTGAAAGAGCAGCCCAAGAGTTGGCGGTTGGTGGTGATGACTAGCTGCCTTCCCTCTAGTCTTACACCACTAAATTAGGGACGGCTAGCGCAGATAGCCCTAAAGTAGCTTTGTGCGAAATTCAAAAAAACAAACAAGCTTTAATTAATCATTCACGATTTTGTTTTGTTCTCTTAATGATTAACTGTAAACGTTAGATTTACCCAGATTTACTATTCTATTACTTCAAAATTAGGAATGGCTAGCACTGATCAGTCCTCAAGTAATTTTGCGTGGAAATGAAAAAAAAGCAAAGTTTTGTACTTCTTTATTTTTACATCTTTGTTTTTTAATGAGTGTAAATTTTAATTAAGATGAAAATAGCATGAGTGGCTTAGTGTCAAGAAGAAAAATAAACACTGAATTAACTTTAAAATTCCAGAATGTGATATGGCCAGAAAAAGTTCATTACTTGTTGAAGACCTTTCACTGCAGATTTAAAGATCCGTGTCCATGTTTTCATGGTTTTTATACTAGTGAGTAGAATGGTGGCCATAACCTTTCTAAACTACATATTTTGTTCAGTTTTTTATGTTTACTTCGGGGTTTGAGAGAAAGTATGCACTTTATATGCGGTTGCATGATGTTGGACTGTTAGGCATCCTGAGACTAAGTGAATCAATTTATGCAAGACCCCAAGATGTTCATCAACACTAAAGCTGAGACGCAATGCTCGTTGGAATTAACAAAGACATGTCAAATATATATCTAGAAGTGGCTCGTTTGGGTTGAGAAATTCTTTTACGTAAAAGAGCGAACAACGTTTCGACCTTCTTCGGTCATTGTTAGGTTTACAAGGAAAGAAAGAGGTAACTGACCGGAAGCTGGCCACATGTTTGAAAGGGGTTGTGTAACTGAGTGTCGGGATGTAGAGGGCGTGCTTAGATGTTTGAATATATAATTTTATATTATTTATTATTATTTATTATATCATTTTTAATATAGGTATAAAGGTGTTCCTTTGCATTGGTTTAAGACATGTCAGTAACTTAGGCCCTTATAAGAGAAAGTCTACCAGGAGAAACTTGGTGAACCTTAATATTGTCAAACGTCTTATAGGCTAGAAGTATGGGCATGAAATGACATATGCAAAGCCATAATATGTCACTTTGTGAGTAAGAGACACATGCTTATGAATAAAATTGCTTTAGCCGCCAAGAAGAACTAATGTATTTGATGTTATAAGCGTTTTAAGTACCTGTCAATCATGAAGCTGGTATTGTTGTATTCACTGCCACAATCCAGTGACAACAGTGATGTAAAGCAAATAAGCGAGCTGTGATGGTGTAATAAATGTTTTCTCCGTGACTGAGGCCATTTACGCGTGGGAAGGTTGAAAGTAATTTTGTCAAATAGGTCATCAGAGAGGTGGAAGCTGATATCAGTGGCTATAGTAACTAAATATAATCCAAAATGTGCTTTGGAGTGTCGAATCTAGCGAAGTCAAAACAATGTCCTTCTGGTTCACTTTTAAAAGCATCATCCTTTATTGTAGTGCAGCTTCATTTTTTGCTATTAGTCAGGGTCACCAAAGCCCTGTTAAAATAACACCATCTTTTCAGTGGTCAAGTCTTTACAGATAGTGTTTTAACTGAGAGGGATGAAACTACACTTTCAATTACAGGCTGATTGGTCACTAGAAGATGAACCATCCATACCTACTATGTAACAGAAAAATAAACGGTTCATTTCTAGCCAAGTGTTAGGCTGTAGAGCAGAGTGTCATACATAAACTTTCGTTGTTATTCTTCCAGCTACTTTTAATCTATGAAGACTGAGCTGTTCTAATCACATACAGGGGTGCATCAAACTCCTTTTGTCCAAAAGTATGGTGGTAAGTTTAGATCACTCTAGACTGGGCACGACTGTGAAAATACACGGACTTCAAGTTGAGCATTTTATGGATACTGATGCTTTCAGACTTTGTTAGGACTCGTAAGTTATCAGGTATTCCGAATGAACCCACTATTCTGCCTATAAGTACTGAACGTACCTTGGATTTTGAAGATAAGTTTTAAGTAGGTGGAGAGCCGCATTGTCACCTTAACATTGATGCTGCTTCTCTTTGAACCAATGTAACTGTACAATGGGATTTGAGAGATTGACCAGCTACAGAAGTTAGCATGGTTTTGAGTTTTGAGCTTAGATATTTGTGGTAACAAATAGCAACTAATAGTACCTCATAAATAGTAAAATGCATAAGTGCATGTTTATGAGGTAGCCAAAGTGTATTTGTACATGAAAATATTTTCTTCTATGTTAAACAGTCAATTTAGTATGTTGTCACTTACTGAATGCTGTGGTGATAGGGCTAATGTATGAAACACATTGCTTTCGGAGTACCAGTTTTGTGTCAATGTTGGTTAAGTGGATATTTAGCAGTAAAGTGTAATGAATGTTAGCGTTGTTAGTTAGACAAAAGTATATTGAAGTTGTTGCTATAGTTATAATTACTGTGCTCAAGCTGCATTGCAGAACAATTGTGGCCACTTAAATAAATATTTTGCAGACAATTTGGTATAAGAACAGCAACAGAATTTTAGAAGACTGCTAATGTGTTTGTAGAGCCAATGATGAATGTACAAAATAAAGTCACCCATCAACACAGAGTCACAGGTGATGCACATGCAGTAAAACAATTTTCAATGTAGGCCTTGTTCTTTGTGCAATAATAATTTTATCACTGCTAAAAATATACAGCCTCCGAAATGGCTTGACCATCTCCAGTAGTAATTTTACAGAAGAATAAGGGGATACCACACACTGATGCCTTCCCTATACTTAATATGAACTGTTGCCTAGAAAGTCAATTGTGCATTAAAAGTGGATATAAAACTACTTTCAGCAACTGATATAGCTTGTAAGAATGTTTAAATAATATTACATATTTAGATTACATAACCTATCTGTTATTTCTGGGAGACTGATAGAGTTTATATTGAGAGAACTATAACAGGAAAGGTGTTGCATTTATAAGAATGAGCATTCTGGTATTTTGCCATAGATTTCATAGATGGATAAAGAAAGCAGGCTTGAAACTGAAGCCTGAAAAGTGTGCACTAATACCACGTAGAAGGCAGGGATGAAGTTTCACTGATCCTGCAAATAGTATCTTGTTTAGAAACTGACTACAATGTATGACTGAAAGAAAATATTCTTCTTTTAGCTTAACTTATGAAAAACTGTTCATTTACCTTAAATAATAGTCGCAGTAATAGTGGAATTGAAACAGTTTTTCATAGATGAAGAAGAAATTGAGAAATTGTATACATGTAATGATGATTACAGCAGGGGGTGTGCACCAAAAATAGACCATCAGAAGTTTCAAGAGTAGAAACGGAAAGATCAAATCTAGCTCATTTGTTATTTACCATGCAGCAAGGTGAAGTATAAGCCTTTATAGTTTGACGAATGTAGTAAATATGCACAGAATGTGCAGTACTTATATGAGAAACTATGAGAGCCGGATGTTGTACTACTGCTATAAGCCACATTAATGTATGCATTATCTGTGGTGTGGTTAGTGTTTGAGATGGCCTTAAGGCAAGAAATACTTCAGACTTTATTGAGAAAGTTACCTTAAAAGAGCTTGAATTCTCTTTTGCAAATAATACCTTTAGATATTGGTCAAATAATACCTTTAGATATTGGTCAAATAATACCTTTAGATATTGGTTGTCCTTTCCTCAAACTAAAATCATTATTCACTATGTGTTCAATTACTTCACACAGAGTTGAAGTTTAATTAAAGTTCATCACTGGCAAGTCAGTATCACATAAAGATATCCACATGAATCAAGTAGCAACTTAGATAACTAACTGTTTGCAGAGCTGTGAATGAGTTAGATGTGATTAAGATGTGAACTGCTTCATATTACCCTATGTATGATAATTTAGCTGAAGAACCTAAAAAAATTGTGAAACTTAACTTTCAGAGTTTGCAAATTTTGACTAAATTCACTGGAAACATATAGAAAAGTTTAGCAACAATCCATTATAATTATTTATTCACTGACCTTGCCAGTGTTCACTTGTAAAGTGAAGCTCGCCTTGAATATGATTTAGATCCATTTTCAGTGGAGATTTGACACAATGTTAACAAGATTATTTAGAGTGACTGTGATATGGTTTAGTTGAAGCAAATAAACTTGCATGCCAACAGATGTGTAAACTCGATATTTATCAAAAGTGGTGTTACTATAAGACAATTAAAAAAAAAGGAAAGTAAAACATGGAAACTGAGTGTAGCTTTAGAATGGTCCTGCAGCATGAAAGTAACAGAACTGAACTAGTCTTAAGTTTGTTGTGAAACGGTGTTCATTCCAACATATTATGAGCTGCAGAGTGATGTGACATATAAATTTTTTAAGCACACTGACAAGATGAAACCACACGCTACTGACAAACCTCTCATGCAGTAGTTGGATTTGAAGTCGTAGGTCGAGGAGTTGAATGAGATAGGAGACAATAAGAGCAGGTACCATATAATCTGACTTAGCTGATGAAGGAGGAAAATGTCATAAATAATGATATGGTTGCTTATGATTGTTACTAGCGAAATTATAGCGAGCCTAGCGTATAATTTCTAACTGTTTAGGACATTTGCCAAAAAGATGAGCGTTAATCTCCATTCTGATATGTCTAAGTAAAAACAATCAGCAGCTGAGTTCGTTTTCTGCGATAAAACATGAAAAATTGTGACCTTTATTTTTTGAGCTATTAAGTGAAATTTCATGATGAACTGTTTACAGGATATTTAGTGTTACTAACTCAATTACAGTGGTTACGAAAGTTGTATAGATGAAAGTTGGGACTATAAAAAGAACAGGCGATGAGCTAGGACTATCCTTACTTCCTCAACTACTCACTGGAAAATGGAAGTGTTTCTGTGGGGAACAAGTGCTCATGACTCACTACAATACATTTAATATAGTGTGGATATCAGACGTTTATCTAGAACGTTGATCCTATAATGAAAGACTGAAAGGATTTAGTAATTTTCAAGCACGCAGGTTGTATTACATATGGAGAACTGGTAGATGTTTGTCTGGGATTTATTGTGTGTATTTAGATTTGAATTTAGTTTGCACCTATACAAAAAACAATGACAAAAATTCGAGTCCAGTAAGTGTGGGTCAATCACTCAGTTGCGTAGGTGACTTGTGCTCTTAAACAAGCACTACAAAAAAACTTGAACTATGGTAAATCATTGTAGTAAACTTCTTGTTTTATTGGATTTTGTCTGAATAATCTTTATCATGATGCCTTATGTAGTAGATTTTACAATCCACAGATGGCAACACTATAGAAGAAGGCATGGCTAGGGGTGTTCGTAACTAATCATGACCACAAGAAAGTTGTATAATTGTTTACGATGTTTGCCTTACATTCGATACTGTAAATTGATGTATTCCATACTTACCAGCATTAATGCAATCAGAGTATGAGTCATTGTTAATCTGTCATATAATATTTGAAACCTATGACTGAAGTTTGAAGTAATGAAAACGTAACTTCCTGTACAGAGATATATGTCAAAAGAGATTCTAGGACAAAACATACACATACGACATCTCCATGATCTCTCGTTATTATCTTAAGAAAAATTTCTATCATGTGATTTACTGTTTTAAATTGGTCCAAAGTTATTAACAAAGTTTTATGTATTGTGCATTCATAAAACATTTATTACCAATTATATTGTATTTATTTGATGAGAGAGAGCACGACTTTTTAATAAAAATGTTTACTGTAATATTATAATAGGGAGAAATGAGAATGAATGATATTTCACTTCAAGATAGCGAACTAAATTTTTAAAAAGCTTTGTTAGAAGATTAAAGTTTGGTTAGAACAAGAATCATAAAGTTAGGAAGTTCGAAGCAGGAATCTGATTCCTATTTCAAAATGTGATTGGCTTCACCTTTTTTTTCTAAATTTAGTATATCATGTTATGTTTTGTGTATATGAAATATGCACGCATTTTATAGTATATATGGGTTTCTTTATGTTCGTTATATTACACACACATGAATGTAAACATGCATAGAACACAATTTTCAGGTAATAACAAACTGAGGCCGGAATATTGAGACATGTGACAAATATTTCCGTGATTAGCACTAAAAATACAATGAGAGAGATACACACTGGATTCTGCATTTGCTTTATGATGGTGAATATATATTTTATTTAGATAAACGATTACAGATATTTGTTTTGTTGTTTTTTGTTCAAGACCGTAACGTAATGTACTTTGCAGTGAGGGAAAAACATGGTTCTCCAAGTATTTCATTGATTTCGGCAAAATAACATGTTCAATTTTCTGAGTAAAATGATATCACAATGGCTAGCTTGTTTCAAAAATAAGGAATTTATATTTTTAGCGCTTTTCAGTATTAGCTTTAACTTGAGTTATTTCCATGTTTTAAGCATTTACTGAATATATTCTTGATATATATTCCATACAAGCAGTTAGATTATTTAATCTGAGCTACATTCAAATTTCTAATAGAAGTAAATTGAAATTAGAATACAATATTATAGTGTTTGGCTCCCAAAAATTATATTAAGTGATCATTTCTTGTAAAGCTATTCATAAAGGTTTAGCAATATGTTTCGGGATTGTACTAGCAGTTTCAACTATTTTGTTATTAGATTTGGCATTTTGCTCCAAAGATCTAACTATGGTGGGATATCTCAGATGTACCTAAGTATTTTGCAGATTACATATTGTTAGAACATTTCTCTCGATGAACACAGCAGATAGCTCGATGTGGCTTTGTAAAAAGAAAAACATAAGCATACATTGTTAAAACAACAGAATCAGCAGGAAATGTGGCATTCGAAATTCTGTGGATTATTTAAGAAACATTTGAGTGTTAACTAAAGTTTAACCATATGTTAATCACTGAACGTCGTCCTAACAAAGACTGATTTATTTTGTTATTTCCAATCCGTTCATGTTTTATATAAAAAGCCATATTCATGTTAAGAGTGAGAACAGATATTTTTAAGATGCAAAGAGTAAAACAAGATTTTCGTGTTTCAAATCCTGAGCTAAAGTTTGGACCAAACGTTACTGTATAAAGCTGGTGTTTTAAAAGTGGTTAAGAAAACTTGATAGTTTGTGTGTTTTGTGAAAATTTGTAAGACTAAAGGTCAAATAGTCTACACACTTAAGGTGTAACTAGAGATCTGAGTTTATATGCTTGATCTTAAGCCATAAATTTACAGTTCCATAAACATTAAGCTGTAGAAACTGGTGATATAGAGAAGCGCGAATTATTCATATCTAAAATGTTGAAAAACAACTAAAATCTAGGGAATAAAGAATTTAATTGTAACAAATACGTGAAATTAATAATATAAGAAATTACGAAATCTTCAAGTTAGAAGTACGTAGATAAGTGGGAAGTTTATGAATTTAAAGTGTGTGTGTTTAAGCTGTAGAATATTAAATATTATATGCCTATAATGTAAATGTAATTCCCTTTTTCAACTTTCTAATAACGCAAAACGGTTTTTCATTCACGTGATACGTAATTTTAGTTTTACGTTAAAACGTATTTAATTTTACTTTACACTTCTACGCTCTAAAGTATTTTAAATATTTACACAGTTTTCTATCATTAAAAATATTTCCTATATTTTGTGCTTTGTAAAATAAACATGTACGTGTCATCGTCTGCAGTTGTCATAGAGTCTCGTTAAAGTCTAGCTTCACATTCAAAAATAAAAGTTACACCAAGGACAGTTCTGAAGAATGGAGCTGTAATACGCATGTATTGTGAATTTATTCCTTTTATAATATAGAAAACGAATATATCTTTATTCAGGTATATTTAGATAATTTGTTTTCAAAATTTCGCTACAGTTTATCTGTCTTTAGACTTTTATAGAAAGTACTCAGCTTCGAACAATGCTTAATCAAGTCTTTAAGTTAGGATTAGTGCAAGTGTATTTCCTTCTGTCATTAATTCTTCCACCGTGAGATCTTACATATTGGAAATAAGAAGAAAGTGACACGTGGAAAATGTTAGTTTCCCTTTTTATAATGAAACTAGTCTTCTAACGTATATGGTGAAGCCTCTTGGAAAGTGAATTAGTTTGTTTTTGTTTTTGAATTTCGCACAAAGCTACACGAGGGCTATCTGCACTAGTCGTCCATAATCTAGCAGTGTAAGACTAGAGGGAGGGCAACTAGTCATCACCACCCACCGCCAACTCTTGGGCTACCCTTTTACCAACGAATAGTGGAATTGACCGTCACATTATAACGCTACCACAGCTGAAAGGGCGAGCATATTTGCTGCGACGGGGATTTGAACCCGCGACCCTCAGATTACGAGTCTAGTACCTTAACCGTCTGAGCATACCGAGCCTGGTTAATTTATTTGAAGTAGGTCTTATATAAAGCGGTCTAGTCTATTTTCACCATTTCTGTAAGGATTTAGAGTCACCATCACAAGCTGTTAAAATTAATAAAATATTTTCTATTTCATAATAGAATCTAATGTGATCACAATTTTCTTGCATTTCCTACAATTCACCAGTTTTGCGGTCTTAATATGTATCTGATGGATTCCGATTTACCTAAGAAAATCATAAATGCCCAACTTGAAAAATGTATTTTAAACTAATATCTGACATTAGCAACTGACGCCATATTTTAAGAATATGTTTTAAACTGATATCAGGTCTTAGCATTTACTTATATCAAACTTGAAGAATGTATTTTAAGTCAATTTCAGGTCTAATTAGTTGGTCAAATTTTTTGTAAGTGCGCCATTTCATACCAACAACAGGCCTCACTATCTGTCTGTGTTAATTCTGAAGAACCCATTTCTCAGTCACTATCAGGACTCATTACTTAGGCACATTCAACCTGGATAGTGCACGTTAGATCATTATCACGTCTCAATAACTGGTTATACCCGATTGGAAGAATACATTTTCAAATATCAGTGTCATGTTCCTTTTGTTTGTTTGAAATTAAGCACAAAGCTACACAATGGGCTATCTATGCTCTCCCCACTACGGGTATCGAAATCCAGTTTGTAGCAGTATAAGTCCACAGACATACTGCTATGTCACCAAAAGAATCCCTTTTGTTTTGTTATACACACTACTTGAAAGACCATTTCAAATCAATATTAGGTTTGTTACATTAGTTGACTGTTTACAGTTTGAAAATCACTTTCAAATCAACAGAAGGTCCAAGTAGTTGACCACATTCAGCGTAAACACAACAATTCTTACCAATAACAAGTCTCATGATTTCATAAATACACTTAAATAAACGTTAGATCTAACTAGTTGACAATATCCAGCGTTAAAATAAAAAGTCGTACCAGTAACAGGTCTTATTATGCGTTTGTATGTAGTTTAAAAACATCATTATTTAAGCAGTTCAGATTGTCTTATCATTGCCTATCTTCTACCATTAATAGGCCCTGTTGCTTTAGATATCTGTGCTTAGCTTCTACAAACAATTTGTCCCATTACTTGAGTTCGCTGTGCCAGCTTCTACAACTGACAGGTCCCATGACTTGAGTTATCTGTGCTAAGCTTCTACTATTAACAGATCCCATTGTTTGGATTATTTGTGCCCAGTTTTTAACATTAACAGAAACTATTGCTTGGTCACGTCTAATTTTAGTATTCTGTTTTAACAAAAAATACATCTTATTACTTGGTTTTATTATTCATTTATAACCAGCTTGGAAGCTGAATTCTGAGCATCATTATGTAGTTACATAAAATTTAACTACTACATTTTTAAACAGAAAGAAGTTTCATTAGTTCGCCAAGCACAGCCATATGACTATATATTCTACCGATAAAAAACTTTATTATTTGGCTCTATTTAGTTGAAGATAATATGTTAAATTAATATATAATTTATTAAACTGCTTATGGCTAATACGATCGACTGTTTTCTCTTTGACGATTATGAGATTTTTTCTATTTAGAAAAAAAAAGGAAAAAGGTCTTAAACGTATTACACAAACAGTATAGAACAAATAGTTTCCATTAGTACGTTTTATAGTAGTCTCACTGATGTTACACATACAGTATAGAACAAATAGCTTCCATTAGTAAGTTTATAGTAGTCTCATTGTCGTTACACAAATAGTATAGAACAAATAGCCTCCGTTAGTAAGTTTATAGTAGTCTCATTGTCGTTACACAAATAGTATAGAACAAATAGCTTCCGTGAGTAAATTTATAGTAGTCTCATTGTCGTTAAACAAACAGTATAGAACAAATAGCTTCCATTAGTAAGTTTATAGTAGTCTCATTGTCGTTACACAAATAGTATAGAACAAATAACTTCCATAAGAAAGTTTATAGTATTCTCATTGTTATTACACAAACAGTATAAAACAAATAGCTTCCGTTAGTAAGTTTATAGTAGTCTCATTGTTGTTACAGAAACAATATAGAACAAATAGCTTCCATTAGTAAGTTTATAGTAGTCTCATTGTCGTTACACAAACAGTATAGAACAAATAACTTCCATAAGAAAGTTTATAGTATTCTCATTGTTATTACACAAACAGTATAAAACAAATAGCTTCCGTTAGTAAGTTTATAGTAGTCTCATTGTTGTTACAGAAACAGTATAGAACAAATAGCTTCCGTTAGTAAGTTTATAGTAGTCTCATTGTTATTACACAAATAGTATTGAAAAAATAGCTTCCGTTAGTAAGTTTATAGTAGTCTCATTGTTGTTACACAAACAGTATAGAACAAAAACACTCCGTTAGTAAGTTTATAGCAGTCTCATTGTTGTTACTCAAACAGTATAGAACAAATAGCTTCCGTTAGAAATGTTTATAGTAGTCTCATTGTTGTTACTCAAACAGTATAGAACAAATAACTTCCGTTAGTAAGTTAACAGTAGTCTCAATGTTGTTACTCAAACAGTATATAACAAATTGCTTCCGTTAGTTGGTTTATAGTAGTCTAATTGTTGTTACTCAAACAGTATAGAACAAATAGCTTCCGTTAGTAAGTTTATAGTAAACTCATTGTTGTTACACAAACAGTATAGAACAAATAGCTTCCGTTAGTAAGTTTATAGTAGTTTCATTGTTGTTACACAAACAGTGTACAACAAATAGTTTCCGTTAGTAAGTTTATAGTAGTTTCATTGTTGTTACTCAAATAGTATACAACAAATAGCTTCCGTAAGTTACTTTATAGTAGTCTCTTTGTTGTTACACAAACAGTATAGAACAAATAGCTTCCGTTAGTAAATTTATAGTAGTCTCATTGTTGTTACACAAACAGTGTAGAACAAATAGCTTCCGTTAGTAAGTTTATAGTAGTCTCTTTGTTGTTACACAAACAGTATAGAACAAATAGCTTCCGTTAGTAAATTAAGTTTATAGTAGTCTCATTGTTGTTACACAACAGTGTAGAACAAATAGCTTCCGTTAGTAAGTTTATAGTAGTCGCATTGTCGTTACACAAACAGTATATAACAAATAGCTTCCATTAGTAAGTTTATAGTAGTGTCATTGTTGTTACTCAAATAGTGTAGAACAAATAGCTTCCGTTAGTTAGCTTATAGTAGTCTCATTGTTGTGAAACAAGAATATATTAAAAGTTACATAATTTAACAGGCATAAGAATGTATTTTTCTTTTTTGTTACTGAAAGAAGCATTTGGCATGATGTAAGCTGTCTTAAGGGTAATGAAATGTTAAATATTTCCTGTTTTCAATAACCCTTTAACAAAATTAATTCCAGTGTAATGTTTTTCATGAATTATTTTAACTT
This sequence comes from Tachypleus tridentatus, assembly GCF_004210375.1. Lineage (NCBI taxonomy): Eukaryota > Metazoa > Arthropoda > Merostomata > Xiphosura > Limulidae > Tachypleus > Tachypleus tridentatus. Next base: position 153,900,653 of record NC_134831.1, read on the forward strand.
TTATAGTTAAGGGTCTGTGTTTAGAGAGTGTTCTTGTACTCAAGTACATTTTTCTGCATTCTGTATAACACAAATGTGTGAAACATACTTTCCCAACATTCGATTTACGTAGATTGATATATCATATTACTAAAACTTTCGGGGGCTGGCATGGTCAGCCGGTTAGGATGCTCGACTCGTAATCTGAGGGTTGCGGGTTCGAATTCCGACCACACTAAACATGCTCGCCCCTTCAACTGTGAGGGCGTTATAAGTATGACGGTCAATCTCACTATTCGTTGTCAAAAAAGTACCGCAAGAGTCTTACACTACTAAACTAAGGATGGCTAACATTTCTGAGGTCGGGAACAAGTTCACCAACGATTCATATATGCATATAACTTTCTTATTATGATGAACTGAACATATACCTCGAAACGTTTAGTTTCTGAGAGCTAGCGTACATCAATAACACCAGTGGCATACATTTAATTTATAATAAAACTAGAAAATACTTTCCTTATTATACAATCACGGTTTAGTTGTGCATCAGTTAAGAAGTTATGTCACGTTCACTAAATTATGGTATGAAAGTTTTAGACAAACTTCCATAATACCAATAAATATAAAAATAATGAGTTTATAGTTTTTCTATAACTTATTATAATTGTGTTAGATAACAACAGAGATACCCAAACATCTCTATATTTAGCCCGTAACATCTGATTCGAGCACATTACATGATCATTACCATTTATTTATTACTGTTAACTACCTCATGCTATGAACCTAATTATCGATTACGTTTTATAAAGTGATTTGAACATTTCTTTCTGAATAACAAACACTCAATGTAGCGAAATGTAGATCAACCAAGACTAAGCTTTTCTTACAATATCCTGCTGTCCATAAAAGAACCACTTTTTCGGCATCGTAAGCTTACCTGGTTGCGGTAACGGTTGTCATGGGAACCAAACCGAAACAGAACGGACCTTAAGGCTGTGGCTTTTATTGGACAGGAAGTTCGACCAACCGTTGAAAACCAGTGGCCAAAGAAAGTTTACAGTCTTTGTGTTTAGCACAATAATATAGCCCCATCACTTCTGTCGCCACTTGATAACCGTCGGCCTGGAAACTTAATTTAGATGATAAATAGTGTCATTAATACGGTATATAATTTTTCTTATTATTAATAACATATATCTAACAGTTTATTGCATAAATAAACTATCTGAAGATTCAACTGTAAGTAATACATTTTTTATTGACACGAAAATAATAACAGTAGTATAGACTACCATTGTCGCGATCTTCATATAGTATCTAATTTCTTATAAACAAATGAGAGTAAGTCATTCATTTGGGAAGGTTTGTTTGTTCAATACTTAATTATCTCGATAGCATTTTTATTAGCGGCCCGACACGGCCAGGTGGATTAGGTACGCGACTAGTAATCTGAGGGTCGCGGGTTCGAATAACCGTCGCACCCAACATGCTCACCCTTTTAGCCGTGGGGGCGTTATAATGTTCGATCAATCCCACTATTCGTTTGTAAAATAGTAGCCCAAGAGTTGGCGGTTGGTGGTGATGACTAGCCGCCTTCCTTCTAGTCTTACACTGCTAAATTAGGGACGGCTAGCGAAGATAGCCCTCGTGTAACTTTGTGCGAAATTCCAAAACAAATTAAACTTTTGTTACTACCACCACAAAACCGAAAGTTAAGACCGAGAATACGATTGATACCACTGGAATATTAATTTTATATCATTTGTAAGTCTCGCCATAAATACATACGATAAAGAAGAATAAGTGACGTGACAGAAAACGTTTGTTACCAGGTTATACGATAAAATATTCAAGTATATGTGTGATGTAACATAATATATTTGTCGCGGGAATATGCGATAAAATGTTCAAGTGTAAACATTTCTTTTGAATTCATCGAGGACTTTTTTTTAATCTTAGGTTTCTGCTACACATATAGTAAGTAAATTGTTTATGTATTTTTCAATCCAGGAATAAATGTGAATATTGTTTTGATGCATTACAGAAAATATAAACAACTCAACAGTTTGTCCTATCATCTAAATTGCATGCAGATTTTCTAAATAGTTATACTTTTTGAGAAACTGTACACACTCTTATTGCTAATACTATGAATGAGTGAGTTTCAACTACACATGGGAATGGTATTTTTAGACCTTACAACTGAACTATTAATATAACATGGTCCACTAAATTGATTTATGAATTATTACGTAATTACACGTTGATTGTAAACTCTGTTTACAGGTTATTTTGTGGAGTCATTACGTATATAAAACACTTTCAGATCTTTATGTACTTTAATCGAATAATACAAACCATTTGAAGTTCTAAAATGGTCTTTTTAGTTGTTTTCTAAATATATCTATATTATAAAACACATTTTAATAAATTCATTTATCACATGCCATTGCTATTGTGAGTCATATCTAATATTAAAGTTTTGTTATAAATGTCCCTAATATTACTTTTAATACAAGAATGAACGCTACCAAAATAAAATGACATATTGTATTTCTTTCAACGTCACCGAAACATTTACCCTAACACTTTCCTATTAAAATAATTGCGTGAATGACAAATTTTATATTCCGAAAATTACTTGATCTTTATTAGAACTGTTATTTCCTTTTAGAATACATTATCAACAAGTACATTTGGCAGATGTTTTCTATTCAGATAAAAATTACCGGGATATTATCACGAAATGTGTCGAATTTATAGTAGTTCAACTTTCATCCAAAAGACGATGACAGCGCCACACTGTGAAAGCTTTGAACTGCAAAGTTAAAACAACTGGCTACATATCGCGAGAAGCAGCTTTCACAAATAGACTTTGTGAACAAAGACACCGTTACGATTGGGTCTGGTTACGAAGTGTGAATCTGCTTCATTGTTACTTGAAATTCAGTGATATTACTCTGGAAATTCTATAACCCAAACTAAAAAATATTTTATCATTTTATTTACAACTAATGAAACGTCATACAAAGATTGGGGACATTATATTAAAACGACTTTGGAGCCTCATCGTGTCATTATAGTCCATGTCGACAAGTTCAGATATGTTCTCTTTGTAAGCGTATATTTTGACGTAATCCTTGCATAGTAGTTTTCTTTGCAAAAGGCTCTGTCGTAAGACCCTTGCGTCAAAAGTACACCATTACTTCCTAACCCAATCACTCTAGCCTAAGCGCTAGTTTCAATAGTATGATCTTACGGATTTGATTAATAAGTCATTATGGAGCAACATGAATAGCCGTTTCATTTCCCAGCTGTTTGAAATATGTAATTGTTAAAGAATATATCGAAGAACCTGCTTATGTACCCATAACATTTGTTGATTTTCCAGAAGACCATTCTTAGTTATGTTCCTTGGATGGTTTATACCGTCGGTTTTCGTGAATTCTCACTTGTTGCAAGATGTCACACTTATCTTACCTAGGCTGGAGTATGATTTGTTGGTGGTCTTGCTGGGTGGTGGAACCCCAAGTTAATCTATACGTTTTTATTTTTCAGTTCCATTAAGTACAAGAGATATCTCCGTCTTTGCTAAATCATCGATGCTGTCTTTATGATATGAGTGTATACTCATTTTGCCTCGGAAAGAAATGTTACATACTCTCCTTCCAATAAATTGTTCGTGGCACCACACTACGCAAATAGTCAAAATGTAGTTTTGATACATTCCGTTCCACCAGAATTTAATATTAAACTGTGGTTATCAAGTTGCAATTTGTTTATTCAAATAATTGTAATATAATGTACTCAACCCTTTTTATTCACTCTTCTCTTCGGTATCTACCTAAACTAATTTTCCTTCAATTCACTTTTGTCAGCGAATGTTTCTTAACGATCACCACGACAACGATATATACATGAAGGCTTTTAGACCAAAGTGACAGTTTATACGTTGCTTGTTTCACACTGAAATGACATTTAAACTCTGTACTTTTTGAAAATATGGATATTTTTTATATTGAAGTATATTTTGTTTATTTGTTTTTAGTTAAGCACAAAGCTACAAAAAGAGCTATAGGTGATCTGCCCACTACGGGTATCAAAACCCGGTTTCTTGCAATTAAGTCAAAAGACATACCGCTGTGCTACCGGGGTTTTATTGAAGTACAAAACGTTTAGATTTTGAAATCCAAATGACCACAGCCGAGAAAATTCAGATGATAACATAATAAATAATAGACTCAGGGAACCAACGAAACAGGGACAATACAAATCGCTCAGAAAAGAAAACTGGAGATTAAGAAATAGTTACCTTCTACGATTTTCATAAGACTCTCAAAAATAAAACTGCGAGCTTATACAAAATGGCATGACAAATATAGTTTGTTTGTCCATTTCATTTAATTACTTCATATCAAAAGTTCTCAATTATAATTATGTGTGTACAATTTGTGGATTTAATTGCATTCTCTTCAAAAGGTTAGTAAAGGATTACTAGAACAGTTTCATTGCAGTAAGGAAGCTATAACTTGTCTTCTCAGTTGAGAGATACTAAACTGTTGAAACATAAAATAACATATATAAGAATACACACACACACCTAAATACACTCGCATATATATTTAACTAATTATTTTTAGAGGTATCTCTCATATAATGTTATAAAAGAAAAATCACTTTTGCACCTTTTCTCTAGTAAAATGCTATCATTATTTAAATAAGGTATTATTTTCTAGCTTGTATTCGTTCCACAGATAAAACGTTCTCAGTCCATGTTTAAGCAAGATACAATAATATATCCATGATATTGTCATGTCCATGTTTAAGCAAGATACAATAATATATCCATGATATTGTCATGTCCATGTTTAAGCAAGATACAATAATATATCCATGATATTGTTGGAAACAGCTAATAATTTCATTCGCACCGATACATGTAGAAATACATCGTTTCTATGGGATTGGTAATTTCCACTTATAATTATTACTTTTAAGTAGTAGCAGTTTACGTTATAAAGTCGTCGTAAAGAAAGATTTTTTGTAGTTGTTGTTAGATCTATAAATTCATACGAGAATTTAAACTGAATTTACAGGCTGATGACGATTCTTCGTATTACTTCAGGGACACTGTATATTATCATACATGCATGTTCTTTACTTCAGGGACACTGTATAGTTTCATATATGCATGTTCTTTACTTTAGTCCACGACAACGATATATACATGAAGGCTTTCAGACCAAAGTGACAGTTTAAACGTTGCTTTAAAATTTAAAATCTGTATTTTATCATATATGTATGTTCTTTACTTCAGTAACACTGTATTTTATCATATATATGTTTTTCACTTCAGGGACACTATATTCCCATATATGTATGTTCTTTACTTCAAAGATACTATATATTATCATATATGTATGTTCTTTGTTTCAGAAACTCTGTACGACATTATATATGTATATTATTTAATTCAGAGACACTATATTTTATCATATATGTATGTTCTTTACTTCAGGGATACTGTATGTTATTTATGTATGTTCTTTGTTTCAGAAACTGTACATTTATATATCTATATTCTTTACTTCAGGGATACTGAATGTTATCATATATATATAATATATTTTTTTACTTCAGGGATACTGTATGCTATCATATATATATGTTTTTAGTACAATTAGAATGTAACATTACTTTAACCAATCAGGTATTTGTTTCCTTATATAAACTTGAACATTTATTCTTGTGTATGTCTGTGTTAGGTTCCAGATAATAACAGTAGTTTGTGCATTACTCTTTATTCGACATTATTAGTATTGTTATCCATATATTATCGTAAGATTTGAATCTCGTTTTAAGATTAGAAATATTCGTATAAAACATTTAAATTTGCTGATTGTCCCATCTTGAAAGTTGTGATAAACGAACAAAAATATCATTAGTTTCCAGAAGATGAATTTATCTGGTTGTTGATGTTGTAAACAAATGTATTAACGTTCCGAATCGTAAAGATTTCTAATTAAGACAGAAATTACAATTAATTTTTGTTCTATAGCTTCTTACGTATAGATTGAATTTAAATACAATCATACAATTTAATTACTTTCTTACCATAATAAACAAATATAATATTCCGAAAATTGTTTAATTTAAAAGTCTAACTTCCAGTTCAATCTATACTTAAATCAACGTGTGTTATGATAGTTTCAGATATTTCCACTCCTCATCAGTTTCATACTTTCTAAATATTATTTCAACTGCCTCATGATACTAAAATGATGAGCATTAATAAATCATGATTATTATCATTTTTCAAAAATAAAAAGGAAAGAAATCTGGGAAATAAAGCAGGTTTAGAAACGGAGAACATTTTATAAACTGGATCAAACTTAAACTAGTGTCAGCATTCAACAAACATTATATTAAACTGTCTATCAAGCGGGAAGTTAGAGGTTACATTCAGAAAGTTTTTTTTTACCGATTTTGTTTAATCCCTTTTAATGTACAACGCTAAAATCAGGGGTTCGATTCCCCTCGGTGGGCTGAGCAGGTAGCCCGATGTGGCTTTGCTATAAGAAAAACACAAACACACAAACCCTTTTAATGAAAGTGCAAAATTTTACTTTCACTTGATTGCGCTATAAATCATATCAAAAATAAATATGGAACTACAATATAATTTAAATACTTAGAAATAAGATAAACAATCACATATTAATTTGCAGTTACTACTGTTAATAAAACAATGAAAAACTGCGTGAACTCCAATTCTGAAAACACTAGCAGTAATGCATTTATAGAAGGTGTCGAACGTTATATTAAAACGATTTTGAATATGCAAATTATTAAATCACGTGACAGAGTAAATTTGTCACTTGACTTGATAACTTATATAGTCGCAGTAAAAAGGCGTTTATCAGAACAAAATTATGACAATATTTGGTGTTGCGTAGGTAGTTTGACACTACCGAACATTGATCTCTTTTGGTAACAGCGTGTAAGAAACCTTTCTGAAACGCAAAATATTTATACATTCAGATCATATCTACGATATGTTCAGATTGGGGATTCAGATACTTCAAGATAGAGATATCTACTGCATTTAATGATATTAGTAAGCAAAGTGCAATGTTATGTGACAGTTGAGAATCCGTGAACACAAAGATCAATGGCAAAATCTGTCCACATGGTCCGGGTAAGAGTATGTAACATAATTAAGAACCACCTCTGTCTGGAAAAGCGACGCCAGCTATCCCATAGGAACACATGTTAATAAAGTTGTCAGAATTGAACGCTTTGTTATATTTGAGTGATAGCCTTACAACGGAACCTTTTGTAGTAGAAACTGCGCTGTGAGGCTATTGTCAAGACTCATGACTTTCAGATAAAGTATGACCTGACGTGGCGACATGGAATATAACGATATGGTGATGATCCAAAATTATTTTAGTGGCTATTCCTCTTCTGGACCATGTGTTATTAAATCTCGGTATCACTACTCGGTCTTGTGTCATCAGATGTATTTATTACATGCAGTGGAACTGTACAAAAATGATCTACCTTCAATGGAATTACGTGACATAGAAATCACAATCTGGAAACTAAAATGTTCGACGTATCGACCAGTTACTCATGTAAGTGTTTTAAAACTTTGCAATTCTCTTCTTTTTCCTAACGTCCTGATATTACTGAAGTTGACCCGGCGTGGCCAGGCTGATTAAAGCGTACGACTCGTAATTTGAGGGTCACGAGTTCGATTCCCTGTCGCACCAAACATACTCGTTCTTTCAGTCGTGGGTGCGTTATAATGTGACGGTCAATCTCCCTATTCGTTGGTAAAAGAGTAGCCCAAGAGTTGGCGATGGGTGGTGATGATAAACTGCCTTCCCTCTAGTCTTACACTGCTAAATTAAGGACGGCTGGCGCAAATAGCCCTTGAGTAGCTTTACGCGAAATTCAAAAACAAAAATTACTGAAGTCAGTGTGCACGTGCACGTTACTTGTAACTTCACGCGAGCGTAAGTCGCTTTACATTTTAATAATTATAAATGAGGGCATCAGGGGGTCAGAAGCAGGTAAGTGTACTTACCTTACTTCGTGTAAATTATTATGAAACAACTGATCTGGAAGAGGTGGTGGATATTTATTCACGATTTCATCTACGTTCTACAAAAAAAGTGTAAAACCTCTGTGTGAATATATGTGTGGAAAAAATAATAAATTCTTACTAATTGAACCGTTAAAAATCTATCGATGTTCTCATCCGTCTAGATGATATTTTGTACGTTCTATTACATTATTATAGTTACATCTATACATACAATTTATTCAGTATAGGCCAGGGGGTTAAGGCGCTCGACTTGTAATCCTAAGGTCGCGAGTTCGATTCCTTGTCGCACCAAACATCCTCGCTCTTTCAATCGTGGGTACGTTATAATGTTACGGTCAATCCCCCTATTCGTTGGTAAAATATTAGCCCAAGAGTTCGCGGTGCGTGGTGATAACTAGCTGCCTTCCTTCTAGTCTTACACTGCAAAATTAGGGACGGCTAGTTCAGATAGCCCTCGTGCAGCTTTGCGCGAAATGTGAAACAAACCAATTATTCAGTATATGGTCTGCATTAACAATAAAAAGCAGTTTTAATAAATACAACATACCTATGTGAAGGTTATTTTATCTTACGTTTTCATCATTTCATACAGTTGTAATTATCAATAAATGGAATTATAGAGAGTACAATTTGAATCAACGTTTACAAATTTGTAACAATGATGTCAACAATGTGATTCATATATTTTTACATATTAATGTGCCCAGTATGAAATATCAGTTATACAGAAAACGTTCGCGACAAAAATACAATATTAACAAAATATTTTTTTTTAGGGTATCGATTGTCTGAACGAATCTCTTTCCCCTCTAAACCAGCGTTTAGGGGCTAAAACCCTTAGCGTTTTCTACTTTCACTCTTATGTCTCGTCAGCTCTTTTTTCTCTATTTAAACTTGTTAGTAGATTGTTTGTACCTGAAATTAGTAATCTTAATATAAACTGTTTTTTTTATTGAATTGTATTTTTATCTCTCGCACACCACATTTTAATAATTTTATAGGTTTGTTGATAATACTGCATTTGCGTTTATTTTCATTTACAGGCTTAGTAACTTAAAATGCACTATTAGTTATTGTCCTTTTACTGTTTCCTAACAGAAAATACTTAAATAAAATTATTTTATCCCGCACATTACTATCTGGGTAAACAAAAACAACAACAAAATGAAAATAAAACAAACGTATTTTGAGTTTTACCTTGAGAAGTATATTCTGTAAATACGAATACACAGTTGTAGCGGGAATACTGGACAGCAAATGTTACTTTAAGCTTTTTTATATAGATTTAAGTTTTTTTTATACATAACTTATCTTACACAAAATGTATATGACAGTGTGAACTTTAGTGTAATTTAATTCCAGACACTTGTATATATATATACATACATACATATACCAGTCCACTAATCCATTTCTTTAATATCCAATTCTGATATTTGTCATTATTATCTATATTAAATCAATTGATACATCTTTTTAACATTAAGTTTGATATTTGTCAATAGTTTAAAGTGCCTCTATGTAATCGTACATACTTTCACAATTTTATTGCCATTTTCATCTGTTTATCCATAAAGCACGTGAATGACTTATCTCTAATCCGCTGAGGAACTGTCAATAAAAAATAGTTTACAGACACACCTCAGAGGAGTGGTAGTATAGCTTACTTGTGTTACACCTTATTTGGCCTAAATTACTTTATAAAAGGAAACCAGTGTATAGTTCTGATTCATCCTTGTTCTTGCTAAAGTCTCCACGAACAGGTGAGGAGTGAGTTGAGCCTCAGGCAAGGCTTTCTTGTTTATGTATTTATATTTTTATTATCACGATAAACTGTTAATTACACAAAGCTAGAAAAATCTTGAATTTTATAACGTTATTTGGTTTTGAATAGATTTTATTCAGCCCAAATATACAGAAAGAATAGTTCAATATTTTCTGTTCCAGTTTAAAATTCAAAATAAAATATGTGAAGGTTCTAGCATCAAGAGTCCGGCTGTCATCTTTAACGGAAACGAGGCACCTTCCTTGGAATGTATGACAAGTAACACATTCAAAGAGGTGAATCATAAACAACAACAAAATTCTTGCTTCCTGCTATCTAGCTTCTCCTTTAAATTAAAGCAGAAATTTCCCGGATCTTTGCAATTCAAATTCCACCTGATAAACAGGCAAGTCTTGTATGACAGAAGTATTGCCTATAATAGAAACGAGCGAATCTGCATACAAATAAAACTTTTCGAAAGACGCCTAAATCTTTTTATATTTCTGAATGTGTTGTACATACGAAACTTGTGTCAAATTATTTATATCTAACTTGTTTCGTTATCTTCGTTATTTTTCAGTTTAGAAAGTAAATAACAACTCTAAGGAAAAGTAAATTAGCAATAACATTAATTTTTTATCATAAAACCTTATAAAGCTTAAGGAAAAACAGGCTAACCCAGGGGCTTTTGGAGTAACGCCTTTATAAATTAAGGAAAGAATGGCTAACCCAGGGCTTTCGAGAAACGCCTTTTATTCATCATGGATTCACCACTGCTCGAGTTGCTCATTTTTAACTGCGACTTACGAACTTTTCTGATAGCTGGATGGAGATTTTAACCTGGTGGTACTGATACACAATTCAGAGTTTTATATGAAAATATACGCACAGACTTTTACTTTTATGTACAAGTACTCACGCTATAAATGTGAGACATACATGTTTCCCTTACTATAAGCTGTCGTCAGGTGACATGGAAGTAAATCATGTTGTTACATTCGATTTGAATCTTCATTTTATCAGGAACCGACATCACGTGAGAAACGTGAAAAACATAAATATCTAGTTCAGGTACGTCGACACTAATGAAAAACTACCCAAATGAAAACTGTATGCTTTAACATCACTCATGTTGTCTTTCTGTCAACAGTCAGGATTCTCAAATTGTGAACTGTAGGGTTTATGGTTCGCGGCCTGTTGCTAAAGAAATTTGCTCTGCACTCTGGAGTCGTAAATGTGCTATACAAGTGAGGGTCAAATCCCGTTATTTAGTCAGATAAAAGCAATCCGAGTAGACGGTAAGTGCTGTCGACTAGATCTTTCCTTACATGTTTATGAGTTCAGAATTAAGGATATATATATGTGCAAATAACACTTACATAGTTTTGAGCGGAAATTATAAACAAACAAGCAAACTTTCTTTCACCCGCTCTCAGTAGTTTAATTGTAATAGGAAAACTTATTAACTCAGAGTATATTAAAAGAGTGTAGATTGTGAGTGCTAAAGAAAAATGTAAAACACAGTACTTAATAAATGTTAAACGAGATAATAAGATTCCATATGCAACAGAATAACATGTATCGACTAATTACTTGTGTATGAAACTTGTTTACATACCCTAAGTCTTAAAAACATAAATTAGGCTAAGATTTCGAAAATATTTTTAAGTAATAAATTTGACTTACTTTATTTCATTCTTATCCCGGTGTTAACGGTTATATACATGCTTTTATTTCATTAGTATAAAAAACGTGGTTTTGGTATAATAACTTACATGTTGATTCTTATTGAACGTACGTACGAATAAACACATATTTCTATATTCTTACCAAACGTGCATATGACTAAATTAATAAGACTTGAAGAAGAAAATGAGCAAATACATTTCTATATGCTATAAAAACTATCAAGTTTATAAGTACTGGTTACATTTTTATTTCTAACTTGTCAACACGAAATACTCCAGAAGTCCAAAGTTATAAGCAGTTTACAGGTAAGCTGAAACTCGCACAATATATGAGCTCTGTCCACTGTGGGAAATCAAACCCGCATTTTAATGTTCAAACTCCAAGAACCTACATCCGACAGATCAACACTAACTACACATGTTCGAAATGCTCTTTGGTGCCTTTTATTAAATGTTTTTTTAGCTATCTTGAATTTTATTGCTGGTAGACACAATATAAAGGGCCCGGCATGGCCAGGTGGGTTAAGGCGTTCGACTCGTAATCTGAGGGTCGCGGATTCGAATCGCTTTCACACCAAACATTCCCATCCTTTCAGCCGTGAGGATGTTATAATGTTACGGACAATCCCACTATCCGTTGGTAAAAGAGTACCCCAAACGTTGGCGGTGGGTGGTCATGACTAGCTGCCTTCCCTCTAGTCTTACACTGCTAAATTAGGGACGGCTAGCTCAGATAGCCCTCGAGTAACTTTGCGCGAAATTCAAAACAAACCAGTCACATTAGACTATTTTTTGTACCCATCGCAGAAAAGAGATCTTGAAATTTAGCGTTGTAAGTCCTTAAACTTACCGCTATCCAATCGTAGGACGTATTTCTTGGTACAGTAACAATGTATTACATTCAAATTAATTAGGGAATAGCACTTCAATCGTTAAAAAAACAAAAACACTTCAACACTACCACTATTATTCCTTTGAAAAATAAACATAACCACGAGTGAAGCTCTGCCTGTTCTCGTCAGCATACTGAGGATTATTTTAATATCGAAACTTATTTGATCTGTTTTTTTCCAACCCGCATGCATTTCATCGTCCTTCAGAAAGGAAACATCTCACGACTCACAGAATCTAAACAATTATTAAATATTATTCAAATAAACCAGTAAATGTTTCAAGGAAATTAGTTGCTGTTGGCAACAAAACCATTAGACGAACTTGTTCAGCAGTTTGATGTCAATCATTGTTAAACAAGTTGAGTTACTTCATCTGGCTATATGATTTGTTTGATTAAATCAATAACAATAATTGATCAATACGCTAATCATCATCGGTAACCGCCCATGATATTAGTGTGTATAATGTATTTTTGTTACTCGAAGGAACTGAAAGTGAAGACAATTTTAAAAAGGTTAAGTTAAAGAGCATGAAAGGTTTAACTTAGTTGCTATTCAAAATATATTTGTTTATTTAAAACATCAAAATAATGAGCAAATAAAATCTTTAATTATGCTCACCTGTAATATTGTTACAAAAAACAAGATTATACGTATTTTGGTTTTTTTATGTTTGAGTAAATGATGTTATGTGTGTGTGTTTTCATATAGCAAAGCCACATCGGGCTATCTGCTGAGTCCATCAATGGGTATCTAACCCCTGATTTTAGCGTTGTAAATCGGAAGACTTACCGCTGTACCAGCGGTATACAAACGATGTTGTAAATTGTACATATGAGCAAATTATTTTGTTATATGGCATGTAAGTACGGAAGCTTTTGTTGAAATTTTTGTCTTTGGACGTAATTATATTCAGAATACGTTAAATACGCCAAATAATATCTCTGGAATTTTATATAATTATAGAGCATTAGGTTTTATAGTCTATCATGTTGCAACTTTATAAATAAAAAGAAAATCCACATTCTTTTATGATCACAAGTGTTGCAACATTTCTCGTACATGACAGGTAAACTATCTAGCGACAATTCAACTCATTACGACTAACTCAGCCCCACCTAGTGACGATGATCTAAAATTTAATATCTTCAGACATAAACTGTTAAGAGAAATGTTCGATGTTCACAGAAATATTACTTGTATATAATCCCTCAATAATATCACAACAAGGCACCGTTTTAAATACCTCATCAATGGTCAGAGAGGTATGCAAAATAGGTAGTCTGTTAATTTGTGAAATTTCAAACGATGAAAATGTTTTTAAAACGTCACTCACGACCTACTCTTTGGTTATAATTTTAGAAGATGCTATAATACAAAGCCGTCTACATCTGGGAACAGTTTTACTTAATTTCTTCTATTCACAAAAGGCGTCATGTAATGAAAGAACTCAAAGGGACTTAAGCTAAGAAAAAAAATTATAAGGGCAGGAGCGCTTAATATTGTTACATTGTAGTAAAGCATATACGCTGGATGCCTTAATGAGGTTTGTCACTCTATATACAAGGGTTGCCTCTAAATTCTGAAATGACAAACATTAAAAGTGGAAACGATGTATTACACATACCCTTACATTTCTTTTTAATGGTATCAACCCATGTTAGTGAAGTTTTGAATGTACCCGATGTCACATCTTTATCATACGAATGTTTTAAATTTGTTTCAGAATTTCGAGCATAGCAATTGCTAATTTTAAATAAAATCTCAAGTTATTCTTGTCTCATTGAATAGTGTTTTAACTATCATTGTTATAGATTGGAAGATTAGTAAGTTGTCAAAAAGTTTCCAAATACCATTTATTTGTTATTTTTGGCCAAGTTAGCCCTATCTGTTTCTCTAATTTTTCATCAAGATGAGTATTTTGGTTAAGAATATGAAAGACAATAGTTATTGAAAGACTGGAACCGAACTTGATTAAGATAAGTTTATTGAAAGCTACTTGTACAATATATGTGTGTGTGTGTTTTCTTATAGCAAAGCCATGTCGGGCTATCTGCTGAGCCCACCGAGGGGAATCGAACCCCTGATTTTGCGTTGTAAATCCGAAGACATATCGCTGTACTAGCGGGGTGATGTACAATATATCTACATATTTATACAATCAAGGGTCACTATCATATCAAATACGGTACTTATTAAAACTGAAGCATTGGTGAAAATTGCAGTCGTTGCCATAACAACAAAGTTTAATGCGGCAGTCCCTTACACAAAATTGTACAGTTCTTTCCATAGAAACGCATTTGAATCACGTGAAATGAACACAGTTGTGTATAATTGACCTGTTTTATGGTTATTCCAGAGAATGTTCTTATTTTTATTTTCCATCAAAAGAAATAAAGTATATACATGTGTTCTTCATGTTTACTATTATCTTACAAACATGTTTTCAGTGTTCAAAAGATATATGAACATATACTTTGAGCACCAAACCTATCATTCGCTATCAGCCGACAGTTGTGATGCAAAAGCTTTTAATAAATAAAGAAAATAATTTAACGACGTATTTTAAGACAGGCCACAGAGAGTGAATAATAAAACGTATCCTTCAGGCTACCAGTTCATCCAAATAACACTCAACATTTGTATTAATAGTGAAGAGCAATCGCATTTTATACAGTGATGTTCTAAATCTCTTATGAAGTTACTCCCTTTATTATCTTAAGCAGTCTGACAGCAATGGTTACACATGCTGTCCAATACCGAACTTTCCATTGTAACGAAATTCTCCGAGGAGCAACGCGATCAGTCACAGGATACATACCCTGACAAACTTCCCACAGACTCTCCACCAAATTATCATACTCTCTAACATTATGTTCCAGAATATCAAAGGCAAAATAGTCCATAAAATTACATCAGTTCGAAAAGCACTGTCGTGATGCCAGATTCTTCAGTTGACTTTGTAATAAAATCACACGTTGATTTTGAAGCTAGAGGATTACGAACTTTCGGTTTATCATGATATATGTCCAGCTTCATGTCAATGTTTTTTTTTTTTTTTTTGGCCAGAAGATTCATTTTCGTAACCATAGCCTTAATTTTTTGAATTGCAGTTTTGCTATTATTGATTTAAGGGAATGAATGAGAAGCCTATTGCCTAACTAACGCTTTGCGATAGGGTATTTTCCGATTTCATCCAGAACAGTAATAACTCTCTTAGATTGTTATCTACTTTTGTTCTATACATTTAACAACCTCGCTTTACGAATAAGTATAACTTTGATAAAATATGATTAATTAGGAAAAATGTCTGTGAAGTTTCAATTTAAATTAAATATTCGAATAGTATTCAAAAGTTATCATATACAGAAAATACACAATTAAACCATAAAGGTAGTGGACCAACGAAAGGCTTGAGTAAATGAAGGACAAAAATTATATGCAATGCAGAGGCTACCACATAAGTGTGGCTCGTTCATTAATTAAGCAGATAACATCCAGATATGCACATGTTCATGTATGAAAAGGCTGGGTAAGCCTGGTTGCCTATAATCATGGCTAGCGTGGATGCAGCACGAGATCTCAGTGACTTTAAAAGAGAGGTGATTCTTGGGATGCGTTTGACGGGAACTTCAACGATCAAGACAGCTCATCTTGCTGATATGTTACGAACAATGATGTCTAAGGTTATGTCTGTGAAGAACTCCAAAGAAAAACATCATCAGCAAATGATTACAGTGAAAGCACATACTCCAATATCGTGATGTCTGTGTATTAATCTGAACTGCAGAGTAAAACAGACGAAAATCTACAGATCAATTAACCATAAATTTCAACTTAAGGTGAGAGCAGCCAGTTTTACCAAAAACAGTCCGATGAGAACTCCACAGAATGGGATACTATAGACGAGTTGCAGCGCACAAACCGCTCATTACACCTGGTAATGCACGACTGCGCATCCAGTGGTGCAAAGAGCACAAGATATGGACTATCGAACAGTGAAGAAATGTGATAAGGTCCCATGAATCATCCTTTATTATGTTTTCGACAACTGGACGAGTTCGCATGTGGCGCCAACCTAAAGAACTCTATAGCCTTCAGTGCTTGGTTCCAACTGTGAAGGGTTCTAGTGGTTTTGCATTAGCGTGGAGCGCATTTTTCTACTATGGTTTGGGTGCACTCATGTCCTTAGAAGGCAAGGTTGGTGCTAATCGTTACTTTATAGGTAATGAGTGATCATCTTCATCGCATGTTACATCATTTCTGTCCTGCAGAGAGGGACTGTCTTTCAAGATAACAATGTCCCGTCCTTAGAGCACGAGTGGTGAAGTAGTGATTAGAGGAACGTGTTAGTGACGTTATCCATATGCCATGGCCTTCTCAATCACCAAATTTGAACCAAATTGTGCAGGTATGAAATATTGTAGAACGACATCTGGGACAACGTTCTCCACTTCCATCAACTACGCTTGAGTTGATCGACTTTCTCGTGGAAGTGTGATGTTGCATTCCCTCTGCAGGATTTCAGATGCTTCTAGACTCAATGCCACGGAGCATACGAGTCATACTGGCCGCAAGTGGTGGTCCAACACCCCATTAAATGACTTTACATTGGTATTTCTTTTTTTTTTTTTCCACTACCTGTATAATTGGTACACCGATACGCTGCAGTTCATCCTTCAGATCTATTTTTAGAGTGAAATAACTAATAAACTGTTACCCAAAACATTCTAATGTTCATTAATATCAACTTATATCATTTGGTTTTGGTTTTGGTATATTAAAGCTAATCTTCCACACACACATCCTTCTTTATTCACTGTTTACATTCTCTGGTATTTTTCGTGTCATTGAATCATTAAAAACTGTTATACACACATTTTTTGTCCACGAAACATGACTTACATTCTTAGGTACTGGTATTTTCAACCTGAACGGTAGCACCTTCTTACACTTACGGAGTGAATGGCCGTGCTAGAGGTCTCTTGTTTGAGTACAACCGTCCTTTATTTTCATTTGCTGATCAGACGGAAAGCAGACAATCGGTAAAATATGCCACAATAGGAGCATTTTACCGTTTTGAAACGAATAATGGATTTCACCGCCACTCTTATAACACACATACAATTGAAAATGCAAAATTTATTTAGTGACATTGCGACTCAAGCTTTAGGCTTTCCAAATCCATAGCCGAACACGCTAGCCATTAGATTACGCTTGATCCAATTCTAGATCTTATTCTAAGTGCATAGTAAATAATATAATGTTAAACGTACATTTGTATGTCATTTATTCATATAAAGCCTGTGACCTTTATACGATCCCCTACACTTGTTCATACAAGTTAAAAACAAACACATCCTTGATTTATTTCGTATATGGTTTCATATTTTTTATAACCTTTAAAAGTAAAGCAAACAACAAATCACCCACAACGTAATAACTTCTAAGATGAGAGCTTCAAAGTACATTAAACTATATTATCTGAAAGCAAAAGTACGTGTGTATACATATGTAATTACATTTTAACTTATTGTCCTTTGTTGGAGTTCTATGATAGAAGCTCAGGATGTCTTTTGCATTTCTGCTGATGCAACAATAAGTGAAATTCATGTTTAAGTGACTTAAGACTTCGTAAACTAATTAATGTTAAATATACCTTGTTAGTGCATACACGGTCAGTGATATTTTAAAATATTTTGTTAGCGCCACCACCACATGCACAGAGTAAACTTAGAATTTGAACATGAGAGATATTCGAAAAACATTTTATTTTATCCACATTTATTTGGAACCAATTTGAATAAATAATATTTCCATTTCCATTATAGCCAGTCAAGTTTAGTTATTCAGTTTAGAACTCCTTAACTTTAAAGATGTTAATTTTTCTCCAACTTTATGCGAGTACAGTTTTAGTTCATATTCTTATAATTTATCTTTTCAGTTGCACTACTAAACCGTCTCCCGCTGGTACAGCGGTGTGTCTACACATCTACAACGCTAAAATTAGGGTTTCGCTTCCCCTCGGTGGCCTCAGCAAAGATACCGATGTGGTTTTGCTATAAGAAAACACACACACACACACACACTACTACTCTGCATATTTTAATTGTGTTACTGATGCTTTAAGTAACAGGGAGAAATAAAGTAGCTTCATATTTTGTGTTGTAATAGGATATTTTAATTACCAGGAGGAAGATAATGTTGCTGCGTATCTTGTAATAATGCTTGAAGTAATAAGGGTTGCAAGTGTTACTTTATATTTTATGCTTTAGGGGAGATACGTGTTTTGGGTTGTTGTTGATTACAATATAGTGACTAACGATAATTCATGATTCAGATTATACTTCGTTTTCATTCCGTTAATTGTGCATACTTGAATTGAGAAAACGATCTGAAAGTATATGCTTTCAGTTCATTTAAATATTGTGTTCTGAGCTTCACTACCATTACGATTTGTTTAAAGTCGCACGAGTAATACTTTATAGTTGCGTTAAGAATATTTTACATTCTAGTTCTAAAGAAGCACGCTTGGAGTTGTACAAATCGAATATCTTCTAAAAAGGTTGCTACTTAGTTGGAAATGTGATTCTTGTAATTGTTATAGCTCTCCACGTGACACAGCGGCATGTCTGCAGACTCAAATCTGGTTTCAGTACCCATAGTGGGCAGAGCACAGATAGCCCATTGTGTAGCTTTGTGCTTATTTCTAGACAAACAAACTAATTATTATAATCTTGTAACTTCAAATGGAGAAAAGTAAAACCTTCAGGAACTAAACAAACGTAATTATGGAGCTTTCTTATTCAGAATTCAGTGACTATCTAGACATAAAAGAGGTTGCTCACTATTCCTATTGGTTCTTAACAATATAATGTAGCCAGGGCCCGGCATGGCCAAGCGTGTTAAGGCGTGCGACTCGTAATCTGAGGGTTGCGGGTTTGCATTCCCATCGCGCCAAACATGCTCGCCCCTTTCAGCCGTGGGGCGTTATAATTTGACGATCAATCCCACTATTCGTTGGTAAAAGAGTAGCCCAAGAGTTGGCGGTGGGTGGTGATGACTAGCTGCCTTCCCTCTAGTCTTACACTGCTAAATTAGGGACGGCTAGCACAGATAGCCCTCGAGTAGCTTTGTGCGAAATTCAAAACAAAACAATAATGTAGCCAAGACACGTACACAATCAATATAATTTTCATGTACAATAGTTTGAATAAAATCGATAAAAATTACAATCACCAGCTTGTCCACACCGAAACAGTTGATGTCCAAACAACTGATGATAAAAACCGACATATCATTTACATTTTTCTCTACGTTCTCGAGTATTTATAATTACTAAAGAGGTCTTCTCACGCTGACATTGTGGTCACGTGACCTGCTACGGGATCGAAAGATTAGCTAGCTTACTGGTTCGCCTGTAATTCAATATTAAAGATATAAATAAAAAATATTATTCAACAAGCAGTTTACTGTTAAAATAAATAAATAATGCAATATTAATAAAGGAAGTCATGAACTGAATTTTAGAATTTAATGACTTAAGTAAAATTGATAAAAATTACACTTGACCAACTTAATTTATTTCATACAGAAACAATTGTGGGTCAATAATGGATGATAAAAATAGTGTGTCTCGACCACTGCTCAGTTTGTCGTATCCCAGTCGGCATGAAGTACTATAAACTTAGTTATATTTTTAAAACTTACATGTAATTCAGAAGCTATAGAATAAGTTACATTCTTATACAGTTAATGTTATTCAGAAACTATAGACTTGATAACATTCTTACACCGTTAGTGTTATTCAAAAACTATAGACTTGATAACATTCTTGCACCGTTAGTGCTATTCAGAAACTATAGACTTGATAACATTCTTGCACCGTTAGTGTTATTCAGAAACTATAGACTTGATAACATTCCCACACCGTTAGTGTTATTCAGAAACTATAGACTTGATAACATTCTTACACAGTTAATGTTATTCAGAAACTATAGACTTGATAACATTCTTACACAGTCAGTGTTATTGAGAAACTATAGACTTGATAACATTTTTACACAGTTAGTGTTATTCAGAAACTATAGACTTGATAACATTCCTACACCGTTAGTGTTATTCAGAAACTATAGACTTGATAACATTCTTACACAGTTAATGTTATTCAGAAACTATAGACTTGATAACATTCCTACACAGTTAATGTTATTCAGAAACTATAGACTTGATAACATTCTTGCACCGTTAGTGTTATTCAGAAACTATAGACTTGATAACATTCTTGCACCGTTAGTGTTATTCAGAAACTATAGACTTGATAACATTCTTACATCGTTAGCATTATTCAGAAACTATAGACTTGATAACATTCTTGCACCGTTAGCGTTGTTCAGAAACTATAGACTTGGTAACATTCTTACACTGTTAATGTTATTCAGAAACTATAGACTTGATAACATTTTTACACAGTTAATATTATTCAGAAACTATAGACTTGATAACATTCTTGCACCGTTAGTGTTATTCAGAAACTATAGACTTGATAACATTCTTGCACCGTTAGTGTTATTCAGAAACTATAGACTTGATAACATTCTTACATCGTTAGCGTTATTCAGAAACTATAGACTTGATAACATTCTTGCACCGTTAGTGTTATTCAGAAACTATAGACTTGATAACATTCTTGCACCGTTAGTGTTATTCAGAAACTATAGACTTGATAACATTCTTACATCGTTAGCGTTATTCAGAAACTATAGACTTGATAACATTCTTGCACCGTTAGCGTTATTCAGAAACTATAGACTTGGTAACATTCTTACACTGTTAATGTTATTCAGAAACTATAGACTTGATAACATTTTTACACAGTTAATATTATTCAGAAACTATAGACTTGATAACATTCTAGCACCGTTAGTGTTATTCAGAAACTATAGACTTGATAACATTCTTACACAGTTAATGTTATTCAGAAACTATGGACTTGGTAACATTCCTACACAGTTAATATTATTCAGAAACTATAGACTTGGTAACATTCGTACACAGTTAGTGTTATTTAGAATCTATACACTTGGTAACAATCTTACACAGTTCATGTTATTAAGAAGATATGTATTTGGTTATATTCTTATATCATTCATATTATTACTATACACTACATATTTCAAGATTTAGTCATGGAAACAGTGAAAAATAAATCCAAACTGACAACTCTGTGCATGTACGTTTATACTAAGAACTCTTAAAGATTACGTCATTAAGTCTATAATATACTTTATAGAATGTAATGGACGTTATGAGTTACATCCATAAATGTACCCTTCATGGAAAGAAGAGGTTAACATTATAAAAAACGAAATAGTTCAAGAAAATTGATATTTGATATACAAAAGTATCTCATGTTTGCAATACAATAATATAAAACACTTTCTTCTAATAATATCACAAGGCTCATAAAAAAAAAAAAAAGTACGAGAGGTTACCTATTACTCTTTATTACTCTGTCTTTATATTCTTCTAGTTTGATGCGAACGGGTTCTAGTACATTCGGTCTAACATTGCTTAAATGAAACTTTTACTCTATAATTTTTTTGTATATAAATTATCCTCTTGAAATATCAATTCTTGAATTTAGGATAACTAAACTTTAGACTTTCATATAAGTAGCTTTTTATTTGGCTTAAACAGTAACAAAAATATGTTTTTTATTCCAAAAAATATTAGGGTATTTCAAATGGGTTTGTAATGTATGAGAATTAGATAAAATCATAAAAATATTTTACATATTTCATGTGATACCTCAGCCAGTTTAATACATTTTAGATAATTTTATAACAGCTCAATTTGCGTCCAACCAGGTTTATAAAGTTCCTAAGATGTATCAAACTGCTTTACAGATTTATGTTGAGACTAAGATTATTTTATTTACTTATATTTTGTTATGTTTGACTGTGAAAACAAAATAACTCTAACTATGTGTTTATAGCACTTGCATATCATAGAACAGTTTTATTCAGAGTTTTCAATTAAAAATCATTTTATTGTTCTTTCATCTTCAGCCGCAATATAGTGGCTCATAAAACAGCTCTGAATTTTCCCAGTACAAACTTTTGGTTCATAACTCCGTCATCTCTTGATCGAATTGAGATCTAATTAAAGTTTTGGACTTAAGAGGTCATACCCTCTCATTTGATTTATTTGACCATGCCCAAGGTCGGATAAGTTAATTTACTCTAATCGTGCCTAAAACATTTTAAATTTGAGGGTAGACTGGTAGAAATCCTAATGAGTAATGACGTTGAATCGGGTATATCCACGCCTAAGTTTGGTATTGATGGCGCAGAGAAATATAGTTAACAAAAACCGGGAAAATAGGTCTCATAGATTAATTTACTCTAATCTTTCCTTAAATAATTTCAAGTGCCACAACTATCAAGGATCTTCTCTTGTCCTTGTGTTTGTAAAGCTAGTAGTTTAAACGAGTTTTGCCGAAACTGACCGAAAGGTTGTCGGTTTATTTCAGGATTTATCTCAAGACAATACAAGAGGCTATCTGCGCATCGTTTCTAAGTTCGAACTGATTGACTGAAAGAAAAGCAACTACTTAACATCATCTACCGCCAACTCTTGAGCTACTTTTGTCTTATCCAATAGTAGGATTATACCGACACTCTTTAGTGTATGCACATCCCCAGCGTACGCTACCGAATGGCCACGCCCGACTCAAAAAGTAGATCACAGAGTGCCAGAACACCTAAAAAGCAGTCAGTCGTCAACAAATATCTTGTATTAAGCCAACTGCAAAATCTACAATGCAATATGAAACATTATCAATATCAACGTACAAAACAAGTTAAAAACGATATATATTATAATAAAAAATTGTAATATCCTTTAAGATGTCATGAAAACGTAACTCAGGATAAGACTTAAGTTCTCTGTTACGATAGACCACTAAGCATCTGTGATCAGTTGAGATGATTATTGCAGGTCCAAACTTAAGATGAAGTGAGTCCCAAACCTGCTGGTCTACCAAGAACGACAGACCCCAAACCTAAGATGAAGTGAGCCCCAAACCTGCTGGTCTACCAAGAACGACAGACCCCAAAACTAAGATGAAGTGAGTCCCAAACCTGCTGGTCTACCAAGAACGACAGACCCCAAAACTAAGACGAAGTGAGCCCCAAACCTGCTGGTCTACCAAGAACGACAGACCCCAAACCTAAGATGAAGTGAGCCCCAAAACTGCTGGTCTACCAAGAATGACAGACCCCAAAACTAAGATGAAGTGAGTTCCAAATCTGCTGGTCTACCAAGAATGACAGACGCCAAAACTAAGATGAAGTGAGCCCCAAACCTGCTTGTCTACCAAGAATGACAGACCCCAAAACTAAGATGAAGTGAGTCCCAAACCTGCTGGTCTACCAAGAATGACAGACGCCAAAACTAAGATGAAGTGAGCCCTAAACCTGCTGGTCTACCAAGAACGACAGACGCCATAGCCACCTGGGCTATCATCTTACAAATACGGCATCTTTAAATTTTTATTTCACTGGCTACACACACACATATAGATATCAACATGTCAAATTTCGTTGAGCTAAGATTTATTCACGAGAGAGACATGTAATACATATATATACACATTTAATATATTTCTTTCTGTCTTCACTGAATGCCATCTACGACGACTTGAAAGGGTACGAAACCATTACTTTCTACCATTGCACTTCAGTGTGTCTGCGACTCCATTACTGGAAACCGGGTTTCGATACTTTCGACAGATAGAGCATACGTTGTCTTTTTTGTAGCTTTGTGCTTAATTCCACACGAACAAAAGTGAACTAAAACGACGAATCTGCAGTGACTAACAAATGTATAAGAATTATTCGATTTTATATTTATTTCTTCTAATTCATATCAATAACAAATTCATATGATGAAAAGTCTAGTTTTAATTTTTTTTATGCGACAATACGAAAACATAGGTAACTTTACTTGATAAAGGATTAACCTAGAATTAAAAAAAAAATTATTACGTATTTTTAATTGCTGGCTAATCTTGTCCAGCATTGAGAAATTTTAAGAAACAAACACGTGAATATTTTTATGAATCAACATTGTACATCCGTGGATTCATTCATTACATGATCAGATGTATTTAAATTACTATCAAACTCAATTGTTCCCCGCTGATACAGCGGTAAGCCTACGGATTTACAACACTAAAATCAGGGGCTCGATATCCCTCGGTGGTCTCAGCAGATAGCCGATGTAGCTTTGCTAAAAGAAAACACACACTAAAACTCATTTATCCGCATTAGCATGCCGTTTAAAATTATCACGCTTAATTCACCACAAGTGTAAAACCGTATAAAATTGTTATTAGCCTTAATTTACCACCTAAGCGTACTGTGTAAAACTGTTATTAAACACAGTTCATCACAAAAGCGTGCCGGGTTTAAACCTTTATCAAACTCAATTTACCGGTGAGTGTACCTTGTAAAATTATCAGACTCATTTCACCACGTGCGTGATGTACACAATTGCTATCAAACTGAATCACCACACTGGCTTGCAGTGTTACAAGTGTTATCAAGGTTAATTCACCACACATGCGTGCCTTGTATGGAACTTTCTTAGTGATCGTTCTTTTCAAAATCAATATTCACATATTCAAAATGTCAGGTATGTGAGACTTCTGACGGATATTGTTCAGAGTAAACCATTTCATTTACGATAAAGTGGACACAAATAAACCAAAGCTGCTTGAAGTGTGTTATTAAATGTGCATTTAAAACAAATCGATAGCCAGTAGAGGTACAAATTATTCTATGAATAAAGTGGCGTAAATCTAATTAATCAACAAAAGTTTATAAGCTCGTTTTAAATCACTCTATTTCACACATTTGAGGTCTCACATATGGAGAAACCAAGTGAGGACTAATATTTGAATCAAGTAAACGTCTGTATATTAGTAATTCAGGTAAATATATACATTAGTGGCAATCTAAATAAATCAGCCTTACCTGACGAAACGACAACATCACATATAGACAACGACAAGGATTTTCAAGAAAAACTTACAGAAATCTTGAGCCACTAAAAATTAACTTAAACAACTGACAGATATGCTCTTTTTATGTCACACACGGCGCTCCTTAACATCTGATTAGGTGTCCCAGTTACCAATTCCCACCTCTTTCGGGGACGATTAGTCCATAACTGTTACAAAAGGAATAATTATATGCAGCGTTTTCCTTAAATTCGGAGACCTGTGCGTGATGCGATGTCAAGGAGAAGGAGAGTGGGTGGTGATGGGCGGAATTTTACCAACTGATATAAACACTAATTATGTTTTGATTACAGGAAGACAAAAGCACAGAAACATTGCTTTTCTCACGGGGACATCGGTCCTGGACGCCGCCCGTAAAATAACCTCAGTACAGATCAAATCAAAAACACGCAGCACGGAATGTTGGGATAAAGACACCATGTAAACCGCCCAGCCTGCCCACTTTTTGCGACATGTTATTATAAAAGAAACAAAAGAATTCGTGAGCCCTGAATTAACAGCAACAACCCGCTTTGGTACTGTCTTCCATTAGTGATCGTGACATCAAAGAACCTACATGTCTTCTTTTTGACTTAAAGACACTTTATATACTAATATCAAAGGGCTTATTAAACTTTCATATCCTTGAGACACACTTCTAGGACTTTTAGGCCTGGAAATTCATGGGTAAACGTTTCCGATATTCGAGTAATATTGAAGTGAGGAAACTGTCTTCTATTTTCCAAG
The DNA here is from genome assembly GCF_004210375.1 of Tachypleus tridentatus. Classification (NCBI taxonomy): domain Eukaryota; kingdom Metazoa; phylum Arthropoda; class Merostomata; order Xiphosura; family Limulidae; genus Tachypleus; species Tachypleus tridentatus. The sequence continues at coordinate 153,926,910 of NC_134831.1, forward strand.
GAGGCTTGCCAAAAGCGGTCATGGGTCACACGTAAATTACACCACCCACGTGTCAGAGCTCATGTATACCAGTTTTTTCAACTTTGAAATAAGTAAAGAAAAACCACTAACCTGTCACAACAAATCACATGTTAATATAAACTTCGTTTTTAAGATATTATTCTACATGTCTTCATTGTTTTATTTTTGATTGTTTATTTTTGTATAAGCGCAAAGTTGTACATATCAGGGATCGAACCCTGAATTTCAACACTGTAAATCTTCAAGCGTACTGATGAGTTACCTTGGAAACATTTGTTATTTAATAAGATGTATGGTTTATTCCCAACAAATCTACAAAGTAATTTAATGCTGTCGTTTAAGAAAGTATTACAAATTAAATTGTATTATATACAATAGAGTACGTAACATAAAAAATAATTATATTTGAGGCTATAGCATCAGCGATATTATACCTACAACACTTAAATTTAATATTAATAATTAGACATCCTGAGCTTTAATATAATAATAGTAAATAAACAACCATTTAGCCGTCCATAATTTTGAATAGATAGATTGATTTGTTTTGAATTTCGCGCAAAGCTACACGAGGGCTACCTGCGTTAGCCGTCCCTAATTTAGCAGTGAAAGACTAGAGGTAAGGCAGGTAGTCATCACCACCCACCGCCAACTCTTTGGCTACTCTTTTATCAACAAATAGTGGGATTGACCGTTACTTTATAACGGCCCACGTCTGAAAGGGCGAGCATGTTTGGTGCAACGGGAATTCGAATCCGCGACCGTCAGATTACGAGTCGAATGTCTTAACCCACCTGGCCATGCCGGGCCTGTAAGATTTGTAATTTGAACGAAGTTACAGATGTTCTGTGGTATATGTAAACTGGTAAAATGGTTTTTAGTGAACTACTATAAAAATATTATAATTTTGCTTTTGTAAGTTAACAAACTGTACAAAAATAGTTTATATGAGCATCATTAGTGGGATGGTTTGAGAGTAAAACCACATCTAGCTACTGCTGATGGGACCATTACGATGAGCGTGTGTGTGGTTTCTTATACCAAAGCCACATCGGACCATCTGCTGAGTCCACCGAGGGTAATCGAACCCCTGATTTTGGCGTTGTAAATCAGTATACTTACCGCTGTACCAGCAGGGGACCAGTAAGATGAAGTGGAACTTTCAATTTAGACGCCATCTTATATAATATAGCATATTATTATCTGGAAAATCTTGCATTGATTATTGTTAAGCGCAAAGCTACATAATGGGCTTTCTATGATATATCCATCACGGGTAACGATACCCGAATTTTAGTGTCGCAAACTTTTAGACTTACTGTTGATTCATTAAAGGGATTCGCTGGCAGTGGGAAAACTTCCTATCAGTAATAAAGTTGCAAAATAATAATAACAAAGGTTTGGTTTGTTTGTTTGTTTTGAATTTCGCGCAAAGGTACTCGAGTGCTATCTGCGATAGCCGTTCCTAATTTAGCAGTGTAAGACTAGAGGAAAGGCACTAGTCATCGCCACCCACCGCTAGCTCTTGGGCTACTCTTTTACCAACGAATACTGGGATTGATCGTCACATTATAACGTCCTCACGGATGAAAGGTTGAGCATGTTTGGTGTGACGGGGATTCGAGCCCGCGACCTTCAGATTACGAGTCGAACGCCTTAACCACATGGCCATGCAGGGCCAATAATAAAGAAAAAATAACTTTTTGTAGAATTAGTTATGATATAAATTGTTGATGTTTTTTGTTTTTTTAATCGAATTCAAAAGTCGCGTGAATCAATTTTATTTCGATAAAAGCACCAGTTGTTACCACCATTGGAAAACAGAGTGTCTAAATTTCTTTAGGAATAAGAAAGCATTGTTTAGCCAAATATTTTAACTAAAATATTAAGTTTAGCTTCATGTAAATAGATGAGAAAGTGCATAAATATTTTTAAGTCAACCATGAGAATATTAACCACTGATGATCTATAAAAATGTCGTAATTCATAAATTAGCGATTTTTCTGTGGATGGTCAACTATTATTGTATTATTTGCATTATTTTTATATTAAACTTCATTTAATATGCATATAAATAAGTTTTTAACTCTTGTGAATGCCTATTATTTCGACTGAAATAGATGATTAAAGGTACTTATCTTCGTTTCATTAGTAGACAATCATTTGACTGTACGAGTTTTCTGAAGCAAATTATCAGTTTTCACAGAAATACACGTTTAAAATAGAACTGCTATGCGTTAAATTCGGAATGGTACAGTTGCAGCAGTGGTAGTTAATTAAAAATAGCTCCAGATTAGTTCCTACAGCTGCAATAAATATCTTACTAACAGTGTGAAGTGATTGTTCGTTCGTATACACTCATTGCTTGATTTATAAGTCAAATCTTCGAATATAGAGTTTATGCTGATATGAATTATTATGAGAGGTTATAATTATAATTATTATGGTAGGTGATTATCTCTGTTAAAAAGGCTGTGAGTTAGTTGCATTACATAATTATCTCATAAAACCACACAAATGATTAACTGCGAATAGCTGTCCCTAATGTTGAACTGACAGACAGCAACGGCATTCACTACCAATTAACCAACCCTTGTCTGGCCGAACAGTGGGAGTTAATCTTTACTCTCATGGTGCATTTACTGTTCTAAAGAGCAGAACGCGTTTTTGTTAGCAAAGGGGTCGCGAACCATGAACTTTAAAACTTAAAGTCCGATCGCTATAACCATTAAGTCACGCCCTGCTTGCTTTAATAAAAAAAAGTGAAGTAAGATCATACTTATCCCGATGTAAAATATCATTATCAAAATAGTATAATAAATTGTAAAGATTCTCAAGTATAATTCAATATTTAGATATGTTTTATTTGAAGCTAAGCACAAAGCTATCCAATGAGCTATCTGTGCTATGCCCACCAGGGATATCGAACCCGAGATTTTAGCGTAGTAAATCCACAGACATTTCGCTGTGTCACTGGGGGGATTTAGAGATGTCGTTTAGGCACTTTTAAGAATGGAATGACAAAAATTTATTTTTACTCAAATTCCGTAAAATTATTATTTGATAAATATTCATAGAAAAGTTCTTTTAGAAATTATGAATTCCAAGTACTTTTCACTTTGATAGGGATTGCAATTTTCAACCTGAAAAGTAAATAAGTGGTCTAAATGGCAAAGACAAAATTCTCCTCGGATCCAGACGTTCCTGATTTTGTACTATTGATCAAAAGGAAAGCAGCTGGATAGTTATACCCGCTGCCACAAGGGTTTTGTTCAAAACTCTTTGAACTGAAAAGAGGGAATGACTGTCACTTTTAATATCCACCGCTACTGAAAATGCAAATTATGGTCAGCAGCATTACGATAAGAATCCCTGATCCTTCAATTTTAATGTTAAAGCTGAGATCTACTGCATTTTTAGAAAATAAAATTTGATTTCTATTATATCATGTTTGCATATATTTTTGAAATAATTTTAACTCGGAAATACTGTTCTCATTCCCCATTTGATCGGAAATTATTAAAACTGTTAAGTTGACAGATTTTGATAACAAATTAGTTTATTTTCTCCTTTAATAGCATGTTTATAAGCTTAATTACTGTGGTAAGCTGTAGACCGTGTTTACTCCAAAGCTAACTACAGTACACTATGGTATAAAGATTACTCAGACAAAATTACTCAAAATGTACAAAAACTAAAACAGATCGAAAACACAATAAACTGATTCATTATATGGCCTGAGAAAAATTCACCATCTTCTTAACTAACTTTTAACTATTCCTCAATTATAACAAGAAAACCTGGTTTCAAATATTTTATAACTCTTTACGTGTTCTAGGTATACATTAATGTCGTACACCTTGTGGCTAACAAGCAAATTACAGTATTAAAAATACACAGTTTATAACAATATTTATAAGCACAGGTAAAAAGAAAGAAAATTTGGTAAAATTCGAATACATTTTTAGTAGACATAACTGTAGGAATCGCGTGTGTCTTGCTTGGAACAAAAAGTTATTGTTGTTTCTTAGAGAAACTGAAAAAAATCTAAACAAAAAATATCTGTTGCAGCACCATTACTAGACTGTAAAATATTTTCAAGGTAACAACTAAGGCACTCAAAACCCAGTCGCGTGTTCTTTGCTTGCAAGTAAAATTGTACTTAGTGTAAACTTGGATCATGCTGTAAAAAGAAACGAAGAATTTAACTAGCAGGCGCGTAACAAGAGAAGACAATTAATGATAGTATGAGAAAGGTTAGACGAAGAGTATGTGTAAGTATTAGGTATTGAATGGAACATTATACGGCTCATGGACTAAACGGAGTTTAGAGTCCCTAAATTAGAACTGTTGGTCAGAGGGAGGGTAACTTCCCAGTACTACCTACTTCTGAGCAACGAAATCGAATGGCCATATTCATAACACACCTACAGCTGAAAGTGCAAAACGTGTTCTGCAATATGTTACAAGCTTAAATTTTGGACCTTATGATCCACAGCCTGGCACGTTAGTGACTAAGTCATACCCGAGTCTGACTATAAACACTAAATAAGCACTTACAGAAGATTGGACTGAAATACCACAAGATCAAATAGACAGTTACTAGGACCTGAATCAGGTATATAAAACCTGTACGGACACAGGTCATCACCATACAAATAATGAACGATACATGCCTCTACTATACACAACTTGGACAGATACGAGTTTTCACGATACAAAACATGGCCGGATACAGCTCTGTACAACACAAAACTATGGTGGATGCACGTCTTCACTGTATAAAAAAAATGGAGGGATGTAGATCTTTACTACACAGAAGTATGGTGGATAGATGTCTTCACTGTATGAAACATGGAGGGATACAGATCTTTACTACACAGAAGTATGGTGAATAGATGTCTTCACTGTATGAAACTTGGAAGGATACAGATCTTTACTACACAGAAGTATGGTGGATAGATGTCTTCACTGTATGAAACTTGGAGGGATACAGATCTTTACTACACAGAAGTATGGTGGATAGATGTCTTCACTGTATGAAACTTGGAGGGATACAGATCTTTACTACACAGAAGTATGGTGGATAGATGTCTTCACTGTATGAAACTTGGAGGGATACAGATCTTTACTACACAGAAGTATGGTGGATAGGTGTCTTCACTGTATGAAACTTGGAAGGATACAGATCTTTACTACACAGAAGTATGGTGGATAGATGTCTTCACTGTATGAAACTTGGAGGGATATAGATCTTTACTACACAGAAGTATGGTGGATAGATGTCTTCACTGTATGAAACTTGGAGGGATACAGATCTTTACTACACAGAAGTATGGTGGATAGATGTCTTCACTGTATGAAACTTGGAAGGATACAGATCTTTACTACACAGAAGTATGGTGGATAGATGTCTTCACTGTATGAAACTTGGAGGGATACAGATCTTTACTATACAAAATGTGAGCATTTCTACAGAAAAAAAGGTAGTGTCAGATTTAATCTGAGAATACTGACAAAGACTGCTTCAAATCTGTTTGGCTGATATAATAAATGTGCCGGATGATTCAATTAACCAATCAATGACAAGAAAGTCAAACTATTTTGTCTTTACGTGTGTTAGTTGTTATTAATAAAAAACATATTTTCCTTTCACCAAAGTCAAACAAACCTATAAGAAATGAGAAACGTTCCAAATGAGTGTCAATTATAAATATATAACATAGTTAAAACACTTGTTCTGAAATATAAATACATAACATACTCAAAACACTTGTTCTGAAATATAAATACATAACATACTTAAAACACTTGTTCTGAATTGGATATTAATGAATTAAAAATTACTCAAATACTCAAGAATTATAAAACTTGCATTAAATTATAAAAAAGGTAATATTTGTATTAAGACACCTGCGAAAGGAGAGTTACAAGAAGAGCTTTTAAAAACTTTAGAATAAAATTGCACCAGTTCAATGGGATTAATAAGATAATAACATACTATAAAGAAGTAAACTGTGTTTGAACACAAATCCATATAACAATATATATATTTGTTTTCAAATGATAAAAAGTACAAATATACTCTGCAAAAAAAGAAACGCAAAAGGGATATTTTTGTTATTTTAAAGAGAAATATATGTAATAACGCTACAAGCTCAGAGTATGTGATGTTACACGTGAAAAGGCACTGATTGTCAGACCAAAATGACAATAAAAGTTGTGCACTTTGAAAACGGAGGAAAACATCGGATTTTCGCCAAAACGCATGCGTGTCCAATAAATTTGTTTGATAGATCTGCATGTTCTGCAAGTGCAACATGTGCAGAATCCCTATAAAAAGTGACGGGTTCTCGGTTTCCATAGCTCAGTGTTAAGCCACCGACACGCAATACAGTTACGCCAAGACTGACTGAAGCACAATGCAACAACGCCATTGGTCGCTTGGAAGCAATCGAATCTCGATCAGATGTTGCCAGAGCTGTGAATGTCCACCCAAGCACCATCACAAGGCTATGGAATCGTCACCAACAACATGGATCAACTCGTGACCGTCCACGATCTGGCAGACCTCGTGTGACCACACCCACACAAGATCGCTACATCCGGTTACGTCACCTTCGGGATAGGACCACCACTGCGACGTCTACTACCTCAACCATACCAGGGCTGCGTAGAATTTCCGATCAGACCATACGCAACCGTCTACGAGATTCTTAGGCCGCATGTGCAACCCATCATGGTGAACGTCAACAACGTTTTTCAACATGACAACGCCCGTCCTCACACAGCCCGACTCACCACTGTCTTCTTGAGACACCACAACATCAACGTTCTTCCCTGGCCCTCCAGATCACCAGATTTAAACCCCATCGAACATCTTTGGGACGAATTGGACCGCCGTCTGCGACGGCGACAACCTCTACCGCAGACTCTACCTCAGCTTGCAGCAGCTTTGCAGGCTGAGTGGACAGCCATTCCACAGGATGTGATTTGTCATCTTATCGCTTCCATGGGCAGGAGATGCCAAGCAGTTATTGATGCTCACGGGGGGCATACTCGTTATTGACGTTGAGTGACGTTAAACGTCAACTAGTGAGCGTGGACTTCGCCTTTGCAGACTTTGGATGTTCAGCAGTGAATGTGCAAAGTTTCACACATGTCATACAGAACTACCCGGAATAAACTTGTTAACAATATGTCTCAAATTTTGCCTTTTGCGTTTCTTTTTTTGAAGAGTATATATTCTGTTCGTATTACATAAAAGAGGTGTTGTTATAACGAAAATCACTTAACAAAACACACAAGAACACCCACACTGTTGACCTTATGAGGTGTGGTTGGGGTGAAGGGGATTACTACCATCGAAAAATTAGTTATGTAAAACCCCCACTACATACTCTGCAAGCTCAGAATACAACGAGCATTATAAACAAAAGTCGAGAGACTGCAAATGTACTTTGCTCACATATCCTATAGCTAATTAACTTGAGTTCCTTGCAAAAAATTTTAATGAATTGTTGATACAGATTAAGTGACCTCAGAGCGAGAGTGTAGACCATGACCTTAGAGTAGGAAGGTAGACCATGATAAAGCTGAAAGAGTATGTAAGACAAATGGCGATAATATAGGAACGTTATTGTGACAGGGACATTGTCTCCAATGTGCTTTGAAAGTCGATTAATCCACACTTAAATCTTATCTCCGTGAATAAATTCTGACGTTGACTTCTAGCACCAGACGTTGACTTCTAGCACCAGACGTTGCTGGTTTTTTGTCAGCCATGTTTACACCCTTGTGCAAATTAATTGAAACAAATGGCTATTTTACAATATTTTCAGCATGGCGGCCAGTGTAGGCTCGCTGGACCCACTGATTTCCTTTAATAGTCATTTTTCACACAGACGGCGTCATTAACTGTGTTTTATTTTTGGGATATATGACGAAATTTTGAGGAATATTACGTCATTCGAAATTGCGTTAGAAGGGCAAGGAGACTAGTCAAAAAACAACTTCTTACCAACTCAATGAAGAAAAAAACAGTATCAATGGGGTCTGAAATACAAGAACTGGATGCAAGAACAATGGAGGAAGGTGTTATTCAGTGACGAGACTCATTTCTTCGACAGGGCCAAAGAAGTCTGCATGTTCGCAGGTCTCCAGGTGAGAAACATCGAAAATCTCACATCAATCAGTTCGTAAAACATCTCTTGAAGAAGATATTTTGGGTATTTTTCAGCTACTATGTAGTCGGAGGCTTACATATCATAAAAGGTATGATGCGAGGAACACAGTACATCGAAGTTTTGCAGAGAAGAATCGTTCCAGAATTGAAAAAGAGATTTCCAGATGCGGCATTTTTCAGCAAGATCTGGCTCCGTGCCACACATCGAAACTTGTGATGAATTTTATGACTACAACGCGAATAAAGGTGCTGGACTGGCCTGGAAATTCTTTGGGCGATTTGTAAAGAAAGACTTCGGGGAAAAGACTGTACTACGAAAGATAAGCTAATTGAGGCCATAATTGAGATGTGGTACCGCGATCCAAAAAATTAATAAAGATTGCAGTCAACTCGTGGACTTGATGCCAAAGCGGATTAATTATCTGAAAATTAAAGGCGGGTATATCATGTATTAATTTCCGAGTAATTTTTGGATTCTCAGAAATAAAACGAAAAAAATTGAAAAAATCGTAATTTTCCGTCTTCTTTCAATTAATTTGCACAAAGATGTATATCCTGTTCACATGTACTCGTACATTAATTTGAAGTAAACGAAAATATAAAAAACTGGTACCTTGTTCTAGGGCAAGTTGACTTTTGGAAACTTTGAATTGGTGTCCGTTCTTCAAATGACATGTTCAACTATCTGGAAACTGCAAGAGGAAACAATCCTTAAAATATTACGAGTACACAGTAGCGTTGACGTGTAAAGGAAGATAATAATGTAAAATTCACGATTACATAGTCGCGATAATAAGTAGAAGCAAATATGTAAAAAGTGCGAGTACGAAAGTGCAGTTAGAGTGATAGAGACAAAACTATCGTTAAAAATCACGAGTATGTATGTTCGTAGACAAGTAATTAAAAATAGTTATGAACGTTTACGAGTGTACAAATACGTTGACATGTAAAGAATTTAGCATATTTTGTAGTAACAATGCGGTGGTTCTCCTTGCGGATGTTAATACTAAAACAAACAAACAAGGAAGGCCTGGCATGGCCTAGGGCGTTAAGGCGTGCGCTTCGTAATCTGAGGGTCGCGGGTTCGCGCCCGAGTCGCGCCAAACATGCTCGCTCTCCCAGCCGTGGGGGCATTATAATGTGACGGTCAATCCCCCTATTCGTTGGTAAAAGAATAGCCCAAGAGTTGGCGGTGGGTGGTGATGACTAGTTGCCTTCCCTCTAGTCTTACACTGCTAAATTAGGGACGGCTAGCACAGATAGCCCTCGAGTAGCTTTGTGCGAAATTCCAAAAAAACAACAACAAACAAACAAGGAACCCTGCCACTTACATGCCAGCACCAAAGCCAATATATTATTATTTAACACAGTATACTTGGCAGCATAACAGATACATCGCTTCAAAATACTCCAAATGTCGACAAGATCAGCAAACTTCGACCTTTAAGATATTAACTAAAGAAGTAAAAGGAACATCATATACTCCAAATAACGAGAATTTTACTAGTTGTGGTACTTTGTATGAAAAAAAGTTGGCATTAGTTAGACAGCTGTTGTGAGCTTTAATATCGACTATGTGGCTTGTATGTTTGTTTGTTCGTTTTTGGAGTTCGCGCAAAGCCACACGAGGGTTATCTGCGTTAGCCGTCCCTAATTTAGCAGTGTAAAACTAGAGGGAAGGCAGCTAGTTATCACCACCTACCGCCAACTCTTGGGCTACTCTTTTACCAACGAATAGTGGGATTCACTGTCATATTATAACGTACCCGCGACTGAAAGGGCGAGCATGTTTGGTGTGGCTGGTAGGAAATTATAAGTTCGCCAAGTATATTTTTAGGTAAATAAAATTTAATAAACCAATAAACAAAATCAAATGATTTATCTTTATTAACACAACTGCATGCAATACTAAATCGACGTGTGGTATTTATAGTTCTCCAAAACTATTTCTGAGGTTTGTCGAACTTTACACCAACAATTTGAGAATAAGAAATATTTTGTGAACACTGTCAGAATAAATACTTAAATTTTCTATCTCAGCAAATTTGTAAGAAAGCTAGTAGACGTATAGATATTGCATACATTTATCAAGTAACAAACCTTATTTGTGAATCTTATCAACAACTGATTTTAGTTCTGAATTTCATTTTATTTGTGCGAGTTAGAGACTGTTGCAGATAACGTACAAAGTCACCCAAATGGTATATGTAAATGAATGTTTAAAATTTTTTGTACAGCTCAGATATAAGCTTGTTAAGTTAAAACAATGCTGTTAATAGTCATAACGTTGTAGCTAAATGCCTGTAGTTGTTAAAAAAATTGTGTTCAAGTGTTGAATGATATACCTATATAATGGAACAAAGTAAGACAATAGTTAAACACCGAAAGTAAATAAAAAGTGGGGGAAAGAAAAGTACATGATTTAAAAAAACTGTCAAAATGAACACGTTTTCAGATCAGCCACCTACAAAAAACTTTAGATGCCAAAATGTTGCAATTTAAGAAAAAATGTGAGTTAATTCAAGATCCACAAGTGCTTAACCAGGATTGAACACGAGCACTCGCACACGGTTAGCGACCCAGGATTTTATAACTGATAAAATTGTTGTCGTTGTTTTGAAAATTCACAAAGAGCTACACAACAACTGTCTTCAGTATCTGTCGCTAAGCTGGATTTGGTAGGTTAGAGGAAAGGCAAATAGTTAACACCACCCACCACGGTTTTTGCAGTAACGAGACGTGAGCCATGGGTCCTCGAAATTACAGTCTGGAACCCTAAATACTAGGTTTCTCCCAGCTCATGTTGATACTACTAATAAATCATTGCCTTGAAAATACGATTGTGAAATACAAAAAGAACACTGATGAAATTGTCGTTGTTAACATACCTCTTACAGATACGGGCGACCTCTGTGTTAAACCTGATGAAGTAAACATTGAAAGATTTTCCAGGATGTAAGTCCTGTAAACCAGCCAGCTCATTTTCATATGACGAAGAATAAATTAGATATTTTTTAACTACTTCTTTAGAACAACGACCAACTTTTCAGAACCTTCACGATGTTTTCTAACTGCTTCTTTAACACAACGTGGACGTTCTGATGAGTTGGTCGTTTTTCTAAAGAAGTAGTTAAAAAAACACAGAAACACCGCATCGTGAAGGTTCTGATGAGATGTTTTTCTAACTACTTCTTTAGAACAACAACCAACTTATCAGAACCTTCATGATGTTTTCTAATTACTTTTTTGGCACAAAGATCAACTCATCAGGACTTTCACAATACTTTTTAAACTACTTTTTCAGCACAAAGACCAACTCATTAGGACTTCCTCCCATGATAATTATGCTATTCTCGAAAAATAATAATCAGTGATGTCGAGAAAACCCACTTGTAGAGAAATATACATGTAAAAACGGCTGGTATGGGTTGAGAAAATATTTTTGGTAGAGGAGCGAACAACGTTTCGACCTTTTTCGGTCATCGTCAGGTTCACAAAGAAAGAAAGAAGTAACTGACCGGAAGCTGACCACAAGTTTGAAAGGGGTTGTGTAACTGAGTGTTGGAATATAGAGGGCGATGTTAGATGTTTGAATATATAATTTTATATTATTTATTTTACTATTTTTATATAGGTATAAAGGTGTTCCTTTGTATTGGTTTATTTTGGGTTTAAGTTGTTGTATATGTAAGACTTTTTTAATTTTGCGTTTGTTTATGTTTGTTTCTTTATTTAGCATTTGAGAGTTTTCTATGGTTATGTTGTGTTTATTTGACTTGCAGTGTTCGAAAACGTGTGAAGGTGACTTTTTATGTTCTTTGAATCTGGTTTCCATTGTTCTACTTGTTTCTCCAATATAGAAGTCGTGGCAGTTATCACATTGTATTTTATAAATAATGTTGGTGTGGTGTTTGTCAGTGTAGTTTTTACATAGTATATACCTCAGTTTTGTGCCTGTTTTTTGAATAAATTTGGTATTCTTCCACAAACCGTAGAAACAATTATACACACACCCCTAGACCAACAACAAACAAACAACAATAAATTCCAAGATACAACAAACTACAAAACCTTATACTGCTGCACACCATATATTCCCGACATCAGCAGAAAAAATAACCAACATTTGGCAAACGCAAAATTAAAGAAGCCTTACTTATACAACAACTTAAACCCAAAATAAACCAATAGAAAGGAACACCTTTATACCTATATTAAAAATAATAAAATAAATAATATAAAATTATATATTGAAACATCTAAGCCCGCCCTCTATATTCCGACACTCAGTTACACAACCCCTTTCAAACATGATGCCAGCTTCCGGTCAGTTACCTCTTTCTTTCTTTATGAACCTGACGATGACCGAAGAAGGTCGAAACGTTGTTCGCTCCTCTACGAAAAATATTTTCTCAACCCAAACGAGCCGTTTTTACATATATATTTCTCGAAAAATAAACTCTGACAGTTATGTATCTCTGCCGAAAGGAGTAGACTTGCATTACATCCATTATGATTCAAGAGGATATGTAACTGCAATATACAGGTTCACAGGTGTTCCAGTAAGTATATTGCCTTGTGTATGGTAGTGGAAGAAGCATGGAACAGTGAATGTAGTCCTGGAGTACGAGATACTAAAACAAGTTGACTTTTGGAAATATGTGTGTCAATAGTTAGTGAAAAAAGAAGTTATTTGGGCTAGAAATGCTCCGGTTTTCAAAGAATTTCAGTAAAAAGAACAGTTAAAACGAGTAATAGAATTCGATCTTTTGATGAAGAGACTCAATGACGTACTTGATTAAACATTGAAACACTTATGCTTTGGGCTAAAGCATTATCCGATAGAGCAGATATAAAATTATTTTGTGACGAATCAGAGGTCACTGTAAATAAGTTGAATCTTACAATGTAGACTGTTTACTTACTTCCTTGATGGTAGTGAAATTGCGCTATAACTGGACATAATGTAATCCTTGACTGAAACCATTCCTGAATGCAAAAACCAACAAACAGATAAATTGTTGGGAAACAGAACATTTTAAGAAAAAAAAAACGGAAAACTTCGAATTCGTGGTCTTAATTATGGTTGTGATAATCTTTATACAATGAAGGTGGCTTCTGAACTTTCACAGTGCTAACACGTTGTAGATATGAAAGCTGTAAACCATCATAGACACTAACTAACAACCTTGTACAATAAAGGCAAGAAAGATGCTGCTATTTGTCTCAAAACTAGAATATCAAAAAATTTTAAAGAGAAGATTTAGATCTATGAAATAAAGCGATACTTTAAGGAATTAGCTGAAGGCTAATAATTAAAACCAAACGATCTTAAACCATATTAACATAGTTTCCAAAAGTAAGTATTAAAAACATTCTCGTACATAATTTGTCAAAATACTTTATATCTGTTAATATTCACTTTGTTTCGGAAGCGATTTATTTAAAGTGAACAATTCAATTTCAGATTTCTTACAGGCATTTTTTTCTTACTTATTTGTTTCAGAATTTTCACACAAAGCTACAAGATGGGATGTTTCCACATAGCTGTCCCTAATTTTGAAAGATAACACTTATAATACTCACAGCCGATTTTTAAACTACCCTTCTCTAACTGAATAATGGGATTTGGCCAGTGGCTCAGCTCAGCGGTACGTCTGCTGGCTTATGAGGCTAAAAATAGAGTTTTGTTACCCGTGAAGAGCAAAGCACAAATATCCCACATAATTTTGTGTCTAACAACAAACAAACCATTACTATTAAATCGAAACTATAACCCCAAAATCCGATTGCATTTTTTGCAGCAATAGGCCGTGAAATATGAATCCTATTTTTAGTCATCATGCCCACCATAAAGATAAAAACAATGAAAGCATAAAACCATTTTAAATTAAACCAATAACAAAATACGTAATTATTTTATTAAAAGTAATTATTTAATTAGATGAACTTGATTAATTTAAGTTTTCATACACAAACACTCCATCAGAGAAATCAATGTAAAGTTTGATGCCGCTTAAAACTCCAACAATTAAATACTTCTAAAGGCACAAATACATTTTCAGCTATACATTAAAAAACAGTTCCATTTTCTTGTGATCGTTCATAAACGGAAATTGCGTTAAAACAGTTGCCAGTGTTCTTTAAACTGTATTCAACGAGCACACTACACAATAATAATAATAGGCCATTTTCATAGTCTACGTCAAAACCTATAAATGATAAGACAGGTCAGTGGCTCCTTCACTTGCACGAGATGTTTACCCAAGTAGTCCAGGTATCCAAAACACAACGAGTTACCATGACAACAGAATTATCTTTCAACCAATAACAATCATGCGAATGGGACGTAGAGAGATGTGCAATTCATAACAGTGGATGTAAACAACTAAACAGCATCTATGTAAAGAGAAAAGTGGGAAATTCCAAAGTTCATTAAAAACATTCTTAAACACAGAATGTGGATATTTGTATGTATAATCTAACTCAAAGTGCACTAGATATGGAAAAAAATCTGTTGTTGAGACCTATAATATTTATAAATGGAAGTAAATCTTATCATAGTAAAGTAAAAAACAAACAAACAATCTAATGAATAACACTCAATGTTCAAACGTATGCAAACCTGGGCCTTAAAATCGTATGAACATTAAAATTGATGAAAAATTACCAATTGTTTTATGAACAAAATAAATACTGATGAATGCATGTCTTTGTAAAATAATAAAAAAGTCTATATGTTTAAATGTGCAAGCTGTATGATTTCATAATCAAATCTCAGTCATGATAACAGGAAAGTTAGCTTCAACATATGTTTGTAGAGTCAGTTAACCTTTCTTTGTGTTTCGATTTGATTTATCAATCAAAATTCATCTGAAAGCAAAGCGTAAATGGTTACAATACTGCTCTGCCATCTATCGGCTTTAAATCATACTTCAAAGAAAAGGGATAACAACATAAAAAGTAACTTTTATAAAACTGATATGCATTTATTTTCTTTTAAATCTTCTTTTACTAGCAGTAAGTGAGTATTCATACATGTTTTTCAACGAATTTCTATAACGTTTAATGAGATTTAAGTTAGTTATTAGTTGGTTCGAGAATAGCAGAGATGGAAACCACTCTTCGTCTCCTATCACTTGTAGGGTTAAATTTTCTAGTCACAAAAGTACTTCACTTCATCTACTTATCCAAAACTTAGGTTAGCAACATTTCTAAAAACCAAGTAAAAAAGTTCAAACATATGTTCAATTGTACAAATTAATCAATCTCGACATTAACACAGATATCGAATACCAAGTTGAGAAAAAGCATAACATGTATGTCATGGATAAGAACGTCCTATAATTACATAAAATCAAAGTAAGTCTTGGTATTCCATAAGATAAACTGTAATTACATAAATATATAATTACAAAGAAAAGGGCCACATTGTGAAGGTAGAAAACCTCGTATTGACAGAAAACTTGGGTGTATATAACAACTAGTGAAACTCATAATATAGGGTGTCCCAAAAAATGTATACATACTTTGAATTATTATAACTCACTCAAACTTTCTTTTTTACAGGTGCAACTGATTTAAAGTAATAGCAGAAGCGAGACTAAGCTTTGAGAAAAGGGTATTTATCTTAAAATGGCACTGGAAGTGCGAGAACGTAGCTGTAGTGCAAAAACGGTTTAGAAGGGAGTTTCAAACAGATCCACCAACGTGACTCATCATTACTCGCATAAAAGATAAGATTGAAACAAATTGAACTGTTCAAGACGTCCATAAAGGGCGTTCTGGAAGACGGCGGTCATCCACCAGTCCCATACGAGAAGCAGAGCTGTTGGAAAGTTTCCACCGATCTCTAAAAAAATCTGTTCGGCAAACAGCCCGTGAGACAGGAATCTAAAAATCGAGTGTCCATCACATGTTGAAGCGCATTTATTGAAAAAGTTTTATTCCGGCATTAATCCACGCCCTCAATGAAGATGATCCTGACGGGAGTGTTGAATTTTCTGAGTGGTATCTGGTAAAATCTTTCGAAGATGCAGTTTCCAAACAAGATCTTTTGGAACGATGAGGCCACATTTAGTTAAATGGCTCAGTTAATCGCCACAATTGCATCAACAGGGCACCACAAAACCCATATAATACGGTTGAAAACTACGTAAACTTACCAGGGGTTACAATGTGGTGTGGATTATCAGCGTTGGGTGACACTGGACCATTATTTTTCGAAAACACAGTCACTGGTCTCGTTTATCTGAACTTGCTGTAAGAATCTGTCGTGCCACGCATTCGAGAGCAATTTAGAGATGAGGAGTTTTATTTCCAACAAGCTGGAGCACCTCCCCACTACCAACGTACACCTCCCCACTACCAACGTACACCTCCCCACTACCATCGTACACCTCCCCACTACCAACGTACACCTCCCCACTACCAACGTAATGTGAGCGTTTATCTTGACGAAAAATTGCCGAACGGATTGATTGGGCCAAGAGGTAGCACTGAATTTCCCCCACGTTCACCAGACCTCACAGACGTTTTTTTTTTTTTTATGGGGACACGTCAAAGATAAGGTTTATAGCACAAAACCTGCAACAATCGGTGAGCTGAGAGCAGCAATTGAAAGAGAATGCACCCAAATACCAAATGAAATAATCCATGAAGCTTGCAATTCCATCTGTCCGCGTTATCTGCAGTTCCTGGATCAGAACGGTCATCAGTTCGAACACCTGTGATAACTCAAAAGATTCTACACTTGTCTTCTTAAACTTTGATTATAAAACCTAGATATATCTTAATAAACATTGTATTTATAATCACTCAAAGTATGTATACATTTTTGGGACACCCTGTACAAGACAAATTGAGTACATACTATATAGAGAGAAATTCGTTGCAAGAGAACACTAAAGTATATATACGTTATTACTGCAAAAACTTAAAATAATAGAAAACTGGAATACATATACACATTCTTATCGCAGAAACTCGTAATAACAGACAATTGAAGCATATCTTAAAATTAGAGTAACTCATAACAACACAAACTGTAGTACATAATACGACTAGAAAAACTTATAATAACACAAACTGTAGTACATAATACGACTAGAAAAACTTATAATAACACAAACTGTAGTACATAATGAAACTAGAAAAACTCATAGTAACAGAAACGTACGGTATATCTTTGAACAATAAACATCCCAATAACAGAAAAGTAGAAGATATATATTGGAACTAGAAAAAATTAAATAAGAATGTAAATGTCATATAGATAATAACCAGATGTAAGAGCAAAAATATTGAGTATACATTAAAACTACACAGACGACTTGGGTATATTTTGAAACTAGATGAACTTATAATAAATGAAAAATTAAGAATATATTGTAACTACAGAAATACATAATAACAAAAAAAAAGGCTTAGATTGAACTAGCAAAACTCATAAGAGATGAAAAATAAAGTGTGTATTATATTTAGAGAAAATCCTAATAATAACAATAAAACACACAGGAATGTATATTGTAACGGGCCGATATAAGATGTTTCAAATATATATGTTAATATCTATATGAGTAGCTACATAACGTAACTGTAAGAAGTGAAAGTAAAGAAGAATATGTCATTCACATTGTATTTCCTATATCCAGTACCAACTAGACGTTTCGTTAATACTAGTACTTATCAGGATGGTTAGGATACGTTAGACGCATTCAGGTGTTTTCACATTATTTGTATCACCATTTTTCCTGAACAACAGTAATATGATGTGAAGTATAAAAGTATTTCGTATAATATAACTTAATGTTGGATAATTCATAACTTTTTTAACGTATTTATACACATACGCAGCAACTACATGCTTTGATAAAACAGTGAAAGTTAAAGTCGAATAAATGAATACAAAATTGTTGAAGTATGTATAAGTATATATATATTTAAATATGCAGCGTATTTTGTTTCATGCTAATGTGTTTTTATTATGGCTTAAAAATTTATGGTTATAATTAATCAGAGTTTGGGATTTGCAGTTTTTTAACGCAGTTCTTCCTCGTGATTTCGTTTATTCATTTAGCTTCACTTGAATGTAAATATTTAATTTAACTTTTTTTAAAATATGCAGCGTATTTTCTTTCATATTAGTGTGCTTTGTTTATGGCTTAAAAATTTATGGTTATAATATATATACACACGAGTTTGTTTGTAATTAAAAAATGCACAAAGCTACACAAAGGGCTATCTGTGCTCTACTCACCACGAGAATCGAAACCAGGTTTCTAGCGTTGTAAGTCCGCAAACATGCCACTGTGCCGCATGCACACGAATGACTGTAAAATATAAGTACAAACACACACACATATACCAGTACATAAATACTCTACACTAATGTCGGATACTTTGATATATATTTATAAATATATCAGTAAATATAGGCTTTGACAAAACAATGTAAGTTAAGATGAGGTAAACCGATAGATAATTTTTGAAACACACACATGTGCATATAAATGAGTAATAAAAAACTTTCAGACAATGAGTAAGTAGTGTAAATGTAAAGTATCTATTGAGATAAAAATCATAAAAAAACGATTACTTGAATTAGTTTGAACCACACATAAAAAATCCAGTATTTTAATACGTGTTTATTGTACTGTACAGCTGGAATACTTTGTACTTACACATGCATGAATAATAAAATGTCCAACAAAATAATATGTTCACCACTAGGGGCGTTGTATGATAAAATATGGTTACTCAACACGAAAGTTACAAACACGAATAAGTCTTTCTATAATTGGGCGTGAAAGCATCCTGTATTATAAATCTGGCACACTTAATTAAACGTACGAGTTTCGCACATGCTATAAAATAATTTGATGATGTTTGTTTTGGAATTTCGCACAAAGCTACTCGAGGGCTATCTGTGCTAGCCGTCCCTAATTTAGCAGTGTAAGGCTAGAGGGAAGGCAGCTAGTCTGTTTGTTTGTTTTTTGGAATTTCGCACAAAGCTACTCGAGGGCTATCTGTGCTAGCCGTCCCTAATTTAGCAGTGTAAGACTAGAGGGAAGGCAGCTAGTCATCACCACCCACCGCCAACTCTTGGGCTACTCTTTTACCAACGAATAGTGGGATTGACCGTCACATTATACGCCCCCACGGCTGGGAGGGCGAGCATGTTTAGCGCGACGCGGGCGCGAACCCGCGACCCTCGGATTACGAGTCGCACGCCTTACGCGCTTGACCATGCCAGGCCAGGCAGCTAGTCATCACCACCCACCGCCAACTCTTGGGCTATTCTTTTACCAACGAATAGTGGGATTGACCGTCACATTATAACACCCCCACGGCTGAAAGGGCGAGCATGTTTGGCGCGACCGGGATGCGAACCCGCGACCCTCAGATTACGAGTCGCACGCCTTAACACGCTTGGCCATGCCGGGCCTGTTTGATGATGTACTTGAACGTTAAGTTTAGTAACACGTTATTTTTTTTTTTTTCAAAGGAGTTGGAAACAGTGTGTAAACTTACAGTACATTTATGATGTATCACTATGCATGAAACAATATTACGAGAAAAACTAAATTACCTCTAAGAAACATTATAAGTTGATGTGTACCAATTAGTAAAAAAAAAAAAAAAAGTGCTTTCTAGCGGAAGACAAGCAGAAATTTTAAAATAAAAATAATCATTTATTAGTTAATTTCTATAAACGTAAATAAGATCACGATCTATATTTTCAAAATATAACTTTATTAGCTCAATATTTCGATATTACAGCTTCATCAGGAGCTATCGATATCCTACAAGTTCACGCATAGAAATGTTTCACGATAAACTCCAACTTGCGTTAAACAGAGATAAGAATAGTTACATATAGATTACGATTAAAATATACTAAAGTCACAAGTCAGTTTTTAAACTGGCCAAATGTATAATTATAAAAATTTATCTCGAAGCTTGTTAGCTAATCCATTTGAAAGTTCTGATGAAGGACGTAAAATAATTATTTTTGAGTAATAAGGAGTAAAATAATAATAAAATAAAAACATAAAACATTAGATACATCAATAAAGGAACTATAATGGTTTGGTTTTCCGATATTATGACCTATTACTAAAAATGAAATCACCAGCTTATCAAGAACAAAATACTTGCCAATTTTAATAAATCCATTTTATATACTAATGACGTTGATGACAATGAATAATTAGGCATTGAATTTGTAATTAAGCGCTGAAAAATAAGCATGCGATGGTCTTAATGAGGTAAAAGAAACCAAACGTTCTTGGACATGAGACATCACCATTTACTTTTAACTATTGTAACATACAAACCAAAGTGGCCCGGTGGCCAGGTGGTTAACTCGTAATCCGAGGGTTGCGGGTTCGAATCCCTGCCACGCCAAACATGCCGTGGGGACGTTATAATATGACAGTCAATCCAACTATTCGTTGGTAAAAGAGTAGCCCAAGAGTTGGCGGCGGGTGGTGATGATTAGCTGCTTTCCCTCTAGTCTTACACTGCTAAACTATGGACGGCTAGCGCAGATAGCCCTCGTGTTGCTTTGCGCGAAGTTCAAAACAAACAAACCAAAGCAGATGACAAAAACTTAGAAAGGAGGATTTTTCTGGGATGTTGCTATTCGTTCTCTTACGAACAGGAAATCAAAATGTGGTACCCACTGTGCGATTTTTAAAAGGAGAGGCATATTTAACGAAGTAAACGGAACCTCTTACTGATGAAAGGCGAGATAGCAGATCGTTCACATTTCAGATGTTAGTGATAAGCCGTTACGTGTTGATTCTGAACTGATTTATCATGTAGTCTTTTTATCGTACATATCTGGTGATGTTATATGGTGATATGTGTTTAGTCCGAGACTGATCTGTAAGGCTTCTTGCAAAATAGACTAGCATTTTTTAATCTATGGATCGCAATCCAAAGCTGGGTCGTCAGAATTTGTGAAATGGTCTTTTTTATTTGTTTGTTATTAAGCACAAAGCTACACAATAGGTTTTTTTGTGATATGCCCACCTTGGGTATCAAAATAGTTTATAAGCCTTCGAACTTTCCATTAAACCAACGGATGAGAATTTAGCAAGCGTATATTTTCGCACGAAAGCTATTTACACGGTCGTGATTGGCCATCTATTTTTACATATGGGCTACGACCCCAAAAAAATGTTGAGAACCACTCTAATAGATGCTATTAATAGAGTCCTTTCTTTAGACTTTTGAATTAGTTGGTTATGGGTTCCCCGCTGGTACAGCTGTAAGTCTACGGATTTACAATGCTAAAACCAGAGGTTCGATTCCTCATGGTGGACTTAGCAGACGGCCCGAGAAAGAACGTTTATGTTGTGCGTCATTAAGTTGGTGTTTTGCTTTACTTCACGTGAGAAGATAATAGCTTGAGTTTCAGATCGTTCAGTTTAGATAAATCTTAATTTAATACCAGCAATTTTTATATTTACAGACGTTATTCTGACAACCAAGTGTTTTTAGGGTATATGAGATAAGTTAGAAACAATTGGTCATACATATATTTGATTATTATTATTTTCATTATTATTAGTTGTAATGGCACTTATAAGCTGGGTGCTTGCTGTTTAAATCTTCTTTAATGACAAAGTTTGGAAATACTCAATACGAACAACGTTATGTTATCAGTTACCAACTGAATCAAACTCTTGTTCCTGAATTGTATTGTATCTGGTTGCTTGGGCGTGTGCTTACTCTGGGTTTTTGCATGTACGAGTTTCTTTCAGGTGGTGTTTTGTAAAGTGGTATTCAATATTCTTTGTTAGTGGCATTCGTATTATCATTGCTTGGGTAACTCTATTAATTTATTGATGTTGATTTGCTAGTGTACTGGGTTTTTGTGTGAGTGCTATTGGTTTTTGAATGTATTAGTTGATTTGAGGTAGTGTTTGGTGATGTATTGTGTATTCTTGGGTTGTTAGTGACATTCGTATTATCACTGATTGGGTAAGTCTATCAGTTTGTTGCTTCGCTGGTCTATTAGGTTTTTGTAATTCTCAAGCAATTCTATCTGCTGATTATGTTTTACGAATTCTGTAATTTTCTAAACATTTATATGAAGAACTACCTTGTCTTTGCCAGTTAGCACATATTGAGCTGCTTCTAAATTGTGTACACTGTGAAAAATATTGGCTTTGTTCACACCTTAAGTAACGAATAAAAATAGACATTGCCCTAGATGAAGGCCACATTTTTAGCAGTTTCTTCCTTTAATGTTCGGGTTATTAAATGGATTCAATGGTTCTACTGTGTAATTGGTGTACCATAATATAACACTTTTATTCCTTTGTTCTTTCAGGTTCATACCAGGATGTAACTGCTCTTTGATTATGAAAATGTTTTAGGCTTGGAGTTCTCTTTACTTCTTCAATGGTAATGCTATACGATACGCTTGTAAAGACAACACTAAGTGTGAGTTTACTTACCCCTTCTCAATGAGTCGAGATATTAGCATTACTGACTGCATTTTGGTAGTTTTCTTTATGGTTTGTCTCCTTCCCCCCGTGACACAGTGGCATGGCTGCAGACTGACAACACTAGAAACCTGGTTTCATTACTCATAGTGAGCAGAACACAGACAGCCCATTGTGCAGCTTTGTACTTAACTTTGAACCTAATCCTAATAATTTGCTGCTTATGTTCGGTTACTTTTTCAGGTCTTGCCTGTGTCGAGTAATTTTATTGTTAAGGATGTTCTCTTATTGATAACTACTAGCGTATGATTTGTTGGTATATTTTTGTATATGTATAGATGTAAGTGATAGTGTTCCTATATTTTCCGAGTTAGTTGGGACACGTGTAATTGTTGTTGTAGGTACGGGTTTCAGTTCTGCTGTATTATTTTTAGTATAAGCACGGTTTTTTTTTATCATTGTATTACTTGTTGTACACTTACGAGATCATCGCCCAATGTATTTCTTTTAACCTAAGTAAGGGTTCTCCGGTCGATGTATTACTTGTAGTATAAGTTTGGATTCCTCGTCGGAGGTATTACTTGTTATGTAGTTATGGGTTCTTTGTCCAAGGTATTATTTTTAGTACAGTTACGGGGTTCTTTGTCAGAGGTATTACTTGTAATATAGAAACGGGTTCATCAGCCACTGTAATACTTGTTGTGTAGTTGAGGGTTCATTGACTGATGTATCACTTAGAGCGTAGTCACTAGTAGAATTAATATTATTCTTTTGGTCTATAATGTCAGGAAAACTATTTAGCATTACACACATAGTAGGGGCAAGTGCAAACTTGCATATATTAAAAATAAATAAATGAAAGAAATGTAAAATAAGATAAACCTCAGAAACATACAAACAAAACTGGGATTAAAGTGAAGAAAATTTAAGTTCTTACTTCTTTGTGCCCACATTCGTTCATAAAACATAAAGCGATGATTTAAATAATACTATAACGAAACATGTTTAGCAGTGGCCGATACTTTGCGAGATTGGGCTTGTTTATTGATAGGTAATTATTAGTGATAAATAAGGCTTACATAAACAATTCAATTGAATCTCCAGAAATCCTTTAAACATTAGTAGTGATACAATAGACTGGACTTCTTGTCAAAATGCTATAACCATAAACAAGAGATAGTGAAAAAAAAAATTCAACTAGTTTCCAAGGGATCATTTAAACACTAAATATATTACAATAGACTGGACTTCTTATCAGGCCTAAAGAGAGTATTCAACTACAGGTTGGAATGTTAGAGATAATATTATGTTGTTTTGCTTATTACCAGAAAGTTTCAATAATCCTTAAGAAAACTTCTGCATAGAAGTAAGTAACGATTATTTCTTTAGTAATTGCGTTTTGTTTTCTAATTGTGCTTTCGTAGTTAAATATAAATCACAGAATTTCATATTAATTTCAAACCTGATAATTTACTTTGTTTTGAAGCATCTTTCAAAATAAATCAAATTTAGTTCAAATAGCTTATCGTGTTTCGTGAAATATAGCAAATGACATGTAGTATTCTTTAATGTTAGATGGTGAGCATGCGCTAATTTATTTTTGATTTCTTGTCATTATACTGTGAATGTTTACGATATATTAATTAAAACCCTAATAAATTCGAGAAAAAGAAAAGAAAGAAGTGAGACTAAAGTACTCCTTGGCGGCAATTTTAAGCTTAAAATATTTGTCAAATTATAATTAAAAATTACTTTTTCACAATAAGAGGAAGTCTTTGTGCTTTAAAATTTTTAGGGACTCATTAAGCGTTATGACTCTGTATGTAACAACACAATATAACTATTTAAGGTATAGAATGACATTCTTCTTATTAAATAAATGCATTAATATAACCAATTGAACCTATAAAGTGATTTTTTACATTGTTAAAGCCTAAAACTCACGTAAGAAGTTAATACCTAAATACAGAGTCAGTAGAGCAGGGTTTATTAACTGCAAATTCTACTTATTATACAGATCCTTAATGGTATGATCATACCAAATTATATATGAACTTTTACGCTAAAAAATGTAGAACAATACAAAAACTTGTAATGACACACAACGAATCAACCAGTAAACACAATTTTCAAAGAAAGAAAAATACTAGCACTGAATGTAATGTAGTTTATGGTATTTATTGTTGTTTGTTTCGTTTACAAAGTAATAGTAATAACTTCCTAAGAGATAGTTTCTTTGCAGCAAGACAGTATAAATATATTTTAATTATATACTAAAGATATGTAAATATACGTTTATTTTGCTTGTAATGTTTGATATAATGATTAGGGAACGTTACAATTCATATGACAGGCATGAATAAGCTCTTCTCCATAACGTTATGTTTATGAGTAATGTTAAGTAGATAATGTACAAAAAGAAATGACCTAACAAAGAATACTTTGCTAAGCTGATTATCAAAAAGTATATTAGTAATTTCATAACACATTCCAACCTCGATTCAACAAAATACATACAATCTTGTTCTGTTATTGGGTGCCACCTGGTTTTACTAAGAATTTTTAAGAACATTTTGATGAAAACGCCCTCTAACAAATTGTAATCATTCTTTGTTTTATTTTATTCTTTGAAATACAAACTATTCTTGAATCATAAACAGGATTACGATGAGAAATGCGAGCGCCCATTTCATTTATAGTAGTGAATCAAACCAAGAAAGGTAAACAAGCACACCACCCTCTATGGTGTTTGAAAATATTAGCTCGAAATTGATATTTTTTCTTTATCTAAAAATGACCTGACTTAAGTATGATTCCTGAAATGGAATGAAATAGGAACACAGGTGGAGACGCATAAATGTGTCAACGAAGCAATTATCAAAAATATAATATCTTCCTTAAATAAGTTTTAATTGATATCTGGAGTACGCCAGAGGGCGCATTACATAAAAATGATAACAAAAGACAGGCAAGAAAGAAAAGAGGAAAGACACCCTACAATGTAATAGAGACTTTAATATTATGCATAAAAATAAAAGACATCGAACTTAAAACATGGTGGTTTTGAAAGGAATCATTTATATTTTACAACAGGAAATTCCTATCTTTAGTGGCATCTACTAAAATGAGAAAGAGATTTAGATCAATTTGAAGTTAGCATTTTTATGAAGTTTTTGTAGTCTGGTTGGCGTGATTAATTGCTGAATTTCTTTATACTGTTGAATTTTTCTGAAGAAAGAATTAATGTATTTCGAATACTTTTTGGTTTCATCAAAGACAAAAAATGCTGAAGTATTTAAGCCCAATCCATTACTTGTTTCATTAACATTTCAGAAAGTTTGGAATTACTTACTTTGATAAAATAAGTTTAACTAATTAGGAAATCAAGAAAAGCTTTGTATTAAAAACAAACAAACTAAATCGCAATATAACCTTTCACGTATAATTCAATACACGTTTATTTCAATAATAAATTTACAGCCCAATGCATAGAATAACAAGCTTTGCAATGAGAGCTTTTATCAGAATTGCTTTAAGTTTTTCTGTGATATCAATATTCAACATCCTTTAAAAACATCATTGATTTTTGTGCAGTTGATGTGTTAGTAGTTGTAATAAACAAAGTGTTGGACACGTTATAGTAAAAACTTGCGGTGAAATTGTGTGTATCAGAATTTAATTTTTACATCGCTTAACATTTCGTATGTAGAGTGATGTTACCGAAAACTGGACGGTCTTTTTTGTTGTTTTTTTGAATGGTACATAAAAGTCCTTTCCGACGCAAAATATTCATACACTCAAATCTTAAAGAGATGCAGAGATCGCGGAATAAAAATAACCAAGGTAGAAATATCTTTTGTACGTGGTACTGGATAACATGAGAATATGGATCAACGTAGATAACCAGAACAGTCCAGAAAGAGACCTACAACAAACTGTATCTCACTCGTGGTAAACAAAGTGTAACTTGTAACAGTTAAGAAGTCATGAAAACAAAAGTTACTTACAGCAGTAAACAACATAATTAGTCAGATCTCCGTCTGTAAAAGTGACACAAGATACACATACGTATGTCGCTTTCTTACATAATTAGTCCGATCTCCGTCTGTAAAAGTGACACAAGATACACATACGTATGTCACTTCCATACATAATTAGTCAGATCTCCGTCTGTAAAAGTGACACAAGATACACATACGTATGTCACTTCCATACATAATTAGTCAGATCTCCGTCTGTAAAAGTGACACAAGATACACATACGTATGTAACTTCCATACATAATTAGTCAGATCTCACTCTGTAAAAGTGACACAAGATACACATACGTATGTCACTTCCATACATAATTAGTCAGATCTCCGTCTGTAAAAGTGACACAAGATACACATACGTATGTAACTTCCATACATAATTAGTCAGATCTCCGTCTGTAAAAGTGACACAAGATACACATACGTATGTCACTTCCATACATAATTAGTCAGATCTCCGTTTGTAAAAGTGACACAAGATACACATACGTATGTAACTTCCATACATAATTAGTCAGATCTCCGTCTGTAAAGTGACACAAGATACACATACGTATGTCACTTCCATACATAATTAGTCAGATCTCCGTTTGTAAAAGTGACACAAGATACACATACGTATGTAACTTCCATACATAATTAGTCAGATCTCCGTCTGTAAAAGTGACACAAGATACACATACGTATGTCACTTCCATACATAATTAGTCAGATCTCCGTCTGTAAAAGTGACACAAGATACACATACGTATGTCACTTCCATACATAATTAGTCAGATCTCCGTCTGTAAAAGTGACACAAGATACACATACGTATGTAACTTCCATACCGTAGATATTCAACCGTCGCAGCTGGAGAATAAAACAGGAATTCATGTTATTCCATAAACAGACATACCAATAAAGTCACCAGATGCATGGCCTATATATTTCTGTTGAAATAGGCGCTGGAAAACTTTCTTTATCTTACTCTAGATAAATTATGGACATCATTTGAGAAGGGGCGTGACTTTGACATGACAGCATTACAATAGAGTCTTTTCTAGTGAACACTATACTGCAAGGCTTATTGTCAAGATGCACGATCGTCAGTAAGAGCATGAACGAACGTGGTGACATAGACTGCACCAACGTGCATTTCAAACTCATTTTTTTCTAATGGTTCGCCAGCTTTCGGCATTTGAATCACGATTTTGTAAAAGTATTATATTACATGTGTAAACAGCATTTCAGATAATTTGTATTTCTTTGTCCAGCCCAACTTTCGACTTCTGATCATAGCAAAAGGTCTCTTGAGCAGCGATTTGTGAGACAAAAGATAGATCTAAAAAGCCATTTTTACATGTCTTTGATTTTGAATTCGAAATGGACAAATCAGGAGAAATGTTGAAACAAAATCCTCTGCAGTTAATGTATTTTTTTATTATATGTGTTAGAACAACATTTCTATATTGTTTACTGTTTTATTTGCCATGTCTGCGTACAACCGAAATTTTTAAATTGTAATGTACTGATATCGACATGGTTTTTTGAAATTTACGAAAATTTTACTTATTATTGGTGAACAGCGGAAATCGACTTTACAGTTCTTTTCTTTCCCCACAGTAGCTCAGCAGTAACTCTAAAGGCTTATAACTCTAAGAACCGGATTTGATGGCCGTGATGGGCATAGCACTGATAGCTCAATATGTGGATTTGTCTTTGACAAGAAACACATTAAAATTTTAGGTGGACTGAAATCAGTGCCAACATGGGACAAGATTGTACCAAGTTGAGACATATCAAGTGTAATATCCTTTAGAATTTGTTTCATTTGTTTATTGTTAAGCTCAAAGCTGCACAAAGAGCTATATGTGCTCTGAAAACTTCGTTTCAGCACTACAGGTGTTAAGACTCTCGCCTGAGCCACGTAGTGGAAGGGACATTTTTCAGGGACTTAGGTCACATTCTTAGTGTTAATATCCTAAACCACGTTGATAATATTCAGTTTTATTTTTAATTTTAATAACTGTTGTCTAAGTAGGAAACAAAAATTAACAAATTATTGAAAGCCGTTTCTTAATTATATATATCTATATATAATTCTTAATAACGTCAGATTATAATTTAGGTATAATAAATACATTAATTTTGTGTCATCAAATATTCAAGTTTCCAATGAATTTGTTTGTGTTTAAATTTTGTACAAAGCTTCACGAAGTCTACCTCCGCTAGCCGTCCTTAATTTAGCAGTACAAGGCTAAAGGTGTGTGCGTGTTTTTCTTATAGTAAAGCCACATCGGGCTATCTACTGAGCTCACCGAAAGAATCGAACCCCTGATTTTTGCGTTGTAAATCCGCAGACTTACCGCTGTAATAGCGGGGAACAAGGCTAAAAGGAAGACAGTTAATCGTCACCACCAACGAGGAGTGGGATTGCCTGTAATATTATAACGCCCTCATGGCTGAAAGGGCGAGCATGTTTGGTGTTACAGGGATTTGAGCTCACACCCTTCAAATTAAAAGGCGAGCGCCCTAACCACTTAGCCATGCCAGACCATTTAAAATGAGAATATATAAATAATTCTGCATAAAGAAGATGTTATGGAAGCCGTAGGTTATTAATTAACCAAAAAACTTTATTGAAACTAAATACAAATTGAAACGAAGGTGACATGGAACAACATTTTCAGTAATGATAATAAAAATATATGTATTTTGCATTAATTCAATATAATAGTAAAAGTGTCTTACTTCTGCCAAGCCCGGCATGGCCAGGTGAGTTAAGGCATGCGACTCGTAATCTGCGGGTCGCAGATTCGCATCCCTGTCGCACCAAACATGCTCGTCTTTTTAGCCCTGGGGGCGTTATAATGTTACGGTCAATCCCACTTTTCGTTGGTAAAAGAGTAGCCCAAGAGTTGGCGGTGGGTGGTGATGACTAATTGCTGTCCCTCTAGTCTTACACTGCATAATTAGGGATGGCTAGCGCAGATAGCCCTCGAGTAGCTTTGCGCAAAATTCAAAACCAAACAAACAATACTTCTCTTATATATAATTATTTTTCAAAAAAGTGAAATATTGAAGTTACTATTATTCTGATTAAAAATTTAAACAAATTACAATGTCTCTTTTAACATTTCTATCATTAACATGTGCATATTATGTGCACACAGCCTGTGCATGAGTTACATTTGTTTTAATAACATGGATGGGGTTTGGTCAAGAACCATATAATTAGTATTTCTTATGCTCATCATATATATATATATATATTTTTTTTCCAATACCATCGAGGAAGTTGTATTTAGATCATAAGACTTATTTATACCTGTATTTGATATCTTGGTAAAGGAAGTGTCGATTGGCTTTGTTTCTGGTGAATTTTATTTGGCTGGCCGAGTATGGTCTAGTGGTTAACATCCCTAGACATGAATCAGAGATATTCATGGTTCACGTCCATTGCAACAAATAATAACCTCGCTCCACACTTCAGATGTTTGTGTGTGTAAGAGTGATAGTCATTTCATACTATTCCGTCAGATAAAGGTAGCTAAAGAAATGGCAGTAGATACTGTTCGCTTACTTCTTTCTTTTAGTTTAGCCAAGACATAGCTAAGTGCGTCGGGCACTCGATTCGTAACCTGAGGGTCGCGAGTTCGAATCTCCGTCACACCAAACATGTTCGCTCTTTCAACCGTGGAGACGTTATAATATTACGGTCAATCCCACTGTTCGTTGGTAAAAGAGTAGCCCAAGAGTTGGTGGTGGGTGGTGATGACTAGCCGCCTTCCCTCTAGTCTTACACTGCTAAATTAGGGACGGTTAGCGCAGATAGCACTCGTGTAGCTTCGTGCAAAGTTCAAAACAAACAAACAAATCAAAGAAGATGACACAAAAACTTAGAAAGGAGGATTTTTCTGAGATGTTGCTATTCGTCCTGTTATGAATAGGAAATCAAAATATGGTATCCAGTGTGCGGATTTGTAGCTTTGTGTGAAATTCAAAAATAAACAAACCTTGTAGCTTATTAATTTAAAGTTAGACACGGCTTTTGTGTAGCATTACGCAAAAATTCTGTTACATATTCTGTAAGGGGGACTCGACATGAAGTAATGTTTTTGTTTAGCAAAACACAGGTATAAGAGAGTATATATACACATACCCTAACAATAATAAACTGATGTTTCAAACCAGCTGCTCGTAATTGATAATGTAGCAAGTCAATCTGGGGTGAATTGAGTTTGTATGTCAAAAAAATGTATGTGTAGTAACTTTTGTGCTAACTCGGAAATGCGAGAAGAAAAGTGTAACTTACTTAAATTGTAAACTGTAAAAATATAAATTTTTAATAACCTCTGACACTCGAAGGATTAAATAATTTAATCATTTTATCTAACTTGTATGGAAATTTCGTATGAACTCAAGATAACAACAAATAGCGTTATCTTATACAAACATTCCACACAGTCAGGCGTTTCAGTATCGAAACTTCAGCAACAGCTGAACCTACTCTTTTTATTTAAAGGAAAACAATTGATAATACCTTTATGAAATATTCCTGGAAGTTTTAGGAGATCTGCTTGTTTATATCTTCTTCGTTGTGAAATCAAACCAAATGGTTAATATGCCCTTAACAAAACACATGCAATTAATATAATACACATACAACGCGTAATAAATATAAACTAAACAAATCACAACATAAAATGTAGTCAATTATAGTTAAGTTCAGATCCACTTTTATGGAACAACAACAAATTTATATGGATACAAATTTTGTCACTTTCACGTGTCCTCTTCAATCCAGCTTTATGAAACACCGGAAGTGGCTCTAGAGCAGGGGTTCCCAAACTTTTGGCACTCGCGACCCCTTACCTAAAAGTTTGAAACCCATGTGACCCCCTACTTAGGGCTTACTATCAGCAGCTTAATTTTTCTTTTATTTTCTGTGAAGGAGAGGGAAAGAAACATCTAAAAAAATATGTAAAAATTCTGTAATTATTTATTAGCAAATTAAATCACATTGGTCCAACCTGAATTCACAAAAAGAACATATATTTCTTAAAATAATATTAACATAGGTTTGAACAGCTATCCAACCCAGCTAGTGAGATGCCCGATGTTGCATTTCAGCAGCAAGCTTTGAAATTCGTGGCCGAGCGTTTGTTAGAGCCAGTCTCGTGTCATCTCCAACATCCAATCTGTTCCTATTCTTTGTTTTCATATTGACAAGAGTAGAAAATCCTGCCTCACACAAGTAGGTAGAAGCAAATGGAAAAAGGACACGTAAAGCTATCATGCTGACTTTGGAGTATGACTGATACATAGCGCACCAGAACTAAGTCACGGATTTCACCTTGAAGAGATCACGAGCTGAAGAGTCGTTCCTTAGATCCAGAAATTCATCTTGGATATCATCTGGGATGCTGGATACATCAAGTTCAGTACAAAATGGGTTCCTTACCAAGGCCTCCTGTTCCTGTGATAGCTCAAGGAAGTAACGCTCGACTTCCTTTTCTAGATACTGAAGATGTTCGGTAATCTCATCCTTGAGGAACTGATCCAGTTGGATCTGAGACTCATCCGTCACTCCACAAAGTTTTTCAAACATAGCGATGTTTCCAAGATTGGTTTTCCGACGCCAGGTCTGCAGTTTGGAAACAAAGGCCCGAAGACTATCTTGAAAAAGGAGAACATGTGTTTCCCTTCCTTGAAGCTTCAAATTGAGCTTGTTCAGCTGGTCAAAAATGTCGGCTATGTACGCAACCCTTTTATTCCATGCTTTATCTTTGAAGTTAGTTACAAGATCTTTCCTTTCTTGAGTCTCCAGGAATAGCTTTATTTCATCTTTCATTTCAAAGACACGATTAATAACGTTTCCTTTCGACAACCAACGTACTGCTGTGTAGAAGAGAAGGACTTCGTGGTCAGCATTCATGTCTTTGCATAGTTCTTTGAATAGGCGAGTGTTGAGTGCTTAAGTCTTCACATAATTTACAATTTTGATTACAGATTCAAGCACTTCCTGCAGAGAGGCAGGGAGAGTCTTACTGGCGAGAGCATATGGGTGAATCATGCAGTGGATGCCCTTTACTTGAGGTGCTAGCTTCTTCACTCTCGACTGGAATCCTGATTTCGATCCCAACATAGCCGGTGCCCGATCCGTACAAACTCCACACACGTTTCCCCATTGAAGATTTTCGTCTTGAAAAAAAGTTGAAACTTTTTCCATGACATCATCAGTTTTTGTTGTGGTTTCAAGTGCACTGCAGAATAAGAATTCGTCTTTGATGTCACCTGAATTAATGTATCTCACGAAGACAAGCAACTGAGAACATGAACTTACATCTGTTGACTCGTCGAGCTGAAAGAAGAACAAAGGGGAACCCTTAATTTCAGTCAAAACCTGTTCCTTCACATCCATAGACATTTTAGAAATGTGCCTCTGTATAGTATTATTTGACAGGGATACTTGCTGCATCTTCTTTGCACTGGCTTCTCCAATAATAAGATTTACTGCTTTCATCATGCAGGGTTTAAGAAGTGTTTCTCCAATCGTTTAAGGCTTTTTTGTTTAGCAATTTCGAATGCAATCTCATATGAAGCTTCCACTATGGCTGCACTCTGCTGCTGAAACGACCCACTTCTATCGATTCTTTGGCTTTTAAGACACCGTTCATGCCGTTTGAAGAAATCCAAACCCTTCTTTGCGTGTTCTGGATGTTTCGTCTCGAGATGACGCTTGAGTTTTGATGGTTTCAATGACTCTGCACTCAGGACAGTATGGCACAAAACACACTGTGGTTTCTCGATGCCGTCGTTGGCGAGCACAGTGGTGAAGCCAATGTTGAGGTAGCATTCTGAGTATCTGCGCCGTTTAGCCATGGACACAACTCACCTCTACTGCTTACTTATCTCCTTGTTAAAATAAAATAAAAATGTTGAATAATGAACGCTTTGGCAACTGTAGATCTTACACTGATTATTTGTGGGGGGTGCAGGTAGAGTAATGATGGGGTACGTATTGGGCGGGAAAGGAGCGTGACCAGCCGCGCGATTCATCATCCACCAATCAGCAACGGACATGTGACTCACGTGTCGACAGCGAGCACACACACACTTAATCACAGCTAAACAGACACAGAAGCATACGTACATGCGCGTGCACTCACATACTCGCTACTCACTAGTACACACATACATACAGTTGCAGACACATACACATTCACTCACAGGCACGCATACATACACCCATAATATCACCTAATGGCATTGAACTAACGTAGCACACGTTTTGCTTTGCACCGAAACAAAAAAAAAAAAATGTAAGAGCATGAAAATGTAATTGATGAAATAAAATTAATGTTATCCGAAGCTACTTCTAACAAGGCTACGCGACCCCCTGGGGGGTCGCGACTCACCGGTTGGGAACCCCTGCTCTAGAGTGTATAAAGTCAGAAAGAGGTTGGATTAAAATAACCTTCAGAGGTGTTTGGTAACTTTTAGATTAGTGAGTTTTCCATATTTTTTTTTTATTGACATTGCTAGTTTTATGTATTATATTTAGCTTTTTATTTCATTGGCAAAATCAATATTATTCAGAATATTTAGCGATAAAGACTTTTATACAGCAGGAGATTGATGTTGTACATAGCCATTGGATACTGAGCAAGTAACTGATCTTACACTGAATATTATATTATAGGTCTAGGGCAGACATGATCCGTGTTTTAGCAAGCCGTATCTACACGACAGAAAAATAATTTATTCATTTAAAGATTTTTAAGAAATCATAACCAGCTGGAATTATTCGGAGAGACTTGTTAAAATCTGATATTTTCATGAGAAGTGGGTTAGCTCTGACTTCCTCGTAAGCATTTTCGTCCTACATTAAATCCTTCAGTTTTGTTTCATTGTTAACAGGACAACTAATTGGTCATTATAATATTCTTATTCCTTTTGAATTTCCTTAAGACTTGTAAGAAACAATTAGAAATCGTTAAGCATTTATTTCTACTTTAAAATCATTGACTTCATCCGATTAAACAACACCCAATATCAAGTCAAGATCGATGTCCGAGTTTTTGAAACAAAATAAGAGATCATAACCTAACGTTATCTTTTCAACCTCTACAAGACTTGGAAACTTTAAATAAAAAAAACTCGTTTTTAAACAGTTTGTCACATATATTCTGAAGTTTTTACCTTGTCGTACTTAACTTATCCTTGTAGCAAAGGTTTTCCTACCTTGTATAACTGTTTTAATTTTGCTGTAGAATTATGTTATTCAATTTGCGCCCAGATATTCCAAAAGTTCCACTGGTTTCTTGTTTGTTTTGAATCTCACGCAAAGCTACTCGAGGGCTATCTGCTCTAGCCGTCCCTAATGTAGCAGTGTAAGACTAGAGGGAAGGCAGCTAGTCATCACCACCCACCGGCAACTCTTTTATCAACGAATAGTGGGATTGACCGTCACATTTTAAGGCCCCCCGACTGAAAGGACGAATATGTTTGGTGTGACGGGGAATCGAACCCGCGACCCTCTGATTACGAGTCGAGTGCCTTAACCACCTGGCCATGCTGGGCTTAGGGTTTTAATTATGGTTATTAAATTGACTCAATATACGCTCATTTTAGGAAAGAAGATGGTTGTATTACAACTTTATCTCGCCTCAGTAACAAATTTTTCGTCAAAAGGTAAAAATCGGTATGTCGTTCTTCCTTCCTGACCAGCTTTGTACCATTAAACATTTTAACATTAATAAACTAGCAGAACTTAAAATAATGAATAAGTCAAATTAGCAAAAATTTCAGCCGTAACTTAAATATTCATAAGAGACTGATAAAGTTGACTGGTTATCGTTATGTACGATGCGTACATTAGGTTAGACATACATATACAGTTAATTCTATATTATTTTGTAGTTTATATTTTGCACGTTTTGTAGCCAGTCTGTACTATAATAGGACTTGAAAATATTCGAATTCAGTGTTTGTCAACCTTTTTTATACCAACGATAGGCTCACTGCGTCATTAAACTATCACGAACCATTAAACACAAGTGTAACAAAAACACGTTACGGTTGATATATAAATATTCTGTTTTTGCCTTCGTAAAACTGCATTAACCGTCGAGATGGTTGTGACGCTGATCCGCATATCGGTAGTTGAGAAACACTGCTATAATTTAACGTTTTATCTTTTATTTGTTTGTTTTGTTTCGCGTAAAGCTACACGAGGGCTATCTGTGCTAGCCGTCCCAAATATAGTAGTGTAAGACTAGAGGGAAGGCAGCTAGTCATCACCACCCACCGCCAACTCTTGAGCCACTCTTTTACCAACGAATAGTGGGATGGACCAAACATTATAAAGCCCCCATGGCTGAAAGGGCGAGCATGTTTGATGCGACCGGGATTTTTAGTTTTTTAATGAGTTAATTTATACGTTAAGAATTATAAATCTTTTATAATAAAATTCTATATTTGATTGTTGTTGTTTTATAAATTAAGCGTCAGGTATAAATATAAAAATATAAGCGTCTGTTCGCAACAACTGCTAGTCAGTAACAACGTAGTGTAAAAATTCATCACATACAGTGAAACATGACACAAACTTCAGTTTATGTGGTAAGGATAAAAATCTTTGCTTAAGTAGAACTTGTATAGCATCAGTGATGACATTTACCAAAGGCATCCGATTTAGAAAATATCAATGAACTACGTTTCTGGTGTGGGTTTTTTTTTTTTTTTCAACGTGCATAAATTCTAGGCCCTAAAATATAACTTGAGTGATCTACAGCTCTCGGCCAACAGCAGGAAAGACAATCCAAATAAAGTAAATAAAAAATGAATAAAATATTACAATAGCATTACTCACATATTTTATTATTTCTGTGTTAATATGAACTAATTTTTTATTTATAATAAGGAATGTCTAATATACTACAAGTAGTAGTATTTTTAAAATGTTTTTCCGCACGTAATGAACAAACTATTTTCGTAAAAAACCCCAAAAAAACACTGATTTATTTCGTAATTGTTAACCATACAGTGTGACAAAAAACTTTGGAAATAGACGACTATGATCATTTTCATACTTGCGTATTAACTAAAAAGCATACCCTGTATACCCTGGATGAAACCTGACTAATCTAGAAACAAATGTGTGACAATTATATATCTCAAATTAATCAGGTCTGACGTCAGAATTCGAATCTTATCTTTAAAAACATTAAAAACTTGCATACAACATACACGTTTCTAGTGAGCATAAATTTTATTTTTACAAAAGTAATGAATATGTCATTTGAAATATTGAATGGCAAGTTTTTTTGTCTTATGAACACAAACATTTTAAACAGTATGAAGTAGTGAAAAATAAAAAAGGCACACTTTGTTTTGCGTTAATACGTAAGTTTATACATGAAATAAATGTTAACAAAAGTAACCTGTTTGTATCAGACCTTCATGAACATACATCCACATGCAGTGCTCTTTTATCTGCTGCTATATAAGATACACTCTGCTGATGTTTTATAGAAATGAACTATTTCTACGTCATCAGTAACCTGATTTCATTATTTTGAAATAATGTATCGGAAAGGAAAGAGAAATTCAAAATACATAGATCTACATTATCGTGACAATAATTCACACGAACTAGGTTTCTTAACCACAAGTTCGTGGCTCAGCTTGGATTGCCACTTTTAAATCAAATGACAGTAAGGAATTTATATATATACAGACATACATACCTAAAAGATATGTATATACACACAAATAACAGAAAAAAATGTTGATCATTAAATACAAACTGAGTTAATAGTTACATAAGTTCAATGCCAGGATAGATTTGGTTGCGACTGATTATAATTAGGTGTCAAGAACAAACAGCAGCTAAACCTATTGTAAGTACGGACATGTTATTCTCAAAACCTAATAGACAAATTAGATCAAAATTACGCTACTATTTGAAAGAACAAAACAGAAACTATTGTAAACATTATATTTATGCGGGACCCAAAACAACACGACAGTTATACCCTCAATAAAAAACAACACATTACTTTCAGTTTCATTTAAACTGTGGAGTGTCCTTGAAATATAATGCAATATCGGTTTAATACAATGTTAAGTTAGCACTAAACAACTTGCAAGGTCACTGGACGTCCAGCTATTTCCTTCCCATTTAACTCCTTAACAGCTTTCTGGGCATCGTCTACAGATTTAAGAGCAATTCTTGCATCTCCTGTTGGTTGACCGCTTTCATTAAACCTTCTTATGATACTATTTTTCGTTAATTCGTAACCTTCAAAGAAACTTAACAAGTCTTCAACTGTAGCACGATATGGTACATTACTTGCTGCAATAACACAACCTGGTTTACCAAATCCTTTTGGCCCTGGATCAAGAGATCTCGGTGGACGGAGTCCTCTTGGTTTAGGTAGCCCTCTGAAATCTGTTCCTTCTAGTGCACCTAGACGACCTGGCCCTAGTTGTTTTTCTCCTACATTTCCAGTTTGTCCAGGACCATGTGAAGAATCTAGTAATCCTCTGTTATCAAGTCCTCCTAAACCATCTAATAATCCTCTGCTCAAATTTTGATTAGATTTTTCTTTGTGCATTTTTTCAAGACCCTCCAAGCCTTTTTGAGTTCCTCTTGCACCAGGTCCAGTTGAGCCATCTGGTGGCCCTTTTCTATTTGGCCCCATTGGCCCATCATGTGTTCCTCTCCTTGGTCCCACTGGACCTTCTGAAGGTCCTCTGCTACCCGACCTCATTGGACCCTCTGGTGGTCCTCTGCCAGTTGGACCTATCAGGCATCCAGATGGACCCCGGGGACCAGAAGGACGATAGCGATCAGGAGGTCCATTACCTTCTTCAGGTCTTGGACCATGAAATCTTGGCCCACCTGACCCTTCTAGTCTAGCCTGATAGCGTTCATGTAGCAATGGTCTGTCAGAAGGATATCCACGAGGCCCTCTTCCCATAGGAAGTCCTTCCTGTGGACCATTCCACTGATCTGGTCCCAGTGGCCCACGACGACCAGGAAGCACATGCGAATGATTACCAAGATTATCTGATTGCATATGCTCATCGTATATAGGTGACTGACCTCTCCCAATGCCCCCAGGTTCTAATAATGGCCTACCACGACCTCTTGCCATTGGTTCTACAGGCGGATTTCCTCTACCCCTAGATTCTAACAATGGCTTGCCACGTCCTCTTCCTACTGGTGGTTCCATTAAATATCTTCCTTTTTCTGGAGGAGTGTCCATTAATGGTTTTCCTGAATGTCTTTGAGACTGAACTGGATCAGGGAGCTCTAAAAGTGCATCTTGTTCAGATGGTGGTCCTTCTAGAATGTCAATCATTTCTTGATAGGGTATTGGCTTAACAACAACAACTTTCAAACCTAGATACTGCTGGTTTTTCTTGAGTGCTGATGTTACTTCCTCATTAGAGGTAAATTCAGCAAAAGCATCTCCTGAAGGTAATCCATTAAGCCCTAACATAATATGAATAGCACGAGGTATAACACCTTCATCAGCAAAAAAGTCTGCAACTTCCTGATCTGAAACCTCTATTGGAAGGCCATGTAAAGCTACACATGAGGGTCCTTTTTGCTCAGATGGTGGAGGGAGAAGCTCTTTTCTGGTTCCCATCCAGCCAGGAGGATTTGGTCCTGATTCTCCTCCTCCTCTTACTTCATTCATCATAGATTTACTTGTTATTGAAAGTTCAATGTACCTGTGTCCAATCATTTTTCTATCCATTGCTAAAGCAGCTTGAAAGTCTTCTGTTGTACCAAACTCAACGAATCCAGTACCAATTGCTCTTCCACTTCTATCATATTCAATAAAAATGTCCAAAATTCGCAATCCATCAAAAAAATTTATGATATCTTCATCGCAACAATGATAGGGTAAACCACGCAAGGATATGCACAAATCATCCTCTTTGGGTGGATGATGTTCCATGAATGATCCAGATGGAAGAGGTTTTCTTCCAGAGGGTGGTGGACCAGGATATACATCTGCTTCTATAAACATTCTTTCTGGACAGTTAAAAATTTCTACATAATTGTTTCCAATCATTTGACCTGTTCTCTTCAAAGCTTCAACAACATCTTGTGGTTTTGTAAACCTTACATAAGCATATCCAGTTGGTGTTCCATGTTCATCATATGCAAGTTTGATAGCATTTGAAGGAACATGAATACCTCGAAAAAATTCATGTACATCAACAGGGCGAACATCATGGGGTAGTCCACGGATTTCAACACAAGGGCCTGGAAGTCCAGGTGGTGGCATTTCACCATATGGCTCATATTCTGGGTCATAATGGCCACCTGGATAATGGCCTCGCCCACTCAACAGTGGCGGTCTTACATCAGCAGAACCAAGTGGCGTTGGTCTATCTTTAACTGGCCTAAAGGATCGAGGCTCTTGACCTCTGGGTACAGAATTTCTAGGTCCAGGTGGTGCTCCTCGTCCACGTGGATCTCCAGAAGAAGGATAAGCTCTACCATCATAGTCATCATGAGGCGGATGTCCACCAGATCTATGCAGTGGAGCTTCAAAATATTCCATTTGTTCAGCACCTGGTTCTTCAAATCCTGGCCCAACATGAGGTGTTTTTCTGTCTATTGGTTCCACTCCTCTTCCTCTTCGCTCATCATATCCATTTTTTCTATCTTCATCATGTGAAATTCTTCGGTCTGAAAATGGAACACCATGTCTATCTTCATTACCTGGGTGCCTTCCTCTATATGAAGTACCACCACCACCATGGTAATGTTTGTCATGTGGGATAAAAGGAGTTCCTCTTGGGTCAGATCTTCCCCCAAATTGACCTGGTGGTGCTAAAAGGCCTTGTCTTTCTTCTTTCCACTGGTCTCTGGTGTCTTCATGTGGGAAACTATGGCCCCAGTGGCTAACCTGTCTTGCTTGATCATAGTTTGGTGGAAATTTTGGGTGACCTAGATGCATATGCTCATTTTCTGAAACTAGTGTTTGTTCTTCATAAATCATTCCTCTAGCCTGTGAAGAGATACCAATTCCTCCATTAGAAATGCCTCCAGAAGCAAATGAATCTCGTTGCTCTCTACCAAGTACAGGATTTAGGACCCTAATATCATCATCTTTAACCTGTGAAGGATGATCAGGTGGCTTTAATCTATCACTGGACTTTTCATCTCTTCTTTGTCGATCACTTCTTTTGTCTTGATCTCTATCTCTATCCTTATCTCTTGACCGTCGAGGACTGCGACTTCTGCTCCTGTGACTTCGACTTGACCTTTTGCTCCGTTCTTTATCTTTTGGGGATCGTTCTTTATCACGTCGTCTATCAGGGCTTTTAGGTTTGTCAGGGGTGTGCTTACGTTCACTGTCTCTTTCTTTTGATAATCCCTTTGGTTGTACTTGTGGCACAGATGGTTGGATTCCCAAACTTTGAGTTCGAGCTTGTTCTATAACCCTTTGCATTTCAGTTCTGCTGCTCAAAAACAACTTCACCTTTACTTCTCTGATTCTTCCCCCATCTCTCTCCATAGCTTGTCTGGCATCTTCATCAGTACCAAATGCAATGAAAGCATCTCCCTTTTCACCACCAACAATATGTACACCACCTTCTGGAATGGATAAACCATTAAAAAAACGCCGAATGTCCAAAGAATTGGCAGACCATGGAAGGTTCTGTAGTCTTATGATAACAGACATTTTTACTTGGCTAACCTATTGAAAAATAAAAAAAGCATGTATTTGTGCAAAAGTATTGAACATTTTCTCATAAACAATAAAATATAACTTTAAATTCTTACACAACTAGGATCTATTAATTTATGAACCTAATATTAAATATTAAGGAGATTTGTGCATAATACATCGCTTCAAGCATAGACAAATATGAAAATATTAAAAGAGGAAAGTTATCTTTGACTATTAATTACTCTAAATGACGCAATTTTTAAGTTAGTTGGCAATCCGACTAATACATAACCACACACAATAATTTTTAAGCACACATCTTCCCTAATACCACGTAGAAATAAACTTAAAACCATTTCAAAGCATAAATGCTATCCCTTGTAGTATTACAAACTATTGCAATTAAATTAAATGTTTTAATTCTCAAGTGGTGTAATATGATGCTTGCAAGAAAAGATGATAACGTTCATGGAATTTTACAGGATTTATGAAATCTAAAGAGTAAAATTTCCCAATTTTACTACCATGTCCAGGTAACAAATATAATTTCGTAAAATTTTCAGCAATAATGATTTGTGTATCATATTATTATTTAAATCATATACCAACTTATATTTTTTATAAATGAACTTAATGTAGGTTATAAAGTATCACACAAACCTATGTAAGGGTAAATTAAACTATTTCACAGATAATGCATTTGCAAACAAAATGTAACTTACTGTTTTAATTTCACTTGCCTTAATATTTGAATTCGTCTATCAACCAAATATTTACCTAACATGCTTTCCATTTTTACTTATATTCTATAGCAACTAGCAGTAGTTGCTGTCCTTTTATTGTGAACGTATACAACTTGGGCCAGCAGGGAAACGCTTCCAATTAAAATTAACGTATTACTCAAGAATAATAAAGCAATCAGAATTTGTAACATTACAACAATGATAAGCAAAAACAGCTATGAAATTATATTAATCACCTCCTTAATTATTTTGTTACACAAATCAGGCGTCTGATGATCTATAATATAACGTGAAATGCATATGAAATGCTCCAAAATTGGCATTTCACACATGTATTTTTCATCTTTATAATTTATTATACTTCATTTCAATATGGCGTACGGTTGTCATGACTCACGAACAGAAAGGTCAGCATGCCGCCAACGTTGCATGTTTAAAATCAAGGAGTTGATAAAATTCCTAGTTATTCTCGATAACTCCTTTTAAAGAGCTGTTTTTAGAATATATTTAGAGTCTCGTCACTTAACAAAATATAATGCGTCTTCCAAGAGTATTTCACAAAATAATTACCCATTAAGTCAGGGTAAACTGTTAAACACGGGTCTTTAATAAGTAGCGTTAATTACACCATTCCACAAAATGTAGAAGTCGTTATATTCGCCAATGTTTATTTTAACCCACACCAGTTTTCTATTATAGTCACGTGTTATATTACTGCATAAAAACAGAAAGGTTCTCTTTAAATGTTCATCCCAAATAAGCATAGGCTGGACATTTGTCTCCATGGTAATGTGGTTGATGCAATAGGCATATGTCTTGTTATTATTGCAGGTGAGCTGACTGGACTTTAATATTAATGGATTTTACTTCTTTGAACGTTTGGAATACAGACTGGCACTATCAGGTATGTTTCTAACCATCCATGTTGAAATTATGTCCGTAAATGGCTACAAGCAACTAACTTCGATTTCAAACTCTGTACATGGACTGGTGGTTAGGGCATTCCATTCACAACTTGCGAATCGCAGGTTCGAATCCCGGAATTGAACATGCTTGCTTTTTCAATCGTGGGGGCTTCATAATTACAGACAACACCTTTGCCCAAAATTCAACAAAACAAAATTTACAGGTGTGACTATTCAGAATTGACAGATATTAATCGTCTGCATTTATTGTGGGCGAAGGATTAAGTCACAATTTCATACAAGTCCAAGAAATATAGTTTGGTTTATTTTAAATTTCGCTAGCCGTCCCTAATTTAGCATTGTAAGACCAGAGGGAAGGGGGCTAGTCATCATCACCTACCACCAACTCTTGAACTACTCTTTTACCAACTAATAGTGGGATTAACCGTCACACTATGATGCCCCAACAGCTGAAAGGGCGAACATGTTTGGTGTGACGGAGATTCGAACCCGCGACCCTCGGATTACGAATCGAGTGCCTTAAATACCTGGCCATGCCGGGTCACAAAATGTAGTATAGACTAAATAATAAAACATTTGAATTTAAGATTCCTGGTTTTCATGAGAAAAACTAAGGGGGCCGACTGACATTACACGTGGTTTTTGTTTGTCATAATATTACAACCTCCAATTATCCTTTCTTTTGAATATTGTACTTACAAATTATACATGGAGAAACGGTTTAATAAATTTTTTGTTTGTTTATGGATGTTCGCGCAAAGATGATCAGATCAAGAGAGTATACGCGTAAGCCTTCTCTATTTCTGCAACTGAAAGGCTTAAGGAAAAGGCAGCTAATCAACGGCCAAAACTTGGGATTCTCCTTTGTAACCAAAGAGTGCAATTTGAGTGACCCCTGTACCGCACTAATAAACTCAAAGGTAGTTTCTTGATGTCATTTATCTAAACCACGAGCTATTTAGTAAAATTCTACAAAATATTAACATTGTTTTTCTAGTTGAAATATCTAAAATGTGTTAAGATACAAAAGAGAGTCTATCAGCTTTAAAAAATTCAATTGTACAAGAATAATAACAAAATTCCATTTAGTAAAAAAAGTATCAAAATATCAAAGGAAAGAAAACTTTCTATACCACGGCCTTTCTTTTCTTTACATTATAAGGTTTGCGTTTTAAACTTCGTTTCTGAATAAAAAGATACACATAGACAGTGTATT
Source organism: Tachypleus tridentatus (assembly GCF_004210375.1). Lineage (NCBI taxonomy): Eukaryota > Metazoa > Arthropoda > Merostomata > Xiphosura > Limulidae > Tachypleus > Tachypleus tridentatus. The sequence goes on from NC_134831.1 coordinate 153,971,184, forward strand.
ATTAGTCACTTTTTATTTCAATATCCATGGGGTTTTCACAAGATTGTATTTCTGCATGAGAAAAAAGTAGTAGTTCAATAACTGTATCAAATTTCTTTTCATAAATACATGTAGGTTTTGAACTGTATTTATTTGGGTGTTAAATCATTATGATTTTTCAACGTGTCGTCAATATATCATTAAAGATTTTAAACTCAGCAACACGTATATAGTGTAAAATTATTATCTAGCAACATAAAAAACAAACTAAAGAGAAGGGTCCTAGTGAAGAAAAGAGTAACTAGTCAAAAAGAAGCGAAACGACACAACTCAAGAAAGAAACATATAAAAGGAAAAAAATTAAAACACGAACTGTCCTCTAAATATAATAATAAACTTCACTGCAGTTAACATTTCGCCATTGCACCTTCAACAGAGATAGAAGTACAAAACCTACTCTAGAAAAATAAAATTGAGGTCTTATTTCATTATGTAATTAGCTGTTGTGACACTAGTATTTCAGTATTTTACCGAACTCGTAGTAAAATACAATATAACTTTTTCTGATTATATAAACAATCTCATAGTGAACACTACCCAAAAAACTTATCTGTCAAAATTTTCATACACTTTATTTATTTATTCTTAAATATACAATAATGTAATCTGTGTTATTTGTTGCAGAACGATTGAAACGCAGAGCATCATAAGAGTGACGCCATCTTCCGTAACCTGATTCAGAGAAAAGTCGTACTCCATTTGGAGTTGTAAAACAAGTATAGAATCTTTTTTTAATGAAGGAAGTGAATGTAGGCATGGCTAATATCAATCCTTCAAAAACAATTCAAACAAGACAGTAAGGACGGCATTTGTATCAAAGGTGTGTGGTCCATGATAGCAAGGAAAGCAGTACTTCCCCAATATATTAAAAAATAATAATTTCTAATTATCAGCTACATATGACATTATACTGTACATGATCAGTAATCACTTTGTACGAGAGAAAGCATTGTTGAAAAGAATCTGAACTACAACTCGCAAAATGCTTCCTTTTTTTAGTTGTTTTTTTCGACTAGAAAATATTTTATTTCTAATTAAAAACATTTTTGTTACATAATTTCTTTAAACTATAAAATGCTTCGTACATGAATACTTTTCTAAATCAAAAATTTCAAATACATACTCGAATTAAGAAAAAACACCTCTTGAATATTACATTGGCCTCTTATATGGCATAAAGGAAGCAATTACCAGTTCATCTTACTTCAAAATATACGCAAAATTGGAACTTTTTGACAATTTATAGTCTACATATTAAATAATTTAAATCAATAAAAAAGTTAAGCGAAATAAGTTAGCGTTTCGTAATTACTATTTTATAAATTAAAATGTACTATAAATAAATCAAGTATAATAAGAAAAAAATTCAGTTAATTTTCTTGCGGTATTTGGAAACATTTGTTTTTTCATGACCTGCCCCTCGCGATAGTGGCTTTTTGTTAACTCTCTGATGTTACGTGATGTGCAGGTGCTTCGGGCATTATATTAAATGATACTGTTATATCTTGTATATATAACTTTTTTATGAAGTATCACCCTTCAGACTTTAATACTGATTCAGAATATAATACTAAACATTGTAACTGTATTATTGAAAGCTTATTAGTGAACAAGTTTGGTATACAAAGTTTTAGTGATAAAGAAAGCATTATCCGAAATGGTAGATCGATGTCAGCTCTAAGCCTGACTGGAAAAACAAAGCAGTGCCTTCGAAAATTCAATATAAACCAATATGACAGGAAATCTTTGTTAACTGCTTTTCCTTACTTGCAGAAGCATTTTTTCTGGCTGTGTTTATTATTTAACAGTAAATTTTGGACATGAATTTGATTATTTTAAATAATATGCGTAGGGCAATTAAAAGATGTGACAATTCCTCCAGTCATATATTTTCAACTCCAGGCCTACCTAGGTTTGGATAATCGAGGAATGAATTCCAACTAAATAGCCAACACAAAATAAATGTGCAAATGCACAATGAAAATGGAAGCAGTATACTATTTGGGTGAATAACAATTAGCATTTAGAGGTCATGATGTATCACTAGTCTACTAAAAATTATGTGGAATTGATTAATTTGTGCGAGAAATGTAATCCATTATTGAAATCCCATTTAAAGAAATCAAGTGTTTTTCTGACCTGTCAAATAGGATCCAAATGACTTGAAAATAAAGACTGATAGTTTCTAAGAGAAAGGATAGTGGAATCAACACATAAGTATAAAGTATCTGAATATGTCTTGTTTTGATCTTTAATTAGAAGTACTTAATCTTAAATATGATTAATGACAACAAATAATTTTATCTTTATTTACCGTCCTGTACATTTTTATGTATCTTATAGTCCACCAAATCATTGTATGCCCCTGGTAGACTGCTAATTTTCTCTAATGTATTGTTTACTATGTTAATTTATTTCTTAATATCTGCACGCCTCTGACTTGCATCATCCCGATATAATATCATAGGCATACAATGGAGTAGAAAGTTAACAGACAAAAATTGGATAAATTAAACTCAGATGTGACTGAATAGTTATATATATTGCTATATGTTAATTTTTCCTTTGCTATTATGTATGGATGATTGCTATTAGCCATCCCTATACGTACTTCTTTTTTTTAAGTTTTCTTGTTTGCTTGTTGTTGCTATTTTGCAGTGTTTCAGTAGACATATGAAGACTTAATTGTAACAAAGTTCTAAATACAATGAGATTCCAATTGTAATATTTATTGTTTACCCATTATTGGCTGGTAATTCTTGTTTCGCCCTGTGCTTAAGCTTTTAGGAGTAACATCAGATATTTGTAAGAAAACAAACTTCAAAGGGTAACGATAGCATCGTTTACACTAGAATTATGGTTTTAAAAAAGGATATTACTAGTTATTAATAATACTTACAAAAGCGGATACTCCGTTTGAAACTATGTCACCTCGGTGAAACTAGCTTATACCATTGTTTTGATGTATCATGTAATAATAGTAAACAAAGAAAAGAAATTGAAACTTTTTGCTATGATATTTACAGACATTCCCAGAACTTGACTGCAAACATATAGAATTATTAGTATAATACAAAGCCTGAAAATGTCCTAAAATATGACGAAAAGCTTCCTACTAAAATCGTTTTAACTCAGTATAAACTATAACCGTTTTAATATTTCTCTTTTCCACATTTCAAGGTGCCATTTAATGATTACAGAAACGTTATGGTCAAACTCATCCTAAACACATGTATTCCCTAAAATATATTAGTTTTATCGAGTGTATTAGTGCTATATTTTTAGAGTGTCAGTGTCGCTGCAGTACAACAGAACCTTTAAGACGTCCTTCTCTATTCAAAATTTTAACTGTCTCTGAAATCACGTTTGTTTAACGTAAAATAATTATTCAATAGCCATTTTTAGCGAATGATATTGATTAACATATTATGATTAATAAAACTGTTAGGTTTTATGTATATTATTTGAATACAGCTTTGCCTATTTAAGTATACTTTGATATTCATACTAGTAGTCAAATCTTTGATGTTACACGAATAAAATCGGTGTTTATAGTCATAAACACCGTACTGAAAACTAGTATTGTAGTACACTGACGACTGATGTAGATTACACTTTAATTACAACTTAAATGTGTATAACATTATTAAATGGATTAAAAATCTCTATATAAGACGAATGTTTAAAGTTAATTTTTATGACAAAATTTGGTAATGTTATTATTACTAGTTAATAAATTTCATTTTCTTTAAACACTAAAAACACAAGTTAACATCAAACTACAAATTTGTAATGCTTAACTGAGTTGCAAATTAATTATGCATTTTTTCTTACAGATATTTCAGTTTGTTTTTATTTCGTTATATTTAAATGACTACCTGAACAATAAATATACAATCGTTTACAGATATATTTACCCATCCTAAAATTATTAGTCATCAAGATTTAGAAGGAAAAAAGTTGACTATATCTTACTATGCGTGGTATTAAACCACATATGTCTGAAATATTGGAATAGAGTGTGGTGATATAGCAATAAAAGAAGAGTGGATGAGTAATAGTAAAACCGGCCGATTTGGAACTTAAGGAAAGTAGGAAAGGTTATAAAACAAATAAGAAGTTTCTTCTATATGTGGGTTAACAAAAAATAAAGAGAGTGAGCATGATGTTGGCTGACTTCATGAATCACACGTGGTTCACTCACAGAGCTTCACGTTGTAAATAGAATTTTTTCGTTAGAGGGAATTAATACGTCCTAAGTTTGCTCTTTAGTTTAAATGGCTTAGGCGAAAGTACGTTGCTAGACAAGTCACAAAAACAAATCATTTTGTCTTTCAATTTGGTCGTGAATTTAAAGTTAACAAGATAAATAAAAAATTTGGAATTAAAACCTGCAAAGGGATCGTAAAGATGTAAGGAAACAAGGCTGGAGGTACTGAAGACATTTATTCAAACTACAAACATTCAAACCTATCTTTTGGCTCCATGCTGCAACATTTGGTGGACTCGAGATACGGACTTGTAGTTTTAGTAAACAATGTTCTATTGTATCTCCAGTTTTTTATCCCTTACTCTTTATACGATTCGTATTTGCAGGCTTTTAAATTTCCAGTTTTTATTTATCTTATTTGTAGCTTTTTTCTGTGCTCAACTAAGGCATAGAATCACTTGATATGGTAACTAATTTTATACCTTGTAATGATAAAAAGCATATATAGCACTTCACAAGTACTTTCAGATGAGTTGTTGCAGCTTTTGACTACTTGATTACATTAGTTTAAGCTAAAATGTTAAGCCGCAGCTAGATTTGCTCGAGAATACAGTGAGCATTTATAGTTTTTGTGTGATGAATTTTCTATATATAATGCATAGCAATTGGCAGATATATGGCTACACTGAGATACACGATTTATCGCGAAAAACTTTTACCAGTGGAAACGCAGCCTTTCCAAATGAAGCATAGACTTATGACACATCACTTTAAATAAACTTTAGTCTTTTAATTATTCTTCAAATGTGTGTAATAAAATTTAATATCAGGTGTATTGATTTTTTTATACTCTTCCACTTCATACGTAAAATACGCGTTAGTTGCCTAAAGACACCGACTGTATATTGTACAAAGCACTGAGTACCTACTTGATAGTCATTTAATGTGTATCGATTATCGACTGGTAATTCCTGTTTCACCCTGTACTTAAGTTTCTTTTTTAAAAGAGAACATTAGATATTCGTAAGAAAGCTAACTTCAAGGGATATTGATAACATCGTTTCCACAAGAATTACGACACTTTTTAGCTCATGTAAAATGCAGAAGAGACAAATCGGCTTTTCAATACTTCTACCTTTGCAGTACCTTATTTGGTATTCTACGAAACGTTTAGATGCAATATACCAAGACGTTTATTGCTGTAGATTTGCAAGAGGGCAATAATAAGGAAAAAAAGAATTACAAAAGGGCTGTTTTGAAATGTTGTTTTCCTTGCAAGCCTGACATGCATGCGTTTTTTTTTGTTACATTTACACGTATATATATACATGCGTACAGCCTTAACAGTCAGCAGTAAAGGTTTTAAATTGTTTGTTTTCTAATAGCAAAGCCACACCGGACTATCTGCGGAGTCCAACGAGGGGAATCGAACCCCTGATTTTAGCGTTGTAAATCCGTATATTTACTGCTGTACCAGCGGGGGACTTAAACTGTTAGAAATGAATGTTTACTGTTTCAGGTACTTTGTGCCCGAGCGTTCTATTAACGCTTTGTGTAATTTCTTGCAATCCCCATTAAGAATCATAATTAATGATATCATGATGTACTATGCATATGACTTTTACGTCAATTGCTTTCAAATTGTATTCTATTTTCTCTCAAGACAAAAATCAAAAATAGTTTTTCTTGGGTGTGTCAAAAATAACCTTCAATTCGTAATTTTATATATTAAACTAGAAACTTTCACTTTGTTTAAATCATAAACGCGCATTATAGTTATTACTATTTATCCTTAAAAAAAAGCCAAATTTACATAACTAATTGAATTGCGTTTCTATCCTGGCTATTTAAAGATTAATGCTTAAAAGTTACCATTAATTTAACAATCGATTGAGGTTTAGATAAAAGGTTTTATTTTATGTAAGTGTACAATTATTCAAGATATTTTTTATTTTTAAAGTTGACATATTGTAGGTTATTGTTTCGTTTCAGAATTGAATCCTTTAAACGTTTTAAGTTTTACCTAAACTAATTAATCTGTACTTTAAATGTTTGTATGTGGAGTTTAACATTTGCACGTGGTCCAGTTACAAAGCTTTAGATTGCAGATGCAAATATTTGATTAATGTGGAATTGCTGTGTGTTAAATTTGCAACTTAGCTTAGTTGGTTGTACCAGAAGTATGTTGCAGCGAAACGACAGTTTGACTTCTGGGACTTTGATTCCAGCTTTTCGTGAGAACACATCGTTCCTTTCAAGCCAAATCTCAAAGCATGTTGATTATAAAATATGTTCAATGTTTCAGGATGGGTTAACAGGAAGTTTTTCCACAAACATTTTTTTATGTAGTTGTAAATATATCACAAGGGATAAGCTTTTAGCTCGAGGGTTTTAATATTATGTGACACATCTTATAAAGTGTTTGTGTAACCAAGGTTTTAAATCGATTTATATAATTTAAAAAAAAATAAAAAGTAAAATTTTGCAGCACCCTGACCATGATCCACTGACTTTGTATTTAAACTTTATTTTCCTGCTTCTTTCGGATAACCAGATCAATGAGTTTTTTTTCTACTAGCATGTGCCTCTAAAGACGGTTGAGTAGTCAACAGCATTTGAAATGGAAGGGAAACAGCTTCTTGGAAGTTTGCACTTAACCTCATGTTCAGTATGAAATTCTTACAATTCAACCACATGAATGCTTACACTACTAGGTTTGTGTTTCAGGAATATTCCTTTCTAGCGTCAATGGGCAGAGGCTGCAAGAAGCTTGACAAAAGAGGCAGGCAGTCGGAATTATCTGGACAGCAATGTGGACCCATTTTGGAACGTAGGTGAACCGAGTATATACAGCACGCATGTCAACGATTCTCCATACTAAAATTTTAAGGTGCCTTGAAAAACTACTAAAGCAAAAGAAACAAAAGTGAGGGCATAATGAGATGGTAATAGCCTATCAGAATCACGAAATGCTAGTGATGAGACAAAAACTGTCTTCGTAAACCAAGAAAAGCAGGTAAATCCTTCATTTTTATGGATCTGTCAAGGGTTTTGATTTAATTTAGGCATATATACAAATAAAATGAGTGAAAAAAACAACGAGTTATTGAGTGTCTGAGACTGAAGGCCAGCACTCTGCATTATTGAGCATGAGAACAGTAGATGCATGATATGGAATATTTTGAAAGAGGTGATAGAAATTTGATCCTGAAAATAAGTTATTCAACAAGCTGAATTTAAAACTCTTTAAAAATAGGTCTGACGTGTATTCATTAGCCGAAACAAAAATGCAACACATGCCCCAGGTGTCTACATATGACAGGGTAGTCTTTCTTGATGACAAGTTAATGGTAGGACTTCTAAATGAGATGTTGTATTGGCTCAAGGGTTTTGTAAAACCTTTTGAAGTTGATTCAAGCCATTTCTCCAGCCATCAATGATAAATAGATTAATAAAATTGAACTATTTCCAAAAGCTTCAACTGCTGTTATGCAAAAAAAGCAGTTATTGGTCTCACTATTTTAATGAAGATGGGGAAAGTACTGAAGTCCAACACAACTTGTCAGGTGTTATGTGGAAAAAATACTGTGATGCTCTATCTCCTGAAAGCAAATCTGACAAACAGTTTAAGAGAAAGAATGATTAGTTCTAATTTTTTTTCCCATTCTGGTACCCATGATGAAGTTTCATAAAACTCCCCAAAACAAATATATATATATCATTTACCACAAATCAATAGAAATACTAGACATTCTGAACAGGGAAATACCCCAAAGTAAATAGCTGTTCATTGTCACATGGATGGAGGAAAGTCAAGAGATAAAATCTAAGCAGTCTTCTAGAGTTTATTACAAAATATTCTTGTACATCAAAGCTCAAATCCACTTAAAAGTTAAGTATGATAGAAATAAGTCCTCACATGACTATTGAGCATCATGTACACACCAATGGTAAGTCACAGTTAAAATTTACAAGATAAGCAATAAAAATATTGTCATTGTGAAACTGAGGTGAGACCTCAATGGGCTATCAAATTCCACAGTGATGTGAAATACAGTGTGCTGGTATTTAAAATAGTTTGCTGTACTGGACATATATTCTGGCATTGAACATGTATGCTTGTAAATATTACAACTCATGATGCTGGACAATTAAAAATGAAAATTTTTCTAATGGTTTACCATAAAAATAATCAACACAACTGCATATGTGCTCATGTAATAGCAAAAAAGTTACTAATGGGTAAGTGATGCAAGTATTACAAATGTGTAGGAAATTCCAAGTACCAGTTGTAAAGGAATCTTGATAGTATCTTCTTTGGTAGTCATTTCCAACAATTTTTACTGGCCCTTCTCAATTTATGCTCCTTCTTAGTGATGCAACAACTATATGCATTTAATATATATGCTGCTAGTCTATCAACTACTTTGAAAAGTGAATGAAGACTTATTCATTGCATATACTGTTACTAATTCTCTTCCTGAAAATTTCACTTCTAGACCTGGATCATCTACAAATTTATACAGGTAAAGGTATTGAAATCATTTGATCTTAAACACGATTACAACTCTCTATCATCTCCAGCAAAGTATGATATTCATGGGATCTTAAATATCCTGGAAATTCTGTATCATCTCCACTAAAATGAAAGGGATAATAGAACAGTTTAGACAGCAAAATCCATGCTTTTATTATCTATAAATAATTATTATAATGAACACTAGCTGCAAATTATGATGTCTTACAGAGCTTATTAGTAATGTCTCATAGGTTATTCTCTTAACCTAATGATACTTGTTGGGCAGACGTTTCTGAATGACACTTTGTGCAGCTAAACACCAATGAGTTGGACACCAGTTTTCAAAGCACATTGAATGGTCTCTTCAGGTAATGACTAAGCTTACAGCTATGCTTGGTAGCAGCAAAAAATAACTGAGAGACAGAAGCATGCCTTAATGGAAATCAGTATATCTAAGAATACCATACTGCAAAACATGCAAACCATCAGTGAAGTGTTAACAGACTGTTCATGGGGTAAGGAGAAAAATATTATCCATTGTGCTCATTCCAATTAACCAATTTTCACAACAAGGTTTAACATTAGCCATTTCCTGTATTGCAAAGTAATAGAAGACTGTGTACAGTACCAGTATTTAGCTATGATAAAGTTACACACTACCTCTTTGGAGCAGAAGAGGTTTGTTAAACAATCTCAGAGCACTAATAAATACAAGTTTTTTTTTCAAATTAATAAAATTTAACATATTTATTACCAATAATAAGGTAGCAGAAGATGGCCTAGTGTCAGCTGCTACTATTAAATGCACCAATGACAGAAATTACATCAATGGAATGCTGAATTGTTTTTGTAGGCTTTTCAGAAAAAGCATCTTATTATTCAGTGAATTTCTAATTAGTAACATAAGCACTGTAATGCCTTGACAACCTGCTAGAGGTTATCTACATTGCCAGTTAATACCTTTCAGGATAAAGTCATGATCATTTTTTTTTTTTCCCCATTACCTACTGTTGGAATTTAAGGGCAATCACAGATAATGCTGATTATTAACAGGCAGTTACAAATAACTGAAATCTGCATATACTGTTCAAAGCAACAGTTTGTGTTGGATTTGACTACAGAACATCTAAAAACTACAGAAAAATAACTGAATAAATGATAAAAACTGAGTAGTGATAACTATCTATGTAATGCAGTTTACCATTGTACACTTGTTTTAAGTAAAAATTAACAAAATTTACTTTTGGAAGTGTGTGTGATGCTATAAACACTTGAAATTGTTTAGTTTGTATTTACTTTCACTAAGATGAAATGTTGTTCACTCTCAACAGTGTGAACATTATCAGATCCCAGGAGAACTTAGTTCATGTGGTATAATCAACAATAACAACTGTTAAGTAGCAGTAATCTGCAATAAAGACAATTAAATACCAGTGTCGGTAAGATTGCTTGAAACATGTTATATAATTTTGTAGTGAAGCATAATACTTCTAACAAGTTTCATATTTTGGTCTTTGAAACATCAAAACACGAAGAAAAGTTTGTATATTATGAAGCTTTTTTCACAAGATTGAATACAAGGTTGTTGGTTTGTTTTAGTTATCATCAAACACCATATACTGGTGAGGCATGATAATTCTGCAAAACTTACAATGACTCTGGCAAGATATATTTTAATTTACCAAATTTTTAAAGTACCAGTATTCAGCTGGAAGAAACACTACTCACTAATAGAGCTGGAAGATGAACTCAATTACCTCTGATCATCAGTTACATGAAATTGTTACATTAAAAAAAAAAGTAAAATTACGATTAAATTGATTGTTACAGAAATAACTCATCGAAATTAGAATTTCTAATTATTACTGTTTCCAATTATTCCAACTCAAATCTTGAGATATTCAATATATATTGCCATTTTGATTTCACATTACTATTTTTCATTAATTCAAGATAATTAATTGAAATTAATGTTTCTGATTATTGCTATTTTTGATTATTTCAAATACTAAAATGTTGTGATAATACTCATTTATATGAATGTAACTGGTTAATCAACATTCAAATTACACTAACTGATAATGATATTTCACTAACTGCCAAGCTATACTCACTATATCACCAACTAGCTATTGTTTTAATGTGTGTCAAGTCCTTTAAAACAGCCAAACGATGAAATATAGGAATAGTTAATATCTAATTCCATTTACCATTATTTTGATATTGGATATATTACTTTCAGACAATTATAAGCACAAGTGAATGAGAGTTGCTAGTCAAATAGGAATTACCCATTTGTTACAAAATTTAAATATTATCCACTCTTAGTACAATTTAGAACAAGCAATGACAAACTGATGTAGAAGTCAGTTGCACAGCATACATGCTGTTGATAAAAACTTTCCATATTTTACTCTTAGCAGTTAATATGTTTCACATCCTTAGAAGTCCATATAGAGGTGACAGTGTGCATGTGGCCCACTTGTCACATGATCTGGAAATTAATGGGAATCTTTCTATGTTTCAGTTCAAAAATCATTAATAATCTGATAGCTGTTGAGGTTTAGATTTCAACTTCAAGTGATTGATATGTTTATTAAAGCTATACTAATGAGATATGAAAATGAAGTAAAGATAGAAGAAAGAAATAATAAAAATAGTAATAAAATACTGGTAAGGTGCAAAACAACCAAGTGTGAGAAATGTCAACAGATTTAGTGAGATACTTTTAAATCATTAGTTTTATCATAATAATAATGAAATTTTAATAGGTGAAACAAAATTCAAGTTTAACTTCAAAATAAATATTGAACTTATGAACCAAAACTATCTTTCAACTTTCTAAAGTTGAGTGTATTTATTCTAAATTTTGTGTTCACAATCTCTCTTATGATGACAGCTTTTATTCGGAGTAATTTTATTAGAAGCTGTATACAGATTCTATGGAATTAAAAAGCAGGAGATTGTAGAAATGGCATAGAAGAGTGCAGTTACCTGTGAATTTTGTATCCTTATAAAAGTTATAATGCTATTGTTGAACTCTGAGAATGATCAATGTGGAAATAAAATGACAGGTTTAAATTTGGCAATGCTGTGTATGTCCATTTACTCCATATCACAACTTTGGAAAGAAGAAGGAATAAATCTGCTTAATATTTCTTTTAAGCTCTTCCTATAAACATTACATCATATAAGCCTAAATGTAAATAAAGCTTTATTATGTTTTTAAGCTTTAACACAAGATTAAGTAAAATTATTCCATAAATTTTAGTGGTATGCAAAGTTTTGATAAGCAGCACTTCTCAATTTTATGAGGATTAAATAACAAAATCCAACAAAAAGTTTTAATTTTGGCACAGCTTGAAGTTAGCAAACTCAAAGTTGCACAATATGATGGTAAGAGATTGCTTTAAAATGAAATGTAAAATGGTATTGTACTATGTAAAAAAGCTTGTGTTCAACAAATATATACAAATAACCAGCTTATCACAAAATTGCCTTAAATGTAATTTTTTTTTCTTTTTTCAGGTTAGTCTGACTGTGCAGAGAACCATGATTCTAGTAATTTCAATTTAACTCTCCTCAACTTCACTTTAGTATCTTTAATTTCAAGTTTAATTTTAATGGTCTGTTGAAGAGCAAGTGGCATCCACATTGGACATAATGAAGATGCACTGAAGGAGAAACAGTGGTCAACAACAAGTAGCTCCAATGATGGATCTGTAGTCATGTCATGCATAAGTCCCATCACTAGATAGTAGATGCCAGGCATGAACTCTCATCTCTCGAGTGTTGATCCGAGATGTGAAGTCCCACTACTGGAAGGATAATCTGAATGATTTTAGCCCTGCTGACCTTTTTCTTTTTTAATGGACTGTCCCATCATACATGGCATCTCATCAATATGCTATTGATGAATTAATTATTAATGGTTACTGCACTCTTCACTTTGTACTTCCTTGTTTTTTACATGTGATTTACAGTTTATTGTTTTTTAATCTTTTCATTTTTGCTGGTAAAACAACATCTTATGCTTGTATTCCTTTTAGTTGGATTTTTATTTTATTTCTTTTGGTGTGACTTCTCTCAATTCAAATTTCTTGACCAAAACTTATGGCTTATATTTTTCCTAGCAAAAACTTGCACAGCCTGTGTGTATATATGTATGCATGTATATAAATATACATGTTAATGTAAGTTTGTATTTGTGAGATATAATAAACTGTAGTTAGAAGGAAGAAAAGAAGATAAAGGAAAATTATGGAACCATTTACTATGTGGAAAGAATAATATAAACTGTTTTAATTGATTGTATTTTCTTGAACTTAGTACAGAGGTAATTTATTAACAAACATTTAATTAAATGTGATTACATTACAAGAGTAGTTATCAGAGGTGATAAAAGTATAGCATTCTGCTTTTGACTGCAGTTATAATTCAGTTTTCTTATCAAATTTATTACCATATATTATCTAAAGAAAATGTATGTACAATTAAAGTTAAAAACAGTGTTGAAAAAAATATTAAGGTAACAGTAATAGCAATAATTATAATTATTTTATTTAAATTTTAAGTACACTTTTATTATGAGTAAAGAAATACCATGAAATCAGATTGGCCTAAGAAGCTTGCATATTAATCTTGAAACTTTCATGATGTCTGGACCAGAAATACGTATTAGTAAGTGGGCAGTGTAGGTAATCTGTTGTACCACAAACTAAGAGAAGACTTATTTTCACAGCTGACTGGTTGGTGTTTCTTTACCTATCACTGTCAACCATTTAAAAGTTTAATAATTTAATGTTATCATAAGTATAATGATCATTATAATTTTAAGTAAATGTCTTAATCTTGTGTAGATAATATTACTGGCATGTAATAACAAGTTATTGTTTTTATCTTTAGACATGGTCACTGAACATTAAAGTTACACTTTGTTTTACTGTTTTTACACTGATGTAAGAACATGAACCAGTGACACAGTCTGACCATGCAGACTGAAACTACTGTTTAATAAGCAAGCATTTCAGTTTTCATACTTAGTCTGACTGGCTTTGAAGAAAGTGTATGTTGGCAATCAATGATGCAGTCCACAGACCCAAGTCACAAAGATTCATACACTAAAAGATATATTTCTTGCATTTAGACTTACTAAAACCCTTGAAAGTGAAAAGAGATCACTCACAGTACTGACAACTGTACTAATGCCATTTCAAAACAACTTCAAATGCAAAAGTACAGTATATTTGTGAATTTAAATATGTAGCAAAAACCTCACAAGCCATTAACTATTTTTGTATGTTTTTGTACTAAAAATTCATCTAATACTTGTATAGCATTTAAGCTTATAAAATTTTCTTTAAATAATTAAATAGTATTATTGGCAATGTCTTTGTTTCTTGAAAAGCAGTGTTGCATTTAGTCAGCTGGTTTTTGTCCGATACATTCAAATATGAAAAAATATCCAAACCCAGTGTTGAGTCAGTTAAATGCTGTCGTAGTCAAGACTGCTGTTGTAAAAACCTTTTCATCAAATTTAAATGCACACTGGTATCCCTGATGAAGTTATTCATGCTACAGAATTGTTAATCACATATGAACAACATTTTTTCCAAAATGTAAGTGCAGAAATACATATTTCTTCTGTAATTGTAAAATTATCTTTTAAATAAATGAGTGAGACCCTTTCCCCCCAATGAGTAAATTTCTTCAAAACATGTTCCCAGATTATTTGATATATGAGGAGATAAAAAATCAACAGTGTAGATCTATATATTTACAATGCATTTAATAAATTATCATAAGGGCCACATGTAAAACAAGGCTTACTTGATTCTGGATTTGTGAAACTAGTTCTGTATTGAGTGGTTTTGGCACATAAACTAAGAAACTGATGCCAATTTCGACTCAGTTTAATTTCATATGTTAGAAAATGTGAAATATTTTATTCTCTAAGATAATGATAACTAATCAATATTTGTGAGAAAATCAATTGATATGTATTTCATTAATCAAAAGTGTTTTCAGAAATATGATGGAAATGTTGCAAAGTTTGGGTGCTAAATAAACATTTTGCAAGAAAAATACTTTTAAGATATTTTGTTTATTTAGTTTGAATTTTGCGCAGAGCTACATGAGGGCTATCTGTGCTACCCATCTATAACTTAGCGTAAAATTAGAGGGAAGGCAAAAAGTTATAACTATTCATAGCCAATTCTTGGGTTACTATGTTGCAAATGAATAGTTGAACCCACAAGTGTTAAGTGCATAGTTACACAATGGGCTATCTGATCTGTGGCCATCATAAATAACAAAACTGTTTTAGCAGTGTACACATTGCAAATTATCTTTGAAAATAACACTGAGTCACATGCACACCAGTTAAACTTCTTCTAGTATCTTATGGGTTCTGTATACATACATGAAGAATATATGTGAACATTCTTTAATCTAATCTAGAAGAAAAGACAAACATATTCCGATTCAAGGATTAGTTTATATTAGAAAGCACTTGGTATAGTCTTTAGCTGCTGCTCATTCTCAACTCTATTCACAAAACAAAAATTGCACACTTTAACACGTTTAAGAACCGAGTTGTTTCTGAGCTATATACTTGATATATTTCCCAGTTTATCAGAGAACATTTTTTTAAACAAGTGAATATTCAACCAGTAACTTGTACTTTTAATAAAAATAAGTCAAATAACTATCACATTTCTTTTAAAGAACTGCATACAGTAAATCTAAAAGCGAGTTTCACAAACTATTCCATTAACAAAATTTTAAATTCATTAAGTTTCCAGAAAGGCTTCATTATTTTTCTATAAACAATTTTCAATAAAATTCACGAGTAATTGAGTACTTTTTGTAATTTGTTTTTCCACAACAAATTTATTTATGGAGAGGTGTAAAATACTGCTTCAGATTATGTTTTTTGATTGATTTTTATATTAACAAAATTGTTACCTGTTTTGTCACTTTAGTTTTGTGAGTACTGAATGTGTTTTTGATGATGAAATATATAATGAGAAAATTAGCAAGTAATTCATTAATTATTTTTAAAGTCAGACCTATTTTAGTTTGCAAAATCACACAAATATAGAATGGGTAGTCAAAGATATGAAACATTTATCTTTATTAAAACTGAACTTTGCATTATGTTTCATCCAATAACAAGAGACTACACCCAACAAAATAAACTATTACAATTCTGGCTTCAGAAATAGGATTACTTTGCTAAAAAAGAAAGTACAAAATCTAAAAACAACTTCACAATCGACACATTGCTGAGATAGTGGAAAGACAATAATACAGAGGTAGCAAATTAAAAGATTAAAAAGAAAAAAATTAAAAGAAATTACAAGAGTGATGCAAGATTTAGAGTATTTACAACAAAAATTCCACTGAAGTCATGGTCAATGTGTAAAAAAGGATTAACAACAAGGCTGGAAATAAAATGAGAAGAATTGTAAAAATAGGTTAAAAAAGTTCAACAAGTCAGTAGGTGCAGGAATAAGCAAGTCATAGCAAATAACAGGATTATGAAAAGATAAGTGAAGCATAAACTCAAAAAAAAACATCTATAAAACAAAATGCCAAAAGTACTGGTCAAACCAATTACATATTGCTTTGTATCAACTCAAGAATTCTACTTTAAACACTATGGAATACGGAATTGGAGAACCCATCTGCATTAAGCTATGGAATTTAGCATACCTGTGTAACAATATTGCACAGACAAACCAACAGATTATAATTGCAAACTAGATGCAAAGCATATCAAGTACAGTTTAAAACAACTTCTAAGATGAATAGAGTAGTGAACAGAAAGCTATTCATTTTTCTATAAATTAAAAAAGACAAGCTTTAAAAATATATTAGGCAAACTTTCAACTCAAAGCCATAACAACTACCAAAAAATGGTGCTGTCTTATCAAACAGGATATGGAAAGTCATATCAAAATGAAGTTTCTAAAGCAAAGTTTAGGAACACAAGAAGGAAATGAAATGTTGAACTTAACATGTGATTGAGTCACAATAATACCAGTCATCAGCCAAATCCACAATGATCACTTGTTCTTTTTCAGTGTCAATATGCATGTGGCTCAGTAGGCACCCTCATGACTTTAGAATCTACTGCAGAGGTAGCAAAGCAAATGTGTCATGACAGGTATTGCTGGTTAATTGGGAACTACTTTTCTTCTCCTTTATTTTGCTTTTGTTGTTGAGGTCCTGTCACGTTTTGTTTACCCTGAATCACATTCTTCACTTTGCTAGTTTTGCACTTTGAACTCTCCAAGATTGTGGTTAATAGACATAAATCAGAACAAAGAAAAATAGATGTACATCTCTAATAAACTTTTCATCTGATGATGGAATTTGAAATGATAATTTGCAGGTAAACAACTAAATTTACCTTTCAGGAATCATGAGACCATCAGAACAGATAGTTTGGAATTATCAACTTCCACTGATGGAAGTTCAAAACCCAAAAACATGAGTTAATTTAGAATATAACAAACACCAAAGGAACAAAGATATATTACAAGGAATTGCCCATAAAACTTTTAATTAGACAACCTTTTACTCCAAATAAGGAGAGTAAATCACAGACCAGAAGGTATTTCAAGTGCAACTTAAAAGTACATACTATCAAGAACTGCTCTCAAAGAATAACAGCAAAGAAGTTTCTACAAGAATAGAAAATATGAAATTACAGTTTGTAACTGTGAGAAATCAATGATAATAAACCAATAAAAAATGTATTCTGAGGATGAGAATACTGCATCTGTTCAACAGAGATAAAAAAATTCATGATTTTAATAAAACCCTCTACAAGACATTGGGTTCAATGATGAGAGGCCTTGCAACATATTGAATGATACCAATTCTACAACTAATATGTTTCTAACCAATCTTATACTGGAAGATAGGAAGTTACTTATACAAATAATGCAAGACCATGGATAGCAGGAAATGTATTCATGAAGCTCCAAGAGAAAAGTTAGAATTCTATACAATATGGCTTGTGGATAATTGGTATAGAGCAAGACTGCATACTGAGACCTACACCTTTGAACATCTTCACTACTCATGATGAGGAAATCTCCGTTGTACTCCATATTTACACTACCAGAGATTGGACTTCCAGGGAAGCACAAGATAACAAAAACAGCCAACATAGTGTGCAAGAAAGAAGAATCCAGAAAGGTGGGTAACTGAAGTCATAGGTCAACCCTCATGACCGTCTATGGAAGTATGTCTGTGTGAGGAAAGCCACGTTGTTAGTCTCGGATATTTCACCAGATGCAAGCCAACCTGCTGAAGTGGCTTCTAGAGTATCACTAGAGAGGAAATCATCAGTGGATTCCATAAACCTCCATGAATGAATGACAACAATGCAGATAAAGAACAAGAGGTATTCGGATATTATATCCTAAGTAAAGGGAAACAAGATAAAGGAACTTAGTAACTAGGCAGGTGAGTGACAGTAAATAAAGTAAAAAATTGTTGGTCAACATTTTGATTGTACAGTGTTAAACATACTTAATAATTTAATGATTGTTAATGACTACATTTATGAATGTTTTTCATCATTTAGATATATTGATTTTGGATTGGGAAAGTTCTTAACGTAACGTGAAGAATGTGTGGCTTAATGTTTATAGTTTTCTTTAAAGCTTAGGAAACAATTTAAATGTCATAATACATGAGTTAGGCAAGATTAGAAAATTTTGTTGGTTGACTACTGAGCTAATGTTTATATGCCAATTAGTTTGATTTCAGTAAACAGTGAATTTGTATCCAAAGGAAGAAACAGTGCTACAGATATTACAAAATTAGCAAATGACCACTTAATGTTAATTATAAAGTTAGACCTCCTTTTAGTTTGTCTATGTATAACTTTGTACAGAAGAAACAAAATGCTTTCCTTATCATCCCCTATAATGGGCTTTATTTTATTATTATTATTATCAAAATGATCCTCAATAATACACAAATTAAACAAAATACCTTTCTCAAATAGTAATTGTCCATATTACTATGCATTATAGTAATTTTAAAATATGCAATTTTAGTGATAAAAACAACAGTGAATCCTCAATAGTTTTGGCTGTAATTACATCTCAAATCGATTAAGAGATAAAGCTATGAGCTGAAACTTTGTATACTAAAATAAAATCAACTATTATGCCACAGTTAAAAATACTATTTGCAGAGAGTTCATAGTGTGAAAGACTAATCATGAATATTGATGTGACTTATTTTTCCAAAGTGTTAATGTTTGTTAGTTGATGATTATAATTAGAAACAAAGTTTTTGAAAACAGTTTTGACAGATGGATGAAGGTTAGTGGAAAGAATGAGCCAGCTTCAAAAACTTCATATTTTTTTACAAATTTACTTAATTTGCTTTAGTGTACTACATGAAATACAACTGACCTGAGCTGATTAATTTTTTCCTCCTAAAACTGATATGCATGTAGACAAAATTTCATTACTGAGATTTTCCAATTTTGATAAGATCTTTATAATAACTAGATGGTCTAAAGAGTTTTAAATAAAAACTTGTTTTGTCCAGCATTAGTACATACAATCATTTACTAAGCTTATTTTGAAAATGATTTTGTTCAAATACTGTCAGAGATGCTTTTGAGTTTGTTGGCATGCTAATATTTGTAAGTTGGTATCACAGACAAGTCAGTATTTATGAATCAAAGAAATTTATTATAGTGTCAATGAAGTATGTGATAAACTTACAAGCATCCCTCCTGACTTGTCACAATAAATACCAAAATTTTTCAGATATGAAACAGAATGAACACAGTATATTACTCACTGATTCCTATATTTTGGCATAAGCTGAAGTGTGCATGATGATACTCTCAACATTTGATCTCTACTTACTAACATCTTTTTTGATAGACTAAAATCACTTCTACAGAAATTTATATGCTACAAACTTGTTCAAGGTGTTTCATTCACATTAAAATTAATTTCTTTGAGTTGCTATATGTACACGTGTTATAAAGAAAATTATTAACTATGCATTCTTGACCAAATATTTCTAGTAAGTTCATAAAATTTTCAATACACCCCATTCATTATCCTTCACTGACAATGAGGGTCTTTAATCAATACAACATTTTTCTCTTAATACCAGAATTCATTAGACTAGTATAGTTACAATGTGCAGTCACAGCTGAATATCTCTTTATGCCAGTCACTTAACAAGTCTTAATATACCAAATATTTCAGAATGTAGAATGTTATTTTAAAATAATATATCCAAGCAATATTACACAACAGTAATGTTAACAATCACATCATTGTTTACCGAACTAGTACTTAGTTTAATACTAAATATACAAAAGTACCTTCATACACTTTATCCACTACATCTGATTTCATAAACTGATATATATTTTTCATATAAAGCTTTCTATTTTGTCGTCCAGCCAGCTTGATGAATACTAGTATTGTAGAAAGTCCTTGTTGACTGAATCATACAATAAAAGTGACTACTTGGAATATTACTCTAAACATTTCTTGGGGGTAGGGATTTGCTTTGGGGGTATTAAAACTGATATAATTTCAATAACTATCAGTCTTATTTTGTTGTAATATCACACATAATAGTGTTAAATATCATGTTGCACTGGCTGTTGCCTTATTTGATGTTTAATATTCAAAGGCAAGAAAAGTTGAATGGAATACATGTGTGCCCTGATCTAGCTCTTTGTTTTGTAAATTTGTTTTTGAATTTTATGGATTCATAACATCAAAAAAATTTAAAAATTAAATTTGAAATGGTAATTATTTAAGTATATGTAATTTACAATTTAAATTCCAATGAGGCCAAACGTTTTTATGTTCAGATTTAAAATTAAGATGGCACAATACTGTTGTTTATCAAAAATATTTTTCAAGCCTT
Organism: Tachypleus tridentatus; assembly: GCF_004210375.1. NCBI lineage: Eukaryota > Metazoa > Arthropoda > Merostomata > Xiphosura > Limulidae > Tachypleus > Tachypleus tridentatus. The sequence continues at coordinate 153,991,886 of NC_134831.1, forward strand.
CTGTTTTCAAAATTTTTTTAAGTTTAATTAGTTAACTATAAAAACCAAAATTTCAATTTTTGTGATTAGGTTCTTTCAGGAAATACTTATGTTTCTCATTACAGGATAATTATAAAGTTAACAGTGTATTGGGAATAGTCTGTAGGACAAACCATGAAAATGCAAGCAAAATATGTATTTGAATAATGAATCACTGGTTTCTGGAAATGAAATCAGGAAGCATTTAGTACATAAATACAGGTTGGAGTATAAACTATTAATTGGTGACTTGTAAAACACATAACATGATGTTAATTTCATAACAATAGATCATGTTGATGGACCTGTACTTTCAAAGTTACTGTAATAATGAGGCACATTCCAAGCATACAACAGCAAGATCAACAAAGAACATAAGTACACATATATGGCTAGCTGCTGATGCTTTAAGTTACTTATAAAACAACAGTCATTCATAAGAAAACTGATGACTATTGGATATGAAATTTTTCAAATAAGGACTTTCACTATATCCCAACAACCACTTAAGTAAGGAATCATATTAAGACTAGTTCCGGTGATATACAGAGATGTTATAAACTGAAATATTCAGCAAGATTGTTAGAGCAGACACTGAATAGTTTCTAGGGTGACATTTTAGGTGCTATTTCCACCAAACAGTGAAAAGTATTTCCCATGATTCACTATGCATGTATATAAAAATGTCTCCTATGTTACTTAGTTTACCCTGAAGTCTGTCCAAATACTTATACTGACTTTATAATCACCATGCAATTTTTTCCATAATAGTAAACTATTCACCCTTTTAATAGTTACAAGTTTCCCAAAAACTCTCACTACAGATACTTATGCTAAAAAAGATTTATTATGCAATTGCCTTTATATGATTAATACCTTTTTGTATTCTTTCTTATAAATAGGTAAATATGGTTCATAAGCAAAAGAAAAATTTGGTGCAGTTTCATTATTCATCAAACATAAAGCTCTTAAAAACTCAATTCTCCTATCCCTCTGAGAACAAGCTAGTAAACGAGCAATGTTTGGCTAAGGGTCATAATCCTAAAATACAGGTGACATCAGTATTATCATCAATTAGTTGTGATCATTAAAACTGACAAAGCTTCTCAGTTAATTTCCTTCTATTATGACAACTGCAGTCCCTCTTGTAAACAAGAGTTTCAACAACCAAAAGCAAAACTATAAGTACAAGGCAGAGAAAGTAGGAGTAACACTGTACATTCTGGACAGTAGAGCATTTCCTTTTATTTTCATGAGTGATGTTTTAGATGCTTAGAGATAGGAACTTTAGCAGATCTCTATTATTCTAGTACTTGTGGAGTTTGACACCTAACCCTGACAAGAACAGCTTCAAAATTGCTTAAAGGTTTGCATACATCTTTATCACCACAATTCCTAACATCAACCATGGAATCTGGTCATTTGTTTTTGTCAAAGCGTATCCTGGACAAGTTTGTCTTCCATGTTACAAGCTCTACTCACTTGAACTGCTACAGCTTCAAGCAGACCTTTCTGCTGCACTCCATCCTACAAAACAGAACCAAGTTAACCTAAAAGTGCTCATCTAGGGTTTTTTGTTTCAAAATTCTAAACTGTAGTTTCATTCTTGCTAGAAAAAAAAAACTTAGTTGTGACCCCTCTTTTGCACTGCCTCAGCCAGGCCAAAAGCTCTACTAACACATCCACGATGAATTTTTTTAATATAATCTGCTTGTAAGATGTTAGGAATATGTATTATGTCTTAGTCTTTTTATTTGTGCTCTAATATTTACATCTGTTTGTAAATTATCAAGATGCACAATAACCCCCTTCTGGTCCATGTTAACCAACTGCAGAGCTCTTCTCATGTACAAATTTAATCTTGTTCTCATGTCAGTGCTATTTCATTCAGCAAAACTCTTCAGCTCTCTCAAAACCTTAAGAAAAGTAGCAGTGCATCTAATACAGAAACTGCTGATCCCACTAAAAATTTAACATAGGCTTCTTTTCCAGTTTATCAAGTATTGTCAGTACCAGTCAGAAAACTGAATATTGGTATGAAACATTTGTTTCAAGGTTTATTAATACATGTGCCAGTAAAATTCATGATGTTAGAAAAGCACGTAGGTTTAAGAAGTCTCGAAAGAAATGAAACAGAAACCTTGTAACCCAAACCCTTTTGAAAGGTGGACCTTTCTTTTTCAGGAACAAACTTTAGTGGTGGTGTAATTGAAAGGGTGATACATATATATGTTTAGTGACATCATGAAGATCATCTGGTTTTCCAGCAAATGTTTATTCCTCCATGCACTATTGTTAGGGTCTCATTTCCAATACAAATGCAGCTGATGTGAAAAGGTTAGATATTTTAATTTAAAATGGCTAAAAATATATACATTTAAAACAGTACTTGGGTATTTAAGTCAATGGAAAGTTTATCAGCATACAATGCTACAATTACACAAAACTCAAACAACACTAAAATCCAGCATTTGATTTCTGACAGTAGACAGATAACCCATTGTATTGCTTTGACATAAACATTCAAATTTTGTCGTGAATATTTTAAAACATGACAGGCTGAAAATGTTGAAAGTTTGAAACATTAATAAGCTGTTTTTTCTTTAATGTTTATATTAATCATATTAAACCGTTAAATGACTTCAGCAAGAATATTCACAAATTATTGCATTATTTATCTATTTAATGGGTCTTTTGGTGCAACATCAGTGAGTCTTCAGATTTAAAACACACACATATGCATGCGTCATTTATTCATTAATTTCTTTTACCAACAAGTGAACTTTGAAGATGAAAAAACATGTATTGTCCTAATATATCATTTGACTTGTTACTTCTGTTACAGCAGGCTGGTTTTGCTGCATTCACAGCTCATCACGTCTGGGTGAAAAAGGGAAGCAAATAAAGTAGGCCTCATATAGTTGTGGAATATGAGCAGTTTGTTTGGCTTTATTGTATAATATTTTACTCATCAAATTATTGCATCATTAAAGATAATTTTACATTGTCTGTAGGAGCACTCATTGTAAATAACCAACCAAAAAAGTTGGTTAACTCATTTATGTTTTTCATAAAATAAATAAGGAACACATTTATTAGCAGAATTAAATGATTAATGAACTTTACTCTTCTGTGTGACTTGTGTTATTCCAGGCCCAGTAATCAATACTTTGGTATCCTGGTGACTAAAACTTCAGGAAAAATATATTTAAAAAACCTTTAAGGTCAACATGTACCCAATTTTAAGATTGTTTTCACTGATGTTGTTTTACTTCATTAGTTTTATTCTTTTTACTTAATGACAATTAACTGATTGCAGTTAACAAACAAGTAACTTGCAACAAAAAGGAAGCATGTAATAAAATATAATGTAGGTAGACTACACTGCTTTTGTTTCATGCGTCTCTTTCATAGTGTTTGAGTATCTATCAAAAGATATCTACCTTTCCTGTTTAAAATTTTTGAAATCTACATAATCACACAATTACAGACCCCAAGATTTTTAAATTCATATATGCAGTTCACAGTACCATATGACGTAAACATCTTAGTATTCAGTTTATAGATTCATTTTGTAAATTAGTTTATGAACAAAGCTATGAATAACACAATGTAACAGTTACTGTATATTTTGTTCTCAAATTCTGTTAGACTTTAAAAGTTCATAAACTGAAAAAGAGAAAGAAGGAACAAGGAATGTAGCCAGAAACACAAGCTGCGTGAATGTCAATTCATATAATTACTTCTCAAATGGAAATAAATTTGATTGTGGTAAGATTGTCCTCACAGTATTCATGTACGCTGCATATTGTATGTAATGTTTTCATACAAAAGCTAAGTATCGGTTGCTGAATGCCAAGTTGAAACACAATCCAGGACAAAATCAGGTTCGCACATGGAATAAATTCTGTTAATTTTTGAGAAAAGTTTGTAATAAAAGTTGAACACATTTAAAACAAAAGCCAGTCACTTTTCTCTAGTGGAACATTTTATCTACCATATATTAAAGCTCCCCAAAGAATCAAAACATGTCTTTTATTTTTTTCTCCCTTTCTTTGCTTTTTACTAACATTTCCGATGGACTGGCACACTCTCCATATAAAGTATGTCGTCATTCTCATCCACTTGTGCTACTTGAAACTGGAGATAAAAACCACAGGCCCTTTGTCTTACAAGTAACAGCATGGATTTAACCCTTCTCTTCTTAGCACCACCAAAACAATCATAGAACCAAGGCTGGAAAGAAGAATTTTTGTTTCTCCAACTGTTCTTGTTCACATTAAACATGTAATGTTTACACGTGAATAATAAATTTGGTTGAAATTTTTTCTGCAAAAGTTGTTACTGTCCAATGGAAGAAAAAAATAAATGTGGGGTATTTATTTAGAAATTGGTGAGCAAACTAATAATTATAGTTTAAACCACTCTGAGTCAGATTTTAGTTATATGCACAATATCTTCGTTTTAATAAGTCATAAGAGAATGGCTTTACAAGAGTAACTCTACAGGCCAAGAGTATCCTAAAATTTACTAATATGATTAAATTACTTCAGTAAAGATAATTAGGAGGTCAACAGTATAAACTAAAATAATAAAAATATGATTCTAATTTCCTTCACTGCATGTTAATATGGTAAAAATCAGAGGAAATACTATATCATGAAGCTTACATAAAATGTAGAACTTTCGACTGGTAATTATAAAAACCATAAGAGCAGAGAAAACCACTGCTCAAAGTAGGTCCACCATAAAGTCTTTTGCAAACATAGCATCTTTATCACTACTGTCAATTCATACTGGACAATATGTTGGAGTGCTTTAACACAGTAAAAACTATCAAATATCATTTGCATTAACAAACAAATTAAAATGTGTAAAACTGAAGTTATGCATACTTTTATCGTAGTAGATGATTGCACCATTAAATGATTGAAAACGACAGAAAAATTTCATTTTTTCTGTCTTCATACAGAAAAACTGCTAATATAAGCATTTAACTTTTTTGTTTTACATTGATTTATGTTAAACCTATACAGTAAACTGACTTGTGTTATATTACTTCATGAAAACCTGTTTCTTTGTTTTCATTTATTAAATATTTTACAGTGCATCTCCAATATCAATTCAAATTACACCAAATGTAGCTTGAAAATTTTTTTCTGCTGAACAATGTTAAGTGAAAAAAATTAAGAATTTGTGAATCCTCCCCTGTAACACTTTGCAATTTTTCTGTTTCTAAACATCTCAATAAGAGTTTAAGAGCACTGAGAATACAATAGATAATGTATATTTGAAACAATGCAATGAAACATTTTTAGGGTAAACGTGGCATAACTTTGTAGATAGTCAACATTTGTTATATGCATATAAAACAAACATTTGTAACTTTGCAAACAGGTACAATGTTCCATTGTTGTGAAACTTGACACTATCACACCCACACTAAAATATCGTGTATATAGATAACGCTTTTCCCAGTATATTGTTTCAGGTGTTTCCTAAATTCTTTGATATTTTAAAAAGAAAAGATTTATATATACCTATCCTCTTTGTAGAGTAACATTCATCAAGTCACATTACTATCCTTGTTTCAACAGAAGTCAGTACTACTAAGATTGGACATTATTTGTTTAATTACTCATTTCTAGTGTACTCTATCTTCCCCAGTATGACAGCTATGATTTAAGTGAGGTTAATATTGTTTAAACGTTCATTTGTCATTTTGCAAATGGGTTACATGACACTGATAATTTGAAGCCCCATAGATCATTCTCAACCTTTTTATATTAGTACGGTAACACCCTCAATGTTTCTTTATATTCTTTGGTCTAACCTTGTAAAGATATATACACACCTCTTTGTAAATAGGTGCTTGTTGAATAAAATATTTACTTTACATCCATAACATTAAGACACACATCATACCTTCTGCCATGTGTATACATTTTATATTTTTGTATTTTTCACTAATTTGTAAACAAACTCACATTTTAATATCTTAAGAGATGCAATTTACACATTCAGCAGGCAAAGTTTTGATGACTCAAGTTCAAATTAGAAGAAAAGAAAGAGGGAAGTGAAATGAATTGCAACTGCATTAAAAAAAACAAATATACGTTCTGACACACACAAGTGTTTGGTGTCTTGACATACAGATAGTTGTTTAATCCTTTAATGATGAGGCCAGATGCTGTTTAAGAAGACTGCTCCAACTACAAACTGGTTAGCTTGTTTAAATGCCCTGTAGCAAGCCTGTCATGGATCAAGTTCCACATTAAAAGAGCTGCCACATCAGTCCACTCTTCGTTTCAAAATATGTCCAGTTAGACAACCGAAAGCAGTAGCATAGAAACAACTAAGAGTGTCTTTGTAATTTTAAGATACCCTGTTGTTGTGGTATGCAGTTTTGTTTCTAACAAAACAAGCTTTTCATGCATACACTGAGGTGAGCAATTTAGGTCAAGAACTACATGAAAAACTATGTTCAGTTTGGTTATCAAGTGCTTCAGAAGCATACAAACCCCTATGTTTAAAATAAATAGGCTGATCTCCTGTATACAGAATTAAATTAGAATCTGTCTCGTAGAACATTAAATAAAAATTCTGATTTTAGTTTTCTTATGCAAGGTATGCTTTGAAGTCAGTTCGAATCATATGATTTGGAAAAAAAAAATTTTTAACTGTGTATTACATTTTGAGAAACAGGAACTTCAAAAAACATCTTAGGCCATTTTGTAGATTAGTTTTGATTGGTTTACATAATATTTCTCGATTTCTACATTTCACTCGATAAAATGCATAGTAAATGATTGGATGATTACATCTTACATTTCTCTTATTAATTCTTAAAAGCTGTTACAATTCATATTTCGCAAACAAGTTTCCTTGCTAAAAGAGAAAAATCAAAATGCTAAGTAGCTCCCACCAAAGTCAGGATACTATTGCTGATTTACATTACTAAACTAAACGTAGCACAAGCAGCTCTTGATCATGGAGAATAAAATGGCATGGGCAACTGCTGTTAAAGAATTAGTTGAAAAATTAGCTGTTTAATAAATGTTATAGTCTAGTGATATATTCCCAAGATAAAAATTAACAGCATGTTACTGATACCACTGTACTGTTTGAACCAAATAATCACATATTTAAAACAAGATGTATGAATATACAACCCCTCCAAGTTAACTTCAAACATCTTGTATTCAATCAAAGCTTGAAATATCTTTTAAACAGTCTGTAGTTGATTTAAAATACTATCAAACCTAATCAGAAGGCAATTCTTATAATGTAAAGATAAAAGATATGTTAATACTAACATGTCTTTGTCCAAAAGCTCTTTTATGATGTGGTTATATACAACTGGAAGTTAAGCTGCTGCTGTGAAGGTGCTCATTCAGTAATAATAATTATCAATGGTATATTTTAATACCAAAAAACATTCTTCATGACTGGCTATAGAATTATCATTGTGAAAAGGTAGTGTTGTTTTTCTGCAGAAATGTCAAATTGAATTATATAAAAAGAAAGACTTAACATTATATAACCACTAGTAAACCAGAAACAAATATTCTGTGACTTTTGCCAATAGAGAAGAAACCAAAACTCTGAGTGACAAGCTTCCCCATCAATAAATAATGTGATGAAAATGTTTGTATTTCAAAATAACAAAAAATGAATTTGCATAAATCCACACACAAATGTTAAATCCAATTACTGCAGCTTGCAGGAAAAAAACAATCCTAAATATTAGGTTGAGGAATAATTCGTGAGCATTTTTAAATAATTTCATTCAAGCATTACATGCAAGACTATACAATACTTCAATGCATGAACACATTACACCCAAAACATTTATTATGATACTTTATTTCATGTAATACCTAGGTATATAGTATGCATTGTTTTAAACGAAATTGCAAGAAATTAAATGCGAAAAGCAGATGGTGTCGTAAATGCTTGATTTTGTCCACTTGACATTCCATTTAATAAGCTGAAAATGAAAGCAAAAATTAAAGACATATGAAAATCAAACACACCATCTTTTAAAGCAAAAATTATCTACCAAATGACATGAAATATTTTGCAAAAGTGTTTCATTTATGAATATATTTTGTTAATTTGAAAAATGCTCACAAATTATTCCTCAACCCAATATAAAGAATTGATGTTTAAGAGACTCCAGTTTCAGGAGAAAATATTTATAGTACAATGGTATGCCAGACTACCTTGATAAAATACATGTTAGTTTAAATATTTATGTACTTATACATTTGAGCAATAAATTTTTATTTTCTTTATCTTGAACCATGAATAATTCACATGATAATCAAAATGGCAAATTCAAGTCACTGACCTAGATTACAGTAGTGATAAGTTACATTAACTGATGTCACAGATAAAAAAACAGCAGTTAGTATGTGCAAGTTGAGACAAAATTATGAAATTTTTTAATTGCAGCAGCTTCCTGTTCTGTCCTTTAATTTAGATAGATCCAAACTGATTGTCAGATGCTCTACAGTTTGGTGCCAAATTCTAGGGAAGGCTGCCGTACAGTAAAATGTGACTGGAACATTTGCTCCTTCACGATTTTGATATAAACTTCTTCAGCCATACAGTATCCTTACCTAGCTGCTGGCATGCAAACTCTAGAGTATCAGTATAAGCAGTTCTTAGTGTCTTCACATACTCTTGTGAACACTGTGACACATTTGCCATAGGGAGATGACTCAAATATATTATTGCACAAATTACAAAATACATCCAGTACAACATGAAAATGTAATCAATTCATGTTGGTATATAACTCACTTATTTTTTTAATATTAACAAGAGAAAACTAAACTGTGTTGTTTAGGTTTGAATTAAAGATGCCTGTGATGACTTTGCCCAAAAAAACTATACTTTTGACATTGTAATAATCATCATTTAAAAGCTCTTGAATACTGTGTGAATAGTTCAATTACACATTTCTAAAATTTAAGAATTTCGTATTACAGTTTCGTAATTAAGTTATTCCTTTTAAACAAGATTTTACTTGCATTTATTACCAGTCATGGAGTTTTTTAATCCACATATTTTTGCAGAGCTCAGATTTTTTAAACCAGCCTTTATTTCCTTGTTTGTATTTAAAATAAAATGTTCCAATTTCTTTGATATCAATGAATTGTATATTTAAATGGAAACATTTGATGTAGTAAAAAGGGCACTTTTTCCATGTTAAATAACTTAATTAACTTGCAACGAGAATTATCTACCGAAACATTTATGCTATTTTAATCTGGTTTAAACAATAAGTGAAGCCTCTCCTCCAGAAGATTTAAAGTTGATATATACTTTGTAAAAAAGTGGTCAATTAGATTTCAATAAAAGTAGAAACCTATTATTACCAGATCAATCCTATTCAACAAATTTAACCCCTTTTAAGAAATTGTTTATGAAATTTGCAAATGTGTAAAATAACACATCTTCACAAGAATACTGCAGCATTAAACTCACAGGAAGGAGCTTCTGGGATTTGTTCTGAAGTGTAACAGCAGTTCAAGTTGAAAATCTTTAGACTGCAAGATATTTGCAAAGTATTGATTTGTTTATTGCATGTCCAGACTTACACTGTGTCCAATTCATAGATAAATACTGAACCTTAACATCATTTAATCTTCCATGACCAAGTCATTGGAATAGATCAAATGACCAAGGAGGAAATTACATAAAATATTGCAGTATACTCATAAGACATTTTAAATGCTAAGAGAAGAATGCAATTAAAGAAGAGTGCCACAGCCAGTTTAATTAAGTATAGTAATGTAAGAATTAGAAAATATGTGATATTGATACTAATAATTTCCGAGAAACTTCAGTTTCTTTTTCTGTGCTATTTGATATGTCGATTTTAAAAATTATGGAGAATCTGACCTTATGCAAAAGAATCACTTAATTCTAAGGTGATATTGTTGTCAATTCTACATTGTAGCTTCCTAAATTTTACTTAACAGGAACAAAACAAAAACTAGATGTGAAAGATTGTTTTTTTTTTTGTATTTTATAAGCTCCGTATAATACTTTCATATTTTCCCAAAATATCAATGCAATGAGTAAAGATCTTCCAACCCTCCATTTTTATTACTGTCCTTATTCTCCAGTTCCATAAATATTTAAATGTTGTAACTAGTGGTCAATCTGAAAAGGTTTTCTCCACCTCTGCAATTTGAATATTTAATGTGTTATATAGTAATCTGTACAAGTCCTAAAAATTTACTTGTTATACTTGTATATGAAAATAGTTGAATATACAAGTGTGAAGTTTGACAGTTTTCTTGTACAACCGAGGTGAAATGAAGTTTGCTTGACAACTATTTAAAACTCATTTGTGTTTTCACTACTTTATAGTCTTTGAGATGTTCACAAATGAAAACCAGAAAGACATGAAGTAAAATGTAATGCTAACACCAGTAGCTTAGCTGATTTTGTATTCTCCTTGAGAAATCCTTTACCCAAGTTTCTTGGACAAGTTGTACTCTTAAGATGCAACAGAAATGTGGAAATGCCCTTTCTCCAGAGTTGACTAGGTTTTACTCAAGATGTACAGTATTTTTATTAAACCTTTACAAAACAAAAGTTGAGATAGTAAATAGCAACACAAATGCGAGTAGATTCAAGAACAGACCGTTGCCTTTGTAAATAACCAAGCTTTTGTTTACCTTTGTTTTCAAAGAAAAAGTGGTCTCAAACACAGTTGAACTTTTTTCAATAGCTTCTTGTCTTGTATGATAAAAAATGTTCTTCTTGAAACTCCCTGCTTTCAGTCTTCTAAATTATTTTTCCTTTAGAGAGAGAAAGAGTTTTGCTTAGGATTGTTAACTGTCTTGCACTTCAAGACAGGATAAATGCAAGTCCCAAAATTAAGTAAACTATTGAAAGAAAACTGTTTTTGACCATTTTTCAAGCAATGAGCTTGTAAGGTAAGCCAATATTTAATCATATACATTTTCTAATGGACCCTTAAACAATGTGTTGAGTGATAACATCCATATTAAAACATTGAAAATAAAGTCACAAAGCAGCAGAATTTTTTTTTCAAAATTCCTGATGATTTAGGAAAAAACAAAACTATTTGCCTTTTTGAGAAAGATAAAATTAATAAATCAATAGGTGTACACAATGAATATCAGTGTGGTTCAATTTCTGACATAAGAAAAACTTGTAATTGTTAGAAAAAATGGGTATGTACGTCAAGAAAATTTCTGAATTAAGAAAAAACCTGCACTTGTTCAAAATGTGAAAATATATTAAAATTCTTACATCAAATATATGTACTAGTAAGTGTTTGATAAACCAAGCTTTTGGTTAACTTTTAATTCAAGAAAAACAGTGTAATGGTCTCTTCCATTTAACAATTACAAGACATTAAGTACTAAATATTTTGTACACTTATAATTTCCAAATGTTTTAAACATTTCAGTTGTAACTTCTCTACAGAAATAAAATCAAATACCAAGATGGCATTTTTTGTGTCCATATTTAATTAAGTATGGCTTGACTTACACAGGTAATATTAAAACACCAATTAGTGTACATAAAAGATTATCTGATGTCAAAAATAATCCACAGTTCATCTAGTGCAAGCCAACATCACTAAAGAATCTGAAGATCAGACACTATAAATGAAAGAAACTATATACAACAAAAGCCACAACTGGGTGTTTAAACGAAGTCCTACTAATATGCCAGCAACTCCATCTTATAACATATCAACAGCCAAAATAAACAACAAAAAAACACTTCTACCAGGAGGTAGAAAACCAAGGCAAGCAAAAATACAAATGAGGGCAAAAGGTCTATCTATTTGGTTATGTAATAAAACAGAAAATCTCACAGCATGAACAAGAAAAATCAGGTAAAGAAGGAAAAACAAAATACCCCCCAACCTTTCCATCAACAAGGGAGAACCAGACTAAGAGTGGACAAACAAAAGCCTCAAATTCTCACAAATCCACATAATTAGCTGAAAAAAAAGGAGTTTGATCCAAATCATACTTGTGAGAAGCTGATTTCATAAAGAAAGGTTTCATGAAACAGGATCAACATTCTCTCCAGATCAACAAAAAAGGCAATTTAAATACCTCAGGAGAAACATCAAGCTAAATGAATGTCTCCATCTTTCAAAATAAGGGCAGCCAAAACCAAAAAGGACTCCACCCCCACTGAAAACAAATTGTTTAAAGCAAACCCAAAAAGTTCTGAAACATTTACTGTTAATTATTTTAATTTAAAACTTTCAAACTGTTTTTGATTTATAACTTGTTTAACCTTTTCTATAATGTAACTTCATTAGATAATTATTTCAGAACAAAGATGAAGTCAATATGAAAGGAAACCAGATCAAAAAACAAAATATATGAAGCTGTTACAATCCAAATACAACTTTTACTTGACCATTTTCTTCTGAAGGTGGTTAAATTCCTGTAATAAGCTTTTATCAGCCTCAAGGGCAAATATAAGCATGGCAGGAACATGAAGTTAGTGTTAATAACTTTATTATAAAATAAAAAACAAGGTTTGTATAAAAATAAAGCTTTTGCTTTAAATTTGTTCATTAACTTCATTTACATATTTGTGTGTGTGTGTTCTGACTTACTCAGTTAAAATCACATAGACATAATACTGAACCTTATTATTTAACCTTTCAGAACCAATTCTTTTGAATAGATCAAATGACCAAGGAAGTAATTACAAAGGATACTCAACGCTTCCAATTATTTACCAGCATGCTTTCTTCATTTTAACAATGAAGTGAATATTTCAGTTCATTGAATAACATCAGAGAATCTAGTACCATACTTAAGTCTTGAAATATACATAGTAATGTTTGGTACTGTAAAGTTGTAGTTTGTTGTCTTGGGATTTATTGTTGTTTGTTATTCTAGGTGTGTGCGTGTACTTTTTCCATGGTTTGAGGAAATTTGATGTTGATGAAGTGTTTTATTTTGTTGATTTCATATTAATTTTATTGGGTGGACATAGTTTTGTATGTATTTATTTGGTTTCTTAATATGTTGAGTTTTTGTTTTGTTTCACATGCTAAGACCCAGGGAATGTATAATCCAGTATGGGTGAGTTTTTTGTGGATTTGTGTTTTGAATTGTGTATCAGTTTTAAAGATTTTGAAGTTAAGAAATGCTATTTGGTTAGTTTTTTCCTGTTTATAGGTGAACTTAACGTTGGGGTGTATTGAGTTAATGTGATTGAAAAAATGAAGATGTGTTCTGTAGATGTGAATCTAGCAATTGTATCATCAACATACCTGTACCGGTATAGTGGTGGGTGTAAGGCTGAATTGATCACTTGTGATTCAATGTGTCATAAAAGAAGTTTGTGGTTAAAAGGTTAATGTAATCCACTGACTTCATTTACTACAAATTTATTGTATGACTATGTTTATCACAAGAGTACATTAGATAGAATTTTAAAAACAAAGTTTGCAGTTTCTAAATTCTATTGACTATAAACAGGATCTTTCTATCACTTAGCAAATTATAAAACCAGTATACAGTAGAAGGCAAACATTTTATATTAACATAACAGTATTATCATCACATTATTAGAATCTAAATATAAACAAATTAAAAACTGAAGGCTAATTAACACAAACTTTCAGTCATTGTACTTTATGTAAGAACAAATTATTACTGATAAAGCTGGTTGTTCTAGCCGTAAAGCAGGTTACTCTCACTAGTCTAATAACCTTACTCTTATTCGATGTTACTGTTAACAATTTATAAAAAAAGAACGAGAGAAAGGCTATACAAAAGTTTCTGTTACCCAATTTAAGTTTAAATTATATTGCACTATCCAATAAGTTTTAAAAACATGTATTGATTTACTTACTAAGTTAGTAACAACTAACAATAAGTTTAGTAACCATATTAGCAAAATGTTTTAAGTGAAATCATCCACAAACATTTAACTTTCAATTTTGTACGACACTCAAGCCTTACCCTCAAAACTGTAGCTGCAAAATGTTCTGTTATGATGTAATAAACTTTTTATATAGTTGTTTATCCTAAATTAAGGCTTCGCGCTTTCTAAAATCAGACTATTTCTTCGCTAAATACCGGTCTAAATCCCTCCTCTTACAATGGCGTCAAATGAACAAAGACACTTCAATCTGCGCATGCGTGAAACCGCATTCCAGCACTGCAGTTCGGTTTAAACAAGCTAGAAAAAAGACCAAATGAGGAAACAGAAAACTTTCAATAATGTATTATATACTGCATTAAAAACATTTCATAAACAAAAAAGTCATAAAATTGACATAAAAATGCAGTAAAGGATATTTTTAATAACTAAAGTATATAACAAATATTTCAGTTTTAAAGAAACACTAATGGGAAAATAAAGTAATATATTATCGTTACTTTGGGTGGACATTTAATTATTTTTACGAGATAACTTGCTCCCCCAAGTGGTACAACGGTTTGTCTGCGGGCGTAAAACGCTAGAATCCGGTTTCGATACCTGTGTCGGTCAAAGCACAGGTAATCCATTATGTAGCTTTGTTCTTAATTACAAACATCAACCAGATAAGTTAGAAGAATGTGCTAACAAAAATAACGCCTTAACAATACGTATATACATGTGATTTGTCGCACTGAATGTAAACGTTAACACCTAATTCGAAATTCACAAATAAACTATAAAAGACTGGACACTTTTAATTTAGAAAAAGGTTTATAATGCTAAATATTGCCTATATGGAATCATATAATGAGACTAAGTTTAAGGAAAATAACTGCAGATTTAAAGAAATTATAATTAATAAGTGCTTATACTGTCTGAAACGAGAAATGTTCTGCAATAAGAGAGAATCTTAGAAGGTATTTTACAGGTTTTCAGTCCTTTTTTGGCCAGGTGGTTAGAGCGCTCGATTCGTAACCATAGGGTCATGGGTTCGAATGACCGTTGTACCAGACATGCTCACCCTTACAGCCATAGATGCGTTATAATGTTACTGTACAACCCACTATTCGTTGGTACAATAGTAGCCCAAGAGTTGGTGGCGGGTGGTGATGACTAGCTGCCTTCCCTCTAGTCTTACACTGTTAAATTAGAAATGACTTGTGCAGATAGCCCTCGCTTAGCTTTGCGCGAAATTAAAAAACAATCAGTTCTTTTGTAGACTTTTACGGTCTCTTGTCTCAGTTATTAGAAGATATTTCATACCCATTCTCAGTCTTTCACTCTTTTCAATATAAAGCTAAAAATGTATATGGTTTGGATTAGTTTGTTTTGAATTTCGCGCAAAGCTACACGAGGGCTATTTGCGATAGCCGTCACTAATTTTGCAGTGTAAGACTGGAGGAAAGACGGCTAGTCATCACCACCCACCGCCAGCTCTTGGGCTACTCTTTTACCAACGAATAGTGGAATTGTTGTGATTTCCAAGCACATGTATTTTGTTACTACATTATATATTTTTAGTTGGAATTAGCTAACGAAGTATATTATAAATTAAGAGGAATATATCATGTCAGGTTTATAAAATAAGAAAAAGTGCTGGATATACAAGACCTCAATTTAGGAGTATTATTACTTTATTTAGTGATTTAATATTTAATGATTATTTAGTTTTTATAACAAAAGTATTAAAAAAGAAATTAATTTAAAAGCGATAATTAGGACAGAATTGTACGTTTGTTTACGCAATTTAGTTGTTGTACTAGACTTTCCTAATATTGTTGTCACAGGTATAAATTACACTAGATTGACTAGATATTACTCTTTATCATTGAGGGGCATATACGTATGCATCCGCTATTGCTATGTGTTGAAGTTAGAACAAGCAGAAAATGTAAAATAGCTGAAAGTAACAGACGCTCGTTTAAGTTATGATCCGAAAGAAGAAAGGGAGCGTAACACTATGCCATCATCTGTTACACATACGTAACCAACAGTCAAAGGTGTTAGCTGTTAGATTTCACGAGTAAATAAAACATTTTAAAATCATATATTAAGTTACAGTGGGAGTCGTGGTCAAGGTGGCGACATTGAATTGGCGTGGATGTTTACACCTTGTTTAAAAGTATTTAAATATATGTATATGCGAGTCTTTTTTGGAAACCGTTTTACCTACACAGGTCGGCTTGACAGTTTGGCAGCTTTTAATTTGAAATGCTGACAATGTTAAGCTCTTATAAGCTGAAACAATCATCCTTGATATTCTAATGTTGCCTCCTGGCCAATCAGTATATACAGAGATGTCACCAAAACATAAACTGTGTACAGGCACAAGTTTTGTGTACATTCACTTATAATGCTATCATTAAATGTCAAGGTAGAAATTTATTAAATTTACTACTTCCCTTAATGGGTAAGAGAGAAAATTTGGGTTAATTTGTATGGATTAAGATAAATATAATCTGATCAGCAACGTTATGACTTAGCCTGGAAACATTTAAATATAGGCCTAATACTGTCAATAGATTCATTTTCAGAATAACATAAGATACTGAATTTTTGCAGACAGCCTCTTCCAACCGAACCCCTTTGTCAGTGCCATTAAGAAAAATAATCGATATGCAGAATAAGTGGCCCAAAATACTTTAATGCTTGAGCAACAAGAAAATCATCATTGATGCCACTGAAGGGTATATAAAAGAGTGATTATAATAGAGCAAGCTTAGTTTTATTATAATATATATGTATATGCCTTTCTATTCTGGTAGTACAGCGGTAAGTCTCCGGATTTACAATGCTAAAATCAGGGGGTTCGATTCCCCTTGGTAGGCTCAGTAGATAGCCCAATGTGGCTTTGCTACAAGAAAACACAACACACCTTTCTATTCTGTTACATTTAAATGTAATGTGTATAATACAGTTAAATGTTTTAGATTTATAAATGTTTTGCACATTGTCGGTTGTATATTTGCATGTTCAGATGAAAACAAAGTACCACAGAAATGTTTCTCACATTAAATAGCAGAATTTTTTGCTAGCACATAATTATAAAGCGTACATTTAATGGCAATAATTGTTGATTATGCTGTAGATAAATATATCCCTCTAGTGTTGTTGAAACTAATTTACTACAATGTACTGTATGTAATTGAAAAAAGCAGACATATGTCATTGATATTTCTGTACGTTATTAAACATGTTTTTAAGGTTTGTGAAATCACTTGTGACATACATTACCCACATGGCCGTTTTCTGGAAAAAAATCAGTATTTAGGAAAAATTTGATTTATATTTTAATCTTTTGATTTTTTATTGTAAATGCTGGTAGACTAAAATTATTATTGCACTATTGTAAATTTATACAAGTTGAAGAAGGACATTGTGGACTTTATTGAAGAAAAGATGATGGTAAAATCTACTGATCATGAAAATTTAGGTATATACAAGTTAGAGTAAGACACAAATGTACTTACACAAATTTTGGACGTATATTACATCATGCAGATTAGACAACAGCAAATTAAGAAATTGTTATTGAAAGGTGACACGTCTTATTTATTTTTAGTTATTTAATTATATAACTATAAAGTTGATCTATTTATAACTTACGGTTTTATTTACACATGAAAGATTATATTCTTTGTAATTTCCTAACTTGTCATATTTTTCTAAAGTAAACAACAGTTAAATATATGAGATTAAATATAAACACTATTTTCCTGCTTTAATATGCAAATGTCTTGCACCACAAGAGTGATATGTAATTTTCATATAAAATAAAATGTTTTGCATAATTAAATAATCTTGCATTGTTATGTAGACATAACAAAGTGAATCCAACTATGGAGAATGATATTTGGTCTTAATGGAAGAGTGATTTTGAGAGCTACTGCTCTAATTTTATCCTAAATATTTTGTTCTCACTAAAGAATAATAACATTAGAGAAATATCTTAAACTTAGTTTCACCAAGATGGTAAATTTTCAGTATCGTGAGTAATTCTTTATTTTTTTTTACATCAAAATATTGATTATGTACATGTGTTAAGTTGCAATAAAAATTGTAGCATTGTAGCATTTATCTGTTTATAGTTAAACACAAAGCTATAAAATGGGTTATCTGTGCTCCGCCGCCACAGGTATCAAGATTCGGTTTCTAGCGGTACAAGTCCACCGACATGCTGCTATGCTACTGTGGCTCATGAAAGCCTCAAAAGTAACAGAATGTTTGAAAACAGTAGGAAAAATTCAGGCTAAAATTAACCGTGCCCTCAATTTTTTATGCTTGTACACGGCATCATCTTCAAAAACTATTGGAGGTACATTGTTTATGAGGCTCTCAACGATCTTAGTGATTCTTCTCAGAAACCTTTAAAGAATTGGTTATCCAGTATATGTTATTTCGTCCTTTGTTACAATTTATATTTTTAATGTCATAATATATTAGCTAGAAGAAGCTGCTAGTCCAAATGATGACAATATGATAAAATTGCCAACAAGATAGGCCAAAACCATATAGAAAGTTGTGGAGTAGCATACTTGAAAGAAGGTTATACTTACAAGATAGTTACAATAGTGTAGAGTTTGCTTTGCAACATAAAGAAAGTGTGTTTTCGTGAAGTATTTGAATCTGTGTTAGCTTTCGCGTGTATTGAGTTACTTTATACAAACATATTTATCTTAAATCTGTCCTAGTATTGTTAAAAAGGTTTAAACACCATTTGTAACGTAGGCTTACAACATTTTTTGACAATGAAGAAGTGTTCGAGCTTGTAGAAACGTTAATGGAAGAAAGAAACTAATTTATTTTTGTCCTTTAGACTACGTGCTGAATTATATTTATCAGATATTTTTTAAAACTCCCCAGTAAAAGAGGAAGGTTACAAAAATATATCACGTGCATAAGCGTTCGCAAATGACACTTGCTCTCCTGCATTATTAAATTTACATTTTCTTAGTTACAACTTTGATATTATTTTGTCCTCTTGCCTCCCTCTGTTATATACCCTGCAGAGATACCCACGACTGTATATTAGAAAAGAAAACATCACCATGAGTTTTGATAAAAACCAGAGTTATACAGCATTGGACAACCTTACCAGGTAAAATAAAAGGTTTCTGTCCCCAGTGATCGCAGATCCATTTAATTCACATAATAACTACCGATTTAGGCATAAAAACAATGTAAGCCAAAGATGTAATCTACGTAATGAAAACCGGCTATAATTCGTCACATTATTCAAGTTATTTATAGTATAAAAATCTAAGTAGCATTTTAACCAAAATTATATTAAGGAAGGAATAGTGTTATTATAAAATACATACATAAAATACATATTTAGGCATAAAAACAATGTAAGCCAAAGATGTAATCTACGTAATGAAAAGCGGCTATAATTCGTCACATTATTCAAGTTATTTCTAGTATAAAAATCTAAGTAGCATTTTAACCAAAATTATATTAAGGAAGGAATAGTGTTATTATAAAATACATACAAACATTTTAGGGATGATTACTACACAAGAAACACAGCCTTTTCCAGTTAAAAATGTTCTATTACGTTGTCATGTTAATTCAAGAACTATGAACACTACAAGCATTTAGGTATACACAACAGTGAGCATAGAATAATTAAAGCTAATATCTCAACAATTATATCAGTATTTCAAAATTACGTTCTCTATTTATATTTTATAATAATAATATAAATTGTAGTCCGACAACACGTTGAATTGCTTTACATTAATTAAAATTTCAAAATTCGGTACTTAACATTTCCAATTTTGCCCGAAAGGGGGCCAAAGGCAGCAGGAAAGGATCACCTGCTTTTACCACTCGCACCACAATATAATAGTGTATTGTCTATTAGTCGGTCAGTAGACACTAAAACGACATCACAAGAAACGTCTAACGTTACAATTTGTACTGTCGTAACGACAATGAAATGCATGCATGTCATAAATGCCTAGAAGAATTGTGTACTCTATAGGCTACAACACGGTATGACATATGAACTTCAAAAGCACAAACTAAAATTATTTGTTAATTTTAATATTCGGCTTTATCTACAGATCATCCCATAAGTAATGTCCGAAAATTTAGTACAGAAAGTGCGTCATCACTTCCGTCTTTGTAGAAAGCTTTAATGACTAAAATATGTAGTAGGACGTGTATAAAAATGTTCAGACAAATAAAAGAAACTAACTCAACTCCACTTTTTTAGATCATTAATCAAATTAACCCTTATGAAGATGGATGTGTCTGAGGAGCACATTAGGAATATAATGCTATGTGAGTTTAAAAAAGGCAATAATTCAGCAGAAACTACACGCAACATTCAAGGTGTTTATGGTGCGGAGTCTCTCAATGAAAGAAAATGTCGAAGGTTATTTCAGAAATTCAGATCAGGTGACTACAGCTTAAGTGTTGCGCCACGTTCAAGTCGTCCTGTTGAGCTTAATGATGACTTGCTGCTGGCTGCACTTGATGAAGATTGTGCTGTAACAGTTGAAAAACTAGCACAAAAGCATAATTTAACCTATTCAACAGTACATCGTCATCTGCAACAGCTTGAAAAGATGTCAAAACTTGGTAAATTGGTCCCCCAATCTTAAAGCAAGAGTAGTCATTTTTACTTCTCTGCACTCTTGTAAACGTATTTTACCTTTTTGGACAGGTTAATGACTGGAGATGAAAAATGGATATATTATAAAAATATTTAGTGTTACAGACAATAACTCCGTGCAGGTAAACAGGTTAAAGCATAGCCCAAAATAGACCTCCACCCTAGGAAAGTCTTGTTAAGCGTTTAGTGGGATATTGTTAGTGTGATCCACTTTGAGTTGCTGCCACTCAATGCAACGATTACATCAGACTTCTACTGTCAACAGTTAGAGCGCTTGAATGTTGCACTGAAAGAGAAGAGGCCTGCTTTGATCAATCGTAAAGATGTTGTGTTACACCAATAATAATGCACGGTCTCAAACAGCAAGGATCACATCTGCAAAGGTTGAAAAGCTAGACGGGGGAAAACTTCTACATCCTCCTTATTCTTCAGACCTTGCCCCATACAATTATCATCTATTCCGAAGTTTATAGAACTATCTTGATGGAAAAGAGCTTGAAACACATGAAAATGTCAAAATTATCCTCTCTACGTTCTTTTCCTCCAAACCCTGAGAATTTTACAGAAGTGACATTCAGAATCTTGTGAATCGTTGGCAGGAAGTAATTGGTAATAATGGAACATACATTATTGATTAAATAACATTAAAAGCGTTTGAAATCGTTTCTCTTTTTCTAAACCTAAAATCGGACATTACTTACGGAATGACCTGATACTTTTGAAACAAAACACTTTCGGAGATTCTGCGCAAGTGCATTTAGTAGGGTTTTTTTAGAGAAATAAACTGCTAGTGTTGTTATTGTAGCTTTATATTTTTTTTTTTCAAAAGATTAGTAAATTACTATTTTAACAAACTGAAATCTTAAGGCATTTAAAACTTTTATTCACATGTGTTTTGGCAAAACAATAATAAAAATAGGTACATGTATTTGGACAAAAACATTACCGCTCAACCCTTGGTTCTTTTTATTTTCATTTATTGAAAATGACTGATAAATAAAAACAAAATCCAATGACTATTAGCTTATACCACATTTAAAGTAATGATGAAAAAATTAAATGAACTGCAAAAGTAACTCGAGTTTAGAAATTCTAGATTTAAAAAAGGTCTTTGTTTGTTTCTTTCTTGTTAAGTGGAATGTTTCTTTGTTTGTAATTTAAGCTCCAAGCTACACAATGGGCTATCTGTGCTCTAAACACCACGGGTATTGAAAACCGGCTTTTAGAGTTAATGTTTCCCAAAACATCACTAACAACAGATTTTATCCAACTGATTACCAATACCATGATGTTCACAGATGATTTTAGTAGCTTGTCTATTACTCATAGTTAAGACTTAATTACACAGGCCCGTGAAATTAAACTTTATTAAAGCTGTTTTGGTTTTAATAATGGGTTTTCTATAATTCAGTTAAGCAGATTTGAAAAATAATACTCTTTTTATTTCTCTATCACGTAAAGAATTTTTACAAATCTGGAAGAAAATCAACAACAATTTTTACTTAGATCAAATTATTATTTCATTTACCACAATTATTACGTATTACAGTTTCAAATAGCTTAAAACTGAGATAAATTGTAATTTAGATTTAGAAGTGAAATAAATGTCGATATATATTCAACTTATTATCCTTTTCAACAAGATTGGTACACATAGTTTTTTTTAATACAAATATATTTTAATATACAAACAATAATACGATTTAAAGTAATATATTTTACAAATAATGGTCTTTGTACCAAAGTTTTACAAACTTGCAAAAGAGAATTGAGTCTGGAACTTCCTTGGTGTTTTATCAAGAGCTCATGATGAACGAGTTAATTTCGAGTTCATGAAGATACAGTTCTCTTAACAGAGAACTGGCTAATTAGGCGTTCTTTGCTCTTTGCTAATCAGTTTTTCATAACTGAAGTTATATCTTTTATAAAAAATACAAATGTCTGACGTGAATCAGCTGAAGTTAAATGGTTTGCAATGTTCAAAATTTATAAATGTTCCTAGTCATATATCTGAAGATCTCTATTAATAAGCGTTAATCACAATTTTAACTTCCGAGGTTTATAGTATACCAACTATAGCAAACTAATAATATACACTATATCTTGGCGCGTCGAATTGATTACATTTACAGGGTATGAGGAAAGTTTCTAGAAACTTCATCCTGCAGAACGTTACTGACAATACTCTAGTGGTTACGTACAGACATATATTGTTGATTTTTTTCATTCGAGAATCTTCTACAGCTTTAGTGAATTGGTGTGAATTTCGTAATACAGTTTTAACAGCGTAAGTTATGTACATTTCTAAATATAATATATTCAGTCAAAAAACAACAACAAAAACATGCAAAATATAGTAATAAAAAATAGTTCGGTCATTCTTACTTCGCTCCCGTTTACTGCCTAAAGTAATATCGCATATCTTCAAAGATAACTGGATAGTCAGGAGTCAATGAACTATTGAAGTTTCTTCACTTTTTTTGAAAGGATAGTGAGTGTTTGTCACTGTTCTACACATTGAAGCTTAAAATTAACTTGAAACAAGCGGATATGATCAGAACTGTTTATTTGCCTATGGCGAAGAAACTATTTAGTAAACTTTATTTTAGTTCAGGCTTAAAATAACCTATTTTTGTGGAGAACGCTAATAGAAAAATCGGCACGTTTTTCTCTATGGTGCTATTATTTTCCAAAATTCATATACATAATTGAATAGCATTCTCTAATTTCAAAAATTAATAGTGTAATGCTGTCTAACCGTCTCAATAATTTTATATCTTTTAGGTACCTAAACTCCCCTTTAATGAGTAAAACTTTAATTCTATTTATCCATTCTGTTCAGATAAATGTACTTAAAATTATATATCTTGTTTTTTGTTCTAGTACAAAATACAATTAATTGAAATATGTACTGATAAATCAAGCTAATATAATTAATCCTCCAGAATATTAAAATACACACACAAGTTGTAAGAAAATTCTTTCCAGCTGTTAACTGAAATCGTCATCTAGTGTTATAGCTCAGCTGTTTTTGTTTGTAAAATGAATAGGGACTGCCATATTTCCTGTAACCAAAGAACACCTTTTAGACACACTAATAAGGACTGTCACTCAGGCCCCCCAGTGGCTCAGCGGTATGTCTGTGGACTTATAACGCTTAAAACCGGGTTTCGATACCCGTGGTGGGCAGAGCACAGATAGCCCATTGAGTTGCTTTGTGCTTAATTCAAAAACAACAACTGTCATTAAGTTTTGTAACTAAAAGTAAGGCACGCCAAAGAACTAGAGGACGTGCAGGAACGTTACTTCTGATCATTAAGATTTCTATTAAAATACTACCACAAAGATATTTAAAACGATATAAAAACAAACTTAAGTAAGGAAAGCAAACTTTTGCTGTGTACTTTGTTTGACAACACAATGAATGTGCGCCTTAGTTCCAAAAGAGATTCCTGTCAAATAACGCTATACGGTTATATTCATTCGCAGAAATTTTTTTAACATAAAGTTTGATAATAAATTATCTATGCTAGCCCAATAGTAAGGACAAAAATCTGAATTTAAGCGTTGTGAACCCTCAAACCAACCACTGATCCTTTGAAATAACAAATTAGAAACTGTATGTAGTCGAATAACTATAACAGTAATAGTATATAGTACTGATGTAATATAAATTTTTGAAAAATTTCGTTCCATTAATAACATGCTTTGTTAAGTCATTTTTTGAAAGCAAATGATAAAACCCAAAATTAATTTTAAAAAAGCAGAAATATAATATAGATGAGACGGGTTATAGGATTGATTTACTCTTTTTAAACTTGAAACTATTATGAATTTTTAAATTTGCTTTTGCTTGAAGAAATAAAATGAAAATCATTCTAAATATAACCTTGGAACGAACAGCAAATACACGCTACTTATTGAAAAGGATAATTAAACGATTTCTTCAAGTACTGTAAAACAATTGTTATTTTTCTACTTAAACTCACCAACAACATTCCACTCCTGTCCTGAAAGTTCTCAGGATGTTATGTACGTTACGTATTATAATTTACCTCGGTTTGTTTGTGTGTTTTTAATTTCGCGCAAAGCTACTCGAGGGATATTTGCACTAGCCGTTCCCTAATTTAGCAGTGTAAGACAAGAGGGAAGGCAGCTAGTCATCACCACCCACTGCCAACTCTTGGTATAGTTTTTTACCAACGAATAATGGGATTGATCGTCACATTATAACGTACCCACAATTGAAAGGGCGAGCATGTTTGATGTGACGGGGATTCGTACATTTATTGGAAGCTGAAGTTAAGAAAAAGAGGTTTTCGAACGGGTTTATAAAATAAGATAGATTGTACATTACTGTCATTGGCGATCCTTAAAGTATCGTCAAGAAGTCAATAATCCTCTTTTCATTCAAATGGTTCAGAGTAAACTGGATATTGGGGTCCATGGAGTTTTAAAAGTCTAACAACTTTATCAAAGAAGGAAGATCGCGGTTCCGTAGTCCAGACTCGCTAACGATATATCTTAGTCAGAGGTCAGGTTCAGTGTTGATCTATTTCTTAAGGGTTGTTGGGTTTTTTTTCAACGCGCATAAATATTACGGCATAAACAACAGTGACTGCACTTAGAGATGTAGCTTGTTGTGAAAACAAAAATATATATTGAGAATAATTAAATGTAAGATTAGCCTGACAGTCTCTCTCAAATTCTTCATGTGATTCAACACAAATTCACACACTGCAATGACTCCATTTTCTGTATGTGTGGATAAGTATAGAGCCCAAGGTAAATAAAAAAGTATTGTGTTCGTTACTATGCCAGACACATTCTTGAATCACGACAGCATATTTCGTGTATTAAGTGTGCTGGAAAGTAATTTATTGACAGCACTAAAATTGTATGCATAAACCAAGACAGATTTTCAGTGGCACTGCTACATACATAGACTGGAACTGAGTGACAAATTCGGTTTATTTCATTTTCGTAAACCGTGTGATTTCCAAATCCGACTGCTAGAAGATTTAAGCTTGTCTGAAAGCTTCTTAGAGAGGTTGCTGTTTTTGTTCGCTGGTAAATAATCTCTTCAAGTTTTTTTTGCTGTTAAGAATACAAAATTTATTCTAGTCTTTTAGGTGATCAAATATTTTTTGTTCGTAAATGCTTCTGCTCATAACCACAAAGCCTTTGCATTCGTCCGATTCATTGATAATATTATTTCTTCTAAGTTTTTAAGAGCTAAGTGTTCATTACATGAAATAAAATATGTTTTACACATCAACACATCACTGTGCATGATAGAAATTAAATAATGAACTTTGGTCGTTATTTTAAGGAAGATTGCTCAACATAAGGTAATTAAATGAAACTTATAAGCTCATTGGAGTTTACGTTATTTTAGTTGTGATTAGTGGGAATATCACATGCGTATGATTATGTACTTTGTCGCGCGCACATATATTATTATAACCATTACTTTCAACCTTAAGAACACTGTGATAATGGTACTGTTTGTCGAGTAACAATTTTATGAGACAAATAAGATTTCAGATATTTAACTTGCTTACCAAAAGTAAAATTGAAATATGAATTTAAGACTTTGGTTTATACGAGAACTTGTTTGCAGGTTATCGTAGTAACCATATGTCATTTTGCATCACAAAAACAGAAATTAGAACACTATTATTCAAAAATGCATTATCAAAAGCAATAACATGCAATCCAGACAAGAACATCAACATGTGATGATGACGAAACATGTATTCCAATAGGACATTATACGAAAGTTGATCAATGCATCGAATTTTGGTTGTTTTCTCAAGATCGTTTAGGTTATCTCCTCACTGCAGAGAATCGAACACCAGATTTTAGCGTTGTAACTTCGTAAACTTACCGTTGTCTCACCAGGGAATCGTTGTTATCACAAACGATCTATAACAGTTTCGTCATTAACACCGAGAACACTGACAACTCTCTTCTTTGAAATGTTCTATCCTTTGACCTTGTGGTTTCACGGTGGGACAGCAGTAAATATACAAACTTAGAATGAAATTTTGGAAGTCGATTCCCCTCAGTGGACACATGTACAATGTAGTTTAGCTCTAAAACAAACAAATTTCACTGTAAATATATTATTTATTGGAAAATATTCTTAGATTTTCTCCAGCAATGAGTGCATGAACAAAAAAGTTAGTATCAGTTAAGTTGAATTCATGTTCCTTACACTCTAGGGTCTTATAATCCCCAGTTTGTATACCCTTAAGTTGCCCCCCACTAGTACATGGGTAAGTCTATGGATTTACAACGCTAAAATCAGGGGTTCGATCCCCCTCGGTGGGCTCAGCGCCCAATGTGGCTTTGCTATAAAAAACACACACAATTATGCCTTTAATTTACACCTAACTTGTGATATGATTTAATACTCTGGGCAGTATAACGAATTTCTTTTTCCTATATATAGTTATAATAATGAGTTCCTTACATTAGGCCCAGCATGGCCAAGTGGTTAAGGCACTCGACTCGTAATCCAAGGGTTGCTTAATGAAATAATTTCCTTGTGAATCACCCTAAAATAATCAAAGAGTTCAGCTATACCTTCTTACACGCTAACTAAAGTATTTGTACTCATAGCTATGTTGTGAAATATTAAACAAATATTTCAGATCTTTGCGATGAGATAGGCTGCTACTTTACAATACACACATGCTTTGACCAAGATAAACTAATGGATTTTGGTAGTGTTGCAGTATAATAGTTATGAAATGCTATTGAACACACTTGTCACTAACATTGTCTACATATCAGTGGTAATGGAGAGGATTAGGATGTAAAGTTATTCAACTAGATGGGTATTCAAGTTTAAACAATTGTGTTCAGAGATGTGAAATGTACTCTGATACCACTTAGTTGAAAAAACGTTTATTCAAGACAGACTATAGAGCAGCGATCACCAAACTACGGCCCGCTAATGTCACCTTCTTTGATAACTTTTTGGTAAAGAAAAATGTTGGTTGTATTTCTGTTTGTTTTTTTATTATATGTGTGTATTGCATGCTACTCCCACATGGCTAATGTGGCATCCTAAACGTAGTGTTAGGTCTTTTACAGAGAGCTTCCGTTCTAGCTTATGTTTTGTTTTTTGTTTGTTTTTGGAATTTCGCACAAAACTACTCGAGGGCTATCTGTGCTAGCCGTCCCTAATTTAGCAGTGTAAGACTAGAGGGAAGGCAGCTAGTCATCACCATCCACCGCCAACTCTTGGGCTACTCTTTTACCAACGAATAGTGGGATTGACCGTCACATTATAACGCCCCCACGGCTGGGATGGCGAGCATGTTTAGCGCGACGCGGGCGCGAACCTCGGATTACCAGTCGCACGCCTTACGCGCTTGGCCATGCCGGGCCTCTCTATCTTATGCGTATTGAACATAATGATCATGCGGCCCGCGCTTCTCATTCCCCAAGTAATCTGGCCCCCTGTGAAAAAAGTTTGGCGCTTGTTTACTGGGCAACCAATGACTAAAAGAAGACAGGTTCACTCTAATTGTTGGACCAATCACCTCAAAGTTCATCCCCATGAATTTGAATGTATTATGCTGCCAAACAATGTAAAATTTGATGTATCTGGACCAAAAGCGTAGTTATCTCCAATATCAGAGTTGCTCCAGACCTTCCAGTTCTTTTAACAAAGTTCCCGAAGCATTCAGACAGATAATGGCAGTATATCTCTACATGCGATACTTGCACTACACTAACTTCAGTTTTTATCGCTACTTTTCTCTCACAAGTAATACTGCCAGATGAAAATATAACATGTAATGCAAAATTAGTTAAAGTTAAATAAGTAATATGGTGATACGATTAGAACATTATAGATCTAATATAAGTTACTGAAAATGTAAAATTTTATATAATCGATGTTATCGTTCTTCATTCATTATAAGTTTTCATATCCTTCTGCTAAAGTGCATATTTGTTAATATGGAACTATCCTCTGTATCAATTCACCCTTACCTTACTTGTAAATTTTCTCATATTGGTTGACTTGTGCACTCACATGCGATTGAGTAATCTGAGTTTTTAAATAAATCTATTGTAATTGGTGTCTTGTCGTCCCAAATTACATTCTTTTGTTCACACAACAGAACAGCCTGTTACTTTTGCTGTGTTTTAAAGTCCTTGTTTACAAATATTAGTATATACTTGTTAAGGAGTGTAATATATGATTATGTAATGAATATTATCGCAAAACATACTACACTATTATTCAACAAGTTTGATAAAGTGCAATGATTTGAGCTGAACTTTTGGTTATTAAAACTTTATTTTATCCTTTATCAGTGTGAATTTCAAGAATATATTACTGAAGACATGTGCAAAATAACGACTGGACATTACTGATCTTCATTATTTATTCTTTATTTTCCCTTTTCTTATTTTCATCTTTCGAAGCTCTACTCAAATAAGTGGTTGAGTCTAACAATGCAAAATGCATATTTTTTCTTTATGTTCATTGGCCTTCGAATTTTGACCAGCAGTGTACGTAGTGTACGGTGCAAACGTGTAGGTACAAGAGTATATTTTATTCTTCTTTCCATGGGTTAATTCTTCCATGTTGTTACAGAATGTAAATGTTAAGACTGTTATAATGCTTCACTGATCCTTGTTGACAACTCAATGAGCTAGGGTGAGAATACTTATCATTCTTCAGAATTTCCACACACTTGTATCAAGGGTATGTCATAAGGGTCAAATTCAGGGTCTGGAATAAATGCCATGGTACTCTATGCAGTGTCTTAACTATATAGAAAGAAACTAACATATGATACTGGTGCATACTAGAAGAAATCAATTTAATAACACGCCACAAATAAACCATGATAAAAACAGTGTTTTACACTATATATTAAATTTTGTTATCATGCCATGGTCCAAAAAGCGTCAGTAGAACAGGGAATTTGTATAAAAGCTCTACATTATGCTGGCTGGACTCTTCGACAAATTGCTGCAAATAATTCATCCAACCTATACAGAGATTACTTAGCTAAGAAAGGAGCTGCTGGAGTCATATCAATGAAGCAACGATTCTTACAAAGCCCCGCTCTCAATCCAAAAGAGCAGATCTGGGTTTTAATTGATCAAAAACTTGACAAAGGAATGGTTACTTCCAAAGAAACTTCTATGAGAGTGTATTACAGGCATTTCTAGTAAAATTCCAAAGAAAATTTGATTAAATATATTGCAACAATGCCAGAAAGACTGTCTGCAGTTATTAAAGCAAAAGGGGGACACAAAACATATTAAATGTTTGCTGAATTCAAGCATTTCTACTGATTTTTTGTGTTACTAAATATGAAGATTAATAAATATACTGGAAGTATAAAATGATACGTATAGACGACAAAAGTAGAAAAGTAATTTATTGATGTCTTAACTTAGAGTATCCGCTGATTAAAAAAATTGGTGATATAAAATAGCTTAATTCAGAAAAAAAAGTCTAATAAAACTGAATTTATATTTTTAGTTTCATAATAAATTTTGTGCACTCGGCCAGGTGATTTCACACGATGTTTTTATTGTAGGATTATTATACCAACACTCAATACACTTTTATGGTTTCATGGCACATCTCCCTCATGGCCCCCTTATACTCTGTCAGTAAAATCGTAATGGACAGACAGTGATAGAACTATAATATCTGTATAAATGTATTTTGGCTTTTATAACTACTTCTATTTGGGAAAATCAAACGTAACGTACACACATTGAATGTTTTTAGGTTAGATTTTTGAGATGAATAATTCTTAATACAAATTTATATACATGTTTGATTTTCCACACAATTGTTCTTTTTTTTTCATATTGCAAAACTTCGGTTGTTGTGGTGGTGAATTATAATGATAACTATTAATTAGTAAATACGCAGCAAATAAACATGTACCGATACGACATTTTTACAACTTCCATGTATAT
This sequence comes from Tachypleus tridentatus, assembly GCF_004210375.1. NCBI lineage: Eukaryota > Metazoa > Arthropoda > Merostomata > Xiphosura > Limulidae > Tachypleus > Tachypleus tridentatus. The sequence goes on from NC_134831.1 coordinate 154,022,451, forward strand.
GATACACACGTGTACTACAGTAAGTGAACTTAACTTAAAATATGTATACCACTTTTTTTTCCAATATTTCAAAAATATGAATCAAACAAAGATCAGAACATCTAAAGTTGTTACTCAAAACTCATACATACACAGTGATAGAAAAGCTATTTTAATGACCCAATACATGCAGCAAAATGTATCAATTACAGAAGTTAATAATACATATTTCCCTCTTTTGAAAGCCGAGGTTTAATTGTGACAGAAAAGTAATTTTTTAAACAAGTCGAAGGTTTATATATGTACATTATTAGAACCATAAAACGCGTTGAATTCAGTAACAATTTTCCTGTATAAAGCACAACGGAAAATAAAATTACTTAATTGTATTTTGAATAATAATAATAATATCAATTGAAAAATGAATTAACGTTGAATAAAAAAGTGAGAAATAAATAGGTTATATGCCTACGCCACGTGTAAAATGCACGAAATTGTAATGCCAAATTATAATTTTTTAAACACAAGAAACTTAAAATGTGGTCCCTCACCTAAAATAATGCATTTTTTCCCGAGTAAAAATACAAATCTCCTAAAAAACAACAACGACTAAGTGCCTACAATGCCCAATTTAAAGAAATTGGGTAACGAAAAGGTATTACTTACATCACTAAATTTGAACCTCTGTTATAATCAAATTAGAAATGTTCTAAAAGAAGAAACTTAAGTTGAATTTACTATAAAAGAAGATATAATTTAGCTCATTTCCATCCATTTTGAACAACATTTCAGCTTTCAATTAAGTCTAATTAATAAACGAATTGTACTTTGTATTCCAGAATCAGGTAATTTTGGGGTGTAAAGTAGGTTTTTGTATAATAAAATTGATTTTGCTGATACATTTTATTTCATTGTTTCCCTACTTTTGATATCTAAACTACAGATAAAATGCACGATATACCAAGCCAATACCACATGTTCTTGAATAGTGTAACATATATATCAAACGATATGCAGTTTGTTATAAACAGAACAAGCAGAAAAAAAATAAAAAATGATGCACCAATTAAAAGGAACCCCATGGTACAGGTTATAATGTAGCATATAAAATATACCCTAGGTTTTGGAGGTAACTGAGGAAATAGGACCCACATTGCGGTGAGGATACGCCGTATATTAGTCTTAACCTCCGTTCGCCAGTCTTACATGAAGAAATAAAACAAAGGAACAGGAACAGAAATTAGAAACTTATATATGTAAAAACGGCTGGTTTGGGTTAAGAAAAATTTTTTCAATTATTCAATGAATGTGCATTGCTGCTAACTATGACGCACTTTTCCATTACATTGTTCAGTCTTTATGTAGTTAAGTGTGACAACCTTAACTAATAACATACTGTGTAAAGTATAGCTAAGCCTAGCCAGTTGATTATAGTAATGATATTACCGTAAATGTTATAAAATATAATAGCAAAAGATGTCTCACATGTCCTCTTCTAATATTGTGTTTGTTTATAACAGACTAATATTAGTCAGATGTTTGGATTTGCTGTTTTTAACGCAGTCCTTCCTTTTAATTTTGATTTGATTTTACTTAACTCTTTAGTATTAATATTCTCTCAAACTATATATAAGTTTTTAACAAAAACTTGAATATGTAGTTTTTATATTTCAAAACGGAAATTTTCAAACGATGAAAATAAGCAAAATATACTTATCTTTAACGCCTGTTTATTTGATTTAAATGTATTAATTCATAGGTGTCATTGAGTTGTATGTTTCGTTGATGTCTGACTGTATACTTTGCATGTGTTTGTTTTCAGAGATTAAACTTTCAGTGTCTATGGTTTCCTGTCTGGAACAACAGGCTCTTATTTTCTGAGAAATATAAAGCATCGTCAAAGGAATTGGCATCATGATAGAAGCTGCAACTGGCATCACAGAAGCTAGGTCAGCATCTGGTTGCTGTAAGGAAAAAGCCAGGAGAACGATGGCAATTCCTGAATTTTGTATCCCGGTCTCAACAGAAATAGCGATGACATCTTCTACTGGTCGACCACTGAAGCGAGCAGCAAGGGCCCCGAAAAGAAATCCAAACCAGACACTAATGAGAGCCGCTACTACTGTTTGCCAAGTGAAAAGCTTAAACATGTAGAGATTGGCGTATGTTCCGAAAGCTACAATGTAAATGATTAAGATTAAACAGGTTGTAGCAAGGATACGACGTCCAAACGTGGCCACTTTAGGAAGGTATTTCTGGATTATAAGTCCAATCCCCATAGGGATCACCATACTCACCAATGATACAAAAATATTTGTAAACGGAATTCTGGTGGTTCCACTGAAAAGAGTCTTACCGAGAGTGAAAATCCACAGAGGCATCATAACTGAAACATCAACAATTTCTAATGTTAACAGCCCAAAATAAAGTGCATGTACTTTTTCTTATTTCATATTGAAACTTTTTTCATATTGTCTTAAACACGATAAGAGTACTATCACTGTTAAACCAGTGTTTTGAACATATTCTCTGTAATCAATAATTCAATTAAATACATCAATTTATGTTTGAGAATGTAATTATATTTATGAAGACTGATACTACCTGATAGAGCATGAGGTTTAATAGTACATGAACCACAGCTATTACTGATAAATGTAATTACTATGAAATTTCACTCTGATCAGTTTTTATATCAATTGTAAAACATCATATAGATATGATTTGCAACATTTACAACTATGAAAATATGAGTAAAAATTGTTCATTTACGGATACGGATCGTCCAAAAAGTACAGAAACAAATTGAATCAAGATGAAAATATTATATTTTCAACCTACAACTTCGTTGTAGCCTTAAAAACATAATACTTATATGTTGATTTAACTTTTTCTGAATTCTTACGACGATCTCTATCCCTCCCCTTTTAATTTACCAATAATTATCTTGTTTCTTAAGGTTTTTTAAAGTCCATTTATAAAGAATAAATTTTAAGCAACATATGTGCATATGCGTTCAGTTGAACGTTATATGTTTTTCAACAGTTTACTGCTACATTGGCTTCTTTACCACCTAACCATTATTTACCAAGCCATGGTTCATATAAATACGCGTTTAGCAAGCGACGAGTACAAAGAACATCTATTATGTATTTATAACCACGTAAATCACATTTTAACAAAAAATAATCATCTTTTAAAGAGGTAATAGTTACGTATTATAATTTATTCCGAACAAGTCTCCGATTTATTTTGTTACGTCTATTACGTATTACTATTTCAAATAACCAGAAATTTGAATTTGAACTTAGAAGTTAATCAAATGTTATTATGTATCAAACTTATGGTTTTTGCCAACAAGAGTGATACATACAATTATCTTTTCTAATACAAACATTTTAATATACAAACAATACAATTTATAATAACTGTTATTTCTAATATTTACTGCAAATGATGGTTTACAGACAACAGTTTTACAAACTTACAAACTATACTGAGTCTTCTATCCGGTCTAGAATTGAATCTTTTATCGAGGTTCACCAAGAGCAAATTAACTCTTTACTGATATATCTGTACACTTCTTTTGACGGCTAGCTAGCTTGGAGCATCCATAAGCTTTAGTCGACAACAATATCTAATGTCCTCGTAGAAATACTAACGTCCGAAGTTAATTTACTTAAGTTGAATGGTTTGTAATGTTCGAAATCTATAAACATTCTTGGCCAAATTCTGTAGTTATCTGATTAATAGGCGTTAATCATAATTGTAGTTTCTGAGACCTATAGCACAATTACTGTAGCAGACCAAATAATATTCTTCTTCTATCCCTCAGCCAACAAATTTTATATGAATCATGCGACTTTCTCAAAGTTTCAACAATGTTCTAGCTTGTTTTCATGAAACAAATATTATTTATTCTTACTCTCAAGAATCTTTTACAGACTTCGAGAACAGACGGAATTTGAGCAATACAGAGTGAAGAATATACGTTACAGGGAAAAAGAAAACTATACTGAAACAAGCGTATGTATTAAAATAAACGTATTACGGTAAATCCATTACAGTCATGGACTTGCACAAAGCTTCATATAGTATACCTGTTTAGCCTTTAGTGTACAATACCCAGTTGATTTTCTTATAGGCTTTTGAAACAATAATATGAATAATTACAACGCGAACAAGTGGGCAAATTTTGACTTTTTCTAAATACGTGAAATCACTTATTTTGCCTATTATCAGTGTTTGGGTAGTCTTAACTCTTAATCGTTTAAAACGAAGGTTTTGGTAATTGTTTCAAGAATAAGTCTACTTTTAAAGTAGTTTTTGCTAGAAAGATATATTAGAGTTTTGAGCTAATTTATCCGCGATCTCTACTATGAACTACTATCGTGGTTAATGATAGTGCTTTTTGAAATCTTTGAAACTTGCATTCATGGGCGTCCGCAGGAAGGGGCAAGAGAATGCATTTACTCCCTTACATTTCACAAAAGATTGCATGAATTATGATGTAAATTTAGCATCATAGTTAAACTGATCATTTTTAACAATTATGATTAAAACTGTAAATCTGTATGTGCGTTAGTCTTTTTTATTTACACTGTAAAAGGTGATGCCCTGCTTACATTCTTTTCCCCTCTTGAATATATTTATGTTTTCACTCATGCTTACGTTCTTTGCGTAACTAAAGTCCAAACTCTACACACAATTATGTAGATAATGTCAAAACTGTGATTAAATGAATTTAATCCTGCTTGAACACGACTATGAAAATTGTTATGAGATGGCGCAAAATATCTGCGTGAAATATTTTTGTTTTTTTGAATTTCGCACAAAATTACACGAGGGCTATCTGCGCTAGCCGTCCCTAGTTTAGCAATGTAAGACTAGAGGGAAGGCAGCTAGTCATCACCACCCACCGTCAACTCTTGAGCTATTTTTTTACCAAGGAATAGTAGGATTGACCGTAACATTATAACTTCTTTTATTATGTAAATTAGTTTCTCTTTCTTTTTTTTAAGTAACGTATAATATCATCTTATTAAAGTGTAGTATTTAAAGGTAATGTTATACATTGAGCGGTGTTTTAAGATACTTTACATGAACAACATAACACTAATACTACCTATGTTTCCGTTTAGTTTCTTGTCAGAAATCAAAAACTTCTACAAAATCTTCTTTGAAATGCTTATTTGCATTTTATAGTAATTTTATAAGCAATTAATTCTACTAAAATTATACGTTATTGAACATATAAAAACAAAATGGCCTACTATAACCTATAACTGCCAATATTTCAATCTTAAATAATTTGTTTATTCATCTTAACGTGAAATATTTTGCTGACTTATCTGAAATATTAGAATGTGGCTCATTTTAAAGTCTGTATTTCACACTCAGTGGTTTACAATGATCCGAGTAAGTGTGGTGAAAACACCACCTTTTATTTTTTCCTGATGTGACGTTATTAATACGTAAACACCACTAACTCAACAAATGCTATACGATGGTCAACCTAAACAGTGTCTGTAGTGTACTGGCAGCTTGGATTCTATTGCACATTATTACAAACAAATATTGAATTATCAGGGTTATTTTTTTGTTGTTGTACAAGAAACATTGCGCCGTGTCTAGTATTAGTATTACAATACACTACGTGACGCATCAGATTACTCGTTTAATTTGCTTAAAAATAAAAATAATGGATTGACGGTTGTAATTGTCTGTCTGCAAATATCGGAGAGTACACTAGTATTTTCTATATAGGGATGACATGGAAAATTCAAAAGACATCTTGATTTTCTTCTCTTTAGGTTATCAGAAACTACATATGAAAAGCTATCTGGCTTAGTCGCTCTACTTCTGGTGTATATGACATTTTTAAGATATCCAGGCCATCGCAAAGTCGAAAATCGGTGAATAGCCAAAACCGAGATTTTTTATTCTTGTTCAGGCCCTGTTTGTGATTGTTATTATTATTATATCTCCCTAAAGATACAGCGGTAATGTCTGCGGATTTACAATGCTAAAAATCGAGTTTCGATCCTTGTGGTGGGCAGAGTACGGATAGCCTATTATGCAGCTTTGTGGTGGGCAAAGCACGGATAGCCTATTGTGCAGCTTTGTGGTGGGCAGAGCACGGATAGCCTATTGTGCAGCTTTGTGGTGGGCAGAGCACGGATAGCCTATTGTGCAGCTTTCTGCTTAACTACAATTTTCTTATAGTTTTTTGTGATTGATATATTGTACTCATACTTTTGTAAAATACTAAAGGTATAAGGTATTGTGAAGGTTGTGGGAGTATTGAAAAGTCGAGTTGTTTCTACTGCACTTTACATAAGCTAAAAATATCATAATTTTCGTGTAAATGTTGTTGATTACCTCTTGAAGTCAGCTTTTTTTTACAAATATATGATGTTCCTTTAGAAAAAACTTAAGTACAAAGTGACACGAAATATTTCTTCACAGCTTGACCAACTTGCACAACTGAGACCATAAAACGATAAAACGACAACCAAGGTATATATTACATCCATCCTCCAATGTAGTTAATTAATCTCAAGTCAAGCGTTTAACTAACTACATCTGACCCGGGTTATTTTTCGTCCTCCTTCGGGAGAACGGAATTATAATTTAACCTGTGTTTGTGTGCGTTTTTATTTTAGCAAAGTCACATCGGGCTATCCGCTGAGCCCACCGAGGGGAATCGAACCTCTGATTTTGGCGTTGTAAATCCGTAGACCTTCCGCTGTATTAGCGGGCGGCATAATTTAACCTAAATACGTACCAAGGAATTTATACGAAATAGGAATTACCAACCAATAATAGATGAACATTAGCTGACTGTAGCACTTAGAATAGTATCCTCAGTGCTTTTTGTACGCTATATAATCGGTGTCTTTAGGCAGCAAACCCTCATATTATGTTACAAAGTGAAGGAGTAAAAACAGTGTTAATACACATACAGGTCATAGAAACTGGATATGAAGATCTGTCTAGCACAGTCCCTCTTCCTCTGGGGTATATGCCGCTTTTCAGCTATCCAGAGCATAAAAAAGTTGAAAACAGGCGAATAGTGGATATCTAGATTTCTAATAGATACATAAAACATTAATTTGAAAAATGCAGGCTTTTTCCAACATGCTCTGAAAATCAGAATATTTTACATTTTCGACATAATTAAGATATATTTTTAGTATCCTCATAATAACTTTACTGTAATTATGAAACACTTGATATTTTAAATTTGCCGCGAACCAAACAATTTTCTATAAAAAAATTGTAATTTTAATCCTGCAAGGCTCAGCATGGCCAAGTGTGTTAAGGCGTTCGACTCGTAATTCGCGGGTTCGAATCCCGGTCGCATCAAACATGCTCGCTCTTTCAGCCGTGGAAGCGTTATAATGTTACAGTCAATCCCACTATTCGTTGGTAAAAGAGTAGCCCAAGAGTTGGCGGTGGGTGGTGATGACTAGCTGCCTTCCCTCTAGTCTTATACTGCTAAATTAGGGACGGCTAGCGCAGATAACCCTCGAGTAGCTTTGTGCGAAATTCAAAACAAAATAAACAAACAAAACATAAATCCTGCAACTCACAATGGACAAATGCTATACTTATTTTTTTAATTAAGTCCATCACCCGCATTATTAAAGACAGAAACAAATGAGAAAAAATTGTGTTGCTAAGCCAGAAATAGCCAGTTTTAGGTATATGATACAAGTTTTGTGTGAAATTTGAACTGGTCTCTCTTTATCCACTATGAGATGTCGAAGTTTTTTACGATGACAACATCAACGGGCATCGACAAAAAAATCTAAAGATGGTGTAACAGATACTGTGACATACGTAGAATCATATTAGGGCAAGTCCCTGTTTTGAATAACTATTTATTATGTAATAGTTTACCGTTGTATTTCTTTTCATTGTAAATGGGTGTTTTACACAAGCGTCATTTTTAACTTTTTTAAAAAATAAAATAGCTTAAAGTTAAGCGGAAACCTCTGAAGATTGTGCAAACTATATCCTGTTCCATGGATTTAGCCTTTGGACTTACCAAGTTTTATCTCCTGCTTTGTTTGGAATATGTTGGAATAAATACGGAGTTTACTGTGAGTTCTGATTATTGAGGTCGCCACGACATATTATATCTTACCTTCTTAGCTTCAGATCAAAACCATTTCAACATCTTTGCCGATAACTCTTTAGAGTCACCTTTATATCTCTGGATCTTTCTTTCTAACTTGTGATTCGCAACTAACAACTCAAAACTAACACATTTGCTGGTTTAAGTTTTTTTTTTCATTTTAAATCTCAATCTCTACAACTCGTTGTAAATGTCTTGAATTTCAGCGATGTCCTCTTTCAATAGAGACTCTGTTAGCTTACATTCAAGATTAATCATAGTGACATATTCCTTTTTATCGACAGCTTCAGGTTTGATGTATTGGAACAGTTTTCTTTGTGTATTTTTATCCACAACATTGTAGTTGTTTTTTGCGGCTTCAACTTTCTATTTTGAATTCGTAGTGAATAATCCTTTGTAGTAGGACTGGCTCTAGTGAACTTCACTAGAGTGCAAATAATAATTATAATTATTCAAAATGTGGTAGATACTTCGTGTCTGAGATTCTATGATTGTTGTTCCAGCTGTTGGTCTTACACGTTGTTTTTTAACATCCGCTTTTATATCAATAATCCAGTTGAAAAAAATATATACGGTTCGGGGAGGAGAATCATTGGACCATTGATATTTTGAGGTGGACGTAATGTCTAAGAGAAACAGTTAAGAACACTTTTAGTTAGCTATGTATTTGTACAGTATACAAGTTTCGTGAAATGATTTATCTTTGTGATGAATTTATAAAAGAAACCAATTAATTTTACAAAATCGTTAAGAAGAGAATATAAAATGAAACATTTTACGACTTAGTAGGAGATATATTTTCTATTTAATATGATTCAGCGTCTGTGCATCACGTAATTTCTAAACTGCTGGTAGCACCAACTTCTAAATAGCACTAAGGAATCATCTCGGTGACTCAGTCTCAAAGTTTGTACAAAGTTGAAACTTTTCACCAACCGCTTAGAGAATCCGGATATTTCACGTAAACACTTTTACAGGGATTCCTTGAAAACGAACCTCCAGAATGACATTGGATTATATTATAGCACGTAAATAAATATAGTATTTCAAGCATTAAATTTGCATTATAGCGGCCCTATAAGTATGTGTCAAAGGCTAAATTTCGCTAAATTTTGGGAGATCTTATGTACTCGAATTTGGTCATCAACAATAGTTTCCCTGTTCTTTTTAAACGTTTCTAAATCTTCCTTTATGGTAAATCAATTCTACAATGTCGATAGTAATGTACTGTACATCAGGATATAGCTCCAAATTTCTTCTGCGGACAACACATGATGACTTGATGGAGTTGGATATTAAAAGTCGATGTTTTTACTCATTTAAAAGAGCTTGATATTGCCCATTCTTCGTCATCAGATTGTGATATGGTTCATACCAAGATGAATAGCTTTGATAATGTACTTTACAAAAACTCCCGGCATGGCCAAGCGCGTTAAGGCGTGCGACTCGTAATTCGATGGTCGCGGGTTCACACCCCCGTCGTGCCAAACATGCTCGCCCTCCCAGCCGTGGGGGCGTTATAATGTTAAGGTCAATCCCACTATTCGTTGGTAAAAGAGTAGCCCAAGAGTTGGCCCGAGCCGTGGGGGCGTTATAAAGTTAAGGTCAATCCCACTATTCGTTGGTAAAAGAGTAACCCAAGAGTTGGCGGTGGGTGGTGATGACTAGCTGCCTTCCCTCTCGTCTTACACTGCAAAATTAGGGACGGCTAGCACAGATAGCCCTCGAGTAGCTTTGTGCGAAATTCAAAAACAAACAAACTTTACAAAAAGTATAGTGTTGAATTTTTTTCCAATGCGGTACCAGTGACCACATTCTTGATATGTGACTCATGGATTAGCTATCACGATAACTGCACGTCTCACGAATCGTTATTTTAGGTCATGTGCTACCGTTAAACCATCCGTTTCACAATTCCTGTTCAGAACAGTCTCCTTGGTTACACACTATTTCCTATAATCAAGTTTTTAGATTAGACAACGCATCTTGACAAACTATCCACAAATTCTCCACAATGTCAATGCTCCAGATAAGATGCGCATCTGAGTAAATATATATTGTATCCAAAATCGCATCAGAAACTAAAATTATGCGTAGTATTCGCAGATTCACACACTATTCATTTACCAGCAAAAACCCGTAAAACATTTGCAGTCAAGTTAATATCTTTGTTGCAACAGTAGTTCTTTAAATACAAGAGTTCAAGAATAATACAGAAGAATTTTAATTGGAGACACCGAAATTTATAAGTTCATTTGTCATAGGCATAAAATTTGTCAAGCCTTTATTAATTACGACTTACTTATATTCCAAAGTGAGATAACACTATTATTTGTGAAAGTTTTTTTTTCGTATAGTTAGGACTGAACTTTATCGCATTCAAAACTGTTAATAAAAACGTATAACGTTATTCAACCACCTGACTTCAGGTTTCTTTAAAACCTTTATTGTTAAACTTTTAATATGTCGTTTTACAAATGTATACTGAAGTATATTTACATTCACCTGTAGTTTACATCCGTTAAAATGAAATACGCGTATTTTCATACAGACTGTGCTGTTATAACATATAAGTGTATATTCGCCAGTTCGTGTGTGTGTTTTTTTTTCGTATAACAAAGACACAAAGGGTTATCTGCTGATCCCACCGAAGGGAATCGAACCCCTGATTTTAGCGTTGTAAATCCGGAGACATACCGCTGTACTAGCGGGGAACTCGCAAGTTCGAACAAACAACAGAAAACTATCTGTGGTGATGCATCTCTCATTTTGGAAGTGTGTAGTTGAAACAATCTCCCTTAAACCCCCACATCGCCCCTACCAGAACAGCCAATTACTAATTAATTACAAATCCAGAAAAATCGTTTCGTGGGGTTTCTTGTCGTTTGTCTGTTTCAGCGCAACGTTAACGACTGGTTTGATTTGTTTTGAATTTCGCGCAAAGCTACACGAGGGCTATCTGCACTAGCCGTCCCTAATTGAGCAGTGTAAGACTAGAGGGAAGACAGCTAGTCATCATCACCCACCGCCAACTCTTAAGCTACTCTTTTATCAATAAATAGTGGGATTGAGCGTCACATTATTAAGTCCTCACGGCTGAAAGGGCGGGCTTGTTTGGTGAGACGTGGATTCGGACCCGTGACCCTCGGATTATGAGTCAAGTGCCTTAACCACCTGGACATACCGGGCCCAACGTTAACGAAAGAAGCTAATCGTGTTTTGCCAACCATGGAGATTCGAACGCTATATTTTACAATTTAAGTGCGTAATTTACCGCTGGTCCACTGGTTGAACAAATATTATTGTAAGACTGCAGTATGTCGCAAAGTCAGAGAACTTTCAGCTAATAATAAAATTAAGATCTTCATTTTAATATAAAGCGGTTCATATCAGACATATGGATTACAATCCATAGAGTGTATGTTTTCTTATAGCGAAGCCACATCGGGCTATTTGGTGAGTTCGCCGAGGGGAATCGAACAGCTGATTTTAGCGTTGTAAGTCCGTAGATTTACCACTGTACTAGCGGGGGACAACAATCCATAGATCCGAATGTGAAAGCTACACTGAAAATAACCTGCACAACAATAAATTGAAGGGTCTGTCGACTATCTCTCACAAACCCGCCGACCACACAATAGTAGTATAGTAATAAAACAAATCATGTGGAATCATTATCACAGTCAAAGACATTACTCAGCGAATAATGGAATTATAGAGAAATTAATTAATTAATATGCCCAGTCTAAAATAGCTTTGAAATAACAAGAGCAATTATAGTCATGATTTAAGAATTAATTTTAATTTATACATAACAGTTTAAAATAAAAAGAAGCAATTCAATAACCTATTTAAGAGTAAAAACTTGGAATGCAATCAATACTATCACATTTATGAACATGTTTCTATTTTAAGATATATAATACTTCTTATTTATTACAGAGAATGCACTTCCTATAAGAATAGCCTCCTTTTTCTTCATTTTTGTGTCTCTTTTTCGTGTATTAAATTGTAGTGTTCATAGTAGTATTACGACTATAAATCATTAAATATCTACACTGTAGCTAGTGGGTGTTTGTGTGTTTCCATATAGCAAAACCACATCGGGCTATCTGCTGAGTCCATCGAGAGAATCAAACCCCTGATTTTAGTGTTGTAAATATGAAGATTTACCGCTGTACCAGCGGGGGACATGCAGCCACTACGTGTGTAAAATGTAATTGAAACAGAACTGAATAATCTTATTTTTGAACATTGTCACGCACACGTGCTTAGAATATATTGAATGCCTGAGAATTTTCCAAACCGGTATTTCTAGTTAGAATACAAAAACAAAAAGCATATCATGTAACATTTACGTTCGGCTTATCTTTAGAGCTTAAAACATGTTTCGCCGGGGAAAAAAATGTAGGTCAACTTTACATGTACTAATACTAAAATAGATTCAAATTGTTTAAAACAAGCTTTCATGGCCTAGGATTGTTTTGTACTACTGATTTGGACCGATTGTAGCCCACTGGGTTAATAGCGCTAACTATGAATCTGCTGGTTTATATTTCGTGTCCTGTTAACGGAAAAAAAAACAAAAAAACTGTGCTAGAGCATTGAGGCTGTTGGTACGTAATAACAAAAGCTGTAAAATTTCGTTGTTCTGTCAGATAAGAGTAGCAACCCCAAAACATGGCAAAATCCTATTACTTTCCCTCCAGTCTGTTACGATTATGGACCTTAGTGTAATAATGAAAAAAAGAAAACCTTGAAATGCTTTGTGCGAATATCCAAAAACGCCAAAAACAAGTAAATAAACTTCTATGCCATGATAAAAAAAAAACTTTTAACCACATCCTTTCATAACTAGTATAGGATATATTTTTTATAAGGTATATTTTTCGGGTATTGTTTTTGAGCTTTCTTGTAGCGTACTCCATGTAGTTAATGACGTCTTTTTAAATCAGTTATTGAAACATTGTCAGCACACACTAATCCCTTACTCGGAAGTTATGCAAGTCAATGCTAAGATGCTTGTACCAATTTAATCCTATGTCTGTATCCACACCCTGCGTTGGTCAAGCCAATCTTAAGGGGATTTACGGATACTTGTGAAAAATCTAGGTTCTCTACTTTGAATATGTTACTTGGAATAGCTGTAAAAATAGGTAATCTGTGATAACACAGTAGTATACCTTTGCCTGATTTGAAAGTGTGGTACAACATTATTCTCGCAGGCTTTGATCTGCGCAAACGTATTTCGAAAGCCTTCAACCCCATTACCACGTTGAAGTGACAATCTCACTAGTAAGTGAAACAAATAATATCATTTTTTGTGAAAAAAGATTTTTGCATTTTTCGTACAAAACTAAACAGTCACTTACTTTGACACTTTGCTGAAATACAAATTCAAAATTTAAAGTATATAACTGATTAGCTTACTTATAAAATTAACTTGCTCTGTTCTTCTTATATGATATTCGTTTTTCCACACATCTCATGAAAGTTCGAGATATCACGTCAAATACCAACAGTTGGACACTTCCTAGACGTTACATATCATCACTGTATGATGCCCAAAACTCTACCGAATGTAAAGGATTCGCTGTTTTGCATTTATTTTAATATATGTGTTTATTTCAGTTTAATATATCTTAAGAAATAAATGTAACTTATATTGTTAAGTATGTACTGCGAAAGTCCCGCTTGTTCTCTAAATTTATGTACGATGCGTGTGTATGTAATATATGGTTGCAAGTATTGTTGCCAACTGAATTTAGAATATCTCGCCTAATGAGTATAAAAGGTAGCCATCGCAACAAGTGGGAAGACAGTTTATATTGTTGGTTTCTTTGTTTTGAATTTCGCGTAAAGCTACTCGAGGACTACCTGCGCTAGCCGTCCCTAATTTAGCAGTGTAAGACTAGAGGAAAGGCAGCTAGTCATCACCAGCCACCGCCAACTCTTAAGCTACTCTTTTACCAACGAATAGTGGGATTGACCATCACATTATAACGCTCCCACGGCTGAAAGGGCGAGCATGTTTGGTGTGACCAGGATTCGAACCTGCGACCCTCAGATTACGAGTCGAACGCCTTAACCCACCTGGACATGCCGGGCCTTATATTGTTGGACCGCTATAATTGTGATTAACGTTTATTAATCGGGAAGTACAGATACTCGATAAGAGACGTTTATAGATTTCAAACATTACAAACTGTTTAACTTCAGAAAATTAACTTCGGGCGTTAGTATTTCTTCGAGGACATTAAATATTGTCGTTAGCAGAAACTTGCGTGTGCTCAGTGAAGCAGCTAGCCAAAAAGAAAAGAGTTCCTTTGACAAATCTTAACATAGAATTAATTCACTCTTCGTGAATCGTCGATAAAAGATTATTCCATATCAGCCAAATGACTCAGTACTGTTTTTAACTTTTTAAACCTTTGTTGTATAAATTATTATTTGTAGTAACCGTTATTATAAATTGTATTGTTGTATGTTTGTATATTTGTGTTAAGAAAGAAAATTATGTGGCAAATATAATCAATTTAATACAGATCGACATTCAATAAACTTCTAAATTAAAATTAAAATTTACAGCTCTTTAAAATCGTAACAAACAAACGTACGTAACACAATGAATCAGAAACTGATTCGAGATTAATTATAATACGTAACACAAAAAATATAAAAGGTCTAAATTAAAATACTAGAAATGTTACAAACAAGAATTAAAATACAATAGGTTAGCATCTAAACTTCTACATGAAAAATGTTCCAATGTTTTATAGAAATATGAAATCCACTTCCAATAAAACTTTTCATAATTTTAATTGTAAAGTTGCCCAAAAGAGAAAAAAACTATTTATTTTTGTTTTTAAACTTACCTAAAGCAGCAAGAGTGCTTATAAAGGTCATAGTGACACTAAGGTTTAGATTTCCTTTAAGTAGAACAGTCCACATGTTGCTAGCCCCACCTCCTGGGCTACACCCAAATACAAATAACCCTAGTTTAAGTACAGGTGTGTCAAACAGGAGTTGGCCAATTCCATAGGCTATCTGTAAAGGAAAATTAATAAAAACACAGAATTATAATTTTCCATCTACACGTATGGAAACATAGAAGCCTATCTATCAGTAGAGAATAATTAACAATAAATAAAAAATATCAGCATTATAAAGGTCAACATATCCATATAAAATGGCCAAAAGTAGGCATTCAGTTGATAACTCACATTGTACTTAAAGTGATTAAATTCAAAGTAAAGTACACATTTGATGATTCATAATTTATTTAATTCTATTTTACACACGAAATGGAAATTGAAATTATAGGAAAGTTAATCCCGCAGATGTTTAAATTGAAACCCGTCATTGTTTGCATAATCCTGGAGTCTACCTGCTACACTTTTGCAAATTTTCTGACATAAGTCTGTCTGTTCATAAAATTCCGAAATGCGCCTGTGATATACCATTTCAATTCATCAATATTCCGTGATTTCCCATTGTACACTTTGTCCTGGAGTACTCCGCAGGAGGAAAAGTTCATATGCAACTGTATACCTGCTTTGGGCCATTCTGTATATTGTACATATACAGCAAGTTGAATGCCAATTTGCTGTAATGTACGAGTCGCAAAAATTCTATAAACGTTTAAAGTAGCCACAGTCAAAGGGATAAAGACAACTGAACTCACTCATCACAACTCTATTTCGTGATTGCATATTTTTAAGTTATTTCTTAAACGACAAATATCTTGTTATTAGACACAAAACTGTAATTTCTAAAAAGTGCGACTTGGTTATGCTTATTTTTTACATGGGTTTATTCATCTTTTAGACAAGTTGAGACTTTTGTTAACTACACCTTAGAAACACATCGAAAAAATTTCAAAGGATAGGGTTTGGTTTAACCACTACTCCTTTTGCTTGTTTGTTTGGAATTAAGCACAAAGCTACGCAAAGGGCTATCTGTGTTCTGCCAACTGCGAGTATCCAAATCCAGATTTTAGCGGTGCAATTTCGCGGACATATCACTGTGCCACTGGGGGGGGCACTGGTTCTAGCTCTTTTAGGTCAAGTTATTTATACCAAATAATCTAAAACTAAATAATCCATGAAAACAGTTGAATACCTACGATATTTATTAAGGTATATCAATAATTACTGTTACCTTACGCCATAGCTACAAGAGTATCAAATTCAAATGGATAGACAAAAATGTTTTTTCTACAAGCTTATTGTATTTTAGTTACACAACGTATTTGGTTACATGCTTAATTTATAAGTACTTGATAAATCTGTTATAACCCCAAAAACATCCTTTCCGATCAACCCCCCGATCATATTTATAATTTATCTCGGACGAGCTTCTACTTTATTATGTTACATATTACGACTTCAAATAACCTGAACCTGAATTAAATTGTAATTCAAACTTAGAACTCATGAAATGTAGAGATGTATCAAAGTTATGATGTTTGCCAACAAGATTGATACACACAATATTCTTCTTAACACAAATATATTTAAATATACAAACAACAATACACTTTCTAATAACGGCTATTACAAATAATAATTTATACGCAAAAGTTTTACAAACTTACAAGCAATACTGAGTCGAATATCAGGTTTGGAACTGAATATTTTATCAACAGTTCACGATGAGCGAATTAATCCTATGTTGATACACAAGTACACTTCACTTACAGAAAGCTAGCTAGCTTCTTTACACGCAAGTTTTTCTTCCAGAAAGAATTATTTCATTTCGACGTAGAAATATTAAATGTCTTAACTTAAGTCATTGAAGTTAAACGGTTTGTATTGTTCGAAATTCATAAACGTTCTTGGTCAAGTATCTGTAGTTTCCCGATTAATAAGTGTAACACAGTTATAGCCTCCGAGGTTTATCGTATTCTAACTGTACCAAGCTATCAATATAAAATCGTCTCTTGGCGTGTCAATTTATACACTTTTAGGGTAAGGTTCTTGAAATATCAGTTTGCAACAATATTCGAGGATACGTCAGTGCTTTCGTAAAACATATATTGTTGATTTTTACGCTCGACAATATCCTATAAATTTAGGGAGTAGGCGGGAATTTCATAACACATATTTAACACTTTAAGTCACATCCACTTCAAAATATATATTAACTAAAACAAACGTTGATATTAAAATAAATGCATAATAGTAAATCCGTTACAACGAACATCTTCAGTTATCTCTAAATTTATAAACGAAAGTATTAAAAAATATGTACTATCGAGATACTCACCAAAGGCATCATTAAATACTGACAACTAAATCCCACTGCAGGAGCAACAGGTCTCTTTAAAACTTCTTTTATGACTCTCAGATCCAACGCACAGCCCATGTTAATGTAACTTAATGAAACAAGAGTCGCTACAGATGCTATGAACACGGTATTCAATTTACTTTCCTTTCTAACAACGCTTATTTGTAATAAATTCGATTTTTCATCCTCGCTATCAGATTTAGGAAGTGCCTTAACTCGAGCATTTGTATATCCTAGAAATCTGCCTTCCAACGTAAACGTTACGTTTAAAGATTCTCCATTAGTTTCGTTACCTTCAAGGTCAATAACGTTAAAAATGTTACTTGTTACAATAGTAGCAACACTAGAATCAGCTACTAATACTTCGTAGTAATTATGCTTCATTGGATTCAGATCAAAGACTGAAAAAGTTACATTTTTCTTTTCGCCTACTTTCAGTTTACTGACATAATCTGGAACGAAAGTTACAGAAATGGCGGTTGCTAATTCTATGAAAAGCAGTAAGAAGCTAGAGATCATCGCAAGCAGTACAACTGGACACATAACGAACTTCGGGAAAGTAAACAAGACCATGTCAATTCAGGAACGTCACTTACAGAATTGGCAAAATAATGACTTAACATCAACCATATAAAAATAAAAGGAATTATGCTGGGCGTTTAAAACGTAGTTTATAAAATCATAAAATCTGCCTACTGTTGTATTTTTAAATCTTTCCATCGACCTCGACATTCGCCCGTCACTAACTGCGAGAAACACACGTGTGTACAAAATTTGAAAAAAAAACGACTGAAATGGGCTGTACGAAATGCTTCCCTTGTGACGTAACGGTGACGAAAGAGCTCCGCCTATTGCTTGCTCTTTCTCTCTCTTGTATGGGTATTCGGGTATTGATGTTTATCTGCCCAGGATTTCGTTAACTTCTTCCTCCTTCCTTGAAATTATGGTTTTACAATTGTCAAGTGTATTTATATAGGGTATACGAGGACCAGAGTAACCCGCACTTACTCAGGCCCCTTTCAGGGGCCGTGCACAATCTACACATAAACTTGGTGCAAATAAATCATTTCTCTTATAGTTCCATAGATTATTTGCACTTTCATTAGTTAGGTATTAACTATAAAACGTTTACATAAAAACCATTTCAATGTTTAGTAATTAATCCCTAATCTAATGTGGAGTCTAGTTTATAGATAGCCTATTATTTATTTAGAAAATATATATTCACTGGGAAAAGGTGCTTAGGTCTATCCTCATCATGTAAACAGCTCCTGCCAGGTTCGCTTACCAGTTCATTTTTTCTCCAATTTTTGTCAAAATAGTTTATTGTGCTATGTAGGAGTCTATCTGTTATTGTTTCCATGTGTGCATATTTATGCATGAATACAGATGATGTTGTTCTGGATACTTTATAAGCTGTTGTGAGTAGTGTATTTTGTATTGTTTGTAGTTTTCTTTTAAGTAGTTTTTTGCTTACATTTATCCATGCAGGGGCTATATAGTCAATGACGGGTCTAATGTATGTTTTATATATTTTTATGATGCTGTCTCCTGAAGCTGGCCAAGAGCTTGCGTGCGACTCGTAATCTGAGGTTCGCGGGTTCGCATCCCGATCGCGCCAAACATACTCGTCCTTTCAGCCGTGGGGGCGTCATAACGTGACGGTCAATCCCACTATTCGTTGGTAAAAGAGTAGCCCAAGAGTTGGCGGTGGGTGGTGATGACTAGCTGCCTTCCCTCTAGTCTTACACTGCTAAATTAGGGACGGCCAACACAAATAGCCCTCGAGTAGCTTTGTGCGAAATTCAAACAAAACAAAACTGCTATAGCTCCACTGTTTTTGCCAGTTAGACTCCTAGCACAGTTTGTTCTTCGCCAAATTTTTGTTCTTATATTATTTATGTGGTTTACCCACGTTAGTTTTGAGTCGAACATAAGTCCTAAAAATTTTCAGATGTAGCAGTCTGGAGTAGTTCTCCATACATGTAGATCTGTGGTTGTACTTTGAATAGTCCGCTGTTATTCATTATAAAGTTATTTGCTTTGTTATAGAAGTGTGTGTTCATGTCTGGGTCGTTGCCTGTTTTAAACGTGTTTTGAAATTGTTGTTTGAATATTTCGGCTCTTTCTTTATTTGTATATGCTGTGGTATTATTAAGTTCTAGTAGAGGGTACATTCTTGTTGTTGTATCTCCATTTGTGAGTCTTTTTAAGTGTGTCCAAAATTGTTTCGGATCTGATTTTTCATTACGTTTGGTGCAGTAATTATCCCATTTTTTTTGTTTTAATAATTTAACTTCTGTTCTGATTTGGTTTCTTATTTTTTTATTTATTTGTGTTTTTATTTCTCTGTCTCTTGTCTCCATGTATTGTCTTCTTAATTGTCGTCTGTGCTTGATAAGTGTTAACAGTTGTTTATATGCTTTCCATGCATTATTTATAGTTTTATGTTGTTGTTTTGGTGTTGCCTGATTTGCTGCGGTTTATAGGCATTCCGTGATTATTTGACAGTAGTTATCAATATCTGTTTTATTTTTAGCTGTTGTTATAATTTTGTTTGGCAGACGATGGTCTAATTGATTTTGGTATTCTTTCCAATTTGCTTTTTTGTATTCAAATTTTCCTTTTCTATGTGTAGTATTTTTATGGGGGTTGAGATATAGGTAAATGGTCGCTGTCTACATCTTTTCCCACGTGAAATTTTATAAGCTTCTGGCTCTTGTTATACGAGCTTAGACATACGTCTTGTATGTCACTGGTATTAGAGGCATACGTGGTATGCGTAGGCGTATCGTCATTTAGGAAGGCTATGTTATGTTCATCTATAAATTGTAAGATAAGTTTTCCATTTCCATTTGTTGAATTACATCCAAAATTAATATGTTTGCTGTTTTTATCTCCTATTAAAATGGCATTTTGATTGTAGGAAAAGATGTTGTTCATGAAGTTTTGTTTTGTGAGTGATAATAAATTCCTGCTACTGTGACTATTGAACGATTACTTAACAGGATATCGATAATTATATTTTGTATTTGTATTTCAGAAACTGAAAGATTTGTTTTGTATAGCGGCAGCATTCCTCTGTTTTTATCCTGTTTATTTAATCTGTCTTTTCTAATAGTTCTGTTGGTTTTGTATAATAGGGTTTCTCTTAATATTACAATATCTGGGTTAGTTGAATTATGGCTTCGATCTCATGTTTCCTGGAAGCCAGTACACCTTGGATGTTGATATATACAACAGTGAATTAAGTTGAGACCAGGCATTTCGTTAGTATTGTTAATAATTGTCGGATGTAAGATATGATGTGTTTTTTTGCTATGTTTATGAATAGGTCAAAGCAATTTATTGTTTTTGTTGGTTTTGTGTATTCGGCTAAAAAGTCTGTTGTGAAATTTGTAATTATATTTATAACTAAGTTTATTTTGTTATTACTGTTTGTTTCCTTGGTAGAGTTATCGTTATCTTGTGGTTTTGAAGTTTTATCTCAATGCTGTTGTTTATTGCTTCTGTTGGTTTTTGCTGTTTGTTTAGTTTTGGTATTTATGTGATAGCTTTTCTAAGTGTTTGTGCGTATGTTATTTTGTCTTGTTTCAGAGTTGGTTTTGTTTATTGTGTATTTGTATCTGTTGTTTCGTTGTCATTTGTTGGTGTGTTTTTTATTTCGTAAATTCGTTGTTTTATTTGTTTATATTTTTCGCAGCCTTTATAGTTTGCAATGTGTTCTTTCTTGTCCACAGTTACAACAATTTGGTTTTTCTTCTTCTTTTTTGCACTGCGATATGTGATGTTTCCCACCACATCTGCAACACTTCGATGTTGCTTGACATGCTGCTGAAACATGTTCATATCTCTGACAATTGTTGCATTGTGTTACTACAGTTGCTGGAGTTTTCATTTGTTCTACTTGGTATTTTTGATACCAAAGTGTAATTCCATTATTGATTAAATTTAGTGTGTTGTAAGTGTATTCAGTGTCAACTCTTACAAGGTTTGTTGGTTTTTACGTTATTTTAGATAAAATGTGACCTACATGAGTGTGTGGAATATTTTGTTCATCCAATTCCTTTTTAATGTCGTCAGTGGTGATTGAGTAATGGACCCCACGAATAACTACAGATTTCGGCTGCGGTTTGTTTCCAGGTAGGTGTATAATAATCATGCCTGGTTTGAACGTGTCTTCCGGTCACTCCTTTGGCAATTTATTTAGGTCAGCTGCCTCTTGACATCGGACAAGGATACCACCTCCAGGTAAACGCTTAACGGTGGCGATAGACGCGTTCGGCTTCCATCGTTTGATTTCTGCCGCCATTTGGAGTTGGTTATTTGTATCTGGTATTCCTTCAATTATTATGGAGTGTTAAGGTGGTTTGGGTTTTTAGTTTGAACCGTTATTCTGTGTATTATTTGTCTGCGTTGGAAATTGTTTTTTTCGTTTTGAAGTTACTAATTGGAATCCACCATTTTCAGTATTATGTTTAGTGTTTTCTGTAGTATTCGTTCCTGCTTCATTACTTATTGCTATATCAACATCCAGGAATGTTTTTGAGTTAGTTTGACTAGTAATTTCTTTGGTAGATATTTGCTGTGCCACAGTACAAGAAGTATCTGCCAATTCGTCTTCATTTTCTGAATTTTTAATTGAGTTAGATAATTTAATAATTTTTCTCTTAGCTGTACGTTTTTGCCAAATATTGCTTTCTTTTTCTACAGTACTTAGTTACTTTTTAGCTTTATTGCAAAGCAACATTAGTGGAGTGGAGCTTATATCATATAAATCTAGCTTAGTATTTGATTTTAGGCCACCTACGTAACTAGACATACTTTTGCTTACTGCTTTTTTTTTGGTTTGGTTTGTTTTGAATTTCGCGCAAAACTACACGAGGGCTATCTGCGCTAGCGTTTGTGTTTTCTTATAGTAAAGCCACATTGGGCTATCTGCTGAGCCCACCGAGGAGAATCGAACCCCTGATTTTAGCGTTGTAACTCTGTAGACTTACCGCTGTACTAGCAGGGAACCTCTGCGCTAGCTGTCTCTAATTTAGCAGTGTAAGACTAGAGGGAAGGCAGCTAGTCATCATCACCCGCCGCCAACTCTTGGGCTACTCTTTTACCAAAGAATAGTAGAATTGACCGTCACATAATAACGTCCCCACGATTGAAAGGGTGAGCATGTTTGGAGCGACGTGGATTCGAACCCGAGTGTATGAATCAACAATATACGATGTATGTAAAATACTAGTGATTGCCAATTGAATTTTCTAGGGCCTCCCTTAACGCTTATAAACAGCAACATGCGAAGACACAGTTAATAGTTTGATCGCTACAATCAGTATACTAGAAGTCTCAGAAGCTATAATTGTGATAAAGACTTATTAATCGGAAAACTACAGATATTTGACCAGGAACGTTAATTAATTTTGAACATTACGAAGCGTTAAAATTCATAGAATCAACTTCAGACTTTAGTATTTCAAGAAGATATTAGATATATATCTTTCACTGTAAAAAGCAAGCTTGTAAACTACGTTACGGCAAACAAGAATAGAGCTAGTTAGCATTCTCAACAAGTGAAGTGTATCTGCATATCAAAATAAAATTAATTCGTTTGTCGTAGAACTGGATCGTCGATAAAATATTCAGTTCTGATTAGATAAAAGACTAAATATCGTTTGTGGGTTTGTAAAATGTTTGTATATAAATCATTATTTGTAATAACCGTTATTATAAATTGTACTGTTCTTTGTATATTAAAATATATTTGTATTAAGAAAGAAAATTGTGTATCAATATTGTTGACAAATACCATGAATTTGATACATATCAACATTTAATTAACTTCTAAATTAAAATTACGGTTATTTGAAATAGTAATTACGTAACATAATAAATTGGAGACTCGTCCGAAATAAATTATAATAGACAACATTATAAGCTTTATAATCAAACTCATTTTTAATGAATAACTACGCTAAAACTAGTGTTCTAGTTTTGTAGAGAGAAACAGAAAAAAAAATAATATAAATTCTCCAAGTGAGGAAAAATTGAAATATTTACTGTCACTGTTTAATTATTCAGGTTTTTCATGTGAATTTTTATTTATTGAGTGAAAACGCTTAAACATTTCTTAGTAAAGTGATGATAAAATTATTGTAATTAAGCTATAAAACTAAAATTCAAATACACATTAATTTTGATTTTAATGTTATATGCAATATATACTCTTCAAAAAAAGAAACGCAAAAGGCAAAATTTGAGACACATTGTTAACAAGTTTATTTCGGGTAGTTCTGTAGGACATGTGTGAAACTTTGCACATTCACTGCTGAACATCCAAAGTCTGCAAAGGCGAAGTCCACGCTCACTAGTTGAAGTTTAACGTCACTCAACGTCAATAACGAGTATGCCCCCCGTGAGCATCAATAACTGCTTGGCATCTCCTGCCCATGGAAGTGATGAGATGACGAATCACATCCGGTGGAATGGCTGTCCACTCAGCCTGCAAAGCTGCTGCAAGCTGAGGTAGAGTCTGCGGTTGAGGTTGTCGCCGTCGCAGACGTCGGTCCAACTCGTCCCAAAGATGTTCGATGGGGTTTAAATCTGGTGATCTGGAGGGCCAGGGAAGAACGTTGATGTTGTGGTGTCTCAAGAAGACAGTGGTGAGTCGGGCTGTGTGAGGACAGGCGTTGTCATGTTTGAAAACGTCGTTGACGTTCACCATGATGGGTTGCACATGGGGCCTAAGAATCTCGTAGACGGTTGCGTACGGTCTGATCGAAAATCCTACGTAGCCCTGGTATGGTTGAGGCAGTAGACGTCGCAGTGGTGGTCCTATCCCGAAGGTAACGTAACCGGATGTAGCAATCATGTGCAGGTGTGGTCACACGAGGTCTGCCAGATGTGGACGGTCACAAGTTGGTCCATGTTGTTGGTGACGATTCCATAGCCTTATAATGGTGCTTGGGTGGACATTCACAGCTCTGGCAACATCTGATCGAGATTCGCCTGCTTCCAAGCGACCAATGGCGATGTTGCGTTGTACTTCAGTCAGTCTTGGCGTAACTGTATTGCGTGTCGGTGGCTTAACACTGAGCTATGGAAACCGAGAACCCGTCACTTTTTATAGGGATTCTGCACATGTTGCACTTGCAGAACATGGAGATCTCTCAAACAAATTTATTGGACACGAATGCGTTTTGGCGAAGAATCCGATGTTTTCCTCCGTTTTCAATGTCCACAACTTTTATTGTTATTTTGGTCTGACAATCAGTGCCTTAACACGTGTAACATCATATACTCTGAGCTTGTAACATTATTACATATATTTCTCTGTAAAATAACAAAAATATCCCTTTTGCGTTTCTTTTTTTGAAGAGTATATATTTTTTGAGATAGTTGTTTATTTCACTAATGTATCATGATCACTGCCTTAACAAAACTATGGAAATTTGTATCATCACAATGACAAGAGACCATACACTTATATCAACTTGCATCCTTATATTAATCACAGATATCATTAATTAACTACTTCTATCAATTTTAACTTTCTTACGGTGCTCAGCCTCGAAGCTCGGGGTGTGAGAAACACATGGTGTCGATTGACGGATTTTTGTGACGGATAAGAGAGTCAATCTTAGATTACACATCTTGAGGAGCTTTTGACACAACCTACGTAGTACGTGGAGTCGGCTTCCAACCACTTTTAAGCAGAATAAAGACACAAAAGTGAATTCGAACTTCATTAGATATCTGGTTGAATAAAATTCTATAATTTTAATTTCTTCCACTCATGAAAAACAGTTACTGATTTCAAGATGTTCTGAAAACTTTAGAGCCTAAATTTACTTCATATCCTTTACTTACTATATTTTTGTTGACGTTAAAATATATTCAGCCTCATTCCAATGGCATATCGAATCAGATGCATTGCGTCTTAATCAAGACTTCAATTTGTGGGTCAGCCTCCAGATTGATTTGGTTGAGTTTTTAGTCCATTACTGTCCTAAAGGTTTCGCTGTGCCAGATTCTTCTCTTCAATAGAGAACATTGAAGGTTCCTTTCATCAAAATGTTGTGACATTTGACTCTTCATTATTTAAAAGTTTCAGTTCAGGAATATTTTATTTTGGAAAATCTTTTTTTTATATTTCTACATGTACAACTGTACATGTGGTGAAGTTAAAATGTCAAGTAACAGAGAACTTATCATGGCCTCCACTGGTCACATATGCAATATCACAATGCTATATTAGTGTATACAAACAATTAGAGTAAGGTGTGATTAGATATATGTTTAGTACAGACTACTTTATCAGATAATCAAAAGTCTAAAAGATTAAGAGAAAGATATTTCTTGGCTCTAGAACAAATCTAGATTTAAATTTCAAAATCGTATTTATTCCAACTTTCAACTTCATCACTATTCTTTTCTAATATATTTCATAACCTGTTTATCCAAGTTTCTAACAAATTTTATACATCTAAAACATGAACAATCGTAAGCAAATAGTCAGCATGTTCAGCTGCAGAACGAAAGGTATAAAAAAGACTGGTCATTCTTTCTCTGCTCAGCGGTTCAAAGTTACGGAATCTGAGCTCCAGGATCTTTGATCTGGTTGTTTAGTTCAAATGCGCATAAGATACTTTTCAGGTGGAAAATGAACTTTTTGTTTATTTTTAGAACAAAGCCATCGCTATCTGCTGTATCTACCGCATGGAATCTAATCGTACATTTTACTGTTATAATTCCATAAACTTACTGTTTTCTGATTGAGAGGCTAGGATGAAAACGCCAAAACCAAGAGAAACACCTACCAACTCAGCAGAAATCTGTACCTGTTCAATACACTAAAGTTAAAAATTATTTTAAAAATACAGCTTCTATAGTTCGAAATCTTCCTACAGACAAGACAAATCTTTATCAAAATCAACAAGGCCTGTTTGCCATTTTTGATAAAAAATCTGGTGATGTTGTGTCGTATTGTCGGTGTTTTAAAAAGAAAAAAAGAAAAGAAAGCAACACCCAGTGTGTTCGTGTCCACCAGATTACCAGATGTTGATTTGGCCACTGATAAAAAGCTGATGTAGTTAGTGAACAATTTAAACCTGTTGTGTCTGATAGTTCTGTGTCTTTGATAAATGACTGATTATATCATATCAATACGTTTTCTCCTGATACTGGGGCGACTCAGTCATTATTGTTAGACAGTATATTGACTTTTGGATTCGACTTATGCCACTGGTGAGTCTGTTATTGCTCAGGGCATGGAGAGTGGCTTTGTTAATGTTTCTCTTCACAACATTTATTTAACATAAGACCCAGTTTTGGGACCAGTTGTGATTGGTGTAAGACTTACTTTGTCAATTAAGGGTGTATCATTATTATTGGGAAGGGATTTGGCTGGAAGAAAGTTGTTGCTAAACCCAAACTGGTTACTGAGCTGATCATTGTTTCATCTAAAGATGATGTTGTTGTTGAGGAGAATCCAATTTTGTTTCCCTCGTGTACTGTGACTTGAGCTCAGGCTAAGAAATTAAGTCAAAAACAAATGATAGACATGTGTTCAGAGAACGACATTATAGATTTGTCTCAGACATATTTTGGATCCGACGGAGATCTTGTAAAAATTGTTCTACTAACAATTCTTCAGGCAGTGACATTGATGAGCGTCATTTATCTGGTTCATCTTGTAACGTTTAGTTTGTTAGAAGTAAACTAATCGTCCTGAAAGAAAGAAATCCACAAACCTCTTCACTGTTTAAACTTACACTCACAAAATATGAACTGGAGAAAGTTCCACATGGTTACTTTTTCCAAAATGGTGTCCTTATGAGAAAATGAAGACCACCAAATGTACCAGTTTCAAAGCACTGGACTGTAATTTATCATCTTGTTGTTCCAAAAGCATGTCATTCTGAAATATTGAAAGTTGCAAATGAACTCCAGATGGAATGTCATTTAGGTGTCAACAACAGTTGAGAGAAAATTATGAAACATTTCTTTGGTCAAAAATTAGGCAAATACTTTTTTAGTTTTGTAAAATTTGTCATACATTTCAATTGATTAGAAACTTAACCAGAAAATTTCTGTTGCTACTTTTAAATTTATTCCATGTTTGGTAAAACCTTTCAGTCATGTAATTGTTGACTGTGTTGGGCCTTTACCAAAAAAGTTAGTATTTGTTTATGCACTTTCATGAGCTATGGAATTTTATTATCACAAGGTTATTTATATTTATTGTATTATATACTGTCATGATTTTTGAAGTTGTATAATTCTTTGACAATGTGTTATTGTTAATGTATTTTATCAATGTGTACATAAATAATATCTTAGTTAAAAATTGTTTAAAGCCAATTTTTAATTCTCCAAGGAGGGAAGTGTGATGGATTCACTATTAGATACTTATTTTAATATCAATGTTTGTTTTAGAAATGCATGTAACTCTTTCTCTTATTGGGATTTTCATATAAAGACCCGGGATGGTCAGCTTCATTGACCTCTTTCTCTCTCATTTATGTTGATGCGCCTCTTCTTTTAAAAGCATTTATAAATGCTACATGAGAGCCAGAGTAAACCGCACTTACCCAGCTCCTCTCTATGTATTATTTACAAATACATTCGTGTAGGTCAGTGGTACACAAAGTCCGACCCGCGACGAGTCGCCGAGTGGCCCGCGATGTCCAACGGGAAAGTCAAACATAGAGAGTTCGCGTCTGCGCGAAAATGCGCTATAGAAGAATATGCATTAGATTAGATACTCGATGGTTCCATATTTGTGTTGAGCAATAAAGAAAATTTAATAAGCAAATCTCGTTAATGCATAGGCATTTAATCATTGGCGCAATGACATAATATTTCCGTAATTACGAAATCTCATGCTTTCCAATTGTTCTTCGAGATTTACTTACGAGCCCTATTTTGATATTATTTCGTACAAAAAATGGCAGCTAATCGTAAAAGAAAAGTTGACGACGAAAACCGGCAGTTTCATGATGATTGGACTGCGCAATACTGTTTTGTTCAACAACAGAAGAACGTGATTTGTCTGCTGTGTCATTCGACAGTATCAGTGGCGAAGGTATCCAATATAAAGTGTCATTATGAGCCGAAGCATAAAGATTTCCACAACGTTGTCGGTGATGAACGAACAGCTCGAATTGAATCTCTGCGGCGGTTGCTGAATCACCAGCAGAACATTTTCTCAAAGCAGTCAGCAGATTTAGGTGCAGCATGTGGGGTCAGTTACGATATTTCGTTGATGATAGCGAAATCTGGCCGACCGTTCACTGATGGTGATTTTGTCAAGCAATGTATGATTACTGCATTGGAAAAGTTGTGTCAAGAAGCAGTTTGCAAGCTACATACGGTGGCTTGAATCGCATGACAGTTCAACGAAGAATTTCACACCTCTCAGTAGACGTGACAAGGCAGCTTACAAATAAAGCAGCCAACTTTGTCTACTTCTCTTTGGCAGCAGACGAGTCGACTGGCATCAGTTCAACAGCACAGCTGCTAGTTTTTGTTCGTGGTGTGTCGTCATCGTTTGATATCACAGAGGAACTAATCGGCATAAGTTCCATGAAGAGTCAGACAACTGGGTCTGCTCTATTCGATGAGACAGTACGACTGTGTAGTTATGTTTCATTGGATTTCACGAAACTCGTAAGTGTGACAACTAATGGAGCACCAGCCATGACCGGAGAAAGTAGCGGACTGGTAACACTGTTGATGAAGCATCGAAGAGAGCAGAACAGACAGTTGGTGAAGTTGAACTGTATTATTCACCAACAGAACCTGTGCAGTAAAGAACTTGGTTTTCAGGCACTGGTGGCATTAGTGACGAAAACCATTAATTTCATCAAATCACGAGAGCTCAATCACAGTCAGTTTCAAAGTCTTCTTGAAGAAATTGATTCAGACTATGGTGACCTTGTGTATCACTGTGAAGCACGCTGGTTGAGTCGAGGGAAGATACTCAGAAGATTCTGGGAGTTGATTGGTGAGGTGATAGAATTCCTCAGAAGCAAGAACAAAGACACAGAAGTGATTTCCATGACTGATCCAGCATGGCAAGCTGATTTGACCTTTCTGGTCGACATGACACAACACTTGAATGATCTGAATTTGAAGTTGCAAGGCAAAAAATCAGCTTGTCTGTCAGCTTGCAAATCACGTCTCAGCTTTCAGACAAAATTGCAGTTGTTCCAGCAGCAAGCAGCATCAGGCAACTTCGTGCACTTTCCCACTTTTCAGTCACAGCTACAGAAGAATCAGGATATTGACACACAAGTTTATGTTGGGAAGCTAGATACCTTTATTCAATCCTTCAACTCAAAGTTTCATGACTTTGACCAATGCACATTGTTGATGAAACTTTTTGCTGATCTGTTCAGTGTGTCAGTAGATGACTTGTCAGCAGAATATCAGCTCGAACTTACTGGTCTCCTGGCATCTGATGAGCTGCGTGCTGTTTACCGAGAAAACAGTTTGCTTGACTTTTACAAAACGTTGCCTGATACATTTTCTAATCTGAGAGAGAACGCACTTTTCCACACCAGCATGTTTGGCAGCACGTACTGCTGCGAACAGTCTTTCTTGCATGTGAAACTGAACAAAAATAACACTCGCAATCAGCTGACTGATGATCATCTGTAAGCAGTCTTGCGTCTTTCAACATTAAACATCAAGCCGGACATTTCTTAGCTCGTAGATGACATGCAGCACCATCCATCGCACTGACTTTGTGACAGTTGACGTATCATAACATTTTTTTTAGAATAATGTGCAAACTCTTTGATGTAATCGTTATTTGTGTGTTTTTAAATGTAATGTCCATCTTGTGTGAAACAACTGTGGGACGATTTTAATCTTCACTTTTTTGTGGCCCCCAACGGTTACGAGAAGCCCTTTTGTGGCCCCTGACTCAAAACGTTTGTGCACCACTGGTGTAGATATACTACTTCTCCCCAGAGTTTTATGATATCTTACACTTTCAAAAGTTATAGGCTTAAATTGAGAATGTTTGCATAAATACCCTACAATATTTTCAGTTAGGTCTAGTTTGAATATGGGGTTTCGTTTAGTAATTTGGTAGCCTCTTTTTATTTCTTATATATATATTTACTGAGGAGGGGTGTTTAGGGCTATCATCGTCATGTATGCAGTATCTGTCTAGTTCACATAATAAATCATTTTTTCTCCTATTTTTCTCGAAATAATTTATTGTACTATGTAAGAGTTTATCACTGTTTCTATGTTTGAAATCGGATGAAGTTGTTCTAGGGACGTTATATGCTGTCGTGAGTAATGTGTTTTGTACTGTTTGTAGTTTGGTTTGTACTAGTTTTTGTGTTACGTTTACCTATACATTAACTTATATTGTTAAATATGTATTGCGAAAGTCCCGCCCATTCTCTAAATTTGAGAAATATTGTCGAGTGTAAAAATTGACAATATATACTGTTTATAAAAGCACTAGCGTATCTTCGAATATTGTTGCCAACTGAACTTTCGAGAATCTTACCCTTAAAGTTTATAAATTGACGCGCCAAGAGACAGTTTTATATAGTTAGTTTGCTGCAGTTAGTATACGATAAACCTTAGAAGCTGTAATGGTGATTAACCCTTATCAATCGGGAAACTTCAGATATTTTCACCAGGAACGTTTATAGATTTCAAACATTATAAACCGTTTAAATTCAGAAAATTAACTTCGGATTTAATATTTCTACGAGGACATTAGATATTTTCGTCGGTGAAAAACTTATATCATTTGTAAGTTTGTACAACTTTTATATATAAATCATTATTTGTATTAACCGTTATTATAAATTGTACCGTTGTTTGTATGTTAAGATATATTTGTGTTAAGAATGAAAACTGTGTGTAAAGATCATGTAAATATCACAACTTTGATACATATCGATATCCGATTAAATTCTAAAATTAAATTTCCGGTTATTCGAAATCGTAATACGTAACATAATGAATTGGAAGCTCGTCCGTGATAAATTATAATACGTAATAAATATATATATATTAATAACATTTAGTTTACTCTATTTATTTAATTACTTTTGCCCTCCAATGGCACAGCGGCATGTCTGCGGACTTGCAACATTAGAAACCAGGTTTCGACACCCATGATGAGCGGGGAGAGATAGCCCATTGTGTAGTTTTGTTCTTAACATTAGAAGACACAAACACACAATCAATTACTTTTAGTTATGAAGTATAGTATTTAAGTAAGTATCAAAATGAGAAATCTGTGAAAAAATTCTGCAATTTTGAATTTGATAAAACAAAGAGAATCAATTATCAGATAATATATCAAGACAATGGTAATAAAATCGTTACGTAAACAAAACAGAGAATATGTTATTGACATATGCAACACGAATTCGCGATTCCATCCGTACAGATGAAAATCTTGTTCAGTTTTGCTTTGCACAGCAA
This sequence comes from Tachypleus tridentatus, assembly GCF_004210375.1. Classification (NCBI taxonomy): domain Eukaryota; kingdom Metazoa; phylum Arthropoda; class Merostomata; order Xiphosura; family Limulidae; genus Tachypleus; species Tachypleus tridentatus. The sequence continues at coordinate 154,054,321 of NC_134831.1, forward strand.
CACTAATATTTGAAATTCACTGTTTTAATCACTCCCGTTCTCTTGAAGAAAAAGTGATACCTTTCTTGGTTTTATATAGTTTTTCTTTCCCAAAGTCCTTTAACTATCCAATATAAATATTTAAATTATTCTAGTAAGTTAATAGAGTGGTGTAACGATAATTTCTAATAGGACAGGCATGAGACGAATCCGATGCTTCTTCACATTGTATATATAACAAGTATAGGGTCCTAACCGTCGTTTCATTTTCAATTTTTCTCGTTCTTCGTCGCTGCTGGATTTGATTTTTTCATCATTTCATTACTGTTTCCAGCATTTCTTTCTTTACAATAGTCTAAAATTTCAAATACTATATAATTAGTAATTTACATCAAAATTACTTATTATTATAATGGATATGACTGAAAACAAGCATTAATAAGTCAAAGAAACACAGAAGTTAGATTTATAAAGAAAGAAATGCATGTAATGATATACTTACGTTTCAAAGGCTGATTCGTTATTCTTTCCTCCATGTAGAAGAACTGAATCAATCTCATTATTAGTAATGAAAGAGACAAGACATTTATATTTGAAAAGTTACTCAAATTTGACTGAACTTTAGACTGTTTGCTGTAGACTGATATTAAACTTTAGGATATGTCTGAACTTGTAATGGACCTCATCGACACTAATCAGAAACAGATAACCCTGTCACTATTCGAATACATATTTCGTTGTATTGCATAATGAAATATCATAATTTAATATGTTTATGTAAATATTTGAGATCAGAATTGAATAAATCTTTCATTCTGAAAAATCATTCTGAGCCAACTGATACAGTTTGAGTATTTGTCAAGCACGTTTACTGACTTTAAATTTCAGTGAGATACAATACTTGAGTTAAAGTTTAGTGAACACTAAAATTATGTAAAGTTTATTTTCAATACTATATATAATGTAAATACATAGATAATGACAGTGTAGTTTTAATAAATGTTATTTTCATTGGCTTAAATGGAAGTTTTATCTGTACAACTTTCATTTTATTCTAAACCAACTGAAACGCTCTTACAGTATTTTGGACACAGTGTGTAATATTTGTATTCCAGCTGAAATGTCCCGAGAATACACAAGTAAGATTTAGTACTACAATGTAATAAACCGACGTACCTAGTGACGATTTTTTATCATTGACAATTACATTTTAGAAATGTACAGTTTAATTAAATACAAAAATTTATTTAACTAATATGTGTCACTACGAATTTACAGTTTTGTAAGGTGCACCATCTATTATAAGCATATTGTAAACACACAGATAGTGATAATGTATTATAATTGATTTCTGTTTCAACAAAATTATCCTTTAAACATTAAATATGTTGCAAATTCGTAGACTATATTGTCCTTAGACTACCTAGCTAGTTATTGTGAAATAGATTTGATCAACTCATTTTAATTCTAAGGTTTTTCTACCAAATACGTCAATAGCTTGTGGCCACGTGTACTTACTTAACTGTGGTTCTTCATGCTTTACTTTATTTCATCAAACTGATGTGTTTTTGTAAAACTCTGCTCTATCTCTACATTACAACACAATCGTCACTTAATTCACACCTTTACAAACCACACGAACATGGTCAATCCAGAACTGACATTTTTCTTTCTTCACCTTGTCAGTCAGCGATCTTCAATGCACCAGATTTGGTAAACAGAGTGTTGAGTTAAGGGTTGGTGGTGTCGATATATTCAAGGTACTGCTTGTTTTGAATTTTCGCGCAAAACTACACGAGGGCTATCTGCACTAGCTGTTCCTAATTTAGCAGTGTAAGACTAGAGGGAAGGCAGCTAGTCATCACCACCCACCGCCAACTCTTGGGCTACTCTTTTAGCAACGAATAGTGGGATTAACCTTCACATTATAACGCTCCCACGGCTGAAAGGATGGGAATGTTTGGTGTGAAGGGGATTCGAACCCGCGACCAAGAGTTTACGAGTCGAGTGCCTTAACCATCTGGCCATGCCTGGCCTAGTGGGATTGACCATAACATTATAACGCCCTCCATGGCTGAAAAGGCTGGCATGTTTGGTGTGACGGGTATTCGAACCCAGGACCCTCAGATTACGAGTCGAGCGATCTAACCAATGTACTGTAAAGAAAGCTTTACATGTAGTATTTGATCACGGATTGTCACAATCCTTTCTTAGTTTCACTAAAGTGATTAGTCTTGTAGGAATATTTAAATGGTAAGAAAATGTAATATTTTTAGGACTTGATTTAATTATAAATAATTAATTAATGAACTGGAATTAATTGCATTTTTATGACGATTTAATTATAAAGAATTTGATTAGCTATCGATTTAGTGATTTAAGTCGATTAATTATAATCATGATGAGACATATACTGTATGAGTCATGGTATCCTAGTAGTTCATTCTCTATTGCAAACTCCCTTTGTTAACGTGAAGATGACCTAAGGAGGTCGAAACGTTGTTCTGGACTACATTTTATCTAAAGTTTTAATACCCATACTAGTCGTCTTTACAATACAATTCATCCTCTACTTCATGGTACTATTATTCATTATTGCCGCCTGTCATGGTGGCCTAGCAACACACCCCTAACGACACGTCACCTGGTGATAACTTTTGGAACTATTACGTCATGGCGGCATAACATTCCGCTCTCTGGTGCAAATTTCGGAAATATAATCTCATCATCTTTGATGAAATCTCACAACCCTTCACTGGACCAGCATCCTTTGGACGCTGAGGTACTGCTCTAATCATTTGTGTAACTTAATGTCTTTTTAGGCCCTGCGTCCCCTTCCCCCGCACAGCAGGGTATTCAGGTACCTAAACACGGCAGTACTCAAAAATGTGTTGAGTACAACTTTTTATCATATCCTTGTATACATCAATTTATTACAGACTCTAACCTACTACGTCGTATAAAAGCTGCATTTCCTTCCTATCTTTTTACACATTATCAACTTCTGCACCACTCAGATATCATTACCAATCATTTTAATACAAACCAACCATCTTGTATCATACTCTTTCATCTTAAAAAGACTGTTGACTCAGTTTGGCATTGTGATTTGATTTTCAAGCTGTGTTCTATATCTGTCTCACTTTGCTATGTTCATATTATAAATTTATTCCTCATGGAATGTCTGGTAGTTGTCCGTCTCCAAAGCACATCTTAAATAGCCTGTATTCTCTATACAGGTATTCGACAAATATCAGTTCTGTCATCTCTTCCCTTTATTCAGTATGTTTTCATTATGCAGCCTATATATCCAGAACAGATGTTTTAATGCCATAGTGGCTACCTAGTCAACCACTCTCATATTAAATATAGTTCTACAAACAGAAGTCAAATCTCCATGTTTGGTCAAAATGCAGGTGACATAATGTGCATAAAAACCAAATATTTTTTTATTCAAGTAAAAATAATGTTCAAACAGACGATGTTTCTGTACGACTGTTATCAAAGTTAAATGCTTTCTTAAGCATCTGAAGTGAAAAGCCCTTTGAGACACTCAACTTCAAAGTCACATAGGAATTCAAATTTTTGCAGCATCCAATTAAAACCATTTGGAGTTTGAATCTACTTCTTCTGTATTTCTATAATGTTTACATTTATTATTGTGTTATCCATGATCATACTTCATGTATTTTGTATCCTTCTTCTTTCTACAAAAAATTTATAATGCTTTAACGCTATGGATTTCAAAATAATACTACCAAGTTAAAACACAAGTCTTGTATAATTGTATCACATTTCTTAGCATTCTTCATCATATTTAGAAGTTAAAATTCATCTTTTCATCTGTATTTTTAAAAGATTTTTATTACCTATTATCATACCTTGTATATATCTGATTCTTCTTTTTATGAAAAACATTGTGTTCGAATATCATCCACTTCACCTTGCCTTCAAAAAAAGCTACTGAATCCTACTCTGGAATGGTATGGCTACATCAAATTTTCGAACATTCTTCATAGTATTCAAAAGTTTCACAACTAATATATCATAAACTGTTTCCTGACTCACAATGTTATTTTTGCCACCTTCCTAAGCTCTCTGTTTCATCCCATACAAAAGGTGTTTTATCCAGCTGAGCATCTCTTCAATAGGTAGGACAAAACAAATTGCTTCATCTTTAAAAACTTGTCATTGTATAGTTATCCTGCCAGAATTTTCCCCTTTCTTATATCTCACTTGTCTTCACATCTAACTCAGCAAAATTTGAAACACTATCAGTTTTCGTTTTGCAATCCATTCTACTACAGAAAATGAAACACTTACACCTAAATATCCATTATCCATAGTCGTCATGCAATGCAGTTTTGCCTCACGGTTCTTTGGACTCGAATGAAGTGGTTTGGATTGCTGATTCAAGGTGTATAGACGAACCTTTATCATGCCAAACCGAGGTCAACAGCAAAGGATATAACGACTCAAATAATATATTAGACCTCTAGCCCCCCGCTAATACAGCGGTATGTCTACGGATTTACAACGCTAAAATCAGGAGTTCAATTCCTCTCGGTTGGCTTAGCAGATAGCCCGACGTGGCTTTGCTATAAGAAAACATACGCACATACATTAGACCTCTATTTAATAGATTATATTTTAAAGTTTACCTTTGGTGAAATGCGAAAATCTGTAATATCATCATCTTCAAACAGTTGGTCCTTTGCATAGCAACGAGTAATAAATTTGGCACAATAATGTTCACATGCACAAATTACTTTAGCTTACTAAATAATGAACACTCCATAAACACTTCTATTTATACTGTTAAGCTAGCGATATCACATACTTGGAACATCTAGGTATTACCTGAACAACCGTCGAATAATATTACTAAGTCTTTACACAAGGCCCTATTTACTTCTTAACCTCAAAATCACTAGAACTGATACACAATTCAAATTAGAAATCCACAGAAAAATCACCCATACTGGTTTATACATTTCCTGGGACTTAACATATTAAGAAACCAACTAAACATAGCCACAAAACTATGTTCACACGATAAAATCAACAAAATAAAACAACATTTGATCAACATTAACAAATTTCCTAAATCAAAACGTAGAAAATGTTCCCGACATCAGCGAAAAAATAACCAACATTTGGAAAAAACTTATAATAAAACACAACATTCAAGTAAACATCAAATTTATTCAAAAACCAGATACAAAACTAAAGTCCATAGTATGTAAAAATTACACTGACAAACACAACACTAATATAATTTATAAAATACAATGCAACAACTGCCACGATTTCTATATTGGAGAAACAAGCAGAAAAATGGAAACTAGATTCAAAGAAAACAAAAAACAGATTTACACGTTTTTGAACACTGCAAATCAAATAAACACAACATAACTATAGAAAACACCCAGATATTAAGTAGGGAAACAAATATAAACAAACGCAAAATTAAAGAAGCCCTACTTATACACCAAATAAAACCAGAATTAAACCAATATAAAGAAATACATTTTATACATATACAAATTGGTCTGGCATGGCCAAGCGCGTAAGGCGTGCGACTCGTAATCCGAGGGTCGCGGGTTCACGCCCGCGTCGCGCTAAACATGCTCGCCCTCCCAGCCGTGGGGGTGTATAATGTGACGGTCAATCACACTATTCGTTGGTGAAAGAGTAGCCCAAGAGTAGGCGGTGGGTGGTGATGACTAGCTGCCTTCCCTCTAGTCTTACACTGCTAAATTAGGGACGGCTAGCACAGATATCCCTCGAGTAGCTTTGTGCGAAATTCCAAAACAAACAAACATATACAAATTAATAACTCAACATCCAACTGCATCGCCCCTACAATCCCGTACCCGTTTATATTCTCGTCCGTAAGACATGTGTTCGTCAACAGTCACATTCAAACTCTCTCTTTCTCAACCTGAAGATGACCCAGGAAGGATCAAACGTTGTTCTCTCCTTATCAGTAAAAGTGATAATACCCATACCAGTTGTTCTGAGGTACAAGGTTGTATTTAGCAATACTTTTTTTTACGGGAGGCAATAAAGTACAACTAATGTTGAGAAGAAAAAAATCAAAGGTAGCGTGAAACCAAATCAACTTAATGGTATTTTGAACCATGTTGCATATGAGAAACTGCTTTTATATATCACATGAAATAAATTCAGAATAAATATTAGTACAACAAAGAATAGACTTACGGTATCTTCGATATACCACTTTAAGATGATTCTAGCAATTGAAGAGTAATCTTACAGTGAAATGTTAAAATCTTTTAACTTATTTTATTCTGAGAAACAAATAGTAAAAATGTTCTTATTAAAATTTACAATATCGTCCGAAGAATCGGTCATTTTAATACCTCTGATTTATTTGTGTTATGTTCTTAAACAAACAGAACTAGAAGCCACAAATTTAAAATTTTGAGGAAAAAAAAAGGCTCCTTTAATATAGCTTTCCTTTTTTCTAATAGGATGATTGACTCTTAGATCAATCCAAATTTTCAATTTTCGAAGGGATGGATACACAAAAATAATTTTCAGGGACAGATGGTACTATTTTGTTTTTCCATTGTTATACACTACTGGCCAAAATCTTAAGGCCAATGAAGAAAAAAAAAATATGCATTTTGCATTGTTAGACTAAACCACTTATTTAAGTAAAACTTTGAAAGATGAAAATAAGAAAAGGTAAAATAAAAATAAAAAACTTTTTAAGCATTTAACAGGAAAAATATGAAAACTATGAAATTAGCCTAAATACTAGCTAGTCAAAAGTTTAAGACCATACCAAAAGGAAGTCCTAAACAGGGTAGGAAATGCTCAAAAAGAGGTCTCAGTAGTGAGTTGCACAATCATCATTGTAAATAACTTCAAACATTCTCTTTGGCATGGTTGATATAAGCGTTTGCAGAAGGCTGGCTGGAATGTTATTCCAAGTGGTGAAGATGACTTCACAAAGACTGTGCACTGTTTGGAATTGACGTCCATTTCTATCGACTTCCCTTGCCATCCACCCTCAAACATTTTCAATGGGGTTCAGTTCAGTTCAGTACAGAGTACACGCTGTATGGTCCAAAAGAATCACGTTATTCGCCATGAAAAAGTCCTTTGTCCTGCGGGCAATGTGAATTGCAGCGTTGTTCTGCTGAAAGATCCAGTCATATCCACACAAGCGAGAGTCTTCAGTCAATAAGAATGTTCTCTTCAACATGCCAATGTAGCCAGCTGCTGTTTGATACCCCTGTATATCTAGTATATAATGAAGCTCCATTGTTCCATGGAAGGAGAAAGCACCCCAGATCATGATGGAACCTCCTTCACTGTGTCCTGTAGAAAATGTCTCCAGTGGGATATCCTTATCGTGCCCTTAACGTTGGAAGCCATTTGGATCATCCAGGTTAAATTTTTTATCATCAGAGAACAAAACCTTCGTTCACTTTTCTACGTCCCATGTTTGGTGTTTCTCAGCAAAGTTTAACCGAGTTGTTTCGTGGTATGGAAGGAGGCGTGGCATACGAAGACGTTTACGATTTACAAAGCCTTTCTCTCGTAGATGCCGTTTTATTTTTCTTGAGCTGCATTCTGCATCCGTAAGGGCCTTAATCTGGTTCGACGATCGGCTGGTGTCTTGCCGGACAACCCGTCGAATCCTCCTGCTCAACGCCGGCGAAAGTTTTTTTGGCTGACCACTTGAAATTCTCCTTCCGTATCTCTCATGGTCTTTTAAGAAATTTGCAACAGCAGCTTTACTACGCCCAATTTCACCAGCGATGGCGCGTTGAGAAAGACCTTGCTTTTGCTGCTCGACAATTCTGCCACGTTCAAACTCTATCAACTTTTTAGCCTTTGCCATGTTTTTACCCAATGTAACACAGGAGATGTCAGTAGGAGATGTTGATAACGCTAATGCTTGAACACAGATGACTAAATTTCGTTTCGCGTTTACCGATTAACGCTTTGTTTCAGTATGGTCTTAAACTTTTGACCAGCTAGTATTTAAGCAAATTTCATAGTGTTTATATTTTTCCTATTAAATGCTAAAAAAGGTTTTTGTTTTTATTTTCCCTTTCCTTATTTTATCTTTCGAAGCTCTACTCAAATAAGTGGTTGAGTCTAACAACGCAAAATGCATATTTTTCTTTATGTTCATTGCCCTTAAGATGTTGGCCAGCAGTGTATGTTGTTATTTTTATACAAAGAAATGACATAGAAATAAAAAAAAATATTTGTGTATACAAAATATTCGATAACAGTAAGAGGATATTTAGGTTGGCAAGAATTACAGATTAGCCCCCCAGTGGCACAGTGGTATGTCTGCGGACTTACACACTAAAAACCGGATTTCGATACCCGTGGTGGGCAGAGCATAATTAGCCATTGTGTAGCTTTGTGCTTATTTCTAAACATATAAAATTACGTATTAAAATGCATTTTGGCCAGTAGTGTATCATAAAGCGTAATGTGGCGAGTTTATAATACGAAATTATAAATGCGATGTACACTATAACTGAAAAGCAGGTGTGTGCTATTACACGATTTTAAATATCTACGTGGTTCTCTGAGATAAAACTAAAAATAGACGTTATAACAATAAAAAAGAACAAGAAAATTGAGATTGGTGTTATATGTTTTTAATTTCAAGCATGAATACTCTATATTTTTAGTTCAGTTTCCATCTCAGGAGATGGCGCATGCAGACAACATGGAGAGTACTGTATTTCGACGAAGCTCAGTAATAGTTGATATTGTGAATAATTGTTTTGAATTTGTTAGAAGTATTTATAATTTGATTTTGAAAGAGATAGTTCGAAGAGTTTAACATTTTGGTCCAGTAGTTTATATCATTAGGCCATTTGTGTTTGAGGCTTCACAAATGGGAATTTGGTAGTAGAAACACAATTCTGTTTTAGGTATTTGTTATTTTGAATATTTTAAATATGTTGCCAGGAATTGGTATCTTTGGGACTGGAAAAATTGTTCATTTATTAGTTCCTTGTTTCCGTAAGCGAGGATTTCGAGTTGAAGCGGTTTGGGGTCGTACACAAGAAGAAGCAGAGAAAGTAGCAGAGCAGCTGGACATACCATTTTGTACGAATAAGATTGATGATGTTTTATTACGTAAGGATGTGGATTTAGTGTTTATTGTATGTTCTCCCCACCTTCATTCTCAGATTGCAGTAAAAGCACTTGGGATTGGGAAACATGTCTTATGTGACAGACCTGCAGGCCTTTGCCAGAATGAAGTATTGAAAATGGTTCAAGCTGCTCAGTATTATCCTTCACTTATATCCATCTTATGTCATGGCCTTAGATTTTTACCGGTATTTATTCAGATGAAAAAAGCTATTGATAATGGGTTTGTTGGTGATATCACTGTGTGTGATGTTCATGTTCATTGTGGTAGTTTTGTGCATGAACAGTATAATTGGATGTGTGAAGAAACCATGGGTGGTGGTATTTTATCAAATATGGGGAGCCACATAATAGATATAATATCATATTTAACAAAGAAAAGAGCAATAAAAGTACATGGAATGATCCAGACATTCACCAAAACTGACAGATGCATATATGGTATTCGAAATATCAGTAGTGATGACTTTTGTACTTTCCAGCTGGAATTAGAAGGAGGATCTTGTTCTACTGTAACTTTAAACAACCATCTTCCAGGCCAATTCAATCAAGAAGTTCTTGTGTGTGGTTCAGAAGGCCATCTTGCTGTTAGAGGAGGTGATCTGTATGGTCAGAGAAAGAGTTCTTTTAAGGAAGATGTACTTTTTCTTGATGTTGAAGATCTGAAGCAGTCACATAGGTACTTCAAAGATTCTTCATCGTCTTCAGTATTGACAGGGACTTGTGAGGTATTCAACACCAATACTTTTAATATTATTTTTCCAAAAATATACATGAAAGGGTTTGAAAAGTTAGTAAGTGCTCTTAGAGAAGCCTTTATACTAGGACAAGAAAAACAGTGCTGGGTAAAAGAATCTGTTACCATGGCTGCAACATTTGAAGATGGTCAGTATGTTCAAGCTGTCATTGATGCTCTCAAAAAATCATCCAAGAATAAGGAATGGGTAAAGGTTGAAATTCTTAGTCAAGATATAGCAGACTCATTTATTCCAAAAAGTAAAAGGCAAAACATAACACTTTCATCATAACCATAAGAACCATCAAGTTTTGTAGTTATAATCAATCAGTTATTAAAATATTAAGTTTATATGTATGTATGTGCTTCCAAGGTTTATGGTTATTATATTACATATTAAAGTCCTTATACTGCTATGATAAAATTAAAAATGGAATCATTTTTATAGGTACAGTTGTTTCTCATTTTATTTATTGACTGTCCTGAAGCTTATGATTTGTACTTCATTCAGCTTTATTTAAAAAAACTAGAATATTACAAGTTCAATGAAATGTTTAACCCTTAAACAGTAGCTATCATCAATTGATGCTGCTATCTACATCATTCCTGCTATTTAAAGGTTAAACCTTTTATATTAAATAACTATGGATGTTTTGGTTTATTTGTCAAAGACATAGGATCAAAAATTGAAGTATGTGTTTCTTGTTTAATAGTTAAAGGACAAAATAAATTTATTTTAAGAAATCAAAGGTGAAGTCTGGTGAAGAATAAGTAGTGGACATAAATGTTAAAGTTAGGTCTGACATAACAGTTGTGAGGTTTAAAATTTGTATGTTTTAGGGCCCCTTTTTGTACTGTTAATATGTGGAATAGTGTTGAATGAATAATTTTTATTTGTGTGCTACCATAAATTTCTTGAAGTTAAGATAATGTACTGATAAAGTTACTTTTTGAATTATTTAATTCAGATTTTAAAAAATTTTTGGGGTATTGGATAAATAAACTGTACAGGTATATGTATTGCCCTTTTGTTTTATGTGAGCTCTATGTAATAATTTTGGTTTTATTTACATTTCAAACACAAAACATTCAATAAAAAGGAGAGAATCTGTGACTTGCATATAAAGGTTGAATGAAATATGCAAGGTATATGATGTTTGTATATGGCTAAACCAGAATTGGTCTGGAGTAATCACTGTTTATTTATGTTTAGTTGTTTAAGTTGCTGATAATCAAATACTTTAGGCAATTCTAGTTTAACACAACTTACAGACAACAAGGGTTCATTTGGCTCTTCAAGTCTATTTTTGGACACTCATTCTTCACTTTTCAGAAAATCATCGGTTTTCCGGTGGCCTTCACTACTTAATATCTAAGTTTGAAATCACAAGGTAGTTTAGTTTCAGTTAGCTATGTTTTCTTTTAAAGTCTGATTTCTTTGACAAAACTCTTAAATAAAAATTATATATATATGTGCTTTGCTTCTCTACTGCTGGGATTATCATCAATAGAGTATGTCTAATGCATATTTACATGTTTGTAATTTTAATCATGTTTGCATTCAGCTGTCTTGATATTTTACCTATTTGCTGCCTCTTTACTATGTTTCTAAGTTTACACATAAAAGCTGAAAATTTCCCACTTACATTACACAAAGGTGTTTGCTTATGTATTTCATGCACTTGCAAAATACATTTATTGAGAAACAATATCTTGACTGTATAGGTAGGATCATAAGAAAACATGAATCAATGAGATAAAGATCATTCAGTTCAGTGAGGTTATACACTCTCCTCAGAAAGAGTTAATTAAAAGTAACCACACAGCTTCATAATTACACATGAAGACAAAATAATTTTGAAACTATGACAAAACATTGTTTTTATGTTTCATAAGATAAACTGGTGCAGTTGTCATGTATGAGCATACCACCAGCCCTAAAATTTGAAAATTGTACTGTTTCCTTTTATCTTGGGATGCTCATGTGATTATGATGTCAAATTTATCTTTGTAAATAACTGAAGATTTTGTAGATGTAAATTGAAAAAGAAATCATCTGAGTTAGGTTGGTGCTTTTATAATAACATTTCAAAAAAATAATCAGATTCACATTTCTAGAAATATATTAATGAATTTAGTCCTACCAGGTTAAATTTGTAGTTTTACTGTAAGCGTATTTTAATACTCTTGCTTATTACTAACAAGCAATTTATTTAAAAATATGTTATTGCTATTATATGAGTATCAATCATCATGTTGAATTGAATGTTTGTGCTTTTTGAACATACTTTTGTGAAATATCTATAAATGTATCCCTAAATTTTCACACAAGTTTATTTTTAAAAATATGTTTCTTTAACTAGAAAGCTGGTGTAGTTTAAAACACAGAACAAACAGTATTTATGGTTGTATTTATACATTTCTGCTTTGTATTCTATATATAATGTTAAACCTAAATTTGTCAAAGCTGTGCAAATGTATACATTTCAGTAGTTGGTTTATTGATTTTAATTGTATCAGATACTTTAGTAAATGAAAATTCATATTTTAAATGTTTTGTAAAATTAGTGAATTCTTTTTTTTTTATAAGTTCTTAAATTTTTTTTGTAAATTTCTATTGCAAAATTGTTTGACATCTTAAAGTTTAGTAACATTTATTGCTTTTTTGTTTATACAGTAAAGTTTTTTTATGAAGTATGTCTAGTAAAACATATCAACTTATCATTTTTGGTAGTTTTTAGCATTGATAACAATTTCTGAAAGGAGCAGATTGATAACGTTTTATGCTTTACACTTCTTATATTTTGGTGGTTAATATCATAAATGTTATAAAGATATATTTTTGTATTTCCTTGGTTTAGTTGTGAAAAGGCCCAAGCTCTATATATGTCACATGCAGAATTAGTTATTTTATCAGAGTTTCTGGTTATTCATTGTCTAAAATTTTATTAGACATTTTTCATATACAGTGGGTTACGTTCCTGTTATGTGTTCCTCAACTGTCAATTTCCACAATTATCAGTATTAGTATGCACTTAAATGTTTGGATATAGATTTTTTACAGTAGTAATAAGTTGGTATTGTTTTTCAAAATTCGCTACTTTATTTACTAAAGTTAAGCTTTCTTTCCAGCCGTATGATATTATGTTTACACACACACACACACATATATATATAATGATATTTCCATCATATTCAGTATGTCAGTGTATTCATTGGATAATGGACATTATATTGTTAGAAAATAAAACTTCTTTATAGATTTATTTATTTAAAAAACGTTCTGTGAGCTTGTTCAAATATTTCAATCTTGCTATTACTTATCTTTATATGCAGTTTTGAACTTTTGTTTCTAAAACTTAAGGTTTTAAAATATATTTATTTTTATAATTAACCAAGTGCTTTAAAATTATAAATAAATTATACATTCCTCTTCTTTACAGCAGCTACCAAATGTTATTTTGTTCTGAAATAGAAATTGTATTTTTTTCTTATTTATGTCACAATGTATTCTTGCTTTAGTGTGCTCAGATGTTAATTGTTAATATATAAGTATTACTTAAAAAAAAAACTGATGTAATTTTACCAGATGTGTTAATGAAAAATGCTCATAAAATGGTTTATTTCAAAGTGTTTTGGGTTTTTTTTTTATGAAGAATCCTTACATGTTTGTTATCATGTTTCAGTTTATGGTTGTGAAATGACTTTTTATTAATGTTCTGTTCATTCTTCAATAAAGAGAAAGTAGAACACTCTGTAATACACTGCTAGCCAAAATCTTAAGGCCAATGAACATAAAGAAAAAATATGCATTTTGCATTGTTAGACTCAACCACTTATTTAAGTAGAACTTTAAAAGAAGAAAATAAGAAAAGGTAAAATAAAAAAAACAACTTTTCAAGCATTTAACAGGGAAAATATGAAAACTATGAAATTAACCTAAATACTAGCTGGTCAAAAGTTTAAGACCATATCAAAAAGAAGTCCTAAACAGGGTAGGAAATGCCCAACAAGAGGTCTCAGTAGTGAGTTGCATGGCCGTCATTGCGAATAACTTCAAACATTTACTTTGGCATAGTCGACATAAACGTTTGCAGAAGGGTGGCTGGAATGTTATTCCAAGTGATGAAGATGGCTTCACAAAGACTGTGCACTGTTTGGAATTGATGTACATTTCTATCGACTTCCCTTGCCATCCACCCCCAAACATTTTCAATGGGGTTCAGTTAGGGCGAACACGCTAAATGGTCCAAGAAAATCACATTATTTGCCATGAAAAAGTCCTTTGTCCTGCGGGCATTGTGGATTGCAGCCTTGTCCTGCCGAAATAACCTGTCATTTCCACACAAGCGAGGGCCTTCAGTCACTAAGGATGCTCTCTTCAACATGCCAGTGTAGCCAGCTGCTGTTTGATGCCCCTGTATAACCTGAAGCTCCATTGTTCTATGGAAGGAGAAAGCACCCCAGATCATGATGAAATCTCCTCCACTGTGTCGTGTAAAAAATGTCTCCGGTGGGATATCCTTATCGTGCCAGTAATGTTGGAAGCCATCTGGACCATCCAGGTTAATTTTTTGTCATCAGAGAACAAACCTTTCGTCCACTTTTCTACGTTCCATGTTTGGTGCTTTTCAGCAAAGTTTAACAGAGTTGTTTCGTGGTATGGAAGGAGGCGTGGCCTACGAAGACGTTTACGGTTTTTAAAGCCTTTCTCTCGTAGATGCCGTTTTATTTTTCTTGAGCTGCATTCTGCATCCGTATGGGCCTTAATCTGGTTCGACGATCGGCTGGTGTCTTGCCAGACAACCCGTCGAATCCTCCTGCTCAACGCCGGCGAAATTTTCTTGGGCCGACCGCCTGAAATTCTCGTTCCGTATCCCTCAGGGTTTGTAAGAAATTTGCAACAGTTGTTTTACTACGCCCAATCTCACCAGCGATGGCACGTTGAGAGAGACCTTGCTTTTGCAGCTCGACAATTTTGCCACGTTCAAACTCTGTCAACGTTTTAGACTTTGCCATGTTTTTACCCAATGTAACACAGGAGATGTTGATAACGCTAATGCTTGAACACAGATGACTAAATTTTGTTACGTGTTTACCGATTAACGCTTCGTTTCAGTATGGTCTCAAACTTTTAACCAGCTAGTATTTATGCTAATTTCATAGTGTTTACATTTTCCCTATTAAATGCTAAAAAAGGGTTTTATTCTTATTTTCATATTTCGTAGCTCTACTCAAATAAGTGGTTGAGTCTAACAACACAAAATGCATATTTTTTTCTTTATGCTCATTGGCCTTAAGATGTTGGCCAGCAGTGTATGTTGTTATTTTTATACAAAGGAATGACACAGAAATAAAAAGAAATATTTGTGCATGCAATATATTCAATAACAGTAAGAGGATATTTAGGTTGGCAAGAAAGCACTGAAACACATTGGTTAATTATAGATTAGCCTCCAGTGGCATAGTGGTATGTCTGCTGACTTATACACTATAAACCAGATTTCGATACCCATGGTGGGCAGAGCATAGATAGTACATTGTGTAGCTTTGTGCTTATTTCTAAACATACAAAATTACAAATTAAAATGCATTTTTTATAATTAATTTGTTAAAAGCCATTTTTGACTATAAGAAAGTTTTTCAAGTATTTAATAAAATAAGACAATAACTTTTTTCACTCCAAAATATGTTCTTGAGTATGCATTAATACTCACCACACTAATTAATAAATTAATTTTCTTTTATTTCTTTCCTCTTCCTGCCACTCTTAACTATTTTTTATATCTACACTAAGTTTTTTTATGGGTGGGTCTTATTATCGGAGGTGTTTTTTTTTGTTCTTGAGTTGATTACTCACCACACATATGCTCACTTCATTTAGAATAAAATAATAGAATGCTGAATTCAAGTGAATGCTAAATGAAAATTATTTAAAATGGATGGAAATAACTTCACTATGAATGAGTTATCGTTTTTGCATTTTAATATGGAAGTACATTCATAGAACTACTTACTAACTAAATAACAGTTTTTTTTTTACAGAAAAATCAACAAAATATAGGGCTTTTTAAAAGAAAAGTTTATTTTATGCACAACATGCCGTATTTTTTGGTGTATAAGACGCACTATTTTTTTCCAAAAAAAAAGGGATCCCAAAACCCCCTGTGTCCTTTACACCTAAAGTAAAAAATTTTATGCCTCCGTATGCATAGTGTACTTTGTACACCAAGGACTAGGAACTGGCGCGATCAACCTTTATACTTCCCTGGGACTTATGGCGAGTAAGTAGTTTTTTGTTTCCTTAATGTTTAAAAGTACCAAATGGCCCGGCATGGCCAAGCGCGTAAGGCGCGCCACTCGTAATCCGAGGGTCGCGGGTTCGCGCCCGCGTCGTGCTAAACATGCTCGCCCTCCCAGCCGTGGGGGTGTATAATGTGACGGTCAATCCCACTATTCGTTGGTAAAAGAGTAGCCCAAGAGTTGGCGGTGGGTGGTGATGACTAGTTGCCTTCCCTCTAGTCTTACACTGCTAAATTAGGGATGGCTAGCACAGATAGCCCTCGAGTAGCTTTGTGCGAAATTCCAAAACAAACAAACAAAACAAAAAAGTACCAAACCTTTTTCTCTTTCCTAAAGTGTGGAAACTGTAATAAAGTATTTAAAAATTTGATGTGAGCAGTTGCTTTAATGGCACCAAAGATGTTAATATTTGAGGACAAGTGAGAATGAGCTTTCAGAACTTGTTTTCAGTGATGCGGAAGATTTTGAAAATTTTCATAATGAAGGATTAATGTTTTGATGTAAATGTATAAAACAATTATATTTTATTTTATTATGGACACTACTTTTGAAGTATTCTAAAGAATAATAAAAGGTTATGCTGATGTTAAACAAATAAATAAATAAATGATAACTGTGAAAAATATTTTTTCCCTGAAGATAGCCTTGAAAATAGGGTTGCGCCTTATACACCGAAAAATACGGTAAATAATAACTTTAAAAAGTCAAATTTTATTGCCTTTCTCATCTTTTAATTATAGAAGAGGAGCATGCGTAGGCAACTGGCTTAAGAGTTCATACAATGAACCCAAGGATTCGTGGTTTGCGGTCCTGTGCACGCAAAATTACATTTGGAAGCATCGTAAAATGACGATCAATTCCACCACTTGGTCAGACAAACTCTTGGCAGTGGATACTGTTGATTAACTGTCTACCCTACAGTTTGTCGGGACAAAATTAGGGGTGATGATGTGTAGATGTAGTCTTGTAGGAAAATGATGAAGTAAATATCCTAACAGTCTTGAAGACAATACTTAATCGCGTCTTTCATATTGAACAAAATACAAGGTTGAAAAGTGGGTAGATTGGATTGTACAAGCTCCTGATGGTTTTGTCGTCTTGATTTTTTACACCTTCTTCAATAATTCCTATAAGCTGAATCTGTAAATGATATCCATTTTTCTCCATCACGTACAAAACTTTCATAAAATATCAAATGTACTTTTACATAAGTGAATCATTTTCATTGGAATCGAGTCACATTTTGTTATGCCTAAAATATTGACAACCACTGGCTGTATATTTCTCTAGACCAATCGCGACATGGGAGTCTTATCGACGTTCTAAAACTCACGAGAAACACTGCTAATATGAAAACAGTAAACAGGTCACATAACGTATTATTTCAAAATAGTGTTTGTGCCTGCACATTGATATTATTTCTTTCTGTTCGATATTCTTTATTTGTACCTATAGTAGGAATAGTTTATGTAGATGACTCAAACATTCTCTTATATTTGTTGTAAATTTGATCTAAGTAAGAGTTTATATCTTCCCACTTTGTAAAAAATCCTTACATGAAATAAGTAATTATTATTTTTAAAATCTGCACAGCTGAATTATGGAAATTTTTTTTGTAAAATCAAGACAATTTTAAAGAAGTTTAAATTCGCAGGCCTCTGTTGTCAATGGTAGGTCAAATCAGTTGGTTTTTGTTATTCGTGAAATTATATTTTAAAAATGTATTATTATTATACCTCCGACTAAAGAGTTTCAGAAGGGATATAGAAGTAACTGTCTGCATACATCTAGCTGCCTTTTCCACGATAACTAGATATCTGAATAGTACACTTTAATCAAACTTTACACTTATATTTTTAAGGCTATAAGAAAGCACAGTCTTTGTCAATAAATACACTCATATTGTTGGGGAGTCAGCCATCCTGCTGATGGTTTTGTTTTGTATCATAAGCAACATAAAACGAAATGTTACACAAAACATAATGGAATTGGATGTAGTTTATTGCATATATTAACGTAAACTCTCTTTGATGGTGGTAAATAATTATGTTTTTACGATGTTTAATTTGAAAAGCTGTTGTTATAAATAAATTAATAAACCTGTAATTATAATTACATTAGTCATGAATATATTAATTTAATCCATTAATGAGTTTCTTTGTTTTTTGAATTTTGCGCAAAGCTACACGATGGCTATATGCGCTAGCCGTCTCTAATTTAGCAGTGTACGACTAGAGAGAAGGCAGCTAGTCATCACTACCCACCGCCAACACTTGGGCTACTCTTTTACCAACGAATAGTGGTATTGACCGTCACATTATAAAGCCCTCATGGGTGAGCATGTTTAGTATGCCCTTGATTCTTACCTGCGACTCTTAGATTGCGAGTCGAGTACCTTAACCACCTGGGCATGCCGGGCCACCGTGATGGGAAGAGCAACGTTGGTCTGTTGTGTAGTTTTGTGCTTAAACTACAAACCTTTCTCCATTTTATTTACCACCTTTTCAAAAATACAGAATTAATAACCTTTAATTTTAGTCGTTTATAGAGCTATCAAATAGAAAATAAGACCTCTCCTACCACTTCCACCTGTCACATCCTCTCTTTTAGGATTTGTTAATGCGTTTAATTATGTATTACTTATAACCAAAGGAGAGTCAAAATTTTCAACTATCAAATAACGTATTGCAGGAATAGTTTATGTAGATGACTCAAACATTTTGTTATGTTTGTTGTATTTAAGTAAGAGTTTATGTCTTCCCACTTTGTAAAGTCGTATCGTTTTTCAGATTGTATTGCATTACGTTGTGTTCTGGGCAGATAATTGTCAATTTTGTTTCTAATACAAATTTGGTTCCCATTGGAATCATAATAGCTAGTTTAGATGAACGACCCGTCATGGCCTAGCGTGTTAAGGCGTGCGACTCGTAATCTGAGGGTCGCGGGTTCGCATCCCAGTCGCCCCAAACATGCTCGCCCTTTTAGCCGTGGGGGCGTTATAATGTGACGGTCAATCCCACTATTCGTTGGTAAAAGAGTAGCCCAAGAGTTGGCGATGGGTGGTGATGATTAGCTGCCTTCCCTCTTGTCTTGCACTGCTAAATTATGGATGGCTAGCACAGATAGCCCTCGAGTAGCTTTATGCGAAATTCAAAAAACAAACTTAGATGAATCTGTAAGGGCCTTTGTTGCATAATTAGAAAGCCAGAAATCTGTAATTATTAAAAAAAAAACCAACTATTCTCCGTTTTTGGATGTTGTGAGTCTTTGTTCTTTGGCGCATTATGAAATTAAATAAAAATTATTTAATGCCTTACTACCATTAACATAAAACATAGGCTTAAGTTTCACCGACAATTGACAACTTTGATTTTTGTTGAATTTCGCAATAAGCTACACGAGAGCTATCTGCGCTAGCTATCCCTAATTATACAGTGTAAGGCTAGAGCGAAGGCAGCTAGTCATTACCACTCACCGCTAACTCTTAGGCTACTCTTTTACCAACGAATAGCGGGATTGACCGTCACATTAAAACGCTTCTACAGCTGAAAGGGCGAACATGTTTGGTGTGACGGGGATTCGAATCCGCGACCCTCGGACTACAAATCGAGTGCCTTAACTACCTGGCCATGTCGAGCCATTGACAACAAGAAAAAAGAAGTTTGAGTAAGTACTTTTTTTCTGTTTTAATTGTTTACTCTTTATTTATTATTATAAAACTAATATTTTTAGGTTAGATTATGTAAAATAAATAATAATATAATAAAAATGTTTCTCAAGGTACGCAGAGCGAGCAGTTTGTAGTGAGTAGCTCGTGGGTGATGCGATTCGACTGCGTTACAGCTCCCCACTCTTGTGGAGAAATGAACGTCTAATCTTCTGTATTCAACATTTTTGTTTCGCTGCAATAGCCTAAGACGATTACTATCTTTCTCAATGTCAATAGAACCGTCACTGAGGAAATATGTCTATATCTTTATATTAAAAATATGAAATCGCACTTGATCTAGGACGTTTTAATTCATACACCAATGGAGTAACACATTTCATAATTTCGACAGATCCATTCCATTTGAGAGAAAAGTTTGCAGTAAAATTATTTAATATAGAATATAAAGGATATGTTCTTAAAAATACTAAATTATCTAACTTAAATGCGTCTGAGCGTCTCTTATGGTTATAGTCTTGTTACTGCTACTTATGAGCCTTTTCAGTGTTGGACTTCCCTTTTTTATAACATATTGTAATTCTGCTGTTCTTTCATATATGGTTTGAGCTGTAGGGCGTTTTATCAGTCTGTCAATAGTAAGAAAAGATCTTATATCCCAGTGAAGTTTGGATGGTGCGTAACCTTTAGACTCATGAATAGTAGTTTTAATGGATAGAGAAAACTTCAGATAAATTATTATCCCTATTTGATGATTTTTTAAAATATAAAGAGATGCCATTCTACCGATATTTATTTTTGTCTTTTAGTCGTGTTCAACTGAGAATGACATGGAGTGGTAAATATGTGTTTAATTCCCTTAGCTTTGCAAGTTTCATTCATCAAAAGAGACACAAATTGTGGGCCATTATCAGATACAAGAGTGTCAGAAATATCGTATCTGAAAGCATTCATTAATTAGTTTTTGAGAATAATTTTTGCAGTTATGTGTTTAAAAGAATATAATTCAACCCATGTACTGAAATAATATGTCACAATACAAAATTCCTGTTTCTTTTACCAGACTTAGAATAAGGTCCTATGATGTCTACTCCTATTATCTTACCAAGTACCATTAGTTTAGTGCTTTGCATAAATCTAGCTGGCTGCTTCTGTTCACATTTCGTGATTTAACAAACATTTTGTATTGTCCTTTCTTCATACCAGGCCAATAACCATTTTGTTTATTGTTTTTGAACCCTAGATGACTAGCTATAGGATGGTCATGCAATTCGATCAGCATTAGCGCCCCCCGCTAGTACAGCGGTAAGTCTACGGATTTACAACGCTAAAATTAGGGGTTCGATTCCCCTCGGTGGGCTCAGCAGATAGCCTGATGTGGCTTTGCTATAAGAAAATACACATACACATTAACATCAGCAGTTTCAATGCTTTGGAAATAATTGGTCTGTATTCACAATTGATAGCAATCATTTTTGTTCAATAAAAGCATTATCATTCAAGCAAAGTGTTTGAATTTACTTAAAATGTTTTGAAATATAATAAATCGTTTTCAAGTAACATTATATAATGTTATATTCATCATCTTTATCCCTTTTCCAACTGACTATAGAGATGTAAAAATCAACTCTGTAAAGGAAGTTCTTCATACATACCAACAAATTTCACTAACCATTGTCGAAAATCCTCCACATAACCATCAGAGCTAAAACCCGACACGGCCAGATGGTTAAGACACTCGATACATAAGCTGATGATCTGGGATTCAAATTCCCCGTCACACCACACGTACTCGCCCTTTCAACCATGGGTGCGTTATAAGTGGCGGCAATTCCACTATTTGTTGGCGTTCGGGTCGTCCCCTGAGTCGGGTCGTTTGAATTGAATTCATGTTCATAATTGCTTGACTTCTTCCTTTCGGGAAGGGACCTGGCCATTCTCTCCGTTGCTGCCTTTGCTTCCGTCCAAGATAACATTTAGAGTGACATCCTCCACACACACACACACACACACACACACACACACACACACACACACACACACACACACACACAAAGAAGCAAAAAATTATTTAATAAATAAATAATAAAACTAAACCTAATAACAATTGACGAAAGGGGACGAAGAGGAACCACAACGTTCCTGAACACCCCAGTTGGAGAGAGAACTCTTCTGATTTCTCTCTCTCTAAACTAAACCCCTGCCACGTTAGTTTGCGTTTGCGTTTGCTATTTGTTGGCGTGGTAATGACTAGCTGCCCTCCCTCTTGTCTTACACTACTAAATTAGAGAAGTCTAGCGCAGATAACTCTCTTGTAGCTCTTTTGCGAAATTCAAAAACAAACAGACGATCAGAACTAAAACCTCAAATCTAAACTCAGAAACAAAATCGGTACTAATAAAACAGTTTACCATTTATACCTGACATCAATTTAAAAATACACAAAAGAGGTTGAACAATTACCAGGTTATTTTTATAATTTTACTTGAAGAAGATGACGAAGATCTGACAAAGAGCATTAGTTTGAAATGTCATCCTCTTCAAATAAAAAAAAAATCATAAAACTTGGTGATTTTTAACCTGTTCTTTACTTTTGACATCTTTGACACCTGTACAGTTAACTACATATTTATTTCTATCGGTTCAAAAATTATCAACGCATGTAAAAAATTTACCATTAAATGTCAAATTTCTGTTAACTTCAAATTCTCCCAAAAATACAGCCCTAAATTGAGATAATTCTAAAATAGAAGTTGCATAAAACACACAATATCGATGTCATTTATAAAACAAGGTGCAAAATTCTACATCAAAGAAATTAGAAGAAAATTCGAAACAAAATTCACCTTATACAATAACAAACCCTTTTATGTTTCCCTCCATTGACTCTCAAAAATAAGAGTATATTTTTATAAAACACTGTAATTTTAAACAAAGAACATGCATATTCCAATAAACCTATTTTAATTGAACAAAATAGTTCACTCTAAACCAACATCCTGTGGGATCAAAATAATTATATTAAGCTGTGAAGCAATCTCTAGTATTGCGAATTTTTTGTTCAATACTGTATAGATATTCACAAGTCTCTGTAACTTCTTGTATTTGAGTGTGACATCATCTTGTTTAAACGCCATACATTTATAATAAGGTTTTCTTCATTATTTATTTAACCTGCCTCAAAATATTTAGAGATCTGGAAGGTTACACACACGGTTAAATATTATGTAGCAATAATACTCACTTAAAACAATGAGAAAAATTCAGAAGATTACAGTAACATGATGCAATAAATGACAATCACCATTTTACAAGTAGTGAACTACACCACTTATGATTGGTAAATAATTACGTAAACAAATTTGCGAAATCTTTGCTCTAATGGCAATACACTTTGTAAATCATGGGATGACAACCAAAGGTAATATATAGTGTTAAGCACTTTTTGTATCAAGATTTGTTTGTGGAGCGCTATTAAATTGATTTTTTCTAGCAATTACTAGTACCATAAGCTAAATCTGTTGCATATTTGTCCGCTAACTTCTCGCACACTATTTGACCAATCTCCACCAAACTTGGCACGATCACTTTTGCTGTCTCCAGAAGTAACGTGAAAGTGTCAAAATTTTTCTGTTCATCTGTCACACCGATAACTTTGGGCGTATAATAATTAGATTAGGTTTGAGGATAGGGTAGTAGAGATCGTGATAAGTAATAAAATCGAATAACTATTATTCATGTTGGCAAATGTACACTAAGGTAGCAATAAGGCTATGATAATGTAGTCGAAACGTTGAGAGTAAAAGATCAGTCATAGCATTCATTGTCTCTTTGTTTCCTTAGTACCCACAATAAAAATCGAGTAAGGTATAAGTGCGCATTATGCTTGGCATTAATGACGCATAAAAATAAAAAAAAACTTGTTGTCAAGGGAACACACTGAGGTACATCACCAAATTTTGCCAAATCAAAAACCTCTGCTGCAACTTTATAATAATTTACATGGTTTATTCTCAGCACAATTCAATTTTGAAAATACCCAAGTTAAAACACATTTCTTTAGCTTAGTAGAATAACAACGCTGAAACTAGGAAGACAGCTCAAAGAGAAACTCCAGGATATATATATACATGTAATATAACGGCTAAATTTTAGGTTGTATGCATGTTTTAGAAATCAGAAGGCTATTATACACATTCATTTGAAACGATTAAAATACGTCACCCAACTGAGAAACCAGGAAACTACTGTCGAGAGGCACCATCAGAAGCATATCAGGTTTAATTTGAAATACTTTCCAAAGTAAACAAATGAAAAAGTGAGGAAAAAAGCTGTTTATCTTGTTGCCTATCTTACACTAACTGACCTCCCAGCTAAGACCTGTAACAACCATCAAGCATTGATAACTGCTTTATCCAAAGGTTTCGCAGTGATACAATACAATGAAATATATAGAGCAAAATTCCAGAACAGTGGCTCAGCGGTATGCCTGCGGACTTACAATGCTAAAATCCGTGTTTCGATACCCCTGGTAGACAGAGCACTGATAGCTCATTGTGTAGCTTTGTGCTTAATTCTGAAGAACAAAAACCAGAACAGTGTACAGATGGAAAAAAGAAACCTTATAACAGCCAAGTATATGAAAATTAGATTGAAATAAAGTAAGGGTATGTCTCTAAAAGATTTTCTTCAATTGCGTATAAAAAATAAAAGGAGTCTTATATAAGTTATAGAATCATTAGATCCAGTTATTTGAGCTCCCTCTGGCTATACTCTTAACAACTGAAAAGTTTAGTTAGACAACTAATTCCACAAAATGAGAAAAATAAATCATATTACAATGATACATTCTAAAGTATACCAGAAATATGGAGCTGTTATATGGTAGACGTAGCCATTGTGTCTTAGGCTGTAAGGAATCAACAGCTGTTATTAAGCTAAAGGAAACAAAGTTCAACCAGATGAAAGAAATTAAAAAAGGTAACCAGACACAAAAAAAACAGCAACAATAATTGGCCGGATTTATAGGGCAAAGCTCAAGTAGGAAATTCCGTTTGACCTAAGTGAGATGGAAATATAATTTTTTAAAGAAAACAAAATCGTCCACGAACCTATGGTTTTTATGGATAGAAAACCTTACAGTATACTGATTGACATGGGTCCTACAGCTACGGTTGTTCAATCGACTTACTAATGATAAGTTGGAAATTGCCTCTAAAATTGAAAATAAAAGTTGGGGGAATAGATACAAACAGCAGGTAAACAGAAAACTTCAGCTACATTTGAAAATTATAAGTTATTTTTACTGGAGGAAGTTTTTCTATTCCCCATGATATGCAGATAACTGACATCAAAGATGAGTTCATATTCGGAGCTGATTTCATATGGAGACATGGTTATGAGGTTAGACTAGCTTAAAGTGGCTTCACAGTCTACGAACAGAAAAGTGATGTGCACTACATGTTAATTACGACACCATAAATAAGTGAAATACTTATATCGGTAGTTATTAGCAGTAATTCTTCATTAGTGAATGTTTCATAGTGGAAACAAATTTTCCAGTATGTTCTTTGAAATTGTACGTGCATTTACCCATGGAAGATTTAACTCAGTTTGTGATAAAACAAAACGTAATTATGGTGTAAATGTTGATAAAATTGGATTACATCAAGTTGCATGACATAGTTGAAATGTTTCATTACAAGAAAGGGCACACATTAAAGTTCAGTAGGTGTTCAGTGAACAGACAGCCAAATATCATATGTCGTGACCATTCTTTGTAAGAAAGTAGATGAGAGAAAAGCCGGCTGTGTTACTCCAAACAATAACTTATAAAGTAGAAACTCAACTTTCTGAAGAGCCCAAAGTTCCTGTTAAGACTACTTCTAGAAGATCATCGAAGGTGGGTCCGCTAGTGTGTTTACTCGACCACATATCCGGGAAGAACTCCTACAGTTACAAAACAATGATGATAACTGACAAGACATCATTATATCTTCAAGACATGGACTTCAGAGAAGAAAACTATTTAAAAATCTTGAGGAGTAATATGTTTGTTTGTAGTTAAACACAAAACTACCAAATGGGTTATCTTTGCTTTTACCACCAAGGGTATTGAAACCTAACATGTCACTAAGCACTAGGGGAGCCTTGATTATTTGATTTCTTTTGTTTGGAATTTTATGTAAAGCTACACGAGGGACGTCTGCGCTAGCCATCCCTAAATGAGCAGTGAAAGACTAGAGGAAAGCCAGCTAGTCATCACCACCCATCACCAACTTTTTAGTTACTCTTTTATCAGCGAATAATGGAATTGACTGTTACACTATAACATCCTATGACTGAAAAGGCGAGCATGTTTGGCAGGATGGGAATTCGAAACCGTGAGTCGAGCGCCCTAACCACTTGGTTATGTTAGGACAAGCTGTGGAGAATATACAGTTTGATGCATTGTTTCTTTTTTGTGTTAAGATGTCCTAGGGTCTTCATAATAAAAATATGGTGGTTTTTTAATTAACTAACAACTTTTTATCTTTGAACTAAGAGAATAAGTTATTGTTGTATTTAAATGACAATTTTTAGCGTAGTCTGATACTTACACTATATCATGTGAACGCCAATTTGGTGTTATTTACTGTAGATTAAGAGTGGATAAAGTTTTCATTTGTTCATTATGTGTTAAACATTTAAAAATTATAATAAATATTTTATATTGACTTATTTTCGTTAACACAGGTGTTAAATTATAATTACGGTGAAATGTTATGGATAATGAAGTAATCAAACTATGAACTACTAGTAATGTGATAATATAATGATTTTCTTCTTCTAAAGTTTAGGTGTCGTGCACAATGTTTCTTTATTTTATTGGTCATTTCAATAGCATACGGGTAACGAGTTGCTGAAATGTGTATTGTAACCGTTATGAGTCTTTGTCATTAATATCTAAGATAGTGCGTTAACTTGTGTTAATTGCAATATTTTTTCCGCTGTTTGAGAGATTGTGTGTATCAACCTCCCAGAATCTTTATTTGTTTACTGTCACAGAAATATAATTATGGCTTCTCAAAATATCGACCCATTATCAGCAACAGTCGCTCCAGAAACATCTCGTAAGAGTTCCGAAGATAATCATAAAACAGAAACAGGACAGCACAGTGTTAGCAAAAGGTGAGCCGACCGAAAGTCTTAACACCAACAGTAACAATTCAGTACCATTTGTATTATTTTTTGCTATTAATAGTAAGTTAATGCTGTTTTCGTAATGTTTAAAAGTCATCTTCTGATATTAGATCAATTCAACAAACTACAGTTTTTTTATTTTAAAGTTTTAACATCTTGAGTTTACTTAGTACAATTAGTACTACCCAGTAAATTTATGTACTAACAAAGTTAAAATAAATACTTTCAGTTTGAAGTTTAAATACTACAGATATTTTGAAAAGTGAAATATCAAAGGGCCTAAAACAATGACAAAAGTTGGAACTCTGAGACTCAGTAAGAGTGAGAGAGAAACTATTTCAGTACTTATAAGTTGTAGTGGTGATACTAATATTAATAGCAGTAGTAATAATAATATTAATAAATGAAAGAACATTTACTAATTTTTAGGATGTATATTGTGTTAGTATTATAGCACATATACTGATAAAGAAATATTGAACACTAGTCAAAAGTGATCATTATTTCATTCTGTAAGGTGCTGGTTAGACCTGAATTGTATTATTTTTCAGTTGAGATTACTGTAATTAAAATATATGTTATTGGAAAGGTTTCAAAGAAGAGCTGCTGCTACCACCATACTACAACAGTGAAATTAAAATTATTTCAGGTTTTATGGCATTATGAACAAAAGCATAAAGCTGTTGACATATTTTAGCTGGAGAGGAAGGTGGGTTTAATTTCTGGAAGGCTGGGTACACAAGGACAGCCTTGAAGGGCCAAATTGTCCATTGTCCAAATGTTAACTTTAAATAAAAAAGTAAAAATTAAACCTACTACTAATGACAAATATAGACTATCCACATTGCTGGCAATGGCTTTTTCTGTCACTTTGGCTGATTGGAAATGAAATTGGTCCTAGTACTTTCAGTAACTTGGTTATAGGTTTTTTAAAATTTTTTTGGTGGAGCTGAGTGACTAGTGTACTTTTAATTGATGAATCATTGGGCTTTTTAATTGATTACATTCATTTATGAAATATTTTCACCCAACATTTGAAAAGTTTGAATATTTCATAATAATAATCGGAAAGTAATTTTAATTAGTTGATTATTTTCATGATTTATAGCACTAAATAAGTAAACTTTTAAGCTAATAAACCATGAAGTAATTTAAACCATGCATTCTCTTTCTTTTCCTTTTATCCTTTAACCCTACAGTTACTCCCAAACTTTTTGCTACAGTTGCCTCCTTTACTTCTTAATTCATCAGATTCTTGTACATGAATTTCTAACCTTTTCAGCTTCAAGTCTTTCTTCCTTTGATTTATTTCTCCTCCTTTCTGTTTTTTTGTTGTTTTTTTTGCAGTTTGTGAACTATTTTTCATATGATGTTTTGATGTGGGTTTTTTTGACATTTTAAAGTTTATGCATGCATATTGTATTTTTCTAAAAGGTTAATCAAAGGAGATCGTAGTAATTGACAATGAATTTTCTACCAAGTGATATAATCAGTATTTTGTATCCGTTCCATGGTAGAGAAGTCATCAGTATAATTAAGTATGAAGCATCAGCTCATCAGCTATCCTTTATATAAAACAGATGAGTACTTTTTAAATGTACTGTGTTCATTACAGTTACACTTTTAAAATAAGCACACCAGTAGTCTACTACTTTCTATTTCAAATGTGTTTGATGAATAATGTCTCTTTGGTTTCTAAAACATTTTCAAAAATTCATTTTTATATGTATAGATTCCAAAGTTTCTACTTAATGTGTTTTGGTCTAGTTGGGGCTTGCTTGACTGATTTTGTTCACATTTGGGAACTTTTTGCAATGAATCTGTGGGTAATTCAAGTATCATCCAAAGGACTTGTCACCTGTTTTCTCTCCTTCATTATATCAGATATCCATTCCTTTTCTATTGCTTCAGGATCCTACCATCAATCAACATCTGTCTGAGATAGTACAAGATCTTCTCTTCCAGCAGGCCATTGAACTTTTCCTGGTTTTTATTCCACGTTGTTTGTGGTATGTAAGAAAATCAGTAACTGGCAGCCTATGATTGATAAATCCGACCTTAAACAATTTTTGATTATATCATGATTAACCATGGAATTTTTTCTCACACTCTGTTGGGCTTTTTCTCCTGGTTTATGGATGACCATGAAAGATATTGTAAATGCTTAACTGCATGTCCTGATATCTCCTCAGTTGAAAATTATCTTTGGTTTTTTCATTATGGTATAGTTTATCAATTTTATGCCCAGCCCCTTGTGCGTACTTAGGCCCCATGTTTTTTGTCGGGTGGTCAAGGCACCATCTGACTTTTGTACGCTTGAGGGTTATGTTTTCATCATTATATTGACAATTGGCTGTCTCACTCATTTGCTGCTCCTGGAAATGATTCATGTGAGTTCATTAATCAAATTGGAGAAGTCATTACTTAGGTCAACTCAATATTTTGTCCATTTGGATGCCGTTTTTTTTCTCAACATTCAATGCACTCTAGCCCTATTTTCAATTTCTTTTGATGAAGCTTTCAGTTCTCCACTACAAATGAAATCTTGTATAGGATCCTTTGAAGTCTCTCATTTCCCTTCTTCCTTCCCATGCAATTGGTAGTTGGACAAGGCTGACATGTTGGTAGATGCTCCCCTCCCCTCCCTCACCAGAATTTATGTATCTTCATGGACACTTCCCTTCAGGGATGGGGAGCAGAGGTCAATTAGCAGGGAGCTTCGGGTAGGTTGTCTCTGAGTGAATGTTTTTACCATATCAAAATCCCTGGAGCTTTAGGTAGTATGTCATGCCTTGGATCAGTTTATTCATCTTGCCAGGAATCATCTGTTCCTGATCAATTTTATAATTTTACAGTGGTGGCTTATCTCAATCACCACGGCAACATTTTCTCATTCCCTTTGTAGTTAAACCTTGTATCTCCCTTTTTGGGCTCATATGCTGAATAATTGTATCATTGCATGTACTTTTTCAGGTCCCATTAGTGTGGATACCTGTACATGGGGATGGAATCTCCCAGAGAAGGTTCTGTTTTTTGTTTACCTCCTCTGGGATGTGCATATCCATCCACATGTTTACTGTGTATAGTGACCCATGAAGCAAAGATCCTGGTGGGTCAGGTGGTCAGCCCTGACATACACTTTGGCTTTGAATTCCAGTAAGTGGGTGGCCTTTTAGTGGCTTGCCCTCTGTGGCTAGGGTCAACCTAGCACTGTTGTTGGACATTCTAAGCAGTTGTTGTGGACTTTGTGTCTGATACTGGTATTTGGGTATGATGTTAATCATGCCTTGGGATTGCTGTCAAGCATTTTGCTTTCAGCTCTGTGGCATATCCCTTCATAGGGCTCCATTGTGGGTGAGGTCAGTGGACATTTGAACTTTTTTTCACAGTTTCTCACACATCTCACCCACTCGGTGCTGAGGTTAAACAACCATTGATTCAATCATGCTTTGAGGGATCTAATACTTATTCCCAAGCTACAATTGATAATGCACCTCAATTCCTTATCATGTACTCAGTGAAATTCTTTTGGGCAGAAGTCACTATTTTTGATACAGAAGGGATTGAAAGGGTTCACTGTTTCTCCCAAATCCCTCTGAAAATTAAGATCTGGAAACATTCTATTTGAAACATCAAAACCAAAACACACCTAACTCCTTGAAGTCCAAGACTTTGGGGATTTACCTATTTGGGTTACTCTCCATGTTACTCTGAGTACCTCTTGAGGAATTATTGCTGAGACAATATCCCTAAAAGAGATTCTCACAGGTGTCTTCTGTCAAGGAGTTTAAGCCATGCAACATTTTTCAACTTGAGAGATGGGGTACTTTGATCTACTTGTCTTCTAATTTTGATGTTTGTTTTTCCATGTTCTCCCTACATATGTGAAGGCAAGTTACTTGCATTGTAAGGTTTGGCCCTATATCCCTAAATCTATGTGGTGTTTTCGATGTCAGCAATCTGGTTGCTATTGAGACCTCTTGCCATGACTCTTTGTACTGCATCTGTTATAGTGGCAAGACTACAAGGCAAATTTATGTGTCCAGGAGCCTCACTGCATCAACTGTGATGGTTCTCACTTTTTTATTCCCATTCTTGTCCCAGATTGATCGGGCAAGAAAAGGTACAGTGCTAAAAGACTGTTAACAACATGTCCCATCATACCAACAATGACATACACTGCTGTTTTCCACTTTGGGTGTGCAGATTGACCCCTCCCCCCTCCATGCCTTTTGAAGTTACTTTTTCTCTTATTTTCAGTTTATTTCCCTCTGTAAAAAAGGTAGTGACAAGCCCATGTTGACTCTCGTCTCTGTCCTTACTTCTGTTTCTAGTAGCTGCTTGGGTCCCTCTCCATCTGTCCTGAGGTGCAAAACCTTTATATGGTCACATCTACAGTCAATAAACTTGCCATCTTCTGGCAGAGAATTACTCATAAGACCTCAAGCAGAATCTATGGAGACCTCTGTCTTCTAAAGAGAAGCACTGTGGTCACAAACCAAAAGACTCTCCACCCTCATCCCTTACTAAATAACAATGGCCACACTGATATAGTAGAACTGTTGAGGCTTACATTCCAATTTGGATGACATTAAGGGTCTGATTGATTCATACCATCCAGTCTGAAAACTTTCCTTCATCCTGTCAATTTCATTTCTCTTCACCAGCTTCCCTTTACAACCCCAAGATGCAAGCAATCATTTGTTCAAGTCCTCAGTCACTGGAATCCTCTTCAAACAATAAAGACCTGCCCAATCGACCCAGAGCAGGATCCATGGAGGTCAACAGACCACCCTCAATTAAAGAAGAAAGATGTTATTGTAAACAGAAGGGCTCTCCACCCAATTTTCCTACACATAAATAAAAATGGCCACCTTGATACAGTGGAACTGTTGAGGTTTACATTCTAATCTTAATGACATCAAAGCACTGATTGCTTCCTACCATCTTGTATGTCTTTCCTTACAGGAAACATTTCGGAAAGCTGCCCATACAGTCACCTTTCAGCAGTTTTCTTTGTACAGAAATGGCAGGCTGTGTGATGGAGGGGTGGCACTGTTGGTTGATCATCATGTGCTCACCCTGTCTTTGTCACTCAATACACCCTTGGAGACTGTAGCCATCCATGTTTCCTTGGTTTGTATCATTACTGTTTGTTCTTTCTACTTGTTACTTGGAGAGATCTATGATCAATTAGACCTTGATGTTCTCATTGAATAGTTGCCATCTCCATATTTAATTCTAGGGGACTTTAATGGACATCATCCCCTCTGAGGAAGTACTAATATTGATGAGAGAGGTCACTCCGTAGAGCGTATGCTCTCTGAGCACAATCTTTCTCTTTTCAGTAGTGGTTCTTATACTTATTTTCATGCACCTACTCTGTCTTTTACTGTTATTGATCTCTCAGTTTGCTCCCTTTCATTATTCTCCCACTTTTCAAAGAGGGTTGATAATAATCCATAAGGCAGTGATAATTTTCCTATAATTTTGAGAGAGACTGGCCATGGTCGTTACCACCCAACCTGTGTGCCTCCGTTGTAGCTGAATCAAGCAATCTTGCCTTCTTTCACTGCTGTCGCAGAACTTGATCCTACCATCATCTGTTAGCCATCAATAGATGACTGTGTGGCAGCAGTAACTGACTGTATTATACAGGCAGCTGCTCAGTTTATTCGTAAAACCTCAACACGTTTTCCACAATATCCTCATCCGTGGTGGAATCTTGCCTGCCATATGGCACGAAAGGCTCAAAAACTGGCCTGGGATACTTTTTGTAGGTATCTCATACTCTCGCACCACATCACTTTCCAGCAGGCCTATGCACATGCTTGGTGGGTAAGACATCAAAGCCAGAAGGACTCTTGGATTAAGTTCACAAACAGCATGTCTTCTACCACCAGTTCCAAAGTCATATGGGACAAGATTTGATAGGCCAGTAGGCAATATAATTCTCTCCTTGTCTTGATCTTCCTCTTTGGTGGCCAGGAAGTAGATGATACCAGGAGCATTGCTGATACTCTAGGTGAAAGCTTTTGCTGGGTATCTAGCAGTTCTGCTTCCTCCTCCACCTTCTTAGCCATCAAGACTTGGGCAGAGCAATCACCTCTTTCCTTTTGAGCTGATTGTCTCTGTGACTATAATTATCCCTTTACACTGGTGGAACTCAAATTGGCCCTTCATTGGTCTGGCAGTACATCGCTTGGGCCTAATGATGTACACTATGAAATGCTGCTCTATCTATCTCCTGCTTCTCTTGCTATTCTTTTGATTGTTTTTAATCGGATCTGGCAGGAGAATGTTTTTCCTGATGCCTGGCACCAGGCTATTGTCCTTCCTTTCTCTAAACCTGGGAAGGATCACCAGATTCCTTCAAACTACCATCCAGTTGCTTTGACAAGCTGTCTCTATAAGACCTTACAGAGGATGGTAATGCTCATCTTGTTTGGTTCATCAAATCAAACAACCTCCTGTCGCTCACTCAGTGTGGGTTCCAATGACAGCACTCCACTATGGGCCACCTAATTTGACTTTAAATCTCAATCAGAGAAGCCCTTGTCAAACGATGATATCTTTTATCAGTATTCTTTGACAATGAGAAGGCTTATGATACAACATGGAGGTATGGCATTTTGGGAGACCTCCATTTATATTGGTCGAGTCCATTTGCTCATTTTTATTAAAATGTTTTAATGGACAGGTAATTCCAAGTTCGTTTTGATTCGACACTTTCCCACTCTTTTCTACAGGAATTTGGAATCCCTCAGGGCTGTGTTTTGAGTGTCAAACTTTCCAGTATAAAGATTAATGCCATCTCTGGACAACTTCTTATTACTGTTGCAAACGGGCTCTATGTCAACAACTTTCACATCTCTTGTCAGTTGTCAAACATGAAGCACATTGAGTGGCAGCTACAGACTGCCCTCAATCGGTTTTAACTTCTCTCTCTCTCTAAAACTGTTTGCATGCACTTTTACTGCCAACGGTTATTCACCCTGATCCTGAACTCTGTATTGATAAAGTTGTGCTGCCTGTGGTTTCTGAGACAAAATTCCTGGGGCTTATCTTTGACTGTAAACTTACCTTTATATCAAGCAGCTACAGGTCAAATGTACAAGAACACTGAATATCTTTCTTGTCCTGTCTTCCACCACTTGGGGAGCAGATCAATGTTCTATGCTAAAGATATATTGTGCTCTTAATCGATCAAAACTAGACCATTGATCACTGGTCTGTGGCTTTGCCAGGATCATGGTCTTAAATATGCTAGATCCCATTCATCATAAGGGACTTCAGCTCTGCACTGGGGCTTTCCACACTTCCATACTTCAAAGCCTATACACAGAGTCTCATGAACCTTTTTTGCACCTCTGCTGTTTTCAACTGTCTTTACTATATGCTTCACAAGTTTGTTCCTTACCAAAGCATCCCACCTGGGGTCATGTTTTCCTTCCTCATTGCACTATTCTTTTTCATAACAGACAATCTGCCATTGCTCCTTTTGACCTTCGTATCCAGGTGCAGTTGGATGAACTTGGTCTGTCCTTGGATAACATTGCTGTATCTACTTGTCAGCCCATCCCACCATGGCTTTCTACAGTCCCCAAATGTGACCTTTCTTTTAAGTCATCTGAGAAAAGCAGACACACCCAATTGGAAATACTGTCTGTTATTTGCTGAACACCTTTCGAACCATTCTTCCATTTCTATTTATACAGATGGTTCGAAACCAGGTGACTGTGTGAGCTCTGCCATGGTTTGTTATCGTTTAGTGGTTGTGTGCAGAATCCCCTCTAAATCTTCTGTGTTCACTGCTGAACTGTCTGCCATTTTTCTTGCCCTGGATCATACAGGAGCTAAGCAGTACTCAAATTGCACTATTTATACTAACTTGCTTAGTACACTACTGGCCCTGGAATTGCTTCACATTAGTTCACACCCTGTTATTGCCAATATTCAAAACCCATTGGCCCATTTCTCTTTAACATCTACTTCTATCCAGTTCTTCTGGATACCAGGCCACATTGGTATTTGCGGGAATGAGCTCGTCGACACCACAGCTAAATCTGTCTGTTCTGGCACTATCACTGCTGTGCCTGTTCCATACATGAACTATGGTCCTGTATTCAAGGCTCAGCTCTGTGCCAGTTGGCAGTTGACTTGGGTTAAGCAACGTGATAACAAACATTTTCAAATAAAACCCTCTTTTGGATTTTGGCTGTCTTGCTTCCATAAGGATTGGAAAGTTGTTCTAACTAGACTACGCTTTATTCAGTTTTTTAACTCATTGTTTTATCTGGGACTGATGCACTAATGTGTTTTCTGTCTGTGTAACACTCAGGTCACAATAAGCCACATTTTACTGTCTTTCCATCAATACCACTCTCAACGATGACACCATTTTAAACATGTTTTGTCCCAAGGTTTATCCGTAACATTAAACAGCATTCTTTGCAATAATGACACTGTTCACCCTGGGAATGTTTTTAGTTTTGTAAAGGCCATTAATCTTTTGAATGCTACTTAAGTTTTTTAATTTATACATTAGACCTTGGGCCCGACATGGCCAGGTTGTTAAGGTACTTGACTTGTAATCTAAGGGTCGGGGGTTCAAGTCCCTGTTGCACCAAATATGCTCGCTCTTTAACCATGTGGGTGTTATAATATGATGGTCAATTCCACTATTCGTTGGTAAAAGAGTAGCCCAAGAGTTGGCGGTGGGTGGTGATAACTAGCTGCCTTCCCTCTAGTATTACACTGCTAAATTAGGGACAGCTAGTGGAGATAGCCCTCTTGTAGCTTTGTGCAAAATTCAAAACAAACAAACAAAACATTAGACCTTTTTTAAAGTGATTCCTTTTTAAATATCAAAGTGCAATTAGTTCAGTTTGAAATTAGAAAATGGCTGTAATGTCAAATAACTCAAAACCAGGACTTGAAAGGCCAACTTCAGGGTGCTAACTCTGTTGTTTGAACTACCTGTTAGTCATCCTGGTGAGCTATAATTAAAATTTTGCTACAAGTCTTTTAAAACTTGTATTACTTTCTGTAATTGGCCATAACGTCAAATAACACAAAACCAGGACTGGAAATGCCAACTTCAGGTGAAAACAATGGTTATTGAACTTATCTGTTAGTCTTCCTGGCAAGTTATGATACTTAGTTATGCTACAGTGAGTTCTTTACAACTATAGTTTTTCACTTAACATTGTAGACTAGATGGAAACATTGGTTTTATGCTATTTATATGTTGTTGTTTTTTGTTTTATCTTAATTTTCTTTTATGAATCTTACTAAATTTACTTTCAACTTTTTACCAGATGTGTGGCACAGATAGCTTAGCTGCTTTGTGCCATAAAACACTAAATCAACCAACCAATCCAGTCAGTCTTTTGCAGTTCCAGATTTATCTGTCTGCTCAGCCTCACTTTATTTTCATTTTGTTTGAAATGTGGAGAGTGACCAAAAGCAATGATCATCTTGCAGGAAACTAACCATGGTCCATGCTACTTGACCTGCTTACCACTGTGGAAATTCAACTGAGCTGACTGGCCCTCTTTTCCCACTCTCATGGAGCTTGATCTTGCTATTGTTTATGTGCCATCTGTTGACTGACTGTATAGTCCAGGCAGCTGTTCTTTCTGTTCCTGTGACCTCAACATGTTTTCCACAGTATTCTCCTTCATAGTGGAGACTTTTTGACAGTATCTCTCTCTTTCTAACTCCATTGTATATTAGTGGGTCTGTGCACGTACTCAGCAGATCAGTCAAAGTCATAGAAATCTTAGATTAATTAAGTTCACCTCCAGCATCTATAGGTTGTACATTTTTCAACCCCTTTGAATATTGCTTTACAATGGCTGGGAAGTTGACAATGTTCTCAACATTGCTAACATCTTTGGAGAGAGATTTTCTTATTCATCCAGCTCTTCTGCTTCCTACATACCCTTCTTGGCCATCAAGACTTGAGCCGAGAAATCACCACTTTCTTTTTGGGAGGTAGATTTCCATGACTACAATTGCCCATTCACTGTGGTGAAACTAGTTTGAAGATAAGTACATCAGTCGGACAAAACAATATTCATCATGAGATGTTACGTCATTTACCTCATGCGTCTATTTCTATCCTTGTTATTTACAGTTGGATTTGTCAGGAGAATCTTTCCTGATGATTAATATAGGCTATTATACTACCCTTTTCTAGGTCTTGGAAGTATCCCAAGATTCCTACAAACTATCGACCCATTGCTTTGATGAGCTGTTTGTGTGAGGCCTTAGAGAGGACGGTCAATGCTCATCTTATTGGGTTCAAACAACTTCCTCTCATCCACTGAAAATGCTTTATCATAGGCCACCTGATGTGAAACATTGATCAGGGAAGTCTTTTTTAAGATAAAACATCTGTTTTCTTTGATCTTGAGAAGACCTATGACATGATGTAGAGATATGGAATTTTTTGTGACCTCTGCTTCTACAGATGGTTTGGCCATTTTCCTGATTTTATTCAGAATTCTTTACTTTACAGGCAATATTAGGTCCACATGGGTTCTACACTTTCTCTTTCATTCCCATAGGAATTAGGAGTCCCTTAGGGCTGTGTCTGGAGTGTCACTTCAATATTTAGATAAACACTATCACTCATCATTCTCTGACTGTTGCAAACTGTCTTTATGTGAACCACATCCATGTTTCATGTCATTTATTAAACATGAGGTTTATCGAACTTCAGACCTGTTGTCTCATGCAAAGGACAGTCGCACATGGTTTTTCTTTTGTTTCTTCAAAAAACATTTGTATCTGCTTGTCACAAGCAGGGATTGCATCCTAATGCTGAGCTTTGGCTGATGATATTCTTGTAGTGGGTGTTATTTTTCACTGCAAGCTTTTATTCCACACATCAAACAGCTTTGTGTGAGGTATACCAGGCACTGAACATCCTCTGCATTATCTTTTCCACCTCTTGGGGAGCAAATCAATGTTCTGTGCTAAAGCTGTATCATGCCCTTATAAGATCAAACTCAATTATAGGTCTTTGGTTTGCAGTTCAGCCAGGCCTTCAGCACTTACAGTGCTAGATTTTATTTACTATCAGGAGCTCTGGCTCTGCATAGAAGCATTCTGCACTTCACTGGTTCAGAGTTTATACACTTGTCTCATGAACCACCTCTCTATCTTCAGTGTTTGCACTGGGCAACATTTCTGAGTCTAGAGTTTGGCCCATTCCTATATGGCATGTTACGATTCAAATGTGATCTTCCTCTGAGTCATCTGAAGAAGATTGATATTCTGGGTTCAAATCATCCCTCAGAAGCTATTTATACATATGGTTCAAAATCAAATGCCTCTGTGGGTTCTGCTTTGATTTGTTATGGCTCTGTGGTTGTGTACAGACTCCCTTTTACAGTTTATGTGTTTACTGATGATTTGTATATCCTCTCTCTTACCATGGATTATGTAGAAGCTAACCAATACTTCGACTTCACTGTTTACACAGACTGTCTTAGCTGTCTACGGGGCCCTGGAATCACTTCACATGATTTCTTACCCTATTTTCTTTGATATTTTGAACTGGCAGGCCCAATTTTCTTTGTCACCTGTTTGTATCAGATTTTTCTGGATACCAGGCAACATTAGCCAGTTAGCAGTCAGTTTGGGGTGAAGAACATTTCAACAAGCTTTTTCAGATCAAACTTATTAATGCTCTTTGCCCATCTACCTTCTGCAGGGATCATAAGGAAGAAATTGGTCACAGCTTTTTAACTCATCGTTTTCTATTATCTAGTACTGAATTACCATTGTGTGGCATTTGTGACACATCACAATAACCTAAATTTTATTGTTGTGCTGTCATAATGATCTTAGGCAGTGATACCATTTTAGACATGTTTACTTTCAGAATTTATTACTGACTTTAGACAGTGTTGTTGTTGTTGACAATGGCTATCCATCTTGACTGTTTTTAGGTTTTTACTGGTCATTGTCCTTTTTAATTCTGTTTAGGTTTTACCTTTTTCTTGGATTTTAACATGTACTATTTTACCTTGTTTTTTAATATTAACTATTGTATATTTATTGATATGTTTTTATTGTTTTTTTTACCTTTTTAATGTTTTTTAGGGAATTGTTTTGCTTCCAAAAAGAAATGAAACAATTTCTATTATTTACAAAGATTGGTTCAGTCTTTTACCAATTGTTTGGCACAGTTAACCTTATTGTTTTGTGCCATTAAAAGCAAAACAAATAACCAATGTTTATCATGTGCATTTGGTGTTGTTGCCTATTGTTTTCCTGTCCTGACAATGTTTATCTGGTGAAATGGTTTCTTAATCCTTCAGTGTCTTTCTCCTCACCTTGAAGCATTTGCCACATTCCTCAACACCAGTTTACCTCAGTTTTAATATCTGGTTCCTTGTCCTCTTGCTCTGACCATGTGCTTGGTCAGGTTTTGAAGATATTTGTGTGCTTATTTTTCCATCTGTCATCTTCAAAAGATCTTGATCATCCATGTCACTTTTTGTTGAGTCTTATTCATTGCTCTATACTGGTCAGCACAACCTTGGTTCCCACAACTGCTCCAGCTCCAGTCGTCCTCTCTGTTACCTCATCCTTTTACTTTACCCCTTCTATGTCAACCTCAATCACTAGCATTTCATCTAATTTTTTGTATTCCTCCATCTTCAAATGTGGTTTTGATCTGTTGCTTATTTGTTTAGCTTGTTATGTTCCTTATTGTCAAATATGCACTGTCATGCCATGTTGACTTCTTATTTCCAATTTTCATGGCTATAGCATGTTCACTATTAAGATGGGGCATTCCACAAAATTGCCTGTAGGTTTGTCCATACAATCTATTTGTTTCTTTGATATGGATGTTCTGGACTACACTCACCCGTGGAAGTCATAGGTAAAGTAAAAGTGAATAGCTTCCCATTCATGCTATGCCTTTAACTGACTAAATCATATATGATCTACTTTTCATAATAGGATTTTTGTGGCCTCCCATTACCTTGTCTTATTCCTCCAGTCTATCTGCTGCTCTTTCTTCCAGTGGAGTACAGGAGCTCTTACCACTTTCCAGTTCAAAGCTGCAGGAGTGGTAGACCATTGAGGCATCCTCCTTAATAGTATGATGATAGATGATACATACAATAATAAAATTGTTCAGTTGAGAGTATGGTGGCATTTCCTGGTGTTTATGAGGAGATGTCTTCAAATCTGATGTTCCATCTCCATGTGAATTTGAGGGGACGTGATATATCTGGAGTGAGCTGTAAAAATTACAATTCACTCTTTCACCTGGGATCCCTCATCCCACATCCACAGAGATGTTGGTTTCCAGTAACTGGATTTTGGATTCAGAACTAATTAGTGTAAATCCTCAAGTGTGTATTACAGGAGTCTGTTTCCTCACTCAGTTGTACTTGTGTTTTTTCATTCTTGTTGAGACTCACGATAGTAGTACTTGCCTGATTAATGTAGTTGTTCCTCTTATACTATACCAAGGATGTTATTGTGCTAGGGGCAGCACCTGTTGGATTAGTTGTGAATGAGATAGTTAACATTGCAGAAATAATCTTTACAGTACTGATTATCAAGACATTATGTGTCTGGATTGGTTGAAAAGTTAATTATGTTGCTATCATGTGTCCAGTTTGCAGTTTGGGGGGATATGAGATTTACTCCGTCAACTGAAGTTAAGGTGTAAATAGTATGATCCTCTTTCCTAGCCCCATCAAATAGGTGGGTTTTGGATTGTTGTTGACTTGCTGCCTATATGACCCTTTTTCCTACTCCCATGGATGTCAGTTCCTGGTAGCTGGGTTTTGTACTGTAGTTGACTTTACTGATGGTATGATCCTTATCCTACCCCTACATGAATGTTAGTTCCCCATGGCCTGAATTTTGGATGTAGGTTACTTGCCATATACAGTCCATTGTGACATAGCCACTTTACACTTAAGGAAACATTATTTTACTTTCACCAACACTCCAGCTAAGTTTGCTACATGGTGGTTTGGATCCCTATCTCATTATTTTCTCCTGTGTGGAATGTGGTGTTGCAGACATGTGCAAAAAAGAGAGGGAATACCTGGTACAAATGTAGTGATGCCTCCCACATATGCTCCTCTACTGTGAGGATCTGTTCTTGTAGGGTGTTTTTTGAATGCTTTCAAGAAATGCTGCTTTTTTTTCTTCACAACAATCCTTCTTGCTGTTCAATATGGAATTTTAATTATTTATTTGAGACAAGGTAAAGTACCATATATAAAGCATAACTTTCCTTTACTGAAAATATATTCCCAATATGTACTTCCCTCCTCTCAAACATTCTACCATTTGTTCCCAGTGAAAACTGGTGCTTCCGTTTTTCTGCTAAAACTCAGTGATAAGTTTGGTAGAATCAAATACAGGGGTTCAATTGTTGGGAGAGTTTGTTGCACTGTTATTAATGGAGGATTATCATCTAATGATTTACATGAAAGTTGCATTTAAACATGTTGATTGTAAGGTATGTGAGAGCTCAAGGTTTATAGGCAAATGTTTTTTTGCACACCACAGCGGGCAGCACTGAAATAGAATAGCTATTTATAGGAGGTAAGTATCTGTAGGAAATATATTTTCAGTATAAGAAAATTATAATTTTGGAGTTTACTCTTTGGACAGTCTACCTAGTTTTAGCTTTATTAGTCTATTAATCTAAAGAAGTATGATTTAATTTTGACATTTGCAAAATTGAAATGTGGTGTGACCAAACTGTCGAGGTTATTATATAGTTGTATCTGGGGGTTCAAATTGAGCAAAATATGATGTTGTGTAAGTGTGTCTTTTTGACAACCAAGCAAACATAATGGAAAATGTTAGCTAATTATTACAATTTTCATATGCTAGCAATACCAAGCATGGTGCATGTATATACCAGAAATCAGTTTTATTACTTATCATTATCTCTACCAACCTATCCTCAAACCCAATGTAACTATACTGTTACATGCCAAAAGATATTGGTATGACAGATGGACAAACAGAATTGTGAACCATCCATTTTACTTCTAGGGACTGTAGGAGTCACTCTGACAAGTTTGTAGAGTGGACAAATAGCGTGTGTGAAGTTAGCAAACTTATAACAGATTTTACTTTTATATATATGTACATATAGATGACACTGTTTGATGTAATAGATGCTTGTAGATAATCAGGTTAATCACTCAGCTTTTCCCTTTGGGGAACAAGAATAACAAATGGATTAAAATGGTCTATTTTACTTTGTTAATTTGTAATCTCATGACATTTCTAAATTTTGTATTAGTGCACATGATTGAAAACAAGTAGTATAAATACAAATTTTTGATGTTTAAATCTTATGCTTAAGGTATATTAAGTCTTTAAATGTTAGTTGTTTTTTAACTTACACAGTAGACCTCTTAACTGTTAGATATTTAAGTTTCCAGTTTCAGACTGGCTTGTTGGTTACAGAATAGTTGTTTTGCTAGTTACACACTAAAATAAACTATTTCTGCATTATTTTGTGTGACTGATTTTGTCTTTTTGTTTTAAAACAGTTCTGTTGATTAGAACAATTTTAACTCAAAATTATTATTATTCCCAACCATAAAGATAATGATAATGAATGTGTATTAACCCTTTTACTACAGGTTTGGTATGATGTACATGAGTTTGCCTAAACACTTGCACATGCTAAGAATTTGCACTATAACTTTTGTTACAGTATGTGTATCTTCATGTGTCTTGGTAGATTTCCATGAAGATTACATACACATCATATTTTGTATACAAAAGTCATGATTTTTAATGAAATATTTTTACTAAAGATTTGTTTGTGAAAACATTCTTTTTTGTTGCTAATCTAAGTGCAAAGTAATTTCATGTTATGATTAAAAACTATTCTTCATCCCAAGAATCTAATATATTTCTTGCATAATCTTTAAAATGTCCTAAATACATTTGAAACGTTTTTCAATAAGACTTTATATTTTATTTTCTATAACTATTTGGGGTCTGTCACTTAGTCACCCTGATAACCATCATAAATATGAAATAAATATAAATTATGCTTTTTTCGTGCTAAATGCCTACATATTATAACACAAAAATACAAATGTTTAGTTTAACTAGCATAAGCTTCATAATGCTATATATGAACATATTTATTTATTATTTTTATTATATTGAACTTCCAGTCATGCCTAGCTAATATTACATAACTTGCATTGATGTGACATGTGTGCACTCATGTTAGGTATCTAGTAATTTATTA
Source organism: Tachypleus tridentatus (assembly GCF_004210375.1). NCBI lineage: Eukaryota > Metazoa > Arthropoda > Merostomata > Xiphosura > Limulidae > Tachypleus > Tachypleus tridentatus. The sequence goes on from NC_134831.1 coordinate 154,097,623, forward strand.
TGACTGACCCTAGCCTTCCCTGTCTTGGCTGTGTTTTAGTTGAATAGTATTTTGTAATATAGTCATATCTCAATTATTACACTTTATATAGATGTACATAGAATATTACTATTTCAAATAAATTATTGAACTTATTTTTCTTAAAACATAAAACAATAAATCAAAAAATAAAGCAAACATTTTATCTCTCCTCACTATGACCTTTCTAGTAGGTTGTTAAGCTTTCTAAAATTTCACACATGGATGATATCAAACAGTTGTTTTTAGGTTTTTTAAACACACACACAGTTATATATAAAACCACAAATAAGTACACTGATACCATATAATTCCAGCATAATTTATTAAACTTAGTAACTAAGAGTTATTTAGATTTTTAAAAAATATGAAACCTCAAGCATATACTACAGACACAAACTACCTTCTTGAACACTTGGATTGAAAGAACGTTATCTTTTTCAAAAATTAAAATGGATGAGAAAACTACTAGAAGACATTATAAGCTGTTGATTAGTTATTCACATGTCATATATTGAAGAATATATAAAAAATGGAGACAGTTGAATAGGACTATCATGTTTGATTCAGTACATAAGCCATATCTCAGCAAAATAAAAATATATGAGGTTGTTATTTTACAAGTTAGATTGTTAATATTAATAATTTGAGTTCCTAATTTGTATGAAACTATAGGCTCAGTGTTTTGAATTTACATCTAATTATAAACAGTGCTGCATTCAACATACCATGTGTCTCATTAAAATCTGTATTTTAATGTGTTCTTTTAATATTTACTTTTAAATTAAGAAATTGACTTGTATATAATATTAAAGTTTTAATTATAATCTACAATTTGATTCTAAACCTATTGATATAAATTCAAAAATAATATTTGTCATGCAGGTCATCAAATGCAATGACTAGTTGTGAAAGGGTTAAATTGGAGAGTTTAGTATCTCACAAGTTTTGTTTGTACTGCAGTGTCTCATGTATTGAAATTATACTCACCTTTTATTTTCAGACTCCAGCAGGAACTTATGAAGTTAATGGTAAGTTTCTTATTTATCAGGAAATTGTCTAACATATCTTTTAGTCTTGGGGAAAATATATATAATCAAGTTGTATGTGTAAGGCTAATCTTTAGACAATCCTGTATAAATATGAACATTGCAAATATGTAAAGCTAGAAATAATATAAAAAGATAATACTAATAAAATATCTGCAGTCAGTAGATAGATTTGAGAGTAATTGACCTAGAATAACATGACTACACCCCTTTTGAACCAAATCTCCGTTTTTCTAAAACTACTGTATTCCTGCATTCACTGTTTCACTTGTATGCAAAAAACAAAATTACTTAAACTATAATAACCAGCAATTCTTTGGTATTACAGTGCAGAAAAACAGGAAAATAATTCAGTATATATTTATACAAAATAGAAAAGAAAAATCTTTACCTTTAATCTGACTTCATTAATTAGAATTTGGATATTTTGTGATAGTTCTTGAATCAGGTCACTGCACACAATCCAATTTTGGAAGAAGGATAATGGACTCTAAGTGCATATACTATTGTTACTCACTTTTGTAATTAGTGATGTTAAGTAGCAGTAGCACAGAGCAGAAAAACTCAGACCAATGCTACAAAATGGAAAAGTAAAGTTTGCTCTGAGATTGTCTTGGGGTAATTGGTAAAGAGGTTAAGAGGTAGTATGTTTGCAGTTTTTATTTCTTGGTGCCTCACCATTATCCATATAATTTCATATGTTGGTGGTTATATATTTTGAATTTAATTTTATAGTCTAGTTTTTAAAAATCTTCCCAAAGATCTATATTTGAATTACAAGTCAACTGAATACACTAAACATCTGAAACAATCAAAGCATTTTAATATTTTAAATTTTTCTTGTAATTTTAATTTCAGCAGTGTCAGTAATTAAATCTGTTTAATTAAATTACTTTGCCAATCTTTTCTTTAAAAAGGTTAGATATTAAACAGTATTTTTGTATTTGAAAAATTATTAATATAAAAATAAAATCAAAATTTGGGTGCTATTTTTTAAGTAATAGACATCTTGAGAATCGTCTGTAAAATGACCATTTTTATGATATCATATACAAGTGACATAGAATATAGATACTATGTCACAAATGAAAAGATCTTGGGTATTAACTGTATTTTCACAAAGTTGCATAGTTGACAAATGGAAGGATTATCTGTATGAATGGGAAATATCTAGGACAGTAGCAATGCTGTTGCTACAGTGAAAAGGGTGACAGTGCATTTCCATTCAATCATAAAAGTTAATACACAGTTAAGTTGTTCAAAATCAACAAAATGAATTATTATAGCTATAAGAAATTACAGAATGATGTGTGTCAAGTAGCTGCTACTGTTGGAGGACATATGCAGACATGCCCAAGTCTTAATATAAAATGCAATGACAGAGTATCTAGACAGAAGACATTCCTATTTCCAGCAGTGGACATTACATAGGCTATCAGAGGTTTCTGTTCTTTCTTGCATGCTTACTTTTGCATAGTTCTTGGATACTGATGTATCTGGGTTTTATAACTATCCTCCAAAGAACTTTCATTGAACTATTTGTAAGTCAGTCATAGTAAAACAATAGTACTTCAGTTGTAGTTTGGGGAGCCATTTGAGATTCTGATGATGTGCAAAAGATGGTTACTTCATTTCAGTATATTATAAAGCATTCTACATTTCTGTAAAAAGAAGTAAATATTGGTAACTGTATAGACAAAATGCATAGGAAATAAAAATACAGGTAATTTATAATATTGATTAATGGTTTTATAACCTGTTCTTTTATCTATGCCATTGAGAAACATACAAGATAAGGCACTATTTGCATGCGAGATGGGTCTTTTGCATATTCAGTCTGACTTGCAAGTTGTGTTAAGGTCAAGGTATTAATACTCCTGTGACAAGGCTAGTTGCCAGACATGGAGAGCCCATCCTTGATTGTTTCTTGTATGAGCCTATCAAACAAACAACTTCTGGCAACTCCTTATCAGAGTTCTCTGCTGTAGAAGTGCAATCCCTTTGGCTCATGTTTGAAATTTTGTACATACAACATATAACCTTGTTTCTGCCTTAAATAGTCAATATACAGATCTACTAAATACTGTTGGTAATCTTATTTCCTTTGCTTATTTAATGAAATGTTATTTTTTTCAAAGTAGGTCTTTATATATTGATAAGTTGTGCATGTGTAAAATATTGAATTTGCTGCATAACATCTTTGGTGTAGGCATCTGTTGCTATGTGTGTGCTTCATTTTATGAAGTATTTGGCTTGGCCTATTGGTTGAGGCACTGAACTTATGGTCTACATATCACAGTTTCAAAATTCAGCAATGAACTTGTTTGCTTTGTCAGCTATTATGACATTATGATACAATGGTAAATCCTTCTAGTCATCTGTAAAAAGTCTTAATTGTTGACTAATTGCCTTCTCCCTAGTCAAAATTAGGGATTAGGGGCAGTCAGTGTAGATAGTCCTTGAGTAGCTTTGGAAAAAAAAAAAGGGGGGTGAGCAGACAACAATATATCGTATAATTTCAAAACTACAACTTTTTTTAGTGTAATAATTAAAATTCAACAGTTTTAATCAGTTTCTTGTTTTTCATTTATCACTCCTTAAATTTAATGACTTGGAAACCTACCTGTAGCTTAATAACCATAGCTAAAAATATTTAATCAATATAGAAACTTAATGTTTTTTGTTTTTCTACTCTGGTTAAGACATATGCATCTCTAAATGGATGATATTGTCATGTTTTTTTTTCTATTGCAGTTATGGCAGCATTGTGTTTCCATTTTCATGTCCATATTTTGACCACTGGCTGTTAACCAAAATGGCTGCTGTAGTGGCATTATGATGCAGAGGTATATGTTTTTCCAAATAAGTATCCAAAAGATACAGGAATAATTTGTTAATTATTTTGAAATGAAAGAGAAAAAAAAAGATATATACTGTGGAAAAGTAGGGAAGAACAACCTAAGAAGACTGATAGGTTTTGTCAATGAAGCGATGATGGTATGGTATTATTACCAACCAATCAGACATAGTGAAAAAGTAGGGAAGAATTCTAGATTTCTTAATTAAGGGTACAGGAACAGTCGGGCTTTTTACAGAAATGAAACTAATGGATGAAATTCTGAAATTTGATAAGAATCTTCCTAAAACTATGTAGTTTGAGAAAAGTAAAATAGTTTTGATTTTTTCTGCTGTTTATACTCAAAATGTATTTATAGTTTTCATATTTCATTTGCACAGCCTTTACAACCTCATAAATGAATGTCAAAAAAATTTTTAAGGTAAATATTTATATTTTACTTGCGATTTCCTCTACAACATCACTAACTTTTATCACAATGCACAGTGCAATGAAATGTTTAAAATAAGCATTGGAAATGTGTACGTTTTATCTTTGGTGAGTAGCCTTAAGATAGCTTATGTGTATAATTTCAAGTTTTTTTATCTTTTCACAAATTAAATCATTAAACCTTTCAAATATGAATTTTAAAACACAAGTATCACACAATTAACTAAATAAAAATAAAACTTAACTGCAATTTCACTGTCCATAAACTAATATATAAAGGAAGAAAAAGATAGCCATGTGCTGGAGTTTTTGCTCTTAACAACAGACTAAACTTTTGCTGAAATAGTATTATCTCCTCTCACTGAAAGCTATCTCAATACTTGTAGTACCTCAAAATATTGATTAAAAAATGCACCAGTCTTTATACTGATCAGTTTTGCACCATTGCAGGACATGCTGCTTCTGTGACTATTTTCTACCAATCATACTGCATCACCTACACTGACATAGCTAGCTCTCTCTACTATTCTAGGAGATTCCTTACTTTATCGATTGGCATTTTGATGTGTCAATATGTGTTTTAACTCATCCTACACTTGATAAATTCTGATTATTCTTTATCACAATTTTATATCAGTTTCATAACTTCAAGTTTCATCTTCTTGTATTTGATTTTTTCTTGTTTGTTTTAAAAATATTTGTTCTTTGTGCAATGACAAAATTTCAGTGACAGTTGACAGGGCTTTTGACTTGAGTTCCCAGTTCTCAGGGTAAACTATGCCTGCTGGGTAAATGCAGGCTTTAGTGTGTGGGGAGTTCATATCTTATGTTTGGCCTATTTCTTTCTTTCACATCAGAATTTTTTTGTGAGGAAGGATATAACTACTGAATGGAAATTTCTTTCTATGATGTCTTCCACTTAGTACTGAACTTCCAAGCACTCATGTGGGTTAGATAGTGTTCTTTTTCCTAGAAGATTTGTGATAAGTTAATCACATGTGTCTCTCCCACTAGATATACCCATGTTTGAGCAAACTTAGTGGATTGACCTAATTTTCCCATCAGTGTTGATTCCCTGTACATGGTGAGGGGACCTCCCAGAGAAGGTTCTGTTCTTTCAGTTTACCTCCTCTAGGATCTAAACATCCACCCACGTGTTTGCTGTGCATGGCGATCCGTGAAGGGGAGGAGAGGATCCTGGTGGTTGAGGGGTCCAACCCTAACACACCACTTTGGCCTTCAATTCCTGTAGACGGGCAGCCTTTGGGTGGCCCCCCTTGGGTCAATCGGCTGGTCCACTTGGGCTAGAGTCAACCAAGTACCAGTGTTGGAAGTTCTCAATGGGTGTTGTGGACATCGTGTCTGATGCTGGTGTTTAGGTATAGTGCTCACAAAACCCTGGCGTTGCTGCAATGTCCTTGCATGGCATTGTAGTGCATCCCCTCATAGGGCTCCATGGTGGGGTCACTGGGTACCAAAATTTCCCTTTTTTCCTATGGATCCTCGAACAAGAAATTTAAATAAAATAGTGAAAAAACAGTCAATAGGTAAACAACCACGTCTTTAACATCTGTAACACCTGTACCCCATTTTCTTATATTACATTCTCTTTCAGAAAAACCTTTAGGGTAAATGTCCCCCTTTTTTATTCAGAAGGGACTAGAGGGACTTGCTGGCTCTCCAAAGTCAGTAAAGAAGCTTTGAGCTGGAGACATATTTGTTGAAACATTCACATCCCAACACTGTGAACTCCTCTTGAATTCAAAAGCAATTGGGAATATGCCTATTGAGGTTACCCCTCATGCCACCTTGAATTCATCACGAGGAGTTTTTGTTGAGAGGGATTTGAAGAACGCCCCTGAGTCAGAGATTCTCACTGGTCTCTCCGCTCAAGGAGTTTCTGCAGTGAGGCACATCTCCACTCACAAAGATGGAGTTACACTGCCAAGAAATAACCTTGTTTTGACATTTACATCACCACATGCATCTGCCACCATCAAGGCAGGTTATCTAATTTGCAGGGTACTGCCGTACATTCCAAATCCTCTTCAATGTTTTCAATGTCAGAGGTTCGGCCACTCTAAGACGTCATGTCGTGGTTCCCTGACGTGCTCGTTGTGGTGGCAAGGACCACGATGCCTATGAGTGTGACATGGATTCACATTGTGTCAACTGCAATGGTTCTCACCCTTCCTACTTTTGTTCTTGCCCAAAATAGTTGGAGAAAAAATAGGTGCAGCATTTGAAATGACACATAACATTAGTTTTCCTGAGGCTTGGAAATTGCTGTCTGCCACTCCATCTCGGACATATGCTGCTGCACTTCGTTCCACAACTACAGTGGGAGTGCAGACAGATCTCTGTGCCTCCAAGAGAATTGTTTTCAAAACAAATGAAAAGCCTTTTGACCTCTGTGGTTAAAAAAGGTCGATGAATCGACTTCCACACCCATCTCTGTTCCTCCCATACATTCCAACAAACCTCAAGATCCACATCCTTCAGTTTCAGATACAGGCATTTCTTCTGATACATCTTTTTCTCCCACTCCAAGATGCAAAACAATCATTCGTTTGCATCCTTAGTCACTGGAATCCCCTTCCAATAACAAAGACCTGCCCAATTGACCCAGGGCAGGATCCATGGAGGTCGATAGACCTCCTCTGACTAAGGACAGTAAGGAAAAAAGACGTGGTCATAAACAGAAGGGTTCTCCAGCCACTTCGCCTACCCATCATTAAAAATGGTCACCTTGATACAATGGAACTGTCAAGGCTTACGTTCTAATTTGGATGATATCAAAACGCTGATTGCTTTCTACTATCCTGTATGTCTTTCCTTACAAGAAACATTTCTAAAATTTGCTGATACAGTCACCATTTGGCAATTTTCTCTGTACAGAGATGACAAGCTGTGTGATGGACGAGTACATTGAGGGGTGGCACCCTTGGTTGATCAGCATGTGCCCACCCAGTCTTTATCAGTTAACACACCCTTGGAGGCTGTAGACATCCGTGTTTCCTTGGGTCATACCATCACTGTTTGTTCTCTCTACCAGTACCCTGGAGAAACATATGATCAATCAGACCTTGATGCTCTCGTTGAACAGTTGCCATCTCCATTTCTAATCCTGGAGGACTTTAATGGACATCATCCCCTCTGGGGAAGTGCTGTTATTGATAGGAGGGATTGCTCTGTAGAGCGTATGCTCTCTGATCACAATCTTTCTCTTTTTAATACTGGTTCTTTATGCTTTCAGTTTGCTCCCTTCATGAAGGGTTGACACTAATACTCGAGGCAGTGATCATTTTCCTATAATTTTGAGAGAGACTGGCCGTGGTTGATGCCACCCTATCTGCGTGCCCTGGTGGAAACTGGATCATGCAGACTGGTCCACTTTCACTGCTCTCTCAGAACTTGATCTTGCTATCGGAATCAGCCATCAACAGACGACTGTGTGGCAGTGGAAACTGAGTGTATTATACAAGCAGCTGCTCAGTTTTCCTAAAACCTCAACATGTTTTCCACAATATCCTCGTCCATGGTGGAATCCTGCTTGTCACTTGGCACGGAAGGCTCAAAAATGGGCCTGGGATACTTTTCGTAGATATCCCACACTTTCAAACTGCATCTCTTTCCAACAAGCCCGTGCACATGCTAGGTGGGTAAGACGTCAAAGCCAGAAGGAATCTTGGATTAAGTTCACAACTAGCATATCTTCTACCACCAGTTTCAAGGTCATATGGGACAGGATTAGAAAGGTCAGTAGGCACTACAATTCTGTCCCCCTCTCCATCTTTCTCTCTGATGGCCAAGAGGTAGCTGATGTCCGAACATTGCCAATACTCTAGGTGAAAGCTTTTGCCAGGTATCTAGCACATCTGCTTGTTCCTCCACCTGCTTGGCCATCAAGACTTGGGCAGAGCATTCACCTCTTTCCTTTCATACTGACTGTCTTTTTGACTATAATTGTCCCTTTACACTGGTGGAACTGAAAATGGCCCTTCATCGGTCTGGCAGTACATCTGTTGGACCTGATGATGTACACTGTGACATGCTGCGCTATCTCTCTCCTCTTCTCTTGATATTCTTCTAATTGTTTTTAACTGGATCTGGCAGGAGAATGTTTTTCCTGATGCCTGGCACCAGGCTATTACCTTACCTTTCTTTAAACCTGGGAAAGATCCCAAGATTCCTTCAAACTACCGTCCATTGCTTTGACGAGCTGTCTCTGTAAGACATTAGAAAGGATGGTTAATGCTCATTTTCTTTGGTTCCTTGAATCAAACAACCTCCTCTCGCCCACCCAATGTGGGTTCCGATGACAGCATTCCACCACGGACCACCTAATTCGATTTGAAACATCAATAAGAGAAGCCTTTTTCAAATGCCAACATCTTGTTTCAATATTCTTTGACATTGAGAAGTCTTATGACACAACATGAAGGTATGGCATTTTGCAAGACATCCATATATATGGGTTACATGGCCATTTACCCATGTTTATTAAAAAATTTTTAATGGACAGGAGATTCCAAGTTTGTGTGGGTTCGACACTTTCCTGTTCTTTTGTACAGGAACTTGGGGTCCCTCAGGGCTGTGTTCTGAGTGTCACACTTTTCAGTATAAAGATAAATGCCATCACTAAACAACTCCTTTTACTGTTTCAAACGGGCTCTATGTTGATGACTTTCACATCTCGTGTCAGTCGTCGAACTTAAGATATATTGAGCGGCAAGTACAAACTGCCCTCAATCGTGTACTGAAGTGGACTACGGCGAACGGCTTTGATTTTTCTCTCTCTAAAACCATTTGCCTACACTTTTGGCGCCAACGGGGTATCCACCCTGATCCTGAACTTTGTATCGGTGAAGTTTTGCTGCCAGTGGTCCCTGAGACCAAGTTCTTGGGGCTTATCTTTGACTGTAAGCTGACCTTTATACCACACTTAAAGCAGCTACGGGTCAAATGCACAAGGGCACTGAACATCCTCCGTGTCCTCTCTACCACCAGTTGGGGAGCGGATCGATGTTTTGTGTTAAAGATATATCATGCTCTTATTCGTTCAAAACTCAATTATGAATTAATGGTCTATGGCTCTGCCAGTCCCTCGGCCTTAAAGATGCTGGACCCCATTCATCATCTAGAACTTCTACTCTGCACTGGGGCTTTCTGCACCTCCCCAGTTCAGAGCTTATACGTGGAATCTTGCGAACCTTCTCTGCACCTTTGCCGTTTGCAACTGTCTTTACTGTATTCTTTGAAACTTTGCTCCTTACCAAAGCATCCCACTTAAGGATGTGTTTTCCTTTCTCAGTGGAAGACAACCTGCCATTGCTCCTTTTGGCCTTCGCATCCAGGCGAAATTGGATGAATTGGGTCTGTCCTTCAAAAACATTGTAGAATCCACTGGTCAGCCCATCCCCCATGGCTTATTACAGCCCCCAAATGTGACTTTTCTTCAAGTCATCTAAAAAAGGCAGATACTCCTGATTGGAAGTACCATCTTTTATTTACTGAACATCTTTCAAACAACCTTTCTATTACAATTTATATTGCTACAATAACCATGAATTCTCAAGTGGTGACTAACTTCTAAAGTTCTGGCAATATTGCTAACACAACCATTATTTTGTCTGTGGTCACTGGAGGCTTGTTGACTGTGGAAGGTTTCTTGATTTTACCTTTTTCTTCACAAATATTTGTAAGTACCTGCATACAAACATTATTTCTGTATGTATTCATGAAGTTGCACAATTATAGTATAACTGGTATACATGTGAATATTATTAGAGTTAGTTTTTGTAAAAGTGGTATTATAAAATAATTTAAAATTTAAGGTAATTAGCTTGGTAGTAAACATTTTACAATCACTAAGGCTTATCATGAAGAACTGTAAGATTACTTTAAGTGTAATACTGCATTTTAATTAATGTAATAGCCTGTTGAAAACTAGTAAATGGTATGGAATTTAGAATCAAACAAGGGGTAATTTTGATAGCTCATTTTAAAAATGTTCATATTAGTGCTGTCTAAAAGTGAAGTTTGAAAACAATAACATATTAAGTTTTATATTGATTTTTGAAATGCTTTTTTTATGTAGATGTCTGGTGATAAAGGAATATCAGCTTTCCCTGATGGAGACAACCTGTTCAGGTGGATTGGAACTATTGTTGGAGCAGGTGGAACTGTAAGTATAAGATTTCCAGTGCTTTTTAGTGACTACTGTTTATAACCTTACAAAAAAATTGTAATTTTTTAATTATTATTGTACACACTTGCTAGTAACGGACAAAACAGTATCATCAAATAACTCACAATTTGTAATATACATTTAATCATAGTATAAATTTGATAATTTATTCAAGTATTGCTATAGGGTTTTGATGATAATATTAGTTTGTTAGACCACCCCTGGCTTTTAGTACAACTGAAATATGGCAAGTAATGCAGTCAACAAGCCTCTGAAAAGGTATTCTATAGAATGCATTTCCATTTGGACATAATGAAGTCATGATTGTTGAAGGTTGATTGGTGTGAGTACCAACAGCTGAACTATCCTTCCAGATACCTCAAATTGACTCAAGCAGTTTTAATTCATATGACTCTAGAAGCTAGAGCAGAGGGAGGAGTGAATTTGCTATTGTGTCCATCAAAACCACTCATTCTGTAACAGTTTTGCTGCTATGGTCAGCACATTATTATCTGTTATATTGAAATGGCAATGGAAGATCATGGCTGACTTTTAAATTTTTGCTGAATTGCACAGTTATTAAATATAATTAACCCAATGTTTAAGTAAAGTGCAAACAAGTTTGATTAAACAGTTGGTAACTGCCATGTAGCAGTATTAGTAAACTGAGTACTGATCTTTGAATCCCTAAGTCATACAGAACCACTGTTGGCAGATTGTAATTTTGATTGTATTCATCATGGACAAAGATCCTGGGGGGATTGGGGAATGCATTCCCCCCTTCATTTGAGGTGGGAGGTATGGTGCATCCAATCATCCCCCCTACAGTTTGGTCTGTTGAATTATTTTATTGCATCACAGGCCTACAAATTGTGTGTGTGCTCTTGTGATTCTCGTGTTCTTACCAATCGAATTGCATAATTAGGCCTAGATGTAGGCTTTTTCAGTAGCCGAAATGTACATCTTTAATATAGGCGTGTTTCTAAGCTTTTCGATCTAAGCGATAGTTTGTAAGTATCAGTCAGTAGGACTAAGTATTCACGCAAGGCTTGCAAGCACTATCACAGATTCTACCTATGTCTTGCACGTAGTGTAAGATTAAGTAAAATTTTCATCACAACAGATTGAACATAGCATGAAATTTGAAAATATTACTCCAAAGTGTAAACTCCTGTGATCTAGATCTACAGGCCATTTGTACCTTGTAGCTGCATCAATCTCATGTGTATATTGTGCTGTTTTCCTATACCACTTGTTCTTATGCATGTCTAGTCAGTTTTATTGTCGAACGTCTTACTCTCCTTAGCTGCCGAAGCCACTGACCATAGTGTACAGTTAGTGTACAGTTAACGACAGGTTCGAGCTGCTCGGATCCAGACGCGTCCTACATCACCCCCCTCCGCTTCCTTTAGTCTGACTTTCAATTTTACAACAGCATTCATTGGACTTGTGTTTGTGGCCCTCATTAATCCATGAAATTTCAGATTATCACTGCCCTCTAGTAAAGTGCTAGTGCTTTATGGTAAAAGAACAATATATTCTCTTATCATAGATAGTAAAAATATTGTATTTTCTTGAATAATTAGAACACAAAAGGAGCGATTTCAACGGCCTGAAGCCTCTACTCGAATTGTATTGCTAGTTTTTCTTTAGGTGTTTTTATTTCATAAGTGTGCTTATAGACATTATATCACAACGTGTTTGCCTTTTGATGAGTTTTAACAGGAATATAATATATTTGTGTTTGTTTAAGTATTTTTCGATAAACTTGCAATTACGTGTGTTGTAACTAGCACACATTATTGTCCTAGTGATGCCCAGGGTGTCAGTCGGCTTGGTAGTCACTGTGAGGTTCGTGCGTTCAACTTAAATACATTGTACAGTTCAGTCCTGCTTCCATTCTGTTCTATCTTCGTTCGTTGTACGTTAGATTTTTTCAATAAAGACTGTATTTTAGCCTGTTGAGTCATCTTGAAAACAGATTCCAATTATGACAAGCAAGCTTCTGAAACTTTTCGATATTAGACAGCTCTGCAAGCCAGTTACTAGTACTACAAGTGACAGTGTAGTTGCAGATAATCCAACAACCTCAAGCAAAGGAATAGAAACTTGCCATACATAGGAAATGCCATATTCATCAGAGGACGAGTCTGAAAATGCTTGTGCACTAATGAAAAATCTGACAATCCACAGATACAGTGTGAAAAGCCATATTATCCAGATGCATGACTAATACCACAACAGAAAGTAAAATCTCAAAATATCAACTTCCAGGGCAAGTGGTGTGATGAGTTCCCATGACTGCACTTTGACAATCAGACTCAAAAGTCATATGCTTTCATTATGCCAAGGTGGAAAATAGAGGCTTTTTTACAGGGAAATCGGAGATGCCAGTGGAGTATACCTTCATATCCACCAGTTTTTGCAACTGGAAAAAGGCAAAACAGAAATTCAACGAACACCAATCCTCCTCTCAGCATAGATTCACTATATCTCCAGAAGGTTCACTTGATGTAACTCCAGTGACTGTCCAGCTACATGATGGAAAAAAGAAGCAGCAGAAAGATGCAAAAGAAGTCTAGCCAAAATATTCAGAATTTTACGTTTCTTACTGCGTCAAGGTTTAGCATTACGTGGACATACTGATACGGAGGGGAACTTCCTGCAGTTAATGAAGCTCCTGGAAGAGGAAGACCCTGAGTTGATGGCCTACTTGTCAAAGAAAACCACATTCACATCACCCCAGGCTCAGAATGAAATAATGGAGATGTTCAGCCATCAAATACTGCACACCAAGTGCAGCAAAATAAAATATTTTCATTAATGGTTGATGGCACTCAAGATGTTACAGGTGCCAAACAGGTAGCAATATGTGTACGATACATAGATGAGAACCTTGATGTCCGTGAGACATTTCTTGGTTTGTACAGTGTTTCCAATATAACTGGTGAAACAATATCTTCGACTATACTTGATGTACTGACTAGACTCAATTTTCCACTGTCAGGCTTAAGAGCAAAAACTTGTGATGGAGCTGCTAACATGAGTGGTGCGTACAGTGGATGCCAGGCAAAAATAAAAGAAAAGCAACTGTAGCTTTGTTTTTTCACTACCAAACACACAAGGCTAGTTTAATAATGCAACATGCAGTTGAAGCTTGTGAATATGTTTGAGATTCTATCCAATGAGTACATGAACTTGGTGTCTTGCTTCAAAGGTCAGGCAAATACAAGACAATCTTTGAAAATATTGTATTGTCAGACAACCACAATGGTCCAGTTAAATACATCCGCCAATTGTGTCCAACACGCTGGTTGTGTCGCCTATCTGCAATTACATGTGCTAATGATCACTACAGTGACATTGTTGATTCTTTATCTGAATAAGCAAATGAAAAATCAGATGTAGCAGTGAAAGCATGAGGTCTGTTGGACAGATTTGACAAAGAAAAGACAGTTTTAGGATTGTTGATGGCTCAGCATCCATTAGCTGCATTAGAGGAACTAAACTGTGCATTCCAAGCAAAATCAGCAACAATATCTGACATGATTGAGGCATCTGCAATGATAGTTGAGCAATTGCAGGTATTGCAAACAGAGGAAAATTATAACAAGATACTTGATGAAGCTGAGAAAAAGGTAACTTCCCTCGATCTGGTGCCTGTTGAACTATCATGCATTTGCAGACCCCACAGAAGGATCAGAGGTGATGGCTCAGCACACCATTTTGCAACAGCTAGAGATTACTACAGAAGTCAATATTTTGAAGATCTGACCACTGGATTCAATGCAGTCAACAGTGACTTGAGGCAATATCTGGAACTTGAGAACATGATCACATCTGACAAGATTGACAACTCGGTTATAAGCTTCTATCCAGAAATCTCTGCACAATGGCTAGAGTTTCAGTTGCCCATGTTCAAAGGAACAACAAAAGCAGTATCTCTGAAAGTTGAGAAGGATGCTTACATGAAACAAGCCAGCAGATGTTTAGTTAAGTGTTTCTTCTACATGAACATTTTGCTTGTATGTCCAGTATCCAGCTGCGAATGTGAACGCAGCTTTTCTGCATTAAGACGGTTGAAGACGTGGTTAAGGTCAACTATGTCTCAGTGCCACCTTAACCATGTGGCAGTTTGTCACACTCACAAAGATGAGGTCGACAAGATAAATATAGAAGAGCTTATGAAAGAATTCATAAACAGATCATCACAAAGGAGGTCTACATTTGGGAACATGTAGACTAGAGGACTAAATGAATCATACTTTGATGAAAAGTATGAATAATTATATGTGACATTGTATTGATGTGTAATTTTCAAGAGTTTGCAAAGACATTTTAATTATTTTTATCAAACAACATGAACAGTTTTTCAGTAGATATAAACTTATCAAGGGTAATTACTAATTTTATTAATATTTAAAAACGTAATTCATGTAATGAAAGTTATTAGTAATCTTGTCAAGTATAATGGCCATCTTTTATACTGTGCAGTGTGCAGGAATTAATTCATGTGGCAGTTAATTTGTGACACATTTGTCTTTATTCTATTAACATTTTGAAAACTGTTCACAACACCTCACTTATACAAACCTACATGGAAACCTTGAAGTATCGTGGCAACAAGATTACTCTGTGACTGCATGTTTACAAGTTTCAGATTCATGTGATCAGAGATTACCAATTTGCAAATTGAACAGTCCACATAAGTGGTTGCAAAAATCATCCCCCCATGGGCTGTAAAAAATCTAAGCCCCTTGTCTTTATACCTATGTTGGAAATAGCAAGAAATATTGTCATCTCTTTATGAACTGTCTTTATTTACTTATATATACAGCCTAATGTTTATTGTCATTGCACCACTATTTACACAAACATCTCTAACAGTTAATAAGGAGGGTTTTGTAAATGGCTACTCTATTGGGGATCATGTTTTTTTCTTAATTCTCTCATGATGGTCTACAGAGATATTAGTTTAATTAAATCAGAACTGACTTTTATAGTGATTTTTGCTACTTTAGTCCATCACTTTGTTGCAGTAATCTGTATCAGATAAGATAGTTTATCAGGCAACACTTATCTAATGTTTTAGCAGAAAATTTCCATGAAGTAACTTTAATAAATATCCTATCATATAATAAACACAGTTCAATTTCATTGTTTTCATCAAAGAATAATTTGTTAGGCAGCACAAACAGTCATACCTGATTGAAAGGATACTATGTTTGCCATTCTGTTTATCTCACTCAAAAATGCTGCAGCTTATTATGATATGTAGTCAGGTAATAATGTGGCATATTGCACACACATGGTAAATGTTATATTAATTATTTTAAATTCCTTAGCATTGTAAGTATAAGATTTCCAGTGCTTTTTAGTGACTACTGTTTATAACCTTACAAAAAAATTGTAATTTTTTAACTGTTATTATACACCTGCTAACCTTTTTCATAAATCCATATACTTTTAGAAATTGACCTATTCTCTTAGAGCTTTGTCAGTGGAAAGGTCAACAATTTAGCCAGTTTGCTTATAATTTCATCACAATGGAAAGGCTGGCAACTAGTTTGGCATTATCTGTTTTCATCTATCTAGTGATGATAGAACAGGTTATGTCTTTTCTGTTGAATATTACCCCACAAAATGTCATTTGCTTAATTTACAGTCTGGATGTTCATTCATATATTTTAGAAATTTATCCTTAACTGCATTCTTAAATCTATCTATTTTAACTGATTTTTCTTTTATTCTTTTAATCCATTTCATATTTTTCATGTGATTTTTTTCCTTCTCAGTTTATGGTTTTTATTAGTATTGTCTGTTATAATGATACTTTCTTATCATTGTGTGTAGTCTGATCATATATAATGAAGTTTAGTTTTGAAAACAGCTTGAGTGAACAACTAAATACCATTGGATAGAGCATATTATAAACTATATGTAGAGTAAATACATTTATCTGTAGTTTATCCAAATACTGACTACCTGGTACATCTCTAGAAATGAACAAAGAAATCTAATTTCAGGGTTAGAAGACTTGGGAACAAACCACAGATATTAGAAAAGTTTATTACTTCTTTAAACATTAATTATTTTCATTTGTGAAAACATTTTTGTGTTAAATGATATCTATTTGAAGACTACACAAGCATTATTCTATGACAAAACATCAGGCACTCATTTAATTTAACAAGAAGGTAAGTGATGTCAAAATATGCTGATGATTCAAACCTTATTTATTTAATGTAAGCTTAAATTTATCATATTTGAGCAGTACATTAATTTGAAATTATTAATTTTGAAGGGAAACTATTTTATTAGATATATATTCATCTCGACTCTGAATGATCTTTTCGGAAATTGTAATACTTAACCTGACAAAGGTAAGTAATTATTTTGGAAGGTAAGATTCTTTATCACAGATAAATTCTCATAAATTTTGCCATGTTTATTATGTGGCAAAGTTTCAGAATGAACAATCATATTTAATTTTATATTTTTCTGGATAAAATTGTATTTTTTTTTTTCAGGTGAACTTTAACAAACATTAAGGAACACCATAGCTCTAATTTACCATGATGAACTTGCCATATGGTATTTAATATTTTGGTGTTACAATATATGTTTTTACAACTCCTTATGTAAAGTACTTGTGACACATGAACCTCAGAATTCTCTTGTGTAGTAATCTTATTCCCAAGATATTCCATTTTATAGATTTGTACATTGCATTAAGTATGTGCATCACAGAATTGTTACTTTATTGATATAAGTATACAAGGCTGAATTTCAAGAATGATGGACTTGGGAGCAGAAAAGAATTCTTATCCTTAGTTCCAGATTGGGGTTAGTTCTCATAGTATAACCATAGTATTACCATGTTGTGCCACTGCAGAAGTTAATTAATATTCTAACATTAGCTTGTATATTTATGGAGCAGTTAAATTTGATTTCAAATTCTGAAATAGCATTGATAAGATATATTCATTTATTTTATCCTGGGCTGCATTTCATATTGGTAGTCTGGGCCCCTGAACAGATTTTTTGCTTGCCCTCTAAACCCAGTCCTGTAAATATATGGATCGAGTTATAATTGCATGTTGTGCATTGGTCTAATTCATAATGGAGAAAATGTTGACAGTTATCCTCAGCAGACAAACATATGAATGTTTTTAAACTGTACTTAACTTATTTCTCCAGTGATTTTAGTGAAGCTTTCCCTTTCAAGCTCAACTTTGAATATTTATGTAAATGCTTTTTATTGTTGTTTTTTATTAAAGAGAAGTTACAAAAAATAAGTGAAACCAATATAATAATGTCATAAGGAGAAATTATTGATACTTTAGGTTATATTCATGAAGTTTCTTGCATCAGAATTCAAGGTTTTTGAGGAAGTGCTCTTTTTAAAATATAACCTGAACTAAAAAGGTATAATTTTAATATTTTGATACATTAATTAGAGAATGTAATTTTGGAAGTTGTAAAATGTAAGAAAGAAGTTGTTACAAGTAGTTATTTAGAATAAATTAACTGAATGGTGCAATGAAATATTTTGTTCAACACTGAAAAAATATAATTGAATTTACACATTTTATTCTTAATATGCAGGTATATGAAGGGTTAGTTTATAAACTTGTTCTGGAGTTCCCCAGCAGTTATCCATACACTGCTCCCATTATTAGGTTTGACACTCCTTGTTTTCATCCCAATGTTGATACACAGGGCAACATTTGTCTTGATATTTTAAAGGAGAAGTGGACAGCACTTTATGATGTTAGGACAGTACTGCTGTCTCTTCAATCTCTTCTTGGAGGTTAGTAGGTCTCAAACAAAAAAGTTAATTTCACCTTTTTGATTTCTTCAATTGTCATGTTACTTTATTTTCATTACTTGTAGATTTTTAGTTCAGATAAAGAATTTTATCCTTTAGATGCCTTAATATGAGTATCTTTTTGGTTACACATACAATATTGCTGTTTGTTTATTCATTTTTTATTTATTTTTCTCTAAATTTGAATGTCTATCAGTTATAGAAAATGATATATCTCCCCTTCAGTGCTCATCAAAACCATTGTTATCCATTAGTGTTTACACCTTGTTTTATGTTAGTATTTCAAATAACCAGAAATTTGAATATGAATTTAAAAGTTAATATAATGTTAATATGTATCAAATTTATGATTAAAAATTAGTTTTCTTTTTTAATACAAATATATTTTAATACACATAAAACAATACAATTTATAATAGTTATTGAAAAGATAGTTTATATACAAGAGTTTTTCAAACTTACAGACAATACTGATTCTCATATTTGGCTTAAAACTGAGTATTTTATCTGCGGTCCAGATCCACGACAAGCAAATTAATGTTGTGTTGATATTGTTGCCCCTCTCTTAATCTATGTAGTTTGGGTGGCTCACACTGCTGACTTTTACTGGTGAAAATAATAATGTCTGGAGTAATAGACTGAAGTTGAACAGTTTGTAATGTTCAAAATCTGTAAACATTCCTGATCAGATTCTGTAGTTTTCCAATCTACAGAAATGAGATAAACATTTATCTATTTGAATATAGATAAATTATTTTTATCCATATATAAAATAGAAGTTTTTATACATTCTATAAAAAAATATAGAATTTTTCTCATTCTATAATGAACTTTATAGCAAGTTCATTAATTATATGAACAATTAATAGGCAGTAATTACAATTATAGACTGATTTCTTATTGTATATTCAAAAATATACAATATATGACCAGTGTTTTTACAAAAATAATGTACAAGTTTTGATGATTTTGATAAAGTTTTATCATGACTGTCTGAAGATTTTGAACCATAGGAGCTGGGTTTTTAGAGAATCCTCAACTTTAGTGGATTGGACAGAAACAGGTTTTTTTTTTCTGAGATTGCAGGAATTTATTTTTATGAAAGGTAGTTTTATGAGTAAAACTACAGTTATCAGAAAGAGAAGCTGCTTCATGTAGTGTTTCAATTTTCTTTTCATCCAAATAAGTTTTGAGGTCATGACTTGTACATCACTTAAGTTCCTCAGTTAGACATAATATGTCTTAGTTTATCATAACTATTTCCAACATGCATAGAATTACACCATTGTTCAAAATAAATCTATCTTTTTCGCAGTAACCTCAACTTTTGGCAATAAGCCTCTGGTACTAACTTTTTTGGTAGACAATTTCATAGTTTGGGCAACTTTCTTAAAATGTTGGAAATATTTATCAACTTTATTTTCATTGAATGGTGGTACTTTAATATATTGATTAAATTCAAAGTTCTTATTTTGCTTAGGTTAATTAGAGTTGAGTCTAATTTCCATTTTTTAAGCTTAATTTCCTTTTCAGCTTCAATACAGGTATGCTCTTTCTGGACTTCATTGCAGGCTTGCTCTTTCTCTTTTTCAACTTGAATGCAGACTTGCTAAAGCTCAATTTGTTTGAGTTTTAACTGGATTTCTAACTTTATTGCTCAACTTTGAATGGCTAGTGGAGACACGAGTATTCTTCTAATACTTTCTCAGACAACAAATCAACATTAACTAACATTTCAACAATACACTTTTTTACTTCAATTTTTCTCATTGATTTTTAATATATAATTCTAAGATTTTGGCAATTTCAAGCAATTCACTTTTGTTGTATTTTTCGAGTTGTTCAAACCTTGATTATCGAGCATGATCAAATATTGTTGGCACTGATAAATACAAATTGAATTAAGATTTGAATATTAAATTATTTCAAATTTTGTTTCTGATTCATATCTTGAACAAGAGCTTCCAGTTTATTGTGTTACATATTATACTATATTTTGTGTGAGTCTCTGATTTATTACATTACATATTTTTTAAATAACCAGAATTTTGGATTTGAGCTTAGTAGTTAATTAAATGGCTAATATATGTCAAATTTACGAATGATACACACAATTTTTTCTTAATATATTTCAATATACAAAAAAATTATAATAATTGTTATTAGTAATAGTTATTATAATTGATGGTTTATATACAAGCATTTTACAATCTTACAGACAATACTAATTCTTATATCCATTCTAAAACTGAACATTTTATCTGTGATCCAGATCCATGACAAATTAATTTTGAGTTGATACTGTCACACCTCCCTTAAGCTATCTTGTTTGGTTGGCTCACATCACTGACTTATACCAGCTAAGATATTTAATGTCCTCATAGTAAATAATAATGTCCAGAGTAATTTATGGAAGTTGAACAGTTTGTAATGTTCGAAATCTATACACATTCCTGGTCAAATTCTGTAGTTTTTCGATTATTGGGCATTAATCACAGTTATAACTTCTGAGGCCTCTCACACGCTAATTGGAGCTGACCAATAATATTCTTCTGTATAGCAGCATGTCAGTTTTATGCTTTCAAGAAATTTCAACATTGTTGGCTTGTTTTCATGAAACAAATATTGTTGATTCTTACTCTCAAGATTATTCTCTAAATTTTGAGAACAGGCATGACTTGCACAATTCAGAGTCAAGAATATATGTCATATGCAAAAAAGAAAACTATACTGAAACGAGTGTAGGCATTAAAATAAACATATAATAGTAAATCTGTTAATCTACTTTTCAGACTAGGAGCTTTACAGATATGCAGTATTACATCTCATTGTGAATTTAATATCAGTTTTGAACTTAAACATCCTTGTGGTGTTGTATAGGGTTATTGTGTAAATAATTTGTATAATTACAAACCAATGGGAACAAGTTTTAAGTATACTCTGATATGTAAATCATTTGCTGAAAATCACTTTCAGAATACACTTAATACTGTGTTTTGTTATGAAAAACTTGAACTGTACTAAAATACTTTTTGGGATGTTTTAATTAGTCTATTTTGAAACTTTGGTTTTAGGAAATATAACCATCTTGCTTTTGTAATATTGCTTTAACAGTTTATTTTTCTGAAATGAAAGAATTTTAAATTTTTATGAGCTGAGAATTTAGATTTGTATCCTTATATTTGTAACAGTGAAGCATTTAATATGATGTTATTCTGTAATTCAACAGAAATATTACAACCTGTTGTATATAATTTTCATATCTATTTCGTTTTGTCAACAGAGCCAAATATTGATAGCCCTTTAAATACACATGCAGCAGAACTTTGGGAAAACCAAACTCAGTACAAAAAAGTGCTTTTGGAAAAATATGACAAAGAAGTGAGGAGAAAAAGTCAATTTTGATTTTATTTTAATATTTATGTAATAATTCTGAAATATTGCTAATAAAAATAAATTCCTCTTGTTATAGTAGTTCTGCATTATTTGTATTCTTTCACATCTTTTCGACTGACTATGTGGTACTTTGATTGTCTAATCTATATGTATATATAATTATTGTGCTCTGTATGAAGTAATATTTTTCATGAGATTAAAATACAAAAATAAAATTTGTTTCATTTATTTAACACTTACCTCTTTGTATTATCACCTCAGTAGTCATGCCCAGTGTGTATTATGGTCAGTCTCTCCCTAATGTATCAATTAATTGTTAAAGAGTATATTTTGATCTTTATGTTAATAAAGTATTTTTGGTGCCTTTTTTCTTCTTCTCAAACATCATTACTAGTGTATAGAAGATATATTTTAATTTCCATATGAATTAATGGCCACTTGAAAAAAACATTTTTATGTGGACTTACTGCTTAGAAGTATTTGCATTGAACATGATTGATGTGATTTAATTTTCTTTCTTTCAATAGAGATTAAATATTTTTTGTATGAAGAATATTTTTAATGAGTAATTATTGTATTTTTTTCATATAAATATATATACATAAAAATTAATTTTATAATGCCAAGCTTTCATTTCTATTAACATTTGACCAATTTTGTTAAGATTGATTCTTTGCATTTCTAGAAAGTTATGGGTTTCATATATAAGCATTAAAAGACATTCTATACACTTCAAAAGTATAAGCCTTAGAGCAAAACATATTTCTTTAATTATTATGTTATTTCTTTCCATTATTTTGAAGTTCTATACAAAAACCTCAGCATACTCTTCATTTGTTTATCTTCACAATGATTACAAGTTTTAGTATTGCATATGTAATAAAATTTTAACAATAAGTAGGAAGTTTTAATGGCATGCTTAGTTAAGGTTTAAATGTTAAAAATAAGCATTGTAACTTACTTCCATTGTGAAAATTTTATTTCATTTGAACTTTACTAAGTATTAAAGTGGTAAATTGTGCCATATAATTTTTGAAAAATGTTAAAAAGTCATCAGTTGCAAAGTGTTTGATTAACAATGTGTATTTGTATATGTTATTATTACTCTAATGAAATGATCAGTTGTACTGTTTCCTGTATACTTTTGTTTTACTTAATAAAATTCATTGCTGATTAAAGTAAGTCTGAGTGTGTGTATATTCTTAATTTTTAAAATGGAAAACAATTTACTGCTTTCATTAAACGATTCTGCGCTTGGACAGGGTAAAGGAAGGACATACCTCTGAAAGGCTCTAGATTTCTACGTGTTTTGCTTCATATTTTGTTAGTGTTTTTACTTTTCACTTCGAATTTTAGTTTTACGCCAGTAGACAGAAGACCTTATTTGAATTGGCCCAAGACAGGAAATACCCCTTCGCTAAACAACGAGGCGACATGCCGGTCGGGGAGTCGGAGACCAGGGAAAGCGATGTAGCGTCTGAGACTGAGGGAGCAAGCCCGTCTGTTTCAGGGACAAAAAGTAAGTCTAGTGACTGTGGCCAAACAGATAATGATAATTTAAAATTAAAATCTTTAATGTTCATAGCCGAAAAAGAACTAAAAGCTAAGTTAACGCCGGTTAAAGAAAATACTGTAAGGACTCGAAAAAAACGAAAACTAGTAAAAGATATTATGATTTCAGCATGTGAAGACAATGTACCTAAGACTACGGTTATAGACTTTAATATGCCAAAAACTAGCAGTACTAGCAACCCAAACCCCACCCTGGATATTCAAAAACAAACATGTTCAGACAAAGACGAAGTTCTTTCTGACGACGAAGGCTTCACGCTTGTGCAGACTCGAAGTCAGAAAAACAAATTAAACAAAGAACAACCACCACAGACACACATACACAAATCGCACCAAAATCACCTAAGCACGCAGTTATAATCCAAGGAGTTCCTGGTAGTTACAACCAACCACAATTGGCCAAAGAAATATACAGGTGCAAACCTAATACAAAGATTACTAATATTAAGCGTCTGCCCAGAGGCGGTGTTCTGGTTCAAGGACAGGAACCCGCTGACTTAAACAGTCTACTAAAAGCTTGGCCTGCAGACGCATTCAAAACAGGAAGCATTACAATACACCTACCAGGAACTAAACCAACACCGAAATCTTTTGTGATACGAGGTGTACATAATTCAATAGACATAGAAGACGTTAAGGAAGAGTTAAGTACACAAAACATGAAACACATTTCAGTTGAGCGTATAATTTCAAATATTACTAAAAGACCCACAAACCTAATCAAAGTAGTCACAGACAACAGCCAGGATATTACACAATTCATTAATAATGGTATCACTATGTGGTATCATAAGTACACAGTAGAACAAACAAAAACACCAGCAGTGGTTGTCACACAGTGCTACCAATGCCAAAGGTTTGGACATGTAGCAGCAGCATGCCAAGCAAACGCGCGTTGTGTGGGCTGTGGGGAGAATCACCACATTACACATTGTACAAAACAGAACCCCAAACCCAAATGCTGCAATTGTGGGGAAGAACACACGGCAAATTATAAAGGTTGCCAGAAATATAAATCCATAAAACACACTTATACGAAATTAAAATCCCAACATGAACAAGCCGCCACCACCACGAACAATTAAGGAACTCACACCTACCACTCCAGCACCACAAAGTACAACTACACAGACAAACACATACGCTGCAGTGGTTAAAATTCATCATCCCGACAGGAAAACCATTACCAAGTGAAGAGGAAATACCAAAACCACCTCAAAATACACAACCAACAACAATTGAAACAACATTGACATCTGCCATAACTTCCACCTTCTCGGAAATAATGGCAGAATATACAAATCCCACAAACACCAACAGTCTCACAGACATAATTGTTAAAATCATATTGAAAAACATACACAAGTTCTTGCCGCAAATTTTAACCTCCATCATAAACTCTACTAGACATGGATAACTTCACAGTTCTACACATCAATATCCAGGGTGCTCTTGCTTCCAAGAAACATGAGATTGAAGATACAACAAGCTCCATAAAACCTGATGTAATCATAATTAGTGAAACTCTTCTATATAACTACCATAGATTTAAATTAAACGGCTACTCTACTATTAGACATGACAGGAAGGATAATAGAGATCCAAACAGAGGTCTTTTATTATTGTATAAGACTGAACTTATAGTTCAGGAACTTACTATCCCTTCCAGTAATGAATCTATAGTTATTAATGTAAAAACGCAAAATCAGACAGACGTTACTGTGGCGGGCATCTACTGCTCGCCTAGTACCGTGTTAGATGTAAATCTATTGAATATATTGTATAATAGCAACTGTAATCTTATTATTATCGGCGACCTAAACAGTAAACATATAGCATTCAACTGTCGTTGCTCAAACGCAAATGGCAAATTACTTTATCAATTTCTGGACGAATCAAACATGACTTTATTAAACGATGCAACACCGACACATATCTCGTACGCACATGGCACCAGTGAAATACTGGACCTATGCCTGTGTTCGTCAAATATGAGTCGCAAATTGTAAATTTTCATGTTGGTCACGATATAGATAGTGACCACCTTCCAGTTTGGTGTATCTTCAATCTCACCCCCACTTAAATAAAATCATAGTGAGAGACCAACTGAACTACAAAAAGCTAATTGGCCAGTTTTCCAAACTATATTAAATGAAACCTTACCTCCAGAAGTACTACATATTGCCGCGGACGCATCAGATATAGATGCATACTGTCATATCATCTCTGAGTGTCTAAAACATGCAGCCAACAGTTCGATACCGAAACAAAAACACTTCACAACAACTCATTCATGGCAACCACATAAAGATATAATACACTTAATTAAAAACAGACGTATACTCCGCAGACAGTACATTCAAAATCGCAACCCCACACTTAAAACTCAGATAAACACAATAAGAAATAAAATACGAAACTTAATCAGACAACAGAAACAAGAAAACTGGGACACCTTCTGTTCCGATCTAAATCATAAAACTGATCCTAAACAATTCTGGACACATTTGAAAAGATTT